>NC_135413.1:22722361-23351111 GCF_051991245.1 Festucalex cinctus | reverse complement strand
CAGCATTGGAAAAAAAATGCATTGACTATTTTTGGTGTGTCCTTCAGGTCTGGGCCAGGGTGTCCCTCTTGTGTGTCTGATCGTGGAAGGAGGTCCGAACGTTATCTCCATCGCACTGGAGAGCCTGCGAGACGAGCCTCCCATTCCGGTGGTGGTGTGCGACGGCAGCGGCCGCGCCTCTGACATTATTTCTTTTGCGCATAAGTTCTCAGAGGACGGAGGGTGAGTCTTTACCTGAGGGGTGTCACAATGTACAGTGTTCCCTCGTTCATCTTTCACGGCCTCGCTGTTGCGTATCTCTCGACGCCTACCAGGGACGTACGGCATCCACAGATTCGTCTCGACGAGAAACAGTGTCTGTCCCGTCGCTTCACGACATTACATTCCGGAGATACAAAATATATACTGTGCTATATAACAAGTACATTAAAAAAATAAATAAATAAATAAAATACTTTTAATGGAAAAAAATCACTGTAAATGAAAAAGCATTCATAATAAACTAAAAATCATACCAAAATGAAAAACATATAATAAATAAAAAAAATATATACTGTGCTGTACACTGTAATAAGTAAATTTAAAAAAAACAAAAAAACGAAACAGAACATACTTTTAATGGGAAAAAAATGAATGTAAATAAAAACATATTTATAAAGAATGAAAAAGCATTTATAAAAAAAGTAAAAATCATACCAAAACGAAAAAACATATATAGTAAATGAAAAAATATATATAATTAAAGGGAATTTTTTTTTTTTTTTTTTTTTTTTTTTTTTTTTTTCCAAAACGCGGATTTCCATTTCGCAGGTAGTTTTTGCAACGTAACACCCGCGATAAACGAGGGAACACAGTAGTTATGGTTACCTGCAGGACCAGTTCAATAATTTGTAATATGCTACAATAATTATTGTTTTTATATATCCCATCCAAGATTATCCAAGATTATCACTTTTAAGTAGACCCCAAAAATGGCATTTTTGCTCAAAGAGAGCAAACCATTTTCAGCTCTTTGGATTGGTCAATAATTTGCTCAAATAACACCCACGTGTGCACTCAGAAAAATAGAAAAAATTACCAGATAGTGACATGGATTTTTTTCTTTTTTTATCTAAAATGTAGTTAGGCAGTAAAGCAAACCATATAGGGCTCCCCCACCCCCACCCCCCAAGAATTAAATTCAAGAGCAATCTGTGCTAAAATGGACTTGATTTGGAGCAATCGCAATTCCTGCTATTTGCTGCTGTATCTGAATTATCTTTATTCATTGGGGCGTTATGAAAAGAAATTTTGTTTTGTCTATTTTTGTAAATGTAGAAAAACTCTATATAAAACGGGCCTAATGGGCCTAATAGAAATATTAACTGTCCTAGTTTTAGTCCCGAGACTAGTAGTACAGGCAAACTGCATGGCCAATTGTTAATTTGGATTTATGCTGCAAGCCGCAACAAAATGGATGGAGGACCAAAAATGGCCCCCAGACCATAGTTTGGGCACTCAAAAAAAAAAAAAAAAATGAAATGCTTTTGTGTAAATGGGCCAGTTTTAATGACAATTGAAATGAAACATGAATAAGCTTTTATTTTTAAGAAAGTGCAACAATAGTTTGTTTTAAATGATAAATAAATAAAATAAAGGTTAAACAAAGGTAAAGAAAGACCTAAACAAGGTTTAGTTTTGAAAACGTGCACCCCAAACTTGGATCTCCTCCTCCTCCTCCTCCTCCAGGCTTGTCAACGACGACGTGCGAGACCAACTCCTGGTGACCATTCAGAAGACATTCAACTACAGCAAGAGCCAATCGCAGCAAATCCTGCTCATGGTGATGGAGTGCATGAAGAAGAGGGAGCTGGTGAGTAAGGCCATAAAACCGTTCTTTTGAAATGTCGTTTGAAAGTGATGTGCGCCCCAATAAAAAAAATGTACATCAATCATTTGGTCTCCATGCTCATTCATCCGCTCATGTGTGTTTTTTCAATTAACATATTGAATCAACATAATCCCCACCACCTGCTTGTCATTTCTCCTCCTCGCCGTGCTCATGTGGAATAATCCGCATCATCCTCACGCATCAAAGCCAAAGGTTGCAAAGTGGCGACCCTCAGTGTCAACTTGTGCACAAAGTGCAAAGAGAAAGCACTTTAATCCCAAAAGTGTTCCTCCAAAGTGTCCGCTTGGTGAATCAATGAAGCGGCATCACTTGGAATAAAGTGATGGGATTCTTTTAATCTGCACACTCGGTAACATTTGAATGGGAAAAGTCACACTAAGCATGCACTACACAACACAGATGGAAGATCCATCGGCATAATCCTTAGCCGGGTTTCTCTCAGCCCAGAGTGCTATCACTCTCACATATTAGACCACCTAATGCCCTCGCACACCCAGATAAGCAACTTAAACTGGCTTTTTTTTTTTTTTTTCATAGATCATCATAGCAAGCTTTTTTTTTCGTAATATTTTATGTCATGAGACCCAGACAGTGACAACTTTGAATAAAATGTATGCTCTTTGTTTAAAAGTTTCATGACCTACAGGTGAATCTGTCTGGTGCTGTAGCGTAATCTCTTCATCCTAAATGCATCCAGAGTGAGCAGCTGGCAAAAAAAATAAATAAATAAAAACACAGAATATTCAGTGATGGAACACTCGGCAACATTCACCAAATTTGCATTTCACATCTCCATGACCATGATGTCATGCCAGCCTAATCCCATTAGGCTCAAATGCACATATGACACATTCATGTGATGCCATCAAGTTTTTAAGTCTTTTGTCGAAATGGGCTGCTTGCACTGCAAAGGTCAAGTGCAGGTCACCACACATCACATGTGCTTGTTTTCATTTGGGGTTGCAAAATTCCGAAAAAAAAATAGTATAATTTGTTATAATGGCCATCACTCAGGATTCAGAGTTCAATCAGAGATTTTGCTGTGACAAAATAATTGCAAATTAGGGATAGACCAGGCATATTATCGGTGCCGATGTTGGGCATTTTGATGAATATCGGTATCAGCCTTTTTTAACATCTGATGGCCGATATAAGGTAAATCTAAAACCATTATAATCTCAGGGAGCTATTTAATTTTCAGTTTGCTTTATATTATAAGAGATGCTATACTGACCCTGGGAAACTTCTGGAGCATTTGCTTTTGTTCGACATTAAAACAAAGAAATGTGAAAGTTTTAAGATTTGGTCAAAAATATTTACTGTAGGAAACTATAGAGAGCTATGATATTTACTTGCTTACGTTTCCATTTATCTTAAGACGTATTGATAACTTTGGTGGATCCCTGAACGTTTTGTTTGAAATTTAAAAGGATGGCAATTGTCTATGATTTAAAAAAAAAACATTTTGAAAAGTCTGGAAAAAAAAAAAAGTTCAATAATCATGCTGTAAGACATTACAACCGAATCAAGATTGGCATTTGTATTTTTAAAACATTTTGATGTCAATATTTCCCCCTCTTACTGAAAATGAATATCAGCCTCCTTGACTACTAATAATCGGCATCGGTATCCGCCCTGAAAAAAACACAACGGTCTATCTATATTGGGGTCATCAAAACATTCAAGCTAGTACCTAACTAAGACCTTTGCACAGTAATTTATTGAGAGTAGTAGAGTATGGTTAGTAAGTCTACCTCACAGTCACAGAGTTCCTGGTTAGAATCTCAACTGGAAATTCTTACTAAAGTTGAAAGTGTATCACTATTAAACTCTCAAGTGAAAGTATCTGGAAATGTTCCACCACTTTGCAACCCAAATTCCATTCATTTGAATGTAATCAAGTCATTACATCCAACATCCCCCTCAGCGGCCATCTTTTTTTTTTTTCTTTTTTTTTTTTCTCTTCAAAATTTTCTTTGCTTCTTCCTCACAAATAGATCACTGTTTTTCGAATGGGTTCTGAGGGTCAACAAGATATAGAAATGGCCATTCTTACCGCTTTGTTAAAAGGTACTTTCACCAGCAACATATCTTGCGACGGTACACCACACGTTGCCTCGTCCTTTTCTGGCGTCTGTATATATTTTGTTTGTGTCTTCATCAGGGACGAACGCTTCAGCGGCCGACCAGCTCAGTTTGGCTCTGGCCTGGAACCGAGTGGACATTGCTCGCAATCACATCTTTGTCTACGGGCATAATTTACCTGTGAGTGGCGCACGGCCCACAATGAGGGTCAAGTCGGCATTACGCATAATGCATTGCAAGTTTAAAGTGTTGACAACAAATGTGGCATGTTATTTTTAATATACAGGCATATATTAGGGATGGGCGAGTACCGATACCAGGTATTGATATCGGTGTCCATCCCAGCCTTATTTTAAGGTATCGGAAGTAGGTACTCACAATGATGCTCTAGTGGCCGTTTTGCAATCAGAAACTAGAAATTTGAAATATCAGAAGTAGAAAATTAAGTAAAAATACTAAATTGTGATATATTATTATTATTATTATTATTATTATTATTATATATAACATGGATCTTTTTTATGGGAACAACAAAACTAATTTCTATGTATATATATATACTTGTGTGTACATATACTGTATATATCTGTTATGGAGTAAGACAATTGTGTGACATAAATATTGACACAAAATTAATAAAGCCTAAAGCCTGGACATCAGTTTTATTTCAGATATAAAAAATAAAAATATAATACAGTAATAATATAAAATATAAAACAATAATATAAAAATGAAAAATCCAAATTATTTGATACAAAAAGAATTTTATAGTAATAATATAAAATGTAAAACAATAATATAAAAAAATTTAAAATCCAAATGATTTAATATAAAAAATATAGTAATAATATAATATATATAAAATAATAATATAAAAAATTAAAAATCCAAATTACTTGATATAAAAAGAAATTTACAGTAATTTATAGTAAATCTATAGTAATAATATAAAATTTAAAGTAATTTTAAAAAATAAAAATCCAAATTATATGATATAAAAAGAAATGTATAGAAATAATATAAAATATAAAACAATAATATAAAAAATTAAAAATCCAAATTATATAAAAAGAAATTTAAAGTAATGAAAAGTAGTTACTTTACCTGGTAACAAGTTACTTTTATTATGGAGTACTGTAATTCAAATACTAACTCTTACTTTTTGGGCAAGTAATGAGTATTAACAAATTTTATAAAATAACGTTCCCAACACTGCATATCACACACAAACACCCATGCGTTTTAGAGGGGGAGAGATGGAGGGAGTGATATATTATCAGCAAATGCAATTTTCACAGGTGAAATACAAAAACAGTCACCAGCTAATATTTAAGCAACCAGTCATGTAAAAGGTGGAGAGAATTTCAAATATCATTCTAGATCAAAATAATAGAAACAGTTCTGAGTGCAATGGAGTTCTGTCTTATACTAACTAATCCTTACTAGCTTGTGCCCAAATCTTTTTTTTTTTTTTTTTGTCTTTGTCTGGTCAGCCTGCCGGTGCCATCGCCAACACGACAACCGCGCTGGCCGCGACCCAAGAGAAGCAGAAGAGTCCCGCCAATGCCCCTCGCAACAAGAACAGGGGCAAGAAGGGAAAGGGCAAAGGCAAAGCGAAACCTGAACCTCCGGAGGAAACAGATCCACGCAAGTTGGAGCTCATTCGTTGGGTAAAACTGGACTTTTTTTTTTTATTATAATTTTTTTTTAAATCACCTCGGATTGTTTGATTTATAAATATTAATAAACTTATATTATTGTTTTTTTATGTATTTTTTATGTTTTATTTTTTAATTTGATGATTTCTTTATTTATGTATGTATTTATTTTTATATCAGGTAAATTCTTTGGAACAAGCCATGATGGATGCTCTGGTGCTGGACAGGGTGGACTTCGTCAAGCTGCTTCTGGAGAATGGTGTCAACATTCACCACTTCCTCACCATTCCAAGACTGGAGGAGTTATACAATACTGTGAGGCCCGTATGAAAATATAGGCAAACATGTCATTTTATACAATTGCTAATAAAAGGAGATCTGATAAGGGCTGTAGCGAGCAGCTTGTTTATAATTGAGATTGTAGTTCGCGATAAAACTAAAACTAAACTTTGGACTTGCTTTTTTTCTGCTTATAGAAACTTGGGCCTGCAAATACTCTGCATGCAGTCGTTAGGGATGTCAAAAAGGTACTAAAAGCCGTTTGCTGGATGTTTTTATCATATTGTTCAGTTTTGGTGTTTTTTTTTTTTTTTCATCTGCTCTTGTCGATTTCTCTGCAGGGAAACCTTCCCCCAGATTACCAAATCACCTTGATTGACATTGGCTTGGTGTTGGAGTACCTCATGGGTGGAGCTTACAGGAGTAATTACACCAGGAAGGCTTTCCGCAACCTCTACAATACTCTGTATGGACTTAAAAGGGTGCGCATAATGAATCAAAAATGGCTTTGTGTGATTTGTCTGTTTGAAACTAACGTCCACGCGCTCTCCTGTCATTTCAGCCAAAAGCCCTCAAGCTTCTCGGGATGGAGGTGAGGCAGTTGATGTAATAAAATGAAATGAATATGGGAAAAACATCTTTTTATGTTGTTACTTGGTAGGATGACGAGCCTCGTCCGAAAGGCAAGAAAAAGGCGAAAAAGAAAAAGGAGGAAGAGGTGGACATTGACGTGGATGACCCGGAGGTGTGTCGCTTCAAGTATCCCTTCCACGAGTTGATGTTGTGGGCGGTGCTGATGAAGCGCCAGAAGATGTCGCTCTTCCTGTGGCAGCGCGGCGAAGAGGCCATGGCCAAGGCGCTGGTGGCCTGCAAGCTGTTCAAGGCCATGGCCCACGAGTGCTCTGAGAGCGAGCTCGTGGACGACATCTCCCAAGATCTGGAGAACAACTCAAAGTTGGTGTCCTGATTTGGTTTTATTTGTTCAAATGGACTTCCTATTTGTGTTTTTTTTTTCTTGTGAAACCTTCAACCTCTCTTCAGCTAGTTGCTGGATAATACGAATGTTTTGGGTTTTTTTTTTATTACAAGTTCAAGTTAAAATTCATTTAATCAAAGCACATAATTTACAAAAGTCTGCTAGCTGAATGCTAACACAAAATGCAAAACGTAATAGGCAGGCTAAGGGAACTAGCAACAATGTTGCTGTAGTTACAACCCTTTAAACAACAACTATTTGAACCCAAAAAATATAGCTATATATGAAGATAGACAATATAACAATACCCACAGGAAAACTCGGTCAAATTTGAAGAAACATTTGGAGCCGCAGCATGTTACATTACAAAGTCCCAACTGGTTGTGTGAAGCGAAGCTGCGACTAATGTAGGAGGGCCCTGAATTTTGAATTACTTTTATAATATATATTGTTTATAAATACAGGTTTTACCACTACATTATTAACAGTTAAATATGTTTATAAAAAAGTTTTTTTTGTTTTTTTTTATGATAAGTGAAGTCTAGCAATTAAGTAGTTACTCTTTTAAAAGGTAACTGTGGGATCCCTGTTAGCACCAACTAAACATTGACTATGTGGAAATGATCAAGTTTCAGATTTGAAACCCAAACACCCAAACTTGCCATTTGGGTGCATTTCTTACCTTAACCCTATAAAACTTGAACCAGGAAATGCATGAGAGAAAATTCTGATTCCTTGTAAATGGAGTATTTATTGGTCCTTTTTTAATCAACTTTCACATATGACTTTTGGTTTGTGTCATATTTGATACATCCGGTCACAATGCTTTAAATTTGTACATTTATAACTGTCAAAAATATAATAATAAACCGACATATAAAACATAGTAGTATTTCCAAAAATCAGAACATTTCCAACTATTAATAAGTACAGGTGTCTCTCCTTTCTCAATTGGGGCGATCTTGCAAGGTCGCTGGGAAAGCCATCAGCTGGGTGATACTGCCCTCTAATGGATTATGTGTGCAACACATGTGTCAGATCGTAAACATTAGGGTTTTAATCGGATAAAAAATGTCATACTCATGAAATAGAGGACTCAAAATGTCTTGTACTTAATATGATACATTTAGAATTTGTACGAACAATCATACAATACAATCCCGGCGCCATCTTATCCGACCACCACCCTAATGATGACGGAAATGAGCGGATGTATACCTTCCGATGTTGATCACGTCGTTGTTCGCTTTAGAGAGTTTGGCCAGCTGGCCTACGAGCTGCTGGACCAGTCGTACAAGCACGACGAGCAGGTGGCCATGAAGCTGCTGACGTACGAGCTGGTCAACTGGAGCAACTCCACCTGCCTCAAGTTGGCCGTGGCCGCCAAGCAGCGAGACTTCATCGCCCACACCTGCAGCCAGATGTTGCTCACCGACATGTGGATGGGCTGCCTGAGGATCGGCAAGAACCCGGGCCTCAAGGTCCTCGCGTGCAATAGCTTCACAAATTAAAAAAAATAACACACTCATTCACAATCACATCGTGTTTTTGTTTTGAATCATTAGGTCATTTTGGGAATCATTTTTCCTCCGCTGATTCTTCTGCTGGATTTCCGTCTCGGGGATGACGCCTCCTACGCTGTGCCTGGAGGCAAAGAAGAGGGAAAAGAGAAAGACGACGACACAAAATCTAGCAAGGTCCAAACCGCCGATCTTTCTGCTGTCTGTTTTTTTTTTTTTTTTGGTTCAATCTACAGAAGAGGATTAGGGCAAGTGAAAAGAGAAAAAAAAAAGTTTGGCAGGATTGTCACTTTATTCTCAGAATTCTGACTTGTAACAATTCTCACTTGAAGTGAGAATTCTCACTTTATTCTCGGAATTCTGATTTTAAAGTGACAATTCTCACCTTACTGCGATTGGTTGGCAACCAGTCCAGGGTGTACCCCGCCTACTGCCCAAAGCCAGCTGAGATAGGCTCCAGCACCCCCCGCGACCCTTGGGAGGAAGAAGCGGTCAAGAAAATGGATGGATGGATGGATGGATGGATGGATGGATGGATGGATGGATGGATGGATGGATGGATGGATGGAATTCTTACTTTAAAGTTAAAATTCTGACTTTATTCTCTGAATTCTCACTTTAAAGTCAGAATTCTCAGAATTCTGATTTTAACTCATTCACTGCCATTGACGTAAAAAGACGTCAAATGATGCATTTTTGCTGGGCTGGCAGTGAATGCGTTAAAGAGAGAATAGTCATAAACCTGCCAAACTTTTTTTTTTCTCTCTTCACTGGCCCTAATCCTCTTCCGTATAAATGAACCTTTTCACATACAGTGTATTTCATTTTAGCTTTATTTTCAGGTATTTTATTTTCTATTTCATTCATTTATTCGGTTCTCGGTTCTACACTGTAAGAAAAACAAATTGCATCATTTTACATTCAGGGGTAGCCTCTTTCTGTGCGAATGTAACATCACTCAAAAGTGTTCCCATGAAGTCAAATGTTATGCTACTGTGCATTCTAGGACCCCAATGACGCCACTTCCCGGAAGGGAGACGAAGAGGAAGGCAGCGCCAACGTCCGCAAAATCCCCATTGGCAAAAGATTATTTGAGTTTTATGACGCACCTTTCACCAAATTTTGGTTCAACACAGTAAGTTTTCATCGGTGCTGGAATAAATTACAATATTTCTTATGGCAGGAGTGAATTTTACAATTGAAGGATGGGCCAGTGCATTTTGTTGATGAAGTATAAAAAAAATTTGTTTTGAAAATCTTGAAAGAAACTTTAAAATGTCCTATCCCGTTTCCAGATATGCTATCTGGCCTACCTGATGTTATACAACTACATCATCCTGGTGAAGATGGAACGATGGCCGTCGCTACAAGAGTGGACTGTCATTGCTTACATCCTTACACTCGGCAGTGAAAAAGTCAGACAGGTAAATTGGATTGAATCGTAGTAACTCGTCAGTAACTCGTCTTAAACTAGATTTCAATTAAAATATTTGAGCCACTGATCAGTTTGCAATTAACTCATTCACTCGCAGCCATTTTCACTGAAGCAAAACCCCCGTTCGCTCCCGGCTGTTATTGTGGATTTTGACTGATTTTGCAAGGCCCATAGAATATTGTGTTCGATTGCTATAAAAACATGGAACCTTCCAAAAGAAAGATTAGACTCTTTTTTTTTTCTCTTTTTTTTTTATCATCAGGGAAAACATTTGTTTTTCTCTGTTTCCATTTTGCAGCAATTAGCATTAGAATATAGCTAACTCATCAATATTCCCATTCTTGGTGAAAACACTGTCAAAAAGAGCTTGTTCCAACAAGGCCCTGACTGATTTCTTATACTATGCTGTCACCTACTGGATTTTTTTTTTTTTTAATAATAACTGCTATTGCTTTAAGCCACCTCTTCATGTAAGAAGCTGTATCAAAGCCTTTTTTATGCTCTTGAATTAAAAACAAAAACGTATTTACACGTATTTGGTAGTGAAGGACAAAGTATTAAAAAACGTATTTACATGTTTTTGGGTTTGAATGAGATAAGTCTGGGGGATTTATAATTTGGTGCCTAGCAAATGATTACCGGTACTTGTTTTGGATACTGTTTTTAGAGCTGTCAAATTAATTAACTACTCTTTTAATAATCAAGTCATCGTTTGGAGCTTTAAAATTGTCCAAATGCTGATTTGAGCATATCAACAGTAATTGCTCTCTGATTTCTGTAGTCCTTCATGAAAGAAGACTGATTATCATCTATGTTGAATTAAAATAGGCATTTGCAAACATCTGTTTTTACTTTGGGTAAACAATGACCGAACTGGTAACATAGTATCCCCCACCCCCACCTTTTTGTTTCTAAACCACTGTACATATACAAAGTATGAAAAAGACTCATGATTGGTTAATAGACACCTTAATTCAAAAATTCGCATGAATCTGAATAGTCAATTAATCGATTGAATAATCGATAGAGTCTAAAAATATTCTGTAGTGACTGGAGTATTCCTCAAATTTTTGCATTTTGACAAATTCAATGATTTTGGACTTGGTTCATTTTGACTTTTTCTATTTAATATTACAGTATATTTCTATCTACAACTGATCATAAACGTATCATAATTTTGTAGGTAATCACCCGTTAACAATTATATACACTGAAGCTACCAAATGGAAAAATAGACACTTTTCTTTAACCAGTAAAAAAAAAAAGTTAGATTTTTCCTTTTCCCATTCCTTAGTTGATCTCATATCTAAAATGGGGCATCAGTGCCATCTACTGGTGATTATGCATCATTAAAGTTGTTTCCAAGTTTGAAATTTACTGTGAACCAACATCATCCCTGCTGAAAAAAGCAAAAGACAATTTTACAAGATAGATGGTGATGTCGTTTCCTGTGCAGATTTTGATGTCGGAGCCCGGCAAGCTGAAACAGAAGATCAGCGTGTGGCTGGAGGAGTACTGGAACATCACCGACCTGGTGGCCATCTCCACCTTCCTGCTGGGCCTCATGTTGAGGCTGCAGCACGAACCCTACATGGGCTACGGCAGAGTCATCTACTGCATCGACATCATCTTCTGGTACATCCGCGTCCTGGACATCTTCGGCGTCAACAAATACCTGGGGCCTTACGTGATGATGATCGGAAAGATGGTACGTCTCCAAAAGTCACCGCCCAGCCACTCCGTTTGTGTGACATGCGTTTGTGATTGTCCTTTTTTTTTTAGATGATCGATATGATGTACTTTGTGGTCATCATGCTGGTGGTGCTGATGAGCTTCGGGGTGGCCCGCCAAGCCATCCTGCACCCCGACGAGGAGCCCACGTGGCGCCTGGCTCGCAACATTTTCTATATGCCCTACTGGATGATCTATGGAGAGGTTTTTGCCGACTCGATAGACCGTAAGACTAGAATTCATAGTAAGATTCTGTTTCCTGATTCTGGGCAGATGATCACAAATTTCATGTTGCATGCTTGTGATGCTTTGTTATTGTAGAATGTACACTCACTGGCCATAATATTAGGTACACTTGCGACCTAGTCAAGTAAATGTATAAAGTTGTCAACGCTGTTAGAGTGTGATTTATTTATATGGAAAAAATAGCAACAAATAAATAAAAATTGATTGAACAGCTGTGGTCAGTGAATACTGTAGTGTCATCAACCAGGGCCATGTTGCAAAAAACTCTTTTCCCCACTGTTTTAAACAGATTTGTGACGAAACTTGGCTATATTCTAATGCTAATTTATTGAATTTAACTACTAAAATAAATGATACTCTAATTTGTTGAGATTTACCTACATTTTTTTTAATACAATAAATGGGAATTCATAGGAAAGATGTCATTTCACAAATATGATCATCTGCCTCAAGTATTTTTTTGTACATGCGTCTTCTGTCAAGGTGAAGACAGTCATTCATAAAATTAGATATTTTTAAATATTCTTATAATGATGGTGTACTGCAAAATTTGAGGTCAGTCCACTTTTACATGGTCACCATCTTGATCATGACAGAAGGCTGATATGATAAATGACTATTGATTGATTTCATTGAACGCCATCCTTGTGTTTTTGTGTGCGTTTTTTCTCTTAAGTCTATGCAATGGAAATCAACCGTGAGTTGCCCTCCGAGCAAATTCGAATCAATCCGATCCTAACAAGAGCGCTAATAATAACTGTAGAGTCGTTTTGTCCCCCCACAGCTCCATGCGGTGAACATTTGTACGACGAAGACGGCAAGAAGTTGCCTCCGTGCATCCCCGGCGCCTGGCTCACACCTGCCATCATGGCCTGCTACCTCCTCGTGGCCAATATTCTCCTGGTCAACCTGCTCATCGCCGTCTTCAAGTGAAATACACAATTCTTCACCCTAATATATCGTGTATGTTTATTAAATGACGTACTCATTCGTACGCGTTCCGCAGCAACACCTTCTTCGAGGTGAAGTCCATCTCCAACCAGGTGTGGAAGTTTCAGCGCTATCAGCTGATCATGACGTTCCACGACCGGCCCATCCTGCCCCCGCCGCTCATCATCTTCAGCCACCTGTACATCCTCTTCAGTCGGCTCTTTCGACGCTGCGCCAGGAAGAGGCAAGACGGGGAACTGGACGAGAAGGACCGCGGCCTCAGTCAGTACACGTTGTCACTCGAATGTTACGCAAAAAAAGACTTTGTGAAATTTGGGGTTTTTGTCAGAGATAAGCTAGAGTTGTGACAAATGTAACCAAAACAAAAAGTATAAATGATGAAAACATTGTTGAATGTGCTAGCCGGTCGCTAGCTTCTCCTGAGTAGCCAACTAACTCTTTTCCAAAGGTCTTTGAGCCATTAAGTGTCCTGTTTAATTCCTGATCCACAAATGCAAAATATTCATCAGAGTTGTGTATTTAGTTCTGTCACATATTGATGTACAATTTTGGTTTAACTCTTTGACTGACAAACACTATCCAAAGCTGATTTCGAGCATTTTCACTCATCTTTTAAGGCAAACAAAATATTGTGTGCTACAAGTACATAAACATAAAAAAAAAAAAATATGTTTCTACCTTATTCCGTTCTTTAGTAATCACAATTTGAAAATAGGTCATTTGAGTGACATATGAGAAAATAGAAAAAAAGAGAAAACAGTGACTTTGACACGAATATTTTTTGTTTAGTGACACTGTGAATTAGATTTAAAGTGACAGACTTCGATCATAAACATCATCGTTGAAAACGTTCGATTTCATCAGATTCGTCATGTTTCATTGTAATTTGATATACTGTTTGAAAGCGCCATATAAATAAAGCTGACTTTCACGTGACTTGACAGTCATCCCATTGAAAAGAGATACAATGCTGCCATCTGCTGGCCATAGTTAGTGGGTGTTTTGGGACTTCACAACCCCAATGACAAGGCAGCGCTACAGAACACGTTGCGCTGCCCATTGAGGAAAAAAAAAAGTTCAGTCGATATTGTGTGAATATGACCTAATCTACTCACTTTTTTTTTTTTTTTTTTTGGTCAAAGAGCTAAGACTGAATCCAGAGGAGCTGAAGAACCTGTACGAGTTTGAAGAACAGTGCGTGGAGGAATACTTTCGTGAAAAGGAAGACGAGCAGCAGTCCTCGAGCGACGAACGCATCAAGGTTACCTCGGAAAGGTGAGCCCTCGTTTCACAGCTGCTGTTACATGCGTTGCCACTTCAGGTTTTTTTTTTGTTTTTTTTTCAATTTTCAGTTTTTTCAAGAAAAGTTTTTTATTTTATTTTATTACTTCTGATATGAAAAGGTGGCTTAAAGCAATTATAATTAATACAAAAACAAAACAGCCAGCAGGTGGCAGCAGAGTATAAGAGATCAGTCAGGACCATGTTGCAATAAACTCTTTTTTTGAATGTGAATGAATATTGATGAAACTTAACTGTATTCTAATGCTAATTGCTGCAAAATGTACTTTACTAAGTCTTTAATCTTTAATTTGACAAGTTCAATGTTTTTATAGCAATAAAACACAATATTCAATGGGCCTTGCAAAACTAGTCAAATACAGTAAAACAGCCGGGAGTGAATGAGTTAACATTAAGTAACTTGTGAAATTCTGCATACTTTTAAATTGTAAAATACAATATATATATATTTTTTATGTTGAATTGACTGGGAAAAAATGCTCCTAGCATTTTACTTTATTTGTGATGATTACACATTTTTTTTTCCGTGAAAAATGGATACTTATATTTTTGAGACAGTATGTTGGATGTTTTGAACAATTTCTCTTTTTTGGAGTTTTTTTTTTTTTTTTTAATGTCTGACTTCTATGTAAAAGAGTTTTGTGACCCCAGTCTCCACAAATATATGCATTATTATTACATTTATTACTGGGAAATTTTGACTTGGACGTGTGGACTGGAATTCAACCAGGACAGGCTTTCCAAGTCAGGGACGGTCATTAATTGCGCGCTCAAAAAAATTAGTAGCATTAAAGGAACTTTAAATTAACTCAAAATTAACGCATTAATTGTGACACCCCAAATATAAATAAAATAAGCCTCTTGACCAATCAAATGACACAATTTCTCTTTTGTGATTTGAAAATTGCATTCTCCTTGACTCACCATCCGATGCTGTGGTGCTCCTTCCAAGAGTTGAGAACATGTTCATGCGTCTGGAGGAGGTGAACGAGCGGGAGAACACCATGAAGGCTTCCCTGCAAACGGTGGATCTCCGCCTGGCCCAGCTGGAGGAGCTCCACGGCCGGATGGCGATGGCCTTGGAGAAGCTGGCGGGGCTGGACAGACTGGAGCTGACCCGGACCCACTCCCGCAACTCGTCGGTGTGCGATCCGTCCGGTCTGGTCCGCCAGGGCAGCGTCAACAGCGCCGACGGCTACAGCCTCTACCGCTTCCACATGGACATGGAGGAGTTCGCCACCAAGCAGAAGGACGCCGAGGACGCGGCCAAAAGTAGCCTGGAAAAACCGAAGGGCCACGCTTCCGCCACGTACGCTCTCAACGTCAACGAAGGCGCTCACGGCTTGAGTCGAAGCCGGCCCGGCTCCTGCGTGGACATCCTCATATCGCCGTGTGAACCCAAGCTGGCGTCCGCCGGATCCAGCAAGGAGACGCTCGCAAGCTCCCCGGATCAGATCGCCGACAAGAACCGACTCAAACCGTCCTCCTCGCCCAAACGGGCCAAATCTCTGAGACACTACCCGGCGGAAGAGCCCGCCGCGTGTCCTCTCACCAAGAGGCGGAGCATGAGCACCATCATCATCAGCCCTCCCGACGAGGAGCCCGCCGAAAAAGCCCAACCGCCTCCCGCGGCGGATTCCAAATCGTTGCGCGACGTCCCCGCCGACAGCCAAACGTCTCCCGTTTCAAAGCGGCGGGCCATGAGCGGCATTATTTACCGTCCGGCCGAGGCGGCGGATGACTACACGTCCTTCGTGGAGCACTTTCAGAGCCCGGAATCCGACGGGATCCATCCAACAACTAAAAGCGAATGGACGACGCTCACGGAGGAGCAAATCAAGACGAGGGTGAAGAGGAACATGTCGGACGGCGCTCGGTACCTGAGCGTCACCGAGGAACGCTTCCTGCCGTCGCACAGGTCTCTGAGTTGGAACGCCAAAGATCGCAAGGCGAGGGGCGCGGCGGGCGGCAAGAGAGCGTCCAGCAGCGAGCGGGACCTCGTGGACGCTTGTGAGATGAACAACGATGACACGCGGCAGACGAAATGACGTCCGGAAACAACATTCATGCAGGAGGGTCTCGATATGAAGGATTGAAAGAGGAGTACAGTTACTTGCGGCTGGACTGGCACAAATAATCGGACCTTGGGCTTGCCAGCTCAGCCAGACTCCTGACCCACCCTTGGGTATACCACATAGTTCTACCACTTGGTTGCTCCTTCTAAATTGTGGGCCGGTCTCTTGGGGTAAAATGGAGGAAAATAATAATTATAATAATAGCACCACATCGGCCCCAAAAGACACCGGCCCACCGGGCATCTGTCCTGTGTGCCAGATGGCCAGTCCAGCCTTACATTAGAGAGTGAAAAAAATATAAAAATAAAAAATAAAATAGGTCAAATGTGAGTGGAAAAGTCGCAATTTTGAGAGTATGTTAGTGTAATGAGGGAAAATACATGCTAATTTTATGAAGGGGAAAAAATGAAGTTGCAAAATTACGGTAAGTTGGATTTGATGATTTAAAAAAAAATAATAATACAATAAGTGACTTTTTTTTTCTCCTTAGTGAGCAGAGGTCAGGGGTGGGCCGTTATGTTGCTAAAATTTAAGTAGATATTGTTCAATGGAAAAAATATTTAAAAAAATTTAAAAATATTTCCAAATAGTCATTTTAGAGCTGCAATTTTCATGCTGTAATATTTTGTTTTGCTAACTATTATCATACAGTCAGAATCTATATCGGAACATGTCTAGCTCAGAGAATAAATTTACTATTTTTAGGAAAGTGGTGATGTTAAGTTGTACTATTTTGCTAAGTTTTTTTTTATTATTGTACTGGTACAAAAGTTCAGTTGTGAAATTGAGAAAAAAAATAAAATCTTATGACTCTAAAGTTAAAGTATGATGAGAAGTCACGTTATTGAAAAAGTAATAATGTGATAATGTAATTGTCATATTAAGTCAAAAAGTCAAATAGATCAAGGTCAATGTATAAGGTTTTAATTTTAGGAGAAAAGAAGTCATAAAGTTCTAAAAATAAAGTTGTTTTGTTGAACTGAGAAAAGTTTTAATGAATGAAAATGAAGTGACAAAATAATTACAAAAATAGTTATAATTTTATGAAAACTGAGATATTAAGAAAATAAATCTGAATATTACATGAAATAAAGAAGTCACAATGTTGAAAAAAAATAAAATACTGCAAAAGTTGTAGTTACAAAAAATAGTCACATTAAATATATAAAAAAAGTCTCAATTAAAATATTGCAAGGAAAGTTAAGAGAAAAAAAAACATTGCAGTGCAACAGTACAGTGATAGCAAACCAAAATTCTATTTGCTCAAGTTACTTTCTTCCACACACTTTTATGCTGTCACTCTTGAACAATTCACTCACCGACTTTAACAGCTTTCCGCATTCTTTTAATGTGAAGAAAACCTTTTGAATGTCAACACAAATTGCACCTTGACGTGAACTTTCAACATGTACTCAACAATCATTTTCTGCACAGGCTGAACCGTCGTCTTCTCTTCAGGTAGTTTACAATGTGCTAACTTAATATTCCCACAGCGTTCATGCAAATACTGACAACATGGATTCGCTGCATCTCGTCCGAAGAATTTATATTTTGTCAGCGATTAATAAATGATTTTTTCTTTTAATGACACACGTGGACACTCTATTCTAATGCCTTCAGGACAATAATAATATGGGTCATTTGCATATCATTTGAATAATAACGGTAAAGACTGAATTTAATTTTTTTTTTTTTTTTTTTTAGCTGTTCACAAATCAATCACAATAACAAAAAACAGTCTTAGGAACACTTTAAACAATCTAAACTGACAATATTCGTCACATTTGAGACAATTATTTTGTGTATCATTTATTCCATCTATTTTATTATTTAATATATTTTGCGTTTATATTCTTAGGTTCATTTACGTTTTTACAATTTCAGTCCGTACATTAAATTACATCTTTAATATTTTCTTTCCAATGTTTGACGTCAGCTGGATAATTTCCAGCCAATCTTGTAGCGGGACGTGTTAGGCGACCCCGATACGATCTGGCAGCCCAATCACAGCTAGTACCGACATTTTTCATATATGAATATGTGAGCGTAACTGACAACTGACTTATGCCTAAAATGTTAAATCAGTATGTTTTTGAAAGATTTTTTAACAGTTGTCTTTACCGTTATTGATCAAAGTGTGTGTATATATATATATATATATATATATATATATATATATATATATATATATATATATATATATATATATATATATATATATATAAAATGACCCATTTACATACACATAAATACAAATACAATCATTGCCGGGACTTGATATGTACGCCGCACAGCATCCTCGTGTTCAATATGGCACAAGGTATAAAAGTAGTGCTACAAAGTGATAAAATGTGAGGCGTTTTGTTATTTTACATGTATAAGAACACGATGGTTTGCTAAATTGAATAACTGAGGTCAGGGCGAAACAGAAAACGGACTCCTCAGAGGCGTCGGCTACAAACAAGCCGTGGCCAACCAGTCACGGGTCCACGCCCCGGTTGGGCGTCGAGCGTCTTCAACGGGTCGTGCGGGAACCCGTCGGCTCGATGAGGCCGAGTTTCCCTCCAAAAGTCACAGTGAGAAGCCCCCTCAAAAAGAGCAAAGTCATGCGGGCGTGCTCTAGATGAGCGAACACTTGAGGAATTTGATCCTCTTGGATTTCTTCTCGGTGATCTTGACTGCTTTTGCAGATCCTCCGGCAAGGCTGTCAGTCTGTTAAACAAAAGAAGAAAAACAATCACATTCATGTGGACTGAAGGTAAATGTGACATGCGATCCTGTAAAATACTTACTGTCTTTGAGCTCAGGTTGTGCAGGATGTCTCTTCCCATGGTATAAAATGCCTGGTTCAAATCAAAACATAACAGGTTAAATGTTACATTGGGAAAAAATATCTCGACTTGACGCACCACCAAACAAAAAGTGACTACACAAATCGATTGTAACTTCTGCCATCTAGTGGACAACGCAAGCATCGCATATATTTTATTTGACGTAAACAATTTCCAGACCGATTACCGGTAAGTGGCATTGGATAATTTTCCACACACTGCTTGAGAATCACTGCATTACAGTTTGTCCATTATATAGTGGTTCATACCACAGCCACACAACATCACAGTTTTTTTTGTTTTTTTTAAGAATATATGCACTTGTCAAACATAGAAATCTATTCTCTTTTACAAGTATAGCAATTAGGAGTGTGAC
The DNA here is from genome assembly GCF_051991245.1 of Festucalex cinctus. Lineage (NCBI taxonomy): Eukaryota > Metazoa > Chordata > Actinopteri > Syngnathiformes > Syngnathidae > Festucalex > Festucalex cinctus. The sequence goes on along the minus strand of NC_135413.1, from coordinate 23,331,755 downwards.
GATATATCGATATCGGATTAAAGCGTGATGCTTTGTCTCCCGGTAGATTATCGATAACGCCTACGCAAGTATCGCGATATTTGTAGTTAATATACAGCCACTATAAATGGCTCCATTGTTCATGACTTAGTGTGCATTTACATGGCGGGCCACTAGGGGGAGCGCCTCATAAGAGTGGCAGCGAAATGGACGCAAGTCTTCAGGGGAAGAAGAAGAAGTCAGCTTACTTTGACTTGTGAACGACATTTATCTGTCCAGCAACTGACTTACTTTTGCATACGTTTCTATGAAAAATGTGTATTATAGCTTATAACATTTCAATACATATTTTAAGTTAACTTTTTGACGCACACAATTTCGGCAAAATATTAATTTAATTGAATTTAATATTTAACACTTGCAAAAGTGTTGTTTGAACTATGTTTAGTATGTTGTCAGTCGCAGTTTAAGATCACCGTAAAACTAACACATAAAACTAGGCAGTAGGCAATAAAACATTGTATATTTAAACAGCAAAATGTTCCACCTAAACCATATAATCCTGCTTGAACATCCACTAGCTGAATGCTAACATATAATGTGAAACACCATAGAAAGGCTAACGGAAATTAGCATAAATGTTACAGTACTTCTAAACCTTCGAACTACTGCTACTTTTACACACACAAATGCAGCATATATCAATATTCCCAGGCATATAGTAAATATTAAAACAACTTAATCTCATTCGAAATATCAAGACTACAAACACTGACGTACCTCTTCTACATTGACACTTGTCTTTGCACTTGTCTCCATGAACTTGACGCCATAATCAATAGCCAGCTAAAAAGAGGGAAAACTGCATTTTAGGTACCTTAATGACACATTTTAATGAGTTGGTGTTGACGGAGGGGAGACTCACTCACTTTTTCACCCCTGTCTTTGGACACCTGCCGCCTGTCACTCATGTCACATTTGTTACCCAGGATCATCTTCTCCACGTCCGACGAGGCGTGCTGGCAGTTGACGGACAAGTCAGTCAAACAGAGCATTTTTGCTACATCATTTTTTTAAATATATGAACTATTAAATGTCTGTCCACTCCTGCATTAGACAGTGAGCGTTGCCGTGAGCAATATTTCAGATTTATATAGCGCTTTTTTTTTAACCAACTGAATGTGGAACTGACTGGAGAGGCTAACGAATGGCGTGCAGGAGAAGCTAGCAAAATCTAGCGAGAGCAGAGGGAGACAAGCGGTGGATTATATTTTTTAGAATGTACGTTGAATGTGATAGAACTTATTTTATTTCCTATTATTTAAATTTGTAGTTGTTTTTCAATAGTAGTTTACCACTAGATGGCGCTAAATAATACACACTGTCCAAAAGAGAATCAGTTTAACCATTTTCCGTATTTTGAAACTCACCTCTTCAATATTCCTGACCCAGTTCTTAATATTTTCAAACGACTTCTCGTTGGAGATGTCGTAGACCAGCATGATTCCCTGAGAGGAGGACAAAGACGAATCATTGTTTCTTGGTGCAGCTCCTGGACATTCCAGCACAGTGAGTGACGACTTACCATGGCTCCTCGGTAGTAAGCTGTCGTGATGGTTCGAAAACGCTCCTGGCCTGCGGTGTCCCTGCACGAGGGCATCCCGCGAATACAAATTGGCAAAGATCTGCGTCCAGTTTGTCAAAAATTAAAGTCAAATGACACTCACCAAATTTGAAGTTTGACTCGTTTTCCGTCCAGCTCGATTGTTCTGATTTTGAAGTCTATACCTGTGTTAAAATGAACAGAATGTCTAATTTTCTGCCTATAATTCATAACTTTTATGCATTAAGAGACCAAAAAGACACTATTTTAGTCATGATATATTTTTAGATAGATAGATAGATAGATAGATAGATAGATAGATAGATAGATAGATAGATAGATAGATAGATAGATAAAAATGAATCTCACACCCGTTATCTTCTTCCCATGCAAACAATCTGTTTTTTAAACGTACCCGAATGCACGCTAATGCAGTCACGCATAACCTATATCGGATTTAGTGCATATGTGTCCATGCATTATTATGCGTGGCGGTTTACTCACCTATGGTGGATATGAAGGTGGTATTAAAGGAGTCTTCGCTGAATCGAAAGAGCAGACACGTCTTGCCCACGCCGCTGTCGCCGATAAGCAACAGCTTGAAGAGGTAATCGTACGTCTTCGCCATTGTGCGAAGCAAACGGGACAAGATTTGGGTCAGTAAACGGGAATGCTGGGCCGGGATCCCCCGTTTTGTGGGTCCTCAGCTGTCCGTCGGTCTGGCTGCGGGCCAGTGCGGAGAGGAGTGACGTAATGCCGCGCGTTGCATTCTGGTCCATGTAGTTTTTGCTACCAAATCGCTACTGTTGAGATCTTCTTTTGCTAAACACACGTGTTGTTTGCTTTGTATTTTAACATTTTTATTAATACTGTATTTTAAAAATAATAATTATACGGTAGGCTTTCTTACCACTTGAAGCATTTCTTGATATTAAATAAACTTAATGGTGCAATCAAGTGTATTATAAGTTAATTATTAATCAATTTTTACTATTCATTTACTTTTATTATCAATTTCCTGTTGGATTGTAAACACTACATATCAAAAGAACGGCTTGGCGATAATCACAGTTCCTCCCAGTTGGTGTCCACCACTACCAAGAAGAAGCCTACGACGTAGACAACGCTACGCCAGCGCGGCAAGATGCCTGTAAGTTAATAACTTTAAACGTGCCCGATATTTTTCTTTAGTTTCTTAATTGCGACGCTTCACGTACGCGTGTGTAATAAAGCAGTTGTCACTCAGGGTGCGAATGGTGTAACTCGTTTGGAAATAACATCGTGGTGTGCGTAGTCGGAGCAAGCACATGGTGTGCTGTGTGCTCGTGTTTATGGTTAGCCCTGCTTTAGCTTGGCGAGGCGCGGGGGTCGTCTACTTGCTGGAGACTCAGCAGTGCGTAGGGGGTTCGTGGTGTGGTCCAGAAAATAGTCTGCGCCGTTTTTTTTTCTCACAACGACCATTGCTCAACTTCTTCGTTAAAAATAGCTAAATGAACGTTCAGGCCGTTAAGTGAATTGCGACTATTTGGATTTAAAATGGATGGGACTGTTATTCACGTCTTGTTTGAAGCTGCAAACGCACTTAGCATATTTACTCGAACAGACCTTTGATGCATGCTTACATTTTCGTTACGTTTCTGTTTACAGAACAAAAAGCGAAACAACCCTGCTTTCGGGCCTAATTAAATAAGGAACACCTTATAAGGTTGTTAATTTTTATATATGCACATTTTTATATCGTATTAAGAGTGGTGTAGCTTCATAAAGAACACACATTTAATGAAATAAGTGACACAGTAAAAACAAATAAAAACAGTAAAAGCAAATTTGATTGCAAATAACTGATATTTAAATTTTTTATCACATTTTTTCTAGTACTGTATATCGTTTTCTAAGTTCACTGTGGCTGCTTTATCACAATCGCTCTGTATAATTTAATAACACCTACGTAATGTAATCCACACTTTAAATTCAATTCCTTAGGAAACCTTATCTGAATGAATCCATGCTATCTGTTTTTGTTAATTGAGCAATGTGCTCTTGCGAATACACAATTTTTGCGCTACTGGACTATCAAGTATTATAACTCATACATGCTGCTCCTTTATGTTATTATTACACTGTTCCTACATGTCAGGTATCACATAACCTGCTGTATGTTTTAGTTGGCTAAAGACCTCCTTCATCCCTCTTTTGAGCATGAGAGAAGACAACACAAAAAGAAAAGACTCGTTCAGAGTCCAAACTCCTATTTTATGGATGTGAAGTGTCCAGGTAAGCATAACATGAGTGACATTTTACTAGTTACGAAGAAATGTATTTAATTTGTGCTATTTTGCAGGCTGCTACAAGATCACTACTGTGTTCAGTCATGCACAGACAGTGGTCCTCTGTGTGGGCTGCTCCACAGTGTTGTGTCAGCCTAAAGGAGGAAAGGCCCGACTCACAGAAGGTAACGGCCAAGCATGCAGTTATTTAGCACAATGTCATAAAATAACATCTGAATCTTAACCTGAATTTTCCATCTGCTTCCCAGGTTGTTCTTTCAGGAGGAAGCAGCATTAAAATGAAACCATACTCACAAGATGTGCATTGTTAATTAAATCCCTGGTTGAGATGTCACTATGCAGCGGACAAGATCATGTTTGTGATTTTATAAGCTTTCAAATATGCCTTTAATACAATGAATTTACAAGTCAATAAAAAAAGGTGGAAGCAATTGAAGCACACTGGGACTTTTATTGATAAAACCTTTTTTTCCTATGACTTGAAATGACCTTCACAGAAAGCATACAAAGTAGTCCTTTAAACTTTTCAATAGTGAACAATACATCTGTCTGGAAAGTTGTTACATATAGAAAAGACCAGCAAACAGGTATATATTGTTTATGGAACAGAAACACAAACCTTGCATAACCATATCTGAAGAGTTAAATATAAGCAATCAATGTTTTTCACCAAGTGGTACAGTTCAGCCCATTTACATTTCTGTCCAAAAGGTGAGTTAGGTCCGCCGCACACCGAGCAAACAAATTGCAGTCAACCACCCTTTCCTCAGAAAATGTGATCATGACCATGACAGGTTTCATTGGCAATTATTTGAGCACTTCTTGTGGAATGATCTGGTGAAACACAAAAGCCAGATCAGCCTTTTCGCAACCGAACTGCACCACTTGGCTGTCAAGTTATGTTTCCATCTCAATGGTTCTTGGAACAAACTACAAGTAGGACTGGCTGCTCAATCAACCACAAGTTAAAACACGGTGACAAAAGCACCCCCCAGCCCAGGTTATGCAATTTGTCGGCAGAGCGGAAGACTACTGCGTCTGACACTGCACCCCACTTCTGGGACCCTCCTCGTCTTCATCGTACGCTTCTCTGCCGTAACGGCGCTGCTGCGTCCGCTCGTCCACCTCGCAGAGCTCCACCTCCTCCGTGTCGTCGGCGATCAACACGTCCTCCCTGGGGGGAAGCAGCCTTTCCAGCTGGAACATGAGATGCTCTGGGAGCCAGTGTTTTTCCGGAAACTCCACCTGGACAGTCCAGTATTATACACCTCAAGTTTAAATGTGATTTTTTTTGGTTGATGTGTTGCCAAACAAGAGAACCAACTGTTTTGATTTACAAGCAGTCACATTGCTTGGTCGATTATTTTTTTTGCTTTGGTTTACAAGAGAGCTTATAGCATTGTGAAAATATTCACATACTATGTGCATCGTGATTAATTCACTGAAATTCAAACCTTGTCCACCAGGGGGTAGTATAATACAGCAACCAAGCCACAAATGAAGACTTTGAACCAGAGGTGTCAAAAATATATCCCATAGAACACACATGGCAGTTTTTCGACTAAAATCAACTGTTGTTGCAGTTTTGTTCACTGGAGGGCAAACTGACAACCACTTGTATGAGATTTTGAAATTTGGCTGTTACCCAAGATTTGATGCCAAATCTTCTTGTTAAGAAATTTCATTTTTTTTTTTTTTTTTTTTTTTTTTTTTTTTTTTTTTTTTAACGACTGCCACCTCTGGGCCAAAGTGTAACTGCAGCATCTGTATTAGGCTTGTTCATTGTGCACGATCTTAAAGTGAAGCCACAGTTGACAAACGAATACATGACTTCAAATGAGGTAAGAAAAACTCCGCCCCCTCACCAAAGAAACTGTGGAATGTGCGAGGGTCCGCACACGCTAATATAAAAGAGAAGATAAAAGCTGATAGATGCAGTCAGAGTAAAACAGTCACGGCTTTTTGCACTCATTTGGGCATTGGTAGAGCATGTATGATGTAGAAAAAGCTTTAATGTTACCTTTTTAAACGGCACAATGCACCTTTAATCTTCCGTCATTAAAAATACATTAACCAAAAAAAAAAAAAAAAAGCTATTTGTAGGGCTGTAGCATATTAGTTACATTTAATTTAACTCATTCACTGCCAGTCATTATAGAAAATTTTTACATTTCCAATACTCACGTGATATTACATTCAATAATTATATATAAACCGAATCTACCAAATAACAGAATAGACTCCCTACTTTTTGTCCCGTCCCGTTCTTTTATAATTGACAGCAGAAAAATGTAGGTTTGCCAAAATACAGCCATTTCTCCCATGGACTCTGAAACTGTGTTTATTTCCTATAAAATGGGGCAATGATGTCATCTACCGGTGGTTGGGCATCAGTAAAGTTGTTTCCAAGTTTGATATTTACAGTGGAGCATGCTCAGATTCGCCCCCATTTACACCGCTCTAAAAAATACAATTGACAAGTATACTTGTCAAAGGCAGTGAATGAGTTAATTTTAATAGAGAAACCTGACTTAAGTGGTCAGAGAATGAATTCAAGTCTCAAGTCAAGCTAATTCCGATCTCACCTGGAACTGTATGAAGAGTTGTCCCTTTTCGTAAGGGTGCCGATACACCGGCATGCCTTCGTTCTCTATCACCTTGGTGTCGTTGTTCTTGATAACTTCGCCTTCAACGGGGCAAACAGAAGACCTTAATGGCAGCGAGAGACGGCGCCGCCCGTCAGTCTTGCAGTGTGGGTGCGTAGCGCTTACCTGGTTGCGAGCTGATGAGGAGCGTCCGGTCGTCCAGAGTGCTGATGGCCTTCTTGAAGCCACACAGGGCCTCCACCAGTTTGATGCTCATGGTCATGGTGAGGTTGTCGTCGCTCCGCTTGAATTGGCCGTGCTCCTTCTGGTCCAACACGATGATGACGTCGCCGGGCTCCAGGTCGGGCTCCTGGTCACCTTCGCCGTGAAATGTAATTTTCTGACCGTCTCTCATACCTTCAGTCAAAAAAAAATATATATATATCAGTATTCCTTGACATCATGGAAGAAGATCGAGTAGTAGCTCAAGTGTTTATTACCTTTGTCAATGTGGACCTCGAGAATTTTCTTCTTGCGTTCCACTTTGTGCCCATTGCAGTTCTTGCAGCGGTCCTTGGAGCTGAACGACTCGCCCTGCCCGTGGCAATCTCCACACATGCTTTGAATCTGCTGAATCATGCCTGGTCCGATCTGCTGCACCTTGATCTGCACTCCTCTTCCCTTGCAGTTGGAGCATTTCTCCAAGGCGCCTTTCTTACCACCGTAACCTGAACGTCAACAAAATACACTTGGGAATTATTATTCAAGACAGACAAAAACAAAACAGAAGTAGACATGCAAGAGGGAATGTATACCTTCACACTTTTCACATATAACGTTCTTCTGGAGTGCCAGCTTTCTTGTGGAGCCATTGTACATGTCCTCCAGCGTTACGCTCAGCTGGTGGACAATGTTCTTCCCTAAAAAGTTTGAGTTTACATTTGGAAGTCAATGTGTCCTTTCTTAAAAAAATAAAAAAATAAAAAAATCTCGATAAGCTCTTACCTCTCCTCTCTCTCTGCATCCTTCCCCCGCCTCCAAAGAACATGTTGAAAATGTCCATGGGGGACGACCCGCCGCCCATGCCGCCTTCTTTAATTGCTTGCTCCCCCCCTTGGTCATACAGATCTCGCTTTTTTGGATCCGAAAGCACGTCATATGCTTGCGATATAAGCTTGAACTGCGGACAAAAGACAGCATCACGTAATCCTCACAAGAACAGCGTCTGAATGTTAAAAAGGGAGTTTGCCGTTTTGAATGGAGCCTCACTTGACTCCTGCCTGCAGCCCCTCGAGTCTCTAACCAAAGCCACGCCCCCTCACTATCATGCACGCCACGTGCACTGTACAAACATACAATGTAAACAAGCCAAACTTAACCACGGCTGCCAACGTTTTCTAACATTACTTACTAATGATGATTTCTGGGGTTTGATGCATTTTTTTAAATGTGCAATCAACCAAAAACCCCCAAAAAGTGGACTTACCACATCCCTGACAAATGATCAACAACACCCCTTTTGTTTTACACTCTTATCAACACTGGCCTATATTATTATTATTATTATTATGGATGTTCAATACCCCTTTTTTTTTATACTGTTACCAGTATGAATATTCAACTTTTGAGTAATCACCGATACCTCGAGTATTTACCCTTTTTTAAAGAAAGACCTACGGTATATATCTCAATACAGTATTTTTCCTTAATATTGCATAAAATTAGCAGCAATTTTTTATTATTCTCCCCCCTCTACTTGTTCAGAAAACACAGTTTAATTAAATAAATTTTATACATAAATACTTTATGGGTATCTTTGAGCCTTATGTATCGGCCTCCATCACGAGTACCAATACCTTGAAATAAGGCTGGATATCGGCACAATATATACTCACCATCCCTAATTATTATTAAGTATATTGTTATTACACTCTGTAATATGCTATTCTTGTCAAGGCGCAATGTGTTTTAAAATAGTTAAAATTAAATTTACAGGCATAAACTGAGGCTAGAGAGGGATGAGGGATGAGGGATGAACCCCCCCAGCTAATATTCTATGGTCTATTAACATGTAAAGTAATATGCATAATTTTACAGTGGCTAACAAAAAAATATATAATTTATTTTGTGTGACTACAACCGTGTTTTTGGTTAACACTTGGGCCTACTTAATTGCTGTACTTTAATGAAATTCTGACTATTGATGACTGAGCTCCTAACACCCGACAGCCCAGAATTGCATAACCTCTTGCTATTACATCATGTGGTATTCCAGACCGGATCATAGAGCTAACAAGTCAGTGGACTGACTGTACACTGTACCTAGAAAGAGGAGCTACCAGATCATTCCATAGGGTGTAAAATTAGAATGGTGCATTCCCAACAGCCCGTAGACGGCCACAGAGAAAATCAAAAAGTCTATATTTAGCCTAAGCTCACCTTCTCTCCCTCATTGGGGTTCTTGTCCGGGTGATATTTTAATGCCAGTTTTCTGTAGGCTTTCTTTATTTCGTCCGCAGACGCTTTGGGTCCCACACCAAGGAGGTCGTAGTAGCCAGTTTCGCGAACCATGATGACAGCCTTAAATAAAGATGGGAAAAAATAAATGAAAAGGACGAAAAAAAAGTCAGCAACTAGATGATCTATTTCCCATTTAACTGTCCTGGTTGTTAGTGGTCGCCATGCTAACGTGAGTCAACAGCGTTTACGCTAGCAACCAACCGGCTTGGGAACACAAAGCTCTTAAAAAGAATATCAAGTCTATTATGCCACATTCATAACAGAACGCCGCGTAGTTATAACGAAACATAATTTAAATATGAATAGAGTGGAGTTGGTCGCACTCAAATAATATTTAAAAGCATTTGGTCGTTATCGGTTATCACGTGCGTTAGCCTTTCTCTCGTATAACTGTGTGCTAACCCCAAAATACGACTTAATTTCGCAAAATAGCTATTAAAGCGTTTCTCATCACTTGATCCACTTACTTGTGGGCTTATTGTCCTCTTCGAGATAACTGTCGCGTCGCTGCGAAGTGAAGCCGGTTCTCTAGGAAGATGGCTGGTCCTTATAGCTGCTCTTCAGCGTGGAACTTTCTGGAGAGATCGAGCTGGATGGGCCGGATGCTTTTGAGTACGGAAGCCCGGAAGGGACGAAGCGCTATGATGAGTAATTACATGTTGAAATTCTTTATGATACAAAATAGGAAAAAAATAAATAAAAAAACAAAACAAAAACAACAAAAACGCTATTCATATTTTCATCTAAGGAAAATATAGTCTTAAAGATACCTAACGTGCATTTTGGACTTAATAGATTATCGACTAACCCGTACTTGAGTATTTATTTTTTTTATGATTAATTTGTACTTTTACAAGTTCCTACACATGTAAACAAGACAGCTATATAGCACTTCCTACTCCTTACTGGCAAAACACCGTTTGTTTGACTTCACCGTGTAAAGTATTTGCATTACGTCTGTTGATGTATTTGACTTTATTTTCTTTCTTCTGTACATTACTTTGTTTTTATCTAAATGCAAAAGTTGAATCTGTACCTCACATTTTATTTAACAGTATTTATGTGAAGGCATGTATCAGTAGTTTCATACACTGAGTAGGCCTACTTTTGCTGTCACTTCAGACAAATTGGCCTATGTATGGAAAGATGCCAGATGAACAAACAAAAGAGACGGCATTATGTTAAAAATGACGTTATCTGGCAAGACAAGTTAAACCTTGCAACAATGCAAATGACCTTAGCCAGTGGGAATTGGAATGATAAACACTATGCAACCGTTTCTGTAACTCTGCTAAGGAAGCAAAACAAATTATGTGTCATATAAGGAAAAATAGGAGAGCCAACCAAGTGTAGCGAGTGATTAGTAATTTCAAAACAAAACAAAACCATCAGCTCAAAACGTTGAGTGGGTTGTTATGCTTAAAAGGTACTAATGTAATCTAATCAAATTAAGTCATGACAGCCAAAATTAGTGATAGCCTATGGAAAATTGAATTTTGGTCCACTTTAGCCAAATGAAAACAAAAGAACAGTATGTTACATAACTTCCAATCGCTCATTCAGATTGCAGACCGAGAATACCATCTGCGCTCACACTACAGTGTTTCTTTTTTCGGAAAGCAGGAACAGTGCATAGAACTATGTTTGTGACGTCCTGATGACACCCTGAACAACAAGTGCAGGCTGATTCTGTCAGTTTATGTCCCTATTTTAATTTCTTAATCATCCATATTAACAGTATCTATTAAGTCATGACAATAACTGTATATTCTTGTGGGCATAAAATTGAAGTACAATGTTGACAATTATTGTACACAACCAGTCACCTTAGCAGCTGAAGAGGCATAAGATATAAAACACATTTAACACACAATAAAGTCAAGACATTTCTGATGTCATGCTAGCATTTATGATGTACATTCATAATATCTGACACAAAGCAGCAAAAAAAACAAAAAAACATAAACAAACCTTTCCATATTTCCTTTACTGATATCAATCGTATGTAATAATCTAAAGGTATGATTATTTTCAGATTAAGAATAATAACTCGTGACTTTAATTCAAGTATAATTCTATAGAAGTAAGTAAACTCTAGCAGTTATACACACATCAATATAATAATAATAATAATAATAATATTAATAGTCCTCTTCCTACTTCCTTCAAACCCAATAAAATAGATTGAATATAAAATCTCTTTGAAGAAACTGCTTAGACAGGTGCAAATAAAGAAGACATTCAGGATTGCAAATCCTGAGATAGTTTTAATTATGTTTTGGTTTCAAATGTGAGCAAAAAAGAGGCAACCGCTAAACTAGTACTATTAGAGATCTCGCACCCGTTGACATATTGCTTCTGTAAATTCGGAACACTTTGACTTCCCTCCGAGGTCTCCGGTGAGCACCTACAACAAAGACAACAAAAAAGGGCGTTACATGTGAACGTGATGTCAAACCTGCGCGAAAGGACGACGTTTACCTTTTTGTCCCGAATGGTGTCGAAACAGGCGGTCTCGATCCTCTTTGCGTGGTCGTGCAGTCCCATGTGGCGCAGCATCATGACCGCACTGAGCAGTAAGGCGGTGGGGTTGGCCATGTCTTTTCCTGCTATGTCGGGAGCAGTTCCATGAACCTGAAAAAACAAATCTCATCTTTGAAAACGGCTACACAGAAATGTTAAACAGAATGAGAGAGAACATACAGACTCAAAAATGGCAACACCATTGGTGCCGATGTTTCCACTGGGGGTCACTCCGAGTCCTCCAATAAGTCCAGCACAAAGATCACTGAAGGTAAACAGTAACTCCCGTTTTTATCCATGGGCGGCCATTTTGCCAATTGCTGTCGACCGACAATGACATCACAGTGCCCAAGCTTCATCTTATGAACATCACTTGACCAAATCCAGAATACAGGCGAGCCGTGATTGGTTGTTAACCCCCCCCCCCCCCCCCCCCGGCACTGTGATGTCATTTTCAGACACATTATAAATTGTGTATTTTCTTACCTCAAAATGTCTCCATACAAATTTGGCATCACAAGAATATCAAACTGTGTAGGATCCTGCACCATCTGTAAATAATGGTGGTGGTTCAGAAAAATAAAAGACAGCTATGGGTGGGGGAAAAACAGTTTTGGGCACTTACATTGAGGCATACAGTATCTAAATACATCTCAGTAAATTTGATATCTTTATTCCTTTCGGCAGCCTCTCTGCATTTTCGGAGGAAGAGCCCATCTGACATGCGCCTGATATAAGAACAAAGGACAACAAATTGATTATCACATACAGAGCGGAATGCAAGTTAAATATGTAGTAATTTGGATTGCTTGTGACTCACATAATGTTAGCCTTATGAACAGCCGTAACACTGGTCCTCTTATTATTTCTTGCATATTCAAATGCGTACTCTGCAATGCGTTGGCTGGCTTGCTCTGTAATGAGTTTAATACTCTGCACGACTCCATCAACAATCTGCAAATATGCACACATTCAGTAATCACAATGAAGTAAAAATCAAGTGTCTTTGTTTGAATTCAGTGCAGGAACAGTGTCAAAAGAACAGAATTCAAATCCACTTTTTTTTTTCAAGGTAATTACCACATGTTCAATCCCACTGTATTCGCCCTCCGTGTTTTCTCTGATGGTGACGAGGTTCACGTCCGTGTAGGGCGTCTTGTAGCCCTCGATGGAAACACATGGGCGCACGTTGGAGTAGAGGTCAAAGGTTTTCCTCAGGAGAAGATTCATAGAGGGATGACCTGCGGCAATTGGCGTCTTCAAAGGACCTGGAGACAAAAAAAAAAAAAAAAAAAAAAAACAACAACAAGTTCAGTGTAAACTCAGCCTAATTGGATTTTACCTGATTATACGTATGACCCAAATGTTGGTAAAATAATCATAATCAACACTATCTTACCCTTCAGACCCATTTTGTTCCTGTCCATTGACTCTTTGGCATCTGGAGGAATCACCCACTTGCCCCCAGGGCCTTTAATGGCTGTAACATTTCTCTCCTCCCACTGAATAGGTGCCTGTTTTAAAACACAATTTATAAGAATAATTGTCGTAAGTAGTAAAAGTGCTTAATCAAGTGATTCTTCAGTATTAACCTGAGCTGCTTCAAATATCTTCATGACAGCAGTGGAGATCTCTGGTCCAATTCCATCGCCGGGGATCAAAGTAACAGTTTGCATCTGAAAGGCAGGTCAAAAATGAAAGTGTCGTATAATGACACATGCAAATACCGTCATCCTACAGGGGAGTGACATACCCCACGAGAGAATGTCCTGGTCTCTTTCCTCAAGGCTCCCGCCACATGCTGCACCTGTCAAGCAAAACATACATTAGATATTTGGTCAAGTATACAAATCCTCAATGACAAATGCCATTGAGTGTCAATGACAATAGATAAAATACCAGCTAGTAAGTATATATATTGTGTTTAGTATAAAAAAAAAATCAAATGTACACAATCACACATAGCATTGCTATAAATTTATTGCACAAAAAAACAACAACAATAGGAGATACCTGCCTAACAATGTGTCAATAGGGTATACAAAAAGCTCGAAACTGACTACTCGCGTCAGTATTTTTGAATCAATATACAACATGGCCCAACAAAGCTAGTATAGACATTACTAGCAAATGAGAAGCAACTAGGTCGATTTTCTCCTTAGTAGTAAGTAATACACTGTTTAATACAAAACTAAGATTAACTTACTTCCTTTGCCTTGATTTTATCCTGGCCACTGATCGATAAACTCCATTTTCTGAGTAGGTTAACAATCTGTAGGTGAGGAACATTACATGGACAGTTGTAGCCTCGATGCGGAAGTAATTCGTACAATTAGCTGTCACGTTCATCTTTGGCAAAAAAAAGTGAAGATTACGCATGTTTAATCGTTTAAAATGTGATTTGGGTTGCTATAGTAACCTACAGCAAGGGCGTGCCTGAAAGAGACAAAGTGGCCGGATAGTTCCTGTGTCTTTCCCGAAGAATTTTCGAGTAGGAGTATGACAACAAAATAACCGACACTAGTACGTCATTAGGCGTTAAAGGTTAAGCATATGATAGAACAATTATTTTATAATTGTGGATTTCCCGTACTTACCGCTGACCTCCACGCATTCCCCGCCATGCTTAGCTAGCAGTAAGTAGCCAGCCACCAAGGTCGATGTACTGTAGCGCAGAAGCAGCACATAGTCAAGCTCGCGATAAACATCAGAGAGAACAGTTTTGATTTTGTTTTCAAAATAAAACGATATTATAAATTCACACATAGACTCATGATAATTCATCGATTTGTTAAAGCACATTTTTATTTTAACCACGTGCAATATGGTAATTTAATGTTATTGTTCCAGCTGGTAGGTACATTTACTAAAAACGACTAGATATTTTGAAAGATCCGATAATTTCCGGTTGCATAACGCGGAAGTGCAATCAAGTGACTTTTGTTTTTATTTTTAAGAAAAAAAAATCTCATTAAAAAAAGGTGAGCGGGGAAACTAAACAGAAACTGTTAACACTTCTTATTTCTGAAGAATTAGAGAATATATATATATATATATATATATATATATATATATATATATATATATATAAGCCAAGTAAACAATTGGTTTTATAATTTATATATATATATATAAATAAAGAGAGAGAGAGAGAGAGAGAGAGAGAGAGAGAGAGAGAGAGAGAGAGAGAGAGAGAGAGTGAGTGAGTGTATGCAGTATAACAATAATAATAATAATACACATTTTAATACAGAGCGGTACTGTATATCAGTTAAAACAACTGATATTAAAAAAAAAAATGACGTGCACTATAACGCAAAATCATAGAAATGGCACTTTGGGTGCAAGAATAAGCAGGTGGCGCAAAATCCTAGCTAATCCACTGGAAAGCTAAAATGGTTGATTTCTGGAGCAATATAAAGCATTGCACACTTTTGCACACGAGCCGTTTGTATAGTCAATCTTTATGGTATAAAACAAGTATAAACAGATGAACATTCAATCACATTTCGCTATGGGTAATTTAAAAAAAAAAAAAAAAAAAAAAAAGCTTACAGCAATGGGAGGCTCCCAAAATGATCCAGCAAAATGGAAAAGCTCTTAATTACTCGGAATTATTAGACATTTTAGCAGCATATGTCTCTGCATTAATGCAGGCTACGAAACGGCACAAAATGCACAGTGTGCAAGTAAAGACATCTCCCGTCCAAACGGATTTGAGCATACAGTGTCTTCAAAAGACAATGCATAGGGTGCGATAAAATATTAATAAACACCACAAAGCAGCATGTATATCTGGCTATGTCTGTCTTGTGCTCAACTTAGTCATACTACTGCATGTACAGCACTGGCATTTTTAAATGAATACATACTACAGTACACACAAATAGGCCCGGTTCAGATAGCATACTGCTTTGGTTGCTTCTTCAGGCTCATTGATCTTTCACTTTGGGAAATTGCATGAGTTGCTCTGTTGTTTAGCAGTCTGCATTCATGAAGAATATCTGCAGTGGGAAATATACAGCACATACAATGACACACTTGAAATACAATGCGAACGCTTGCAATGTCAACAGAAAAAGGTTTACCGTTAAACTGTTTGTAGGCTTCTTCAACAATGGCGTTGTTGGATCTTTTTATTTCCCAGTAAGTGTCCTCCACCCATGGCTTGCAATCCTGATGTTCAACAAGTTGTCCATTCTTGTATAGACCGGCTTACCATTCCAAATAGAAAGAAAAACATGAGATTTAAAAATTGAATTCCTTGACCTTGAGCGAAGAGAGATTAATAATTAGAAGTTAAATGACAAGCTTACATTCAACAACTTCGTACTGGATGCCAGTCTTACCTTTAATAGTGTCATCAATGTCTTTGCATAGCTGGTACAAGTCGCTTCCACGTCCAACGACTCTCTCGCCTACAATTTAAAAAGCCCACACTTTTAAGACTCCTACTGTTAATGTGATACAGTAAATATATACAAATACTGTACACAGTAGAAAACTCTTACCATCTAGCACCTTGACTGCGGGGAACATCTCAAGAACGTGGGTTCTATAAGACACGTTTCTGCACACTGGAATACGAGATCGTATAAGTTTACAGTTGTTTGATATCTTCTCTTATTTGCTTTCAGAGAAAGTTATTTAAATTCACCTGGATTTGAATAATTATAGGTGTTGTCGTTGAGACGAATACTTTCTAGTTTTCTCAAAGATTGAAGGCAGAGAAGGTTTTCAATACTGTTGAAGAAGAAAACAGTCATGAAGTCATCTGATACGCCCATAGAAACTAGCATTATTACATTTTTATTCTTTCTTTTTTTTTTCCCTCCTTTCGGTCACATTTTTTTCAGCAGCCTTAAAAAAAATTACTTGATCACAACTTCCAAAAAGAAAAAGGGCTGACAGGTGAAATCATGGCTATTAAAATGGAAAAGCTATCAAATTACTAACAATGATAATACCAAATAAAGCACAAAATATTTTCAAAGGCGATAACAAGTGATTACATTGGCATACCTGGAGATGATATTACCAGCAAGGTTTAAATTCTGTAGATTGTCACAAGTGTGCAGAGGTTCTGGGAACAAACAAACAAACACTTCTGAACATCCTAAATTGCCACACAAGTATAAAATCATGTTCTACAGAGCCACACAAACTTTAATCCCTGTTCCTTCTACCAGCCACAAAATCCAAAGAAAATAAAACAAAACAAATCATACAAAAGGTTGGCAAAACAGAATCCTAGTGAAAAACGACAAGATTTGTTGGAATCTTGTGCGATATCTCAATTGATATCTGCAATCCTTCCTAAAGTTTTAAAATTCCAAATTTTACAACCTTTGCCATACTGGAATTTCGAGGCAACACTGTATGTGCAATAATTGAAAAATTGAGAGAATAAAAAAAAAACTTAAATTCTCCTGAATACTTACCTAAATTGGAAATCCTATTCGCAGACAAATTAAGAACAGAAAGCAGCCGAAGAGACGACAACGGAGATAAATTGGCGATGTTATTTCCAGAGAGGTCCAGTCTCTCCAAATTCATACACTCTCCTATACACCCAAGATCATGTATTCCTGTCAAGTGTCAAAACATTAAACAAATCATCAACCACAAGTAAACATGTGATTACATAGATACAAATAATACAGTGTGACCTTACCTAACCCCCTGAATTTGAGAAACAGTATTGACTCCAAATCAAACTCTCCTGAATGAGACTTGAGCAGCACAGCGGTTATCTTCTCGACTTCTCCCTCTGAGAAAAACAAACATGAGACTGCTGCACAGCACAACACAGCACTAAATGCAACACATCCACATGCACATCATTTGTGAGTCAGCACTGCAGGAAGAGAACGCTGCAAGCACTGAGTGTCCACTCAATTTAAAGAGGGGGCGAGTGGATAACTCAAGCCATCGTCTCTAAATAGCATATTTCTACAAATTTCGCCTGCGTATGAATATCTCATCTGGCAGCACTCTTGTTTAGTTCATATTTTGTGTTTAAAAGGGAGTTACAGACAGTAGGTTCACAGAAGAGTGGATGAATGAAGAGTATCGGGACTGAGCTCCATTTTGGCAGAATTCTCTAGAATTCTTCCTCTACATGACTATTTTATGACCCCCTCGCTTAAAAATGCACTTTTATTACTAAAGGATCAGTAGGTTAATGGATCATAATAGTGCATGTGGCAGCTTCTATTTTCAATTCCTTCACCAATTATCAGTTAAAAGCTGCAATTATTGTGAAATGTGACAAATAGTGTATTCTAAATCTTCGTACTAATCTTCGTTACGATTTTATTTGTTCATCGTTCGAACCCGGATATAGTGTTTAGCATTTAGCCTTATGACTAGCAGTCATTAAGCGCTAGCATATTTAAGCAGCTAAGGCTAATGGGGCGTAATTGCGAGGAAACGGCTGCCTGCCTCGGAGAGTCTGATTCACACGGACCAAGTGGGAGGGTTATTAAATCAAAAATGGTAATTGCTGCTCTGCCGAGAACACTCACACAAATGTTATGTAACCGACCGGCTCGGTAGCTATTACTAGCCAGAGCCACTAATGTGCTAGCGGCTAACATGGCGGCGTAGCAACAAGCTACGTAACTACTTACCTTGCTCTTTATTATCTCGCTTTGCGTCCATCCTGGCTAACTTAACCGATCACAAAAGTTAATTGTTTTGATAGAAAATGAACGAGTTACTCGAGGCAAACAGTAGACAAAACTGGTATTTGGTGGGGGAACGTGAAATTGGCATGTGTCCTGCTGTGTAGTTAGGATTAGTGTTGGGCTGCAATGGACGCAAGTGGTTGTACTGCGGGAGCCCGGGGACCTTTTTGAGTCCTGTTGCTGACCGGCGGGCGTGAGACTCGCTCACTCAGGCTTTAATGCTGGGGGACGCTGATGCATGTGGACTTGTTGCTTGTGTGCAACAGGTTCCATCACAACAACTGTTGAGTGTGACAGATAAGACCATGTTGTCACATAAAGGGGTTACTGTGGTTACGACGGACTACTGGCCATGGTGACGTAACTTGTACGCAAATCAGAGCGCGCCGTTTTACGACTGCGGTCAAGCCAGCCGCCACTCGAAAAGACGAAGTCAAGCCAGCCGCCCCAACGATTGTTAATACTGTGCATTACGGTAACGTGCCGACGTGCCCCTGCGTTGGCCACCTTCAAAATAAAAGCTGAGCAACACCTGGTTTATGGTTTAAAATAAAGAATCATAAAAAAACAACGGTTTGTTATTCCAGAACCAGACCAGTTCTAAGGGACACTACTCCACCCCAGGTATCCAACCAAAGTACTTTGAACAAAATCTGATGTTGGATTTCAAAATAAAACTCATTTGAAAATTGCAATCTCGACTATAATCCCTGATTTCAAAAAATCATTAAAAATTCATGGTTTGTTATCCCAGTACCAAAACAGTTCTAGGGGACACTACAGCACCCCAGGTATCCCGCCAAAGTACTTTGAACAAAATCTGATGTTGCATTTCAAAATAAAACTCATTTGAAAAGTTACATCTCGACTATAATCCCTGATTTCAAAAAATCATTAAAAATTCATGGTTTGTTATCCCAGGACCAGACCAGTTCTAGGGGACACTACACCACCCCAGGTATCCCGCCAAAGTACTTTGAACAAAATCTGATGTTGAATTTCAAAATAAAACTCATTTGAAAATTGCAATCTCGACTATAATCCCTGATTTCAAAAAATCATTAAAAATTCATGGTTTGTTATCCCAGGACCAGACCAGTTCTAAGGGACACTACACCACCCCAGGTATCCAACCAAAGTACTTTGAACAAAATCTGATGTTGCATTTCAAAATAAAACTCATTTGAAAATTGCAATCTCGACTATAATCCCTGATTTCAAAAAATAATTAAAAATTCATGGTTTGTTATCCAAGGACCAGACCAGTTCTAAGGGACACTACACCACCCCAGGTATCCCCCCAACGTACTTTGAATAAAATCTGATGTTGCATTTCAAAATAAAACTCATTGCGACTATTAAGTCGAGATTGCAATGTTCAAATGAGTTTTATTTTGAAATGCAACATCAGATTTTGTTCAAAGTACTTTGGCTGGATACCTGGGATGGTGTCGTGTCCCTTAGAACTGGTCTGGTCCTGGGAAAACAAACCATGAATTTTTAATGATTTTTTTAAATCAACAATAATAGTCGAGATGTAACTTTTCAAATGAGTTTTATTTTGAAATGCAACATCAGATTTTGTTCAAAGTACTTTGGCGGGATACCTGGGGTGGTGTAGTGTCCCTTAGAACTGGTCTGGTCCTGGGATAACAAACCATGAATTTTTAATGATTTTTTTGAAATCAGGGATTATAGTCGAGATGTAACTTTTCAAATGAGTTTTATTTTGAAATGCAACATCAGATTTTGTTCAAAGTACTTTGGCGGGATACCTGGGGTGGTGTAGTGTCCCTTAGAACTGGTCTTGTCCTGGGATAACAAACCATGAATTTTTAATGATTTTTTGAAATCAGGGATTATAGTCGAGATGTAACTTTTCAAATGAGTTTTATTTTGAAATGCAACATCAGATTTTGTTCAAAGTACTTTGGCGGGATACCTGGGGTGGTGTAGTGTCCCTTAGAACTGGTCTGGTCCTGGGATAACAAACCATGAATTTTTAATGATTTTTTGAAATCAGGGATTATAGTCGAGATTGAAATTTTCAAATGAGTTTTATTTTGAAATGCAACATCAGATTTTGTTCAAAGTACTTTGGCGGGATACCTGGGGTGGTGTAGTGTCCCCTAGAACTGGTCTGGTCCTGGGATAACAAACCATGAATTTTTAATGATTTTTTTAAATCAGGGATTATAGTCGGAATTGCAATTTTCAAATGAGTTTTATTTTGAAATGCAACATCAGATTTTGTTCAAAGTACTTTGGCTGGATACCTGGGATGGTGTCGTGTCCCTTAGACCTGGTCTGGTCCTGGGATAACAAACCATGAATTTTTAATGATTTTTTTAAATCAACAATAATAGTCGAGATTGCAATGTTCAAATTAGTTTTATTTTGAAATGCAACATCAGATTTTGTTCAAAGTACTTTGGCTGGATACCTGGGATGGTGTCGTGTCCCTTAGAACTGGTCCGGTCCTGGGATAACAAACCATGAATTTTTAATGATTTTTTTGAAATCAACAATAATAGTCGAGATTGCAATGTTCAAATGAGTTTTATTTTGAAATGCAACATCAGATTTTGTTCAAAGTACTTTGGCTGGATACCTGGGATGGTGTAGTGTCCCCTAGAACTGGTCTGGTCCTGGGATAACAAACCATGAATTTTTAATGATTTTTTGAAATCAACAATAATAGTCGAGATGTAACTTTTCAAATGAGTTTTATTTTGAAATGCAACATCAGATTTTGTTCAAAGTACATTGGCGGGATACCTGGGGTGCTGTAGTGTCCCCTAGAACTGGTCTGGTCCTGGGATAACAAACCATGAATTTTTAATGATTTTTTGAAATCAGGGATTATAGTCGAGATTGCAATTTTCAAATGAGTTTTATTTTGAAATGCAACATCAGATTTTGTTCAAAGTACTTTGGCTGGATACCTGGGATGGTGTCGTGTCCCTTAGAACTGGTCTGGTCCTGGGATAACAAACCATGAATTTTTAATGATTTTTTTAAATCAACAATAATAGTCGAGATGTAACTTTTCAAATGAGTTTTATTTTGAAATGCAACATCAGATTTTGTTCAAAGTAGTTTGGCTGGATACCTGGGGTGGTGTAGTGTCCCCTAGAACTGGTCTGGTCCTGGGATAACAAACCATGAATTTTTAATGATTTTTTGAAATCAACAATAATAGTCGAGATGTAACTTTTCAAATGAATTTTATTTTGAAATGCAACATCAGATTTTGTTCAAAGTACATTGGCGGGATACCTGGGGTGCTGTAGTGTCCCCTAGAACTGGTCTGGTCCTGGGATAACAAACCATGAATTTTTAATGATTTTTTTGAAATCAGGGATTATAGTCGAGATTGCAATTTTCAAATGAGTTTTATTTTGAAATGCAACATCAGATTTTGTTCAAAGTACTTTGGCTGGATACCTGGGATGGTGTCGTGTCCCTCAGAACTGGTCTCGTCCTGGGATAACAAACCATGAATTTTTAATGATTTTTTGAAATCAACAATAATAGTCGAGATTGCAATGTTCAAATGAGTTTTATTTTGAAATGCAACATCAGATTTTGTTCAAAGTACTTTGGCTGGAT
Source organism: Festucalex cinctus (assembly GCF_051991245.1). NCBI lineage: Eukaryota > Metazoa > Chordata > Actinopteri > Syngnathiformes > Syngnathidae > Festucalex > Festucalex cinctus. Next base: position 23,309,956 of record NC_135413.1, on the reverse strand, counting down.
ACCTGGGATGGTGTCGTGTCCCTTAGAACTGGTCTGGTCCTGGGATAACAAACCATGAATTTTTAATGATTTTTTTAAATCAGGGATTATAGTCGAGATTGCAATGTTCAAATGAGTTTTATTTTGAAATGCAACATCAGATTTTGTTGAAAGTACTTTGGTTGGATACCTGGGGTGGTGTAGTGTCCCTTAGAACTGGTCTGGTTCTGGAATAACAAACCGTTATTTTTTTATGATTCTTTATTTTAAACCCTAAACCAGGTGTTGAGCAGCTTTTATTTTGAAGGTGGCCAGCGCAGGGGCACGGCGGCATGTTACCGTAATGCACAGTATTAACAATCGTTGGGGCGGCTGGCTTGACTTCGTCTTTTCGAGTGGCGGCTGGCTTGACCGCAGTGTTTTACGTTAGTGCTTCGCAAACTAGTCCCACACAAAGTACCACCTAAAAAAATTACAAAGCTCCCTAGTTACAAATACCATCATAAAGACCAACATTTAAATTTGGTATATAAAAACGAGGCCAATGTTATATTTGTTATTGTAAGCCAGTGTAACAACAGTTTTCAAAATTAACAGTACATTTAAATATAGGACAAGGAAAAAAAAAAACTACAATGTGTACATAATGGTGGAGGTTGAAGTGTGAGTCACGCCTTCCATCTCTGATTGCATTCCACGGGGCACGGTGTTTTGTTTTGTTTTTAAATCAAATTAGATCATTTTATTAGCTTTAGTAGCTACTACTGTCAAATGTGTAGGACTGCATGATATTGGAAATGCATTCAATATAATGGGATATGGGTGTTGATATTATTGTGGTATGTACCTAAAAAAAATACATGTTATTTAACTATTGTAATAAGTACATTTTTGAAAATATATTAGCTATTTAGTGTTAGTAATACCCCTACAATGCTGTTCTCCTATTATATGGCAAAGCATATTTAATCTGATTGGTCAAAGTCAGATAAAGCCCTATTGTCAGGTTATATTGTCAGTTTTAAGAAATATGACAAAAAGTGTAAGTTTTAGTGATTCTTGGGTGTATGACTAGCGTGACAATAATAAACATTTACTCTTTACTGAAGTAGGATTAGGCCTAATATAAAATAAAAACCTTTTAGATCTGCAGCCGAAAATGTTTAATTTGAATTTTTATGTACAATGTTATATTAATAAGAAACAGTCACATGAAATAAAAACAAGATTAAGAATGTTAACATTATCCTCCTTGCCTTCAGGCAATTACTGATGACAATGAGGCAGGACCTAGTCAGTCAGGAAAGGATCTGCCAGGGGTCAACAAAGGTATGTTGATCATCTGTAAACAGAGGAGTCTCTGTATTCGGTAATCGCTCTTCTGCCCCTGCTCCGCCTGTGATCTTCTTGTGCAATTTAAGCATTTCAGAAAATTGGGACCATCCTTCCTGGAGAAGAAGCTCGAGTCCCGAATAAGAGCGCCTTTTGCAAACACGAGGCAAATTGGTGTACCCTGACATCACCGCCTTCACTGAGATGCGGTAATCTGACATTACACAACATTGCCTCAGCCCACAGAAATGCACTCAAATACTGATAAAAATGACATTGGTTAGGGTTGACTCATAGCCATATTGTACCGAGTAGCCTGTAAAGAGATGGACAGTATCATTCGCTCATTTGCATAAGAAAGCGATTCAGATAATGGATGGATGCAAAAATTGTAATGCGTAAAAACTAGGGCTGGGAATCTTTGACTGTCTCACGATTCGATTCGATTACGATTTTTGGGTCTAAGATTCGATTCAGAATCAATTTTCGATTCTCGATTCAAAGGATTTTCGATTCAAAATTATTTGATTGACAAATGATTTCTGCTTCAATTTACAGATATGCACAACATTGTCATGATCTACTCCAGTCTGTTTTGCAAGACAAAATGACAAATAGAGACAATAAAGTGTCTTTTTTTTATTTATTTTTTTTTATTAACATTTATTAATTTTGTATTGTAAGTGACTTTTTCCGCAAAAACAGCATCTGGGCTAAAAGTGGCTTTTCCCCTTCTTCTTCATTTCTAATTTAAATAAAATCAATTTTTGGATATTAAATATCGATTCAATTTATAAATGAGAATCTCGATTCTTTTATGAATGGATTTTTTTTGCACACCTCTAGTAAAAACATTAGCATATTTGCTTGTTGAGATTCATACATAAAATGTTCACTGAGTCATTATTTTGAATATGTCTTACTCAGCATTCACATAATTAATGAGCCAAAATAAGCACACATTTACCGGTATGCTTGGTTTATACATTCATACATCAACTGAAAACAAATTAAATCCAGTAACAGACCCCCCCCCAGTGAGTAATTGCTTCAGGAAAACCGGCAGTATCAGGGCACTCATAAATCCACATTGTAGCCCAGTAATTAAGACAGCTCTCACCAGCGAATCATAAGTCACCACCGTTTGATTATTTATTTCTCTGACATCCCATTGGCTGCACTGTGCTCCCGTGGGCAGCAGAGCCGACGCAGAAGCAGCCTGCAGACCTTTTAACCACGCTGGTTTGCCACTACACACACACTCATTTTTTATCTTTATTTCTCATTCTTTTGATTTTTTCCAATGCAGCTTGTACCTTTTGCAGCCATGGCTCACATCGCTGCCACGGACACTGATGACACTTCATGAGAGAGAGTCACACACTGCAGTATCGTGGACTCACCCTCCGACGGAGACGCTCACACCACGGCCCCTAAATGTATTGGACTGTGCAAAGGCTGGGGACCGTCTGTGTCGTGAATGCATACAAGCAACAAATGACTTGATAAACATGGGAAACAAGCAGACTATTTTTACAGACGAGCAACTTGATGCCTACCAGGTACATGATTTCCTTCATTGCCATACACTTAATTATTATTAAAGATATAAGGAGAGGAGAATTGTGTAATGTATTGCACTGATGCCTAGATCCATTGAACTAAATCTGTCATTTTTTGTCATTCATTCACAACTTGAGTTCGGCTCATGATTTACTGTGAATGATTTGAACTAACATCTTGATGAACAGTTTTGATTGCATTGCTCCACTACGCGCCAAGGTGTCGCCCATTAAAGACCCGATTAGGCCAACAGGCTGAGAAACGTCCTCAATAATCTAACATGTGATTCTTAATAATTGATGCCAAGCCAGCCTGATATGCTGTGAAACTCTACTCTCTGGAGACAGTTTGGTCCTCAAGAGCCTCTCTGGTTACTCCTGCTACCTTTTTTAAAGGCCCTCAGTCGCACACAGTCAAGTGTAATTCTTGTATACGAGCCAATTTAATTGTAACATTTGCATAGGGAATGAGAGTTCAAAAATCATGGGCCAGAGGAAGACATATTTTTATTTATTTATTTTATATTCACAAATACATTGTATTCAGTGTATACATTTATATGCAACTGTTAAAATTGATATTTGGCATATTTATTTGGTTTTATTTTACTTTATTTTTTATTTTTTCCTTATTACATAGCACCCAGAAATGGCCGCAGCGCTGCCGCGAACACTCAGAGTTCAGACAGACAAAACCCATTCAAGGGGATTGTAAATTAAGGCGCCCGTCGGTACAGCTGTTACACAACGTTGCACAATGTGTTTGCTGGGCACACCTGCGCGTTCATGTAGGCTGTTACAGAAAACACCAGATCATGTTCCCCATCCTCATTGATGCATGTGTGACAACATAAACTGTGAAGTCATTGATGAGAAATGTGACACCTTGATTTGAATTTCCTGGACTGGCAGGCCTTTGGGAAATTCACCTGTTCCCTTTTTTTTTTTTTGTAATTTATTTTTATTTTTTTTATTTATTTATTTATTTTTTTATTTTTTAAAGGTTGTTGCGCTGTGTGTATTTAACATTTTGTTATGTTTATTTGAATTGCAGGATTGTACTTTTTTCACTCGCAAAGAAATCTTGCGGTAAGTAAAGTTACAGGTATGAATTAGCACAGATATACATTGTAGAATACGACAGTGAGGATCTAGAATGTTCTGTAACAGGGTTTCAGGCTTCGCTCACTTTATTGAGTAGCCTCATTTTCCCTCACCATGGGGATGATTAGTCTAATAGAAGTCATGCTAGCATGGTGAAACATTCTTTAGTCACATCTTTAATAAATTTGATTATCTGGCAAGTCCATCCATCTGTCCATTTCACGGACCGCTAATTGTGATTAGAGTCACAGGTGAGCTGGAGCCTTTACTGGCTGACTTAAGGCAAGAGGTTCATCCTGAACTGTCAGCAGTAAATCGTAAGGTACATTGTGACAAATGAGTTAACACTTATGGACAATATCATCTTCATTTAAACAAATGTGATTTTTTTTTTTTTTCTCAGCAAAAACCCACTTAAGCACAGGGTGAACCAGAGGTGGAAAATCCAGGTCTAGAAAGTAAAAACCCTGCCACAGTTTTGGCTTTAGCCATTTATGCTAGCTAGCTAGCTAGCTAGCTAGCATAAATGGCTAGCTAGCTCCCTAGCAGGTAAACGAGCACCATGGGAGCTAGCTAGGGAGCTATCGAGCTAGCACCTGGGGCTAAAGACAAAACTCTGGCAGAATTTTTACTTTTGGACTTGGATTTGCCACCTTCCCTTTGTGCTGGCTGAATCACATAGATTTATATCTTAAAATGACCTAAATTATTAGAATGACATCATCTTCCTCATCGAATTGACTTTCACTCCAAGGCCAGCATTGGGCCGGGGACAATCAGCCGAGGGTGTAACGGGGTCCCGCGCTTTATGACCTTCATAAAACACTCCTCATTTCTGCCCACAGTTGCAACGCTTTCAGCACGGATATGTTAGACCGAAGAAACGGGATATCACTGATTGTTACAAGGTCACTGCTTTCAGCCCTTTGGCCGTATGCTATAACCTCTGCAAGGTATAGGTCATGCACATGTTTCATTCTCATCAAAAACGCGTTAAAGTGGAACTCAACCTTAAACATTTCTTGACAATACTGTTATATGTGACCTCATGAGACTAAACATGACATTCTGAGTAATATTACATTTGTGGAATAAGAGTGATGAAGAAAAAACAGCCATTTTTATCCATCTCAGGGGGCGGCCATTTTGCCACTTGCTGTCGCCTGAAGATGACATCACAGTTGCTCAAGGCTCAGGCAACGACCAATCACAGCTCACCTGTTTTCTGAAGCTGAGCTGTGATTGGTTGTTACCTGAGACCTGAGCAACTGTGATGTCATTTTCACTCAATAGCAAGTGGAAAAATGGCCGCATTCTGATATTAATAAAAGCTGCTTAATTTTGCTGCATAACTCATATTCAACTAAGGCAATATTAACCAGAATATTTAGACCAGTGGGGCTGCATAGAACATATTATTGTCAAAAAAAAAAAATACGGTGTTGACTTCCCCTTAAATTGAGGGAATGAAGTTACTAGGGAGTCAATCTAATGTTGGTAAAGGTTGACTGCATTCAGTTTCAGATCACTGGCCAACCTTGAATTTTTTCATAATTTTGTCCCGCGGGAAACAATGGAAATAGAAATTATAGGATAAAATTCTTCATCATAAAACAGATGTTAAGTCCTAACTAAACCTGCTGTTTTTCCTCCAGGTTACATGGGAGATACCATGAATTGGCCCCTCATCTCGTACCAATGGACTATACGAAAGATCCTGATTGTAAATTACCTTTAGCCTTGATAGTCAACATGCCAGAGTTGAAGGTAAAAATATACTTTCAAAAACCATAATCCATCTGTCTCAGTCCTCTGTTGTAAGTGGAAGAATCTCGCCCACTTGAATGTATATTTTAATGACATTACTCTAATTGGATGGCGACAAGCTGAGCCAAAAGTGTCAGCGGCCGCTCACGTAAGCAGACAACTGATCGATACTTATGCTTTTCAGAAAGCAGAATTGATTTTTAATCTTCACCCTTTCACATCTAACCACGTTGTGTGAGCTCATGGAAGGTAATGTGCCATGAAACGCTCCATTGCAGCAGCAATGCCTCCATTTTTCCACCTGCCGGCCATTTGGAAAGAACACTAATGGTATTACATAACATCCCAGTGATGCAGACAGACCTGAGACCCAAATTCTGATCTAGAGTGTCCGCAAAGAGTAGTACAGATGCGTTGGTCGTCTGCTTACAATTGTTCTAAATGGGCTGAACTGCAGGCATGTATTTGCTTGTCATTGCATTAACTCTTGTAAATGTTATTACCTTCCTCTGAAGGAAAATCCATTCCGTAACAGGATTGTTGAGTCTTTCTCAGAGGATGGGATGGGGAATCTCAGCTTCAATGAATTTGTGGATATGTTCTCAGTCCTCAGTGAAATGGCTCCGCGGGAACTGAAGGCCATATACGCCTTCAAAATATACGGTAATAAAGACTCATCTCTCAAATGTCTGATGATGTCATTGAAAATGTTGCCTTGTCTGCTGCTCGTAGATTTCAATGTGGATAATTACCTTTGCAAAGAGGACCTGGAAAAAACTCTGAACAAGCTGACAAAGGAGGAGTTGACTCCCGAGGAGGTGCAGCTCGTGTGTGAGAAGGCCATCGAAGAGGCTGATTTGGATGGAGACAATAAACTCTCCTTTGCTGATTTTGAAAATATGATATCAAGGGCTCCTGATTTCTTAAGGTAATCAACTTTAACAAGCCTGTTCATCAATTGTGGAAAGTGATGCCAAAGTGGAAGTAGCCAACAGCGACGTGACAACTAAACAACGAAACATTCAGTCTTAAAAATGGTATATTATTGATCTTGAATACAAATTGGGACTTCCCATTCTTGAAGTGAAATGATTTGTAATATCACAATTAATCTAGTTTACATAATTTGCTTCATACACAGAGTTCCATACACGTACTAGTACTTAATATTGAATTTGTGGAATATGAATTAAGCAGGAAAATCCACCTGTTTTTATCCATCTCAGGGGGCGGCCATTTTGCATTGTACTGCCACTTGCTGTTGACTGAAAATGACATCACAGTGCCCAAGGGCTCAGCTTGCACACGCCACATGACTGATCCCAGAAAACAGGTGAGCCGTGATTGGTCGTTGCCTGAGCCCTTAGGCACTGTGATGTCATTTTCAGTTGACAGCAATTGGCAAATGGCTGCCCCCAGTGATGCCATACAACTTTATTTCTATGGCACGTTTACAAGTTGACACCAAAGTGCTGTACAGGTCACACAAAAAAAAAAAAAAAAATACAATAAAAAGCATAGTTAAAGCTGCTTTCTGTAAAAAAAACTAAAAAAAAATGGCCCAAAATATCTTTGCAATCGTCTTTTTATTTGACCCTTTATGACAGAAACACCTTCTAATTTGTTGATTAACACCTTAGCTGTTTATAGTGGGTACTCCTGCAAGCCTTGGGCCAATAGTTTTCAGATTGGATTCGGGTTTGAATTTCTGTTTCCGTCATGTGTACGCGAAGAAGGGTGTGTGCAGTTTCGTTTTTCATCAACAGGTGGCAGTAGTGATTCGAAATTGAATTTTCTGCGTTCAGTGGCTTTAAAAATGTATTAAAAACAAACAAAAAAACATATTAAAAAAAAAAACGTACATGGTGTTAAATTGCAAGGGACTTGAGTTTGAAATGCCAAGAAGTAAAAATGTACCTTTAAGGCATGATTTGAAAACCCTGATGGAATAGTGTATTTTGCTGCTTAATATTCCACTATTCCACTCCGCAAACATAGTATTATTTGGAAAAAATATCAAACATTATTGTAAAGAATTTTGTTTACTCTCTTTATCAGATGCATACTCATGCTTGAAAACTTCATTTGTTGACACTAGTTAAAAAACAAATAGACAAAGAAAAGTGAAAAAATGCCATGCAGATCTTTTTGATTCTTAGCAAACGCTTAAACCGGAATTTTTTTGGACTAGAGGCATAGATTCCCAAAAATGTTGATTTAAATCACAATCATTCATCACTTCATTTGCTGTTCAATGCAACGACAGGAAATGACCTGGCCCAGATTCCTTTTAATCAAATTATTTGCCAGCCTCTCAATGAAGTTACTGTTCCTCTGTGGTAATCATAGACATGCTTTTACTCATTTATGAAGGACTAATCATTTTAGTACTCCCACAAATGTTAAGCATGTACCATTTCCCATGTTGTGCTTTGCGCAGTACTTTCCACATACGAATCTGAGAGGGCTCCACGGTGAAGCTGAGCACAGTGCCTGTCTGCTACTCCAAATCATCCCGCCGGTCCTCTCCAGCTTCCGCTGCCCTCGCCTCTGCGACGTGTGCCCAATAGAGTGCAAAAAAAAAAAAAAAAACGGGATGAGTGGAATTCTCAGGATGCTGGATGTCTTGAACAGATCAACCCATTTGATTACACTTGTTAAACGGCACCAACGAAAGGGCTCGGCCTGGGTTACTCTGTTTAATGAATGGACTCCTGAAACAAGAGCTTGATTATGGATTTGGGGCTTTATGGTACATCAAATAATGCATAAAATGTTAATCTACCTACAGTATATTGCACATGTCATACACCCACTCCCAGTCTTCCTAGATATTCTTTAACTAGCATATCACTGAGGGCATATATATGCACAATTTGTAAATGCATGGTAAACTTCTGGCTCTTTTGCGGCATATTGCTTATTGGATGTTATGGTTATGCTTGTGGAACTGTAACTTAATGACAATCATATTTTAGTTTTCTCCAGCTGATTGAAGGGCTAGCTTCCATATTCTGCCTTTGCCATTACCATGTGGTGTTCCTTACAATTTTTCAAGTTTTACATGGATTGCATTATTTGAAATAAATGTCTTCTATGTGGGGTTTGGCTGCATTGTTGTTGTGTCAAAGCTTTTTAGGGAGTAGCAGTGTCTTGATCATGTTTTCCAGTTATAATCCTGCCACAATAATCAGTGTGCATTTATATCAACTGTAAGCACACTGTGGCGATTAAAAAAAAAAAAATCACATGCATGAGTACATCTTGGACTCAGCAGGAACACTTCTCCCACTGGTGTTTTTTTCTGTGTGCAGATTTGCATTGAGCACTTTTGAGCATGATACAGGTTTGGTGTTATCTGGACTCCACGCACGCTGCAAAATGTTCTTGCCCTGCATCTGCCATTAAGATATAGTGTCGCGCTCTGAGGGAGTGCCGAGATTGCAAAATAAAAGCTGACCTGGATAATTGGTGCTGAGTCTGGCGGCTAAAGGTCAGTTACAGCGTGGAAACTGGGACACTCATGCTAGTGTAAAATATAGCTCCTTGTATTTACAAACGCGATTTTAGATGTTTGTTATAGGAGGGATGAACATGCTGTGGGACTACCATCTTTCCTGCACACAACAGTGAGTACACGCTCACAATCTAATGAGATTCAATGTGAGGGATGTAACAAAAATTTAGTTTCTAACTAAAATAGTAGAAACAGGTATTTGTAATGCTGTGCACCATGCTGACAACTACAAACATACAAACACTGCATTAAGCTCATGGATCATATTACGTTATGAAAGTCTTTTGCTTTTAGCTCAGAGACGCACTTTGTGTAAAAGGTTTTCTGTCATAATCATTTATTTTATATTTCATTTCACAGTTTCATCACATATATGAGACAATAGACAGTCTTAGAAAAATAGTAAATGTAAAACAAACAAACAAACACTCGACAAATAAAACCGTGTCAGTGTGTGTTTCGGCCACATTAGTGCCATTATCTGTAAAATGTCTCAGCTTAATTTAATCTAAACATGATGATGACATGCTTGTGTTTTTCACGGAGGGGGTTTATATGGGTTGACCAGTTAAGCAATAATAAAACAGTGGGGGATTTCCTCTATTTCATATTACAGTATAGTATACCTCCTTTCATCGCCCCTTCTGGGTTCGCAGTCCTGCTATTTCACAGATTTGGTAATTGCATTTTGGTCACTAGCTACCGGTACTTTATGTTTGGGTGTAATTCCACTGTCGACCACTTGATAGAGGCAAACTATTTACCTAGTTTGAATCTTTAAATTTGAAAGAAGAGGAATGAAAACAGGAACGTATTTCAATACAGCATAGTTTTTATTGAAAAAGATTCAACGTCATCCTCTGTAATGCTGGTTTTCATGCCTACAGAAATGGATGTTTTTAGATTCATTTTATTATATACATCTTTGGGCATCATTATTGATGTATATATTGAGATGATAAGTTTGTTAGATTGGAAAAATGAGATTTGTTCACTATAGATTCAGAGGGACTGGTAGAATGTTGTAATGTTTGTACAATATTTTTGCTCTTAATTGCACTCTGTAAACTATATGTTTAAATGTTTAAAAAAAAAAAATGAGTGCAGCAAACTATAAAAACATGCCTAGGGTATTTATACTGTATTGCGGATTTCACTTGTCGTGGTCTGTGGTTTGGAGCATAACCCCCGTAATGGAAGGGCGAGGGGGGACCTACTTACTGTACAACAAATCATTGAGGTCTTCCACTGACTCATATGTGTTACTAAATATTTCAGGCTTGTAGGTGTCCTCTATGCCAGGGATGATCTCATAGATGTCATCATGAGAAAAGCAGCCACTGAATGCTTCAGTGTGTATCTCCGCATACACTGGGTTACTATGATGATGCAGTGTGTGCGATGTGGTTTCTTTGTATGCAGTTTGGGGGCTACCAGGCCTGCCAGCCAGGAAATAGATAGCATCATGATGAAGGTGGTCAGTGCTGTGAGGTCTTCTGCTCGGGTTCAACTTCTCTGGTGTAGGTTCCCTGATGGTTTTTGGAGAAAAGCTTGGTCCAGAAGTGAGATCCGCCATGCCTAGCAGAGTGTACTCCGGTGCCGACAGAGGACGCCTCTTTCTGGAGTTTTGATTCAGGGTGGTGCAACCTGCAACTCTCTTTGCGGTAGCGCCAGGAAAACAGTCCTTACGTATGTGTTGCTGGCTTTCATGAAGGTTCCTGGTCGGTTTCTTTCTAAACTGAGCGTAAAGCATCCTGCTCGGGTTACTGGGAGGATCAGTTTCGTGGTGTCTGCGCCGCATTGGCACTGTTGGCACCTCCTGTTTTTGACAAAAAAACAAATATTGCAATTCTAGCTTTGTTCTTATGGTTCCACATACAGTAATTCTGTGTTTGAGACGTTTTTTTTCTTTCCCAATTGCTCTTCCGGATTTTCTCCGTGGCTGACAACGAGGCACTCTAAAGCAACCACACCAGCAGACCATCTGAAGTGTAGGTGCGTTTTTGGGGTGTAGTCATAGCTAGCTTGCTAACGACTCAGTGCAACTGCGCTGGATAACCGCGGAGTAATTTTGTTTTGTTATAATTATGTTTTAATTAGCATTAGCATAAAGAGAGGGTCATTGGAAAGCTGCCTTGGGTCCAAAAAGTTAGAGAATCCCTGATTGAGACTATAAGAAATTGCATTTAAACCTATTGGCAATTTGGACTCTTCAATTAACCCAACATTGGTGTTTGTTTGTTTTTCCTCGTCAGAATTTTCTTACAGTAAATTTTTTTTGCGATGATGACCACACTTACCTCAAGTGTTCTTTTGCTCTTTGGCACTAAAGGTGGCGGCTCAGAGTTTCTTTCCACTTTCTTCTTGTTTTCGCGATGCGACACACGCTGAATCACGTCATACGTACTGTCTACAGGTGGCTGAAGAATATATTTGAAAAAAAAATCTAAATTACTTTTTGAGCCTAAGAATATGCAAATGAATTTAAAGTGTTCCTCACCTCAAAGCATGATGATGTAAGATACTCTCCAAAAGGCTCGATGGGGCTCGTCTTGTAGTGCTGGATGAGTTCAGAGACTGTGTCGTGTCCCTCGTCGGCTCCACGGACGACGAAGCGTCCTGTGTCACTTTGGTTGATCACAAAGTGTCGAAAGCGATCGCGCCCTCTGTAACAGTGGTAACATGTTGACTGAAGCCTCAGCAGAGAATGTTCATGTTACACGTAAAGTAATCCTGACGTGAAAAATCAATCAATTCTAAAATTCTTCAAAATGTCCGCATTTGTAGCATCTCACCTGTAAGAGAGAACATATCCTATGGCTTTGTCACTGAGACGGATGAGGAAGCAACCTTGTTCTTTTTCTTTGAGGAGTTCTTCTGCATCTCTGGAGGAGGGCCACAAAAAAATGTGATGCTATAATGACATTCTTATCAGGGACTTGGTTCTTCCATCCTAGCATTGTACCAGATTTTGGCCAAAAGGGTACATTACACCTTGGAGTGCTCTCCAGTCAATCGCTCATGCACAGTCACTAAGGGGGACCCAAACCCATGCAGCTTGCATGAAAGTCGGCCGAATTAAACCATTACACCATCAATTACTTCCATATCTGTCTTTTTAGACTTAAATGAGACCAAAATAGATGACTTTTCAAAAATGAGCATAAAAAATTGCAGTTTAAGTGACAGAAATAATGAATATGGTGTATGACATATTTCTAATTCTGTAATTCTTATTTGGAGGACTTACTCTCTGGCAACGAAACCCACAAACCAAGTGGGGAAGCAGCCATTTTGCGCAACGTGAGACACGTGAGTCTCGAGGAACCATTTTGAAGACTGCTCAATGAGTTTCCGATGGCAAAGCGATTGTGACGCAGGTTCAATGTTCTGTAAAGTCACACAGACAAGTATCATGTAAAGAGATTCTATATGTCTGCTGTGCTGTTGGCTATTAGATTTAAAAAAAAATATTGCTAAAATGTACCATACTAAACATTATTTTTAACACCCTGAGGTAATAATCATTTTGAAAATTAGGGATTGTGAACTTCTCTGCTGCAATTTTTTTTTTCACATCAACCAAGACCTTAAGAGATGGTTCTAACCTTGAAGCCGAGCCTCCAGCAGGTTCTCAGAAACTTTAACCATGAGAAACGGCAGCAACTGTCCCGACTGGATTTCTTTCCTCCAATTCCTAGAACACACAATAAAACATCCACAATTAGGGTTTCATCACCAAATAGTTTCAGACCCCAATGGAATACATATTGTACTGTACCTTTCCTTGATATTGGCATTGAGCAATGTGAATCCGATGTCATCTCAGCGTCTCTCCAGGTCAGCCTGAAAGCCTTTAAATCAGAAGGACGGTTCTGCGACGGTGCATTGATAGACAGGTGACATTTACACTAACTTATTTTTCCACCCCTGTGCAAAGCTGTTGCAGAATGCCCCTCATTTGCATCATAAAGACAGAAACAGAGCGTCACTCTTGGTGAGAAACGGAAAGTAAGCGAGATAGAGTGTGTGGTTTTTGCACATCCGTTAAGTCGGTTAGTGAGGAGAAAGGTTTGACCTCAAGGCCGACTGTTTACTGTGACAATGGCAAACAAGATGTCATTACTTGAACTTGAATGTTCAAGTGCGAAAGAGTGGAAATAATTTGTGGGTAAACAACACAATTTCTTACTTTCTTAAATTAAAACCAAACATTGTTTGAGAGACGTCACAAGTAGTCGCTGACTGCTAATATGTTTGGTAAAAAGTATGAGTCACACTCAGTGGAATCATGATGATCTGCTCCATCTTCAATCTTGTTAACTTAATAAGTGATCACAGTCTTGGAAAGTGTTTGCCTGTATTCGTACGGTATAGAGTAATCATTTATGGTAGATATACAATATTACCGTATGACTATACATTATTACAACGGTAACTTGATCTCAGCATCTTCTGACTGTCATGTGTTCTAGATGTGACTCACTCAGTGCTTCTCTAGCACTTGTCTCATGTCACCATGACACAAACAGTGTTTATTCATGAATTCAGTACAATTGGTATAAAAGTACAAATCAATTAGATCCAGTACAGAACAAGCTTTATTTTAATAATGAACTGTTTTCACAGCATTGATATTAACATTGCGCAAAAAGAAAAAATACAATAAAATGAATAAAAATAAAAAGGACAGAGAGAGAGAGAGAGAGAGAGAGAGAGAGAGAGAGAGAGAGAGAGAGAGAGAGAGAGAGAATTTCCATACATTAAAGCAGGTTGGCGCATGGGACTAGAAAGAAAAAAATATTACAATACAATCTGAATACAGTTATTTTTTTATTATTTGAGTCACTCTGACCACCCCCCTCCTACCAGAATCATAGTACCCCCCCTCCCTCATCTTTCTGTCATCCTCCATCAACCAGGTAGTATGGGACTTGCTTATGGACAAACAAACACAAATACATATTGCTGTCAGTAATATGAGACAGCATTTTTAAATTTAACTGTAAATTACAACAAGAGAAAATAGAGAGGTTTAATAATACCTCACACTCGTTTTATTCAATTGGAAAAATACGAAATGGTTTGGTTTTGGTAGGCCTACTTGAGTACATTGACTAGTTACTCGGGCCATCTCATGTTGTTATTTTGTCAACAGGCTACATTGCACCTCGCATATAATGTTTTGGGCTTAGTATATCCATATTTTCAATTTAATCAATTTACATTCAGTAATAATCTCCAAATTGTTGCGCATGGCGAAACGTTTACGTTTTTGGGACAAGGTAATCGCGGCAAACAGCGCCACTCAGCGGCAAGCTAGTCACTTCCGCATTCCCCCCCCCCCAACAAAAAGAACAACAACTCCCATGAAGCTTTGCCCCGGAGGCGGCCAGTCATGCGGGTGGAAACAAGAGTGGGCATCCGCTCTGCTGTAAGCAGAAGAAACTTCGAGGAAAGATGCACGAAGAGGAGGATGGCGGCGAGCTGAGCTCCGGCCCAGCTCCTCGGCTCGAACCCTCCGCCAAGGCGGCCGAAGTTGTCGACTTGGAGGCGGCGAAGGAGCAGACGTCCAAGCTGTGCGGCTTTTTGAGCAAATTGTCCGGCAAGGGGCCCCTGAGGGGGTACAAGCCACGGTGGTTCGTGTACGATCCCAGGAAATGTTATCTGTATTACTTCAAGAGCCCCCAGGACGCTTTACCGTTGGGACACATTGAAATTGGCGATGCGTGCTTCAGCTACGACGTGGAGGCCGAAGAGGGACATTTTCAGATCAGTACGGCCGGGAAGGAGTTTCTACTTAAGGTATCAACTTTTCAAGCGTGTGTACCCCAACTTGCCGAGGTGCTGCTGTCAGGCCCACCCCACTCTCTCCCTTTCAGTTTTGCACGACTGACACACCCATTCAGCTTTAGTGTCACGCTGAGGTTTTAATAGCAGTACATTTGCTCACGTAAGTCTGAATAGTTTGCTTGTCAAACAGTCTTACAGGCAATAGAGGTGGCAAAAGTACTCTTTGTACCCACAGTAGAAGTACAACACGGTCCTTGTGTAAAAAAAAAAGAAAAAAAAGTGAAGTAGTACATACATGTACTGATTTAACTGCACTTGGAGAGTCGCAGAAAATAAAAAATTACGTTCATCCTTGGCAATTTGTAAGAATTCCTCATAAATTGGGTATAAATCTCAGGATTAAACAGTATGTATAAACTAATACCACACAATCATTTTTTGTTTTATTTATTTATTTTTTAAATAAGAATTGACATGTACACATTCACAGGACAGGGAGGGAAAAAAATAGTTCAACCCTTGGATTTAATAACTGATCTCACCTAGTTTGGCAGCAATAAGATCAACCAATAATTCCTGTAGTTGCAGAACAGACGTACTCAACCATCAAAAGGAATTTTGGACCGTTCCTTTTTTTTACAAAACATGTTGCAGTTCAGCGAGATTCCTGTCTTGGTTGACTAATTCTCTAGGTCACCATTCGGGTTGAGGTCAGGAGAGTTTAAGAAATTCCAAAGGGTTCACATATTTTCCTCCCACTGTATGTAAAAATTAATTTTCATTGTCAATTATGTACAATACTCGTTGGATAGCTTGGCACAACAAAAATAAGTTTCACTCTATTTTAATTAACTTGTATAGAGCATGTGCTGAGAAGGAAAAAAAACACTGTACATGCAAGCAAAACATGTTCCCATAGATTTGCTAACATTGTAAAGTACCGAGTAACAAAGATGCTAAATATGCTAATGACAACAACAAAAAAAATGCACCCACCTGTATGTATTTATTGACATATTGCGGCGTTACGAGTTTTACATGACGGTTCCATTTATCTCATCTCCAAGTGTCATGTGATGTGATTGCTGTCACATGACCCTGGAAACATGCACCAGCTGCATCACTTTCAAACAGATGGTGGGAATGATCAATGCCAAACACATTGCATGGCTCCGGGCAAGGACTGGAGCGTCTGTGCTCATTCCCATGAATGCATATTGTAATTTAATGAAGGATTAAAAAAAATAATAAAAAAGTTTTTGAAGTCATGATATCATGTTAGTCCTCATTTGTATATGGAAGTTCAGTCTTAAATATAAAAATATTATACCTACTGACATGTATTTTGTGAATAGTTATGTAATACCCAAATTTCTTTAAAATGTACAATAATAATGCTCACTTGACTGTATTGTTTTTAACAGTAGGCTTATTTTTGTGAGTGTTGCGGTGGTAATGGTGCCATAACCACACTCTGGTCTTTCAATGCATTGAACCCATCAGGCCCCCAACAAGCAGGTGATGCACTCCTGGCTGCAGCAGCTCCAACAGAAGCGCTGGGAGTTCAGCAACTCGCGAGGCTGCGGACAAAGGGACAGCTGGAGTTCGCCCACCTTAGCCCACCCTGTCGGTGGACTTGTGGCCAAAGACAATGGTAAGCCAATCCGATGGGTTCATATTTGCTATTATTATTTATATTTGCTTTATAGCCAGACTGCCAAGACAATGCAAAAACCACATAAATGTGCTTTTATTTATGAATACAAATTGGAATTGTCTTCATAACATGTGAAATTTAAATCATAACATTACATTTTCTTTGGAGCTTAACATATTTTAGACCGGTGCTTCCCAACCTTTTATAATGAAACATTTTCAGCTTTAAATGTCCTTGGTGTTTTTTTTTCTTTCTCCCTCTCCAGTGTACTGTGTTGATATGCAGGGGGGTTGCAGATAAGACCCATGAGGTCAGTTAGACATTCAATGAAGTGTGCAGTAAAATGTTAAAAATCCAACGTTGTTAACCATGACAACATTTTGTATGTGATTCTTAATACTTCATCCTTATGACACAACTAATGAAAGCACCAAATAATTTCTCATTTAGTGAGATTTTTTTTTCTGTTTTTGTGTGATAAAGTGGTTATTGTTTCTACCACACTCAACTAGCTTCACAATAATCCATGTTGCACTTTGACTTTCAGCCCTACAGTTGCTGTTTCTCCCTTGTTGTTAATTGATAGTGCCTCATATTATTTTGCGTGTGTGTCTTGTTCTGAAAAGTAGAGATGAAATAAGAGTGCTTTTCTTTGGTATCCTTTCAAGGTCATCATGATCTGATCTGTTCAAAAGCACTGCACAATGGTTTGCTACGCATGCGCGTAACAGTGGCCACTGTTGAATATGTTGTTACTATATTTTAATGTTGTTTGCAGTATTGTAGACTAGAGCTGTCCTCTATCATGGTGAGAGCTGTTTCTGATATTTTGCTCACCTTATTTACAGATATCAGAATGGGAAAATATTTTCTCAGAATGATGCACTACAAACTATTAATCAAAACAGTCATTATTCATTTTTTTTAATGTATGATGTTGCAGCTCATTACCACACCGTAGTTCACCCAGTGTTGTATCCAGTGAGTGTAGTTTGCGTTTGAGGAGAGGTGTTATTCATTTGTGTGTTATATTGTTACTATGAATTCCAGATGCATTCCTCTTTGAGAAACTCAGTGACAGCATGGAGAAAGTCCGCAGTGACTTTGCCATGGAGTCCGAGATGGAAGGCGGTGGAAATGCCGGTATCCAATCAGCCAGAGGGACGTCCACTTCCACAAATACTCTCAATTTTTCACTCAAAAATTTTGGTACAGAGCTCAGGTCGGTTCCTTTTGTACAGAGTTCAACTTCCCCCACTATATCGCGTTTCACGTACGACAGACCTACACAATGCAGATTTTTGTGTTGAATGCATCTACTTGTATATTGAAGAAATCCATGCTTTGTTGCTGTGTTTTACAGTGATTGAGTTTTATGAGTAGGGCTGGATCGATTATATGGATTTTTTTTTTTTTTTAGGCTGATTCAGATTTGGCTGAATAATATTCGATAACTGATTTATCAGCCAAATTAATTAAAAATGTATATAATAATATACATTACTTTGTCTTTTAGTATTTGTTTGCAACAGAGGGGAACATTGGTAAAAAAAATCAGCCAGTTAAAAAAAAATAAAAAATCAGTTAATGTGACAAAAAACGGTTATTTTTTGCCAATTTTAAAATAGTTTACATTGGGCCCTATTTATGAGTATTTACAGCATCCTTATTTACTTTTAACTCATTCACTCCCAGCCATTTTCACAGAAGCAATCCCATTCGCTCCTGGCTGTTTTACTGGATTTTAACTGATTTTGCAAGGCCCACAGAATATTGTGTTCTGTTGCTATAAAAGTATGGAACCTATCAAAAGAAAGATTAAAGTCTCTTATTTCATCAGGAAAAAAAGTATATTTCTATCTGTTTCCGTTTTGCAGCAATTAGCATTAGAATATATCTAAGTTTAATCAATTTTCACAAATATATTTAGAATTGTGAGTAATTGAGCTTTTTTCTTCAGCATGGCCCTGGTTGATTTCCTTTGTTCTGCTGCCACCTGCTGGGTCGTTTGTGTAATAACTACAATTTCTGCAAGCGTTCTTTGCAGTTGAGAGGCTGCATCGAAGCCTTCTGTATGCTCTCGCATAAAAGAAAAAACAACAACGTATAAATACATCTTTGGGACACTTAAAACATTAAAGAAAAATATTTAAGTTATTGGGAGAAAATAAGTTAATGCACTTGGATGTGGGAAATGAGAGCTACAGTTGCCATTTAGTGAAAGCTGGGAGAACACTTTTTGGTCTTTAACTACATTTTAATAAGTATAAACGTGTTTCAAATATTTGGATCTGTAGATGCTTAATCTGGTCACATAGTTTTAATACAACATGTATATATAGATCTAAGTCCCTTCAAAACAAGTTTGGTGTGAGGAAGAGAAAGGCAAGAAAGGCTTCTTTCTAAGGTGGATTGCAATAGAGGAAATTGTTACACTCCCTTGCTGTTATCGGACACAGACTTGAATAGTTCCCCTTCTGTGGCAAACAGCATGATTCAACTCTAAAATGACCACAATCTGACATGCAAAGTGGAAATTGTGCCATCACAACAATAATAATAATAATAATAATAATAATAATAATAATAGTAACAATAATAATAATAATAACAAAACTTACTATGATGTATCTTGTGGCGATTTTCTTGAACAAGCGACTCAGAATGCCAAACCTTTATTAAATCATATGACCTCACAGTGTTTTCTTTGTCAAGAGTGAGTCAGGCAAAGGTCTCTGCTGACTAGTTTGTGTCCCTTTAGGAACTCCATGTCGTATCTGCGACCGGGTCGGGGAGGCGACAGCAGACGCAGTGTGTTCTACACCGGCAACAACAGCAGTGCAGATGAGTGGGAGCTGGTGGACGCTCCACCCAAAGACTTCCTCGAACACAAACCTCATCCAGAAGTTCATAGGCGTACGTTCACGTCCTCATTCCTCACTAAGATATTTCTTTTTGTTTATGAAGTCAATACAAGGAAAATGAGTCACAAAATCGTCTCTCTCAGATTCCTTTGGATCGGCGTTTGACTTTGTGCGCAACTCGTCGAGGCCCAAGAGGCCTCTCCTCAGAGACATGATGGGCTCCGGCAAGTTTAGCCGCAATGCCGAGATCCGCAGCGCCGAGAGCTCCCCGGTGGAGTTTAACGGCAAGTCTTTGGAGATGCAACTTCGCCTTCAAAGCCAGCAGGAGGAAGTGTGTCGTATGCAACAGGAACAAGCCAAACTCAAGGAGGAGTTGGCCAGTCAGAAGGTAGAAAAGATAAAATCAACTGATTCACTAATATTTTGGGTGGGTGTAATTTATCCATACATCCATCCATACTGTTTAGTCTGTTCAGGGTGGCAGAGAGCTGGTAGCATGACTTGCGCAGCCCGTATTTGGGTCTGGTTGTGAAGTGACTGAACAGGAAGTAGTCCGGTGTCTTTTCCCCTCCGGTTTGGACCGAGGGCATTTTTTATTGGCGTTAACAAAATAGCTAAAACTAAAATTGGGGAAAAAAAAAAAACATTCACGAGACTCCATCTTATGTTCATAAAACTAACTAAAAATTCTAACTGTCAGTCTCTGTCAGTTAATATCATTAGCGTTGAGGGTTCATTTTAAATGTATTTATTTGAGTATTGCTTTATGTTGGTACAGAAGAAGAATGAGTTTAAAAGTTGTAGTTTACTGTGTTCCCTTGTTTTCCACTGGGGTTAGGTTGCACGAAATACCCGCAATAAATGAAATTTGTGAAGTAGTCAGCTTTGTTTGACATTTATTATAAATGTTTTAAGGTTCTAAAAACCCCCACTACATACGTTATACACTTTCCTCATTGAGGAATTTACATGTTCTCACATTTCTCTGTTGTTTAGACAGTCACAATGTTCAAACCTTCATAAATTTTATAAAATTGGTATATTACTGTCAAAAAAATGAATGCAAAATTGCACTTTAAAAAAAAAATCAAAAAAATCTGCGATACGACGAGACCGCGAAAAGTGAACCGCATTAGAGCGAGGGAACACTGTACTTATCTTTACAGCACTTGGCTTTTTTTTAGGTATGCAGAAGTTAAACAATCCATATATTAAGACATAATACTAGCAGTAATAAAAACTAAACTAAAATGTTTTTTTAACACCAAAAAAAAAACTTGCTCTAAAAACTAATTAGAACTAGCTCAATTGAAAAAGCAAAAGCCAAAATGAAATTAACTATAATGAAAAATCCAAAACTATAATAACCTTTGTTTGTGTTTGTTGGAAAATGTGCCACAACTGGTGATATGTATTTGTAAAAATTTGATTGAAAAGCCCTCCCTGGCTTTGCTTCTAATAAAAAGGACAAGGGAGGAGATTTGAACCATCAATGCGTTCTTCGGATACTAATGGCACAGTGTGATCTTGGGGAGTTTAGGCTCATCCATACAGATCAATGAAGACTGCTTCAAAGTGTATTTTGGGCTGAGCAGGCAAAATTAGATGTAATCCGAGGCCACAATTATATACCGGTATTCTCTTATAAAAAGGAAAAAGGTGCATTTGTATTACTTGCAAATGTGGGCAACAAAACAATAATATATGAAATGTACAAATTGACAAAACACTTAAACGTGGGTGGCTATAACGCATCATGCACATTTTGACATTCTGCTAATAATTATTTGCAGATCAAAAATCAAATAAAAATGTATTTATTCAAACAGGAGCTGGTGAGACTTTTGCAGCAGACCTTAAGAACATCCCAGAACGATCGCCAACCAACACTTCGTCCACTCCCGCCTCCGGATCCACCATTCACAGAGTCCGATCAGACTCAACCTCCAGCGCTAAGCCCGGAGGAGGTTGCCTGTTTGGAGGCCCAAGTTCAGGAACGGGATGGACAGATCCAGTCCCTGTGTGGCCACATGGAGCGTCTGGCCTTGGAGAAGGAGAGCCTTCAGCAGGAGCTGAAGGCTCTGAAAATCAAGGTGGGGGAGATAAACGACCAGCTGGGCATGCTGATGGAGACCATCCAGGCCAAAGATGAAGTCATCATGAAACTGTCGCAGCAAAGCTCTGAGCTGAGCGGGACTCCAAACGATGGTTCACCGCCTCCTGGGAAAGAGCAGCAGGAAGTGGACATCCTCAAGGTACCGCAGACATTATTGCTTAGATTCAATCTACTAATTTCTTGACTATATTATGCATTTCACTTTCAGGATAGTCTTCAAGGCTACAAAACCCAAAACAAGTTCCTAAACAAAGAGATCCTAGAGCTGACAGTGTTGCGCAGAAATGCTGAAAGTCGCGAGAAAGCATTGGAAGCAAAGGTACAGCATTGTGGGTGTGTTGGTACGGAAAGAAACAGGAAGTCTGAATCATTTGTAGGGGAAGTCCAGTTTGACTCATTCTCTTTTATTTCGCTGGGCAGTACACAGCGCTGGAGGCCAAATTGTGTCAGGTGGAGAGTAAGTATCTGGTGTTGCTGCAGGAGGTGAAGAACCCAGTGTGCTCGTCTTCGGAGCAGAGTCCTGCCCGGGAGGTCATCTCCAGATTGTTGGAGGACGCACTGCAGTTGGAGAATCCCGAGCAGGAAGAGCACCCAGTCTTTAGACCAAACACTGTCAGGTATTAACTATACAGACATTAAAACACCCCCAAAACAGAATAAATAATTTTTAGCCAACACTATTGTAATATACAGGTGCATCTCAACACATTTTTATATTGTTGGAAATTTTTTATTTATTTTAGTAGTTCAGTGGCTGGCTGGATAGATGTTTAAAAAAAAAAATAATAATAATAAATTAAATAAATTATAAATGTAAATAGTATAAATATAAAATTAAAATATTTTTACAAATAAATTTAGTGATCATAGCTTATAGTTGACCCCCAAATTTACCAATTCAAGAAATGAGAATACTAAATAAGAAACTTTTAAAACGGGTTTTAATCTAAAAATTAGGAAGGAATTCTGAAAAGTGTATTTGATGAATCTGATGAAACTGGCCTGGACAAAAATGATGATAACCCTAGAAAATTCGAAAGCAATGTCTGATTTTCATTGGTTAATTTTCATGAAATTTTCATTTATTATGACTTTTGTCAGATTCAAGTACTGTAATTTCCGGACTATAAGGAACACTTGATTGTAAGCTGCACGAAGTATATTTCTATAGGAAAAGCATTTTTTACATACATATGCCGCACCTGACTATAAGTCGCTTGTGCCCACCTTGAAACATGAGATATTTACAAAGAAAGACGGTACACAGAGTTTTCAAAGGTTTAACAATATAACTTAGCTTTTCTTTCCAAAGAGTGCCTGTGACGTGGCATTAACACAGCAGTAATACGGTAGTAACTAACAGGGCTGGTTAAAAATAACATACTGGTAAAAGTCACTGAGACTGAGACTTGTAGTATTTTCCATGATGAGGTTCTGTTCATGCTAATTTTATTCATGCACAAAGCGCCAAGTTACATTAAACTTGCGTCTTCCTCGACACATATACTCCACCTGTCTCACTCTTACCTTTTCTTCTCGAGCGCCCATGGTGGCCATTAGAAAAAATGCATGAATTAGCCGCATCATTGTATAAGCCGCAGATTGAAAGCGTGTGAAAAAAGTCGCTGCTTATAGTCCGGAAATTACTTTAGTTTCTATAACCACTGTGGCGTTTTCATTCATTAACAGAGGGTTGTCCCCAAATTGGTCCTCATAGATACAACATTTAGCCTAACGAGTGCTTAAGTCTGGCTCAAGTCAAGTCCCCGCCTCTGATGAATACTACCTCTCCTCTGTGATGTCATTTAACAGCGAGTATGATGTGTACGGCTTCAAGACGTTGCCCGAGGAGGAGGAAGAAGAGGAGCGCCTCGTCGCTAAGGTGAGAGCCTTAGAGCTCAAGTCGCTCTCCATGACAGATCAGGAGGTATCCGTCGGCGTCAAGTGGGAGAACTACCTAGCCGGCACCATGAACCGGAACTTGGTGCGCTCCCCCGAACTCAAGGCGCTGATCCGCTGCGGTATTCCCCACGAGCATCGCTCCCAGTTGTGGCGCTGGTGCGTCTCCGTCCATGTAAAAAAGTTCCGGGATCACCTGGCGGCCGATTATTACGAGACCTTACTGAACGTAGCCCGGGACAAGCCCAACCCTGCGTCGAAACAGATCGAGCTGGACTTACTGCGTACTTTACCCAACAACAAGCACTATTCATCTCCCAGTGCCATCGGCATCCAGAAGCTCAGGAATGTTCTGGTGGCTTTCTCCTGGAGGAATCCTGACATCGGCTACTGCCAGGGGCTAAACAGGTATGCAAGTTTTGTGTCTTTTGCTGCTATTTTTTTCCTGTAATTTAAATTCAACATTATAGGACCAATATAAAGTATTCAGGGTGTCCCAAAATATTGACATCACTGGCAAAATGAATATCTGACTAACTACATGTTCAAAGCCAACCGTGAAAGATTATAAGGTGTGGGAATCATCCAGTTTATTTATTTACTGCAGTTAGTTAATGTATTTTGTGTCATTTCTCTATGCCAGTGATGTTTTTTTTTTATAGGCAGAACAATTAAATGATCCTCCACTAGGTGGCAGAAGATACAATTAACCTGCTTTTCAATGTTGTCATTCATAAGACAGAAGAATAGTTTTGTTTACATTCGTGAGTAAATTGAGACTCTATTATCATAATTTTAGTGGGTCTTTATACTACTTTTTTGTGATATTTTTCTAATGTGCAAGTAAAATAAGTGCTCAAAGTCGAGAAACACCACTCTTAGAAAACTGAATTAAATAGAAATCATGTGGAAAAATTGTTCATCACATTTCCAACAACATATTCAAACTGATGCTGATTTTAATAACCAATTTCAGAAAGCTTCACAAATGTTAAAATATATGGAAACAAAAATTTTGTTTAGCCACCCGGGAACTGTTTTTATTTTTGAGAAACACATATGTGGCATAAAATAGCAAATATTAAACCACTTCTTGATAGTCTATCTAAAAAAACGCAACTGTATTTCATGAGAAATTTCCTGAAAATTGCCATAAATATACATAACTGAAATTCTTCACTGTTTGCAAACACAGAAACACCCCCTATAGGAAGGTAGGTGTCCTTATAGATGCCTGAAGAAGCAATGGAGAAGTCTGACTCTGACATGTGATACAATATTTATGTACTTCCTATATTTTTTAGCTGATAAATATTTTTGCTCCTCACACCACACTTGAAAGCACGTCAAGGTGATCTAACCTGTAATGTGCATTTTTTCTCCCCTCCTTTGCAGGCTGGCAGCTATTGCGTTGCTCTATCTGGACCAAGAAGATGCCTTTTGGAGCCTCATAGCCATTGTGGAGGTATTCATGCCAAGAGATTACTATACCAAGACTCTGCTTGGCTCACAGGTAAACAACCAGGAGGCATGTGTTATTTAAAAATGCATAGGAAACGGACCTTGAAAACAACCCAGTCCTAAGGAACGCTGATTGTGATGCAGGTAGACCAGCGTGTGTTCAAGGACCTGATGAGCGAGAAGCTACCACGGCTCCACGCCCACTTTGAGCAGCACAAGGTGGACTTCTCCCTCATCACCTTCAACTGGTTCCTGGTGGTGTTTGTGGACAGCGTGGTCAGCGACATCCTCTTCAAGATCTGGGACGCCTTCCTCTACGAAGGTCCTAAGGTCAGATGGCCCACCCAGTTATTATCGACGTTTGAGAATACCCTGCTTAGGTATATGAATGGCTACTTCCTGTTGCTTAATTTATTTGGCAACTGTCCTCTGCAGATCATGTTTCGCGTCGCTCTTGCTCTTTTCAAATACAAGGAGGAGGAGTTCTTGAAGTTGCAGGATTCCACCACCATCTTCAAATATCTCCGATATTTCACTCGCACAATCCTAGATTCCAGGTAAGGGAATACTTTACATTCAGTATTTATAAAAATATATCTACTGTATTTTATAATTTTTTTTATATCCCTTTATCAGATGTGCAAGATAATTTGGGTTGGAACTTGGAAATAAGTAGTATGCAAACTATTTTCGTTGGTCAAGAATAACAGGTTTCGAATGATTTGTTTTCTCATTAACTCATTTGCTCCCAAAAACGTATAAATACATTCTATTTTAAATGTTTTAAGTGTCCCAAAGACTGTATTTATCTTTTTTTGTTTTTATGTTTTTTTGTTGTTTTTTTTAATGCTAGAGCATACAGAAGGCTTTGAAAAGAGTAGTTGAAGAAATGGTAGTTATTGCAACAACGGCCAGCATGTGGCAGCAGAACATAAGAGATCAACCAGGGCCATGTTGAAAACAGCTCAGTTACTCACAACTCTCAATAGATTTGGGAATAATGATGAAACTTAGCTATATTCTAATGATAATTGCTTCAAAACGGAAACAGATAAAAATATTTTTTTTTCCTGATGAAAGAAAAAGACTTTAATCTTTCTTTTGGTAGGTTCCATGTTTTTATAGCACTAGAACACAATATTCGGTTGGCCTTGCAAAATCAGTCAAAATCCAGTAAAACAGCCGGGAGCGAAGGGGATTGCCTCTGTGAAAATGGCTGCAAGTGAATGAGTTAATATTCAAGCTTGCTCCCATTGGGTCTTAGTTCTCAGCTCTCGTCTGATTGGTTAGTTTCCGATATGTGGGCATCTAATGGCCACCTTGCTTCATTGTGTTGGAAAATACTTTTAACGGTTTTGACAATGGGGGCTGCGAGGTAGCGTGGCATCAACTTGACGTTTTTTCACAAAAAAAAAAAAATCATTGTCTTGCATACATTGAGAAATAGCTGGGGGAAGGGTTCAAGTTCCCGCTACTCGGCTACGAGATCGGCAGGTGTCACCATGGTGGTGGAAATGTTTTCCTCCAATGACACCCTGTCATCTCTCTGCATCGGCCGCATCAGGGAGCACGTTGGCTGGCCACAATTCTGCCGATGGTCCCCTGGAGGAAAATGTTGCTTGCAAGTCGACAAAAAAAAGCTGAGGTACTACTTTATTTCATTTTTTTTTTCCCCTTTCAGGAAGCTAATGAACATCGCTTTTGTGGACATGAACCCGTTCCCGATGAGGCAAATCCAGAACCGGCGTGCCTTCCACCTGGAGAAGGTCCGCCTAGAGCTGACCGAGCTGGAGGCCATCAGGCAGACCTTCCTGCGGGACAGGGAGACGTCTCAGGACGGACGCAGCTTTGTCAGTGACGACGAGGAGGATAACTGAGCCCCAGCTGCTCAGATGTGGCGCGGAACACGAATGTGCTTTGTTTTTGTAGCTGGACCAATCAACTTGTGGACCAAAATATCACAGCCTATCAGTATTCCTGCCTTTTTTCCCTTTTTATGTTTTGCATTGCTCGTGTTTATATACAATGCAATTTGTCTTAAGCTGGCTGTCCAAATCAGTATTTCTTCAATAGTGGCTTTAGTGTTTTATATTTACATGTGCATCTCAATCAATTAGAGTATTGTGGGAAATATTTATTTTAGTTCAAGTCAAAAAGTGAAACTAGTATATAATACATTCACTGCACAGAATTAAAAAAAAATTAGATTTGAAGTGAAATTCAGTCTCTAATATTGAAATGATCCAACCCTAAAATCATTATTTAATCCTATTTAATCTCCTTATTAAAATACTTGTGATATTCCAATTTCTTCAGATAAAGTTTTTGAGCCCTTCTGAAAAGTATTGATGATTTTCACTTTTTGAATTGAACAGCTGAAATATTTTTTTCTACAGTACTCTGATTTTTTGAAAATAGGATTTTCACATTACTCAGCAGTCAGCACATTCAGAGCGCTACTGTAATTTACACCTAAATACAACTTAATCGCCTATTTTGTTACAACAGTTGCAAAATTACCTTGAAAGTTCTTGAGTTCTGGCACAAACAAGAAATCCAAAACGTTTTTTTTTTCTTTTTCTTTTTTCTTTTTTAAATGAATTAGCCCTCTGAAAATTGCTGTTAGTCATTTTGTGGCCAGGTCAGGGCTACTGATGCATGTCTGGAATGTTTCCTTTCATACTTGGACCAAAATTATTTTGTTCCACGAACTTTAAAAATGTACCTGTGCTTTGAAAAAAATTACTCGTTTTTTTTTTTTTTTTTTTTAACGTGCCAATGTAGTTTCATTCCATGGCCTCGAGGTGGCAGTGCAGAGTAATTTCATTTTAGTCTTGTATGCTGTTTTGTTTCCGAGTTAGCATGTTTACCTGGTTTTCAGCATCAGATGAAAACGTTATTTTGTGGCTGAAATCTTTTAATGGCACATTTCTTCTTTTAAGATGATTCCACCCCACTCTCTGGATACAGATATGAGCTTTGAAAGAAACAAATGGTCCTTTTAATAAGGAGCATACAGGTTTTTACTCACTTGGCTTCTTCGGCTACTTTTTGTATGCAAAATGCTGCTCGATTTCTTTGCTGTCTCTTAATTCTGTGCTGTGAAGTCATGTTAACCAACCTAATGTGACATTGTTTTGGTTTGGGTAGAAAAAAATGTCCTGTTTACATAGAATAAGCTTCATTTAAATAATTGTTTCATTTTTCTTTTTACCTGCATTGTATTGCACACTTGAGATAGGGCACTTCAAATTACAGCGTGAAAGGTACGTCACAGTTTGTCATTCTGTTCGAAACGTGTTCATTAATAAAAAACACAAAAAACAACAACAAAAAGCAGACTGTGGTTGTGTTGTGAGAAAGCGTAGTCATGTTGTGGTTATTGATAGCACGCCTCTTCTCATGGGCCCTTTCTTAACAGGAGACATCAGTGGGAGGGACTTAAAGTCACACAAAAGTGTGATGCTGCTGCCATGCCGTGACACAACACGAGAGGCTGAGTGAGGACACTTTCTCATTGAGGACACCGGAGCAACCTGCATCGCACACAAGGTACTGCAGTACATTATTATAAGCACAAATACTAAAAGTGCGCTTCTGCCCTATATTAACAAAGCAAATATTGTCTCAACAAGAGCAGAACTCTTTGCCTAACCTGCCCTAATTATCCCCAAAGCTCCTTATATTCTTCATAATCCTGGTACATTCTCAGCCCCTGAGCAGTTACACTGACCCTACTTGGCACTTTGTGAACTTTCAGTCTTAAACGAGAGACGTTTCAGAAGTATTGATTCCAAAATGTAGTGAAAGGACCGGCTCTGAGATGGAATTTTTCTTGCAGCAAGTTGTGACATGCGCTACGAGAGATCTACAGCAGTCACACCTTTTGTGTATGTGCAGGAAAGTGGATTTTGTGGCGCGCACACTGTGTGGAGAAGATCATCCATATCAATGAGGACAACACCCGGCATGGCGATTTTCAAGCAGCAGGCTGTGGAGGACTTCTATGACATTGGGGAAGAATTGGGAAGGTGAGTCCAGTCAATCCAATCGTTCACTTTAGGAGTAAGAAGGAGTGGGATTCAGACCTTCACGCACTGTTGTGTACTTTCATATGGACCTCCTAAAGTGACATAGGAGGCGGATATGTCTCATTAGGATGAGAAACTTTCATCTTAACAAGAAACTTTTCTCAGACACAACATATGTCATAATGTCCTTATAATAGGTGACCAAACTAGGTCCTGTTCTGTCATTTTCAGTCAGAAATGCAAACCGAAATGTAGTTATAGTGTCTGCCATGCTAGCATGCAATGGACTACTTCCTCATGCTAACGAGAGTTTCTCATTCTAGTAAGTAACGTTAAGAAAAAATAAATAAATACTGATAATACCTCCTTGTCACTTTAGGGGCTGTGTTTGTGTGGGTTCGTGTAAGTAATTGTAGGGCTGCACAATAGATGGAAACATAATGTAATCATGATAATAGCACATGCAATAAACATCACAAAAACATATGATACATTTCATATGGAATTGTTTATTGTTATTTCCCTTTGACCAATCAGATTCAACATCACCATCCAATAGGTCAGGAGAACAGTATCTATAATTGCAATACAGTACAATAATATTGATATAGCAATAATCATCACCCATATTGCATCTTTTTCCAAAATTGTATCTTAATAAAGAGGAAGTTCCCCCCCAACAAATTATTGACAATAATATGTTCTATATAGTTCCACTAGTGTAAACATGGCATTCTGGTTAGTGGTTAATATTGCGTTAGTGGAATATGAGTTTAGCAGCAAAATCCAGCCATTTTTATCCATCTCAGGGGGAGGCCATTTTGCCACTTGCTGTCGACTGAAGATGACGACGTCACAGTTGCTCAGGGCTCAGGCAACAACCAATCACAGCTTAGCTTTAGAAAAAAGGTGAACTGTGATTGGCCGTTGCCTGAGCAATTGTGATGTTATCTTCAGTCGACAGCAAGTGGCAAAATGGCCGTCCTGAGATGGATAAAAACGGCTGGATTTTGCTTCATAACTCTTATTCCACAAATATAATGTTAATCTGAATGTCATGTTTAGACAAGTGCGGTCACACATAACATATTGTCAAGAAATGTTTAAGGTTGACTTCCACTTTAATTGTGTGTGTTTGTGAGAGAAAGCTAATGCTAAAGCATGTGTGAGTCTGTGTGAGAGTTAGTGTAAATTTACGTGTGTGCGCATAAATATGTGTAAGAAGGGTGTGTGTGTAAATGTAAGGGATTTAATGTATTCGTGTGCGTAAGCAGTGCGCCTGTAAAACTTTGGGAGTGTTGCCTGCTTTTCAGTGACAGCAGGTCTTAAGGGCAAAAGCCAAACAAGTTACGATTTGATGAACTGCGTCATGTGAGTGAGCTCCACCTCAGGGTGGAGGATCCTTGTGCTGAATGAGACTTGGGCAGAACCACTCGGCTAAGACAGACTAGACTAGTGGCAAATGAGAAAGTTGGCAGCTTGCTGTCCCATGTGAGGAACCTGCGAGTTCATTTAGTACTGACAGAAATCTTGCCTGCTGACAGACGGAACCGGGAGGGAGAGGAAAAGCCTGTTAACGTTTCATCAGTACTCCAAATATTCGTTTTGACCCAATGTCTGCTGGCTATTGTCACACCCTAACATACTGGATGAACTGGAAAGAAGCTGGTAGTTGGGTTTGGATTTAGTTGAGTTACTAATAGAGCAGAGTGCTCAAATTCGGATCGCACGTACAACGCTTGATCCTCCTTGTCCTGCTTTTGATCCAATTCTGAACTCTGAGCTTAGTGTGTCAATAGATTCAAGGTTTGAAGTTCCACTGTATAGTAGTCGAGGTAGCCAGATCTGGTCCACTAACATAAAATGTGTCCCACAAAAAGAAATTTTGACTTCTATTCTAGCTTTTTATATCCAGAAAACGCTGACCTCAAACATTTAGAATGTATTTTCTCACTCTCAGGGAGTTTCTCTAGCGAAGTTATATGACAAAGTGACAACAACCACACGCTCTGCCAAATAAGTGCGAGTTCTAATCTCTTAAAATCAGCAACGTCACACACTGACATTTTCAGCCGAGCATAGTGTGAAATTCAAACACTCAATACGCGTTAGCGTTGAATCTTTAAGAACTTTTTTCTAAGCATTTATTGAGGTATTTAATTTTTTATTAGAAAGATGAATTTCAATCCGTTTGATTTGAATTGTTATTACAAGGGAAGTCAACCCCACCCATTTTTTAATTTTATTTTAATTTCATTTTATTACAATAATATGTTCAATGAAGCCCCACTAGTCTAAATATGGTATTCTGGTTGATATTGTGTTAGTGGAATATGAGTTAAGCATCAAAATGCAGCTGTTTTATACATCTCGGGGGGGACGGTTGGCCATTTTGCCACTTGCTGTCGACTGAAGATGACATCACAGTTGCTCGGGGCTCAGACAACGCCCAATCACTGCTTAGCTTCAGAAAACAGGTGAACTGTGATTGGCCGTTGCATGAGCAATTGTGATGTCATCTTCAGTCGACAGCAAGTGGCAAAATGCTTCATAACTCATATTCCACAAATGTAATATTAATCAGAATGTCATGTTTAGACTAGTGAGGTCACATATAACATATTGTTGTCAAGAAATGTGTAAGGTTGACTTCCACTAAAGTTAAGTGGGGGATTCTCATTAGAAACTGCATGTAACCTTATGGGGGATGCCGACCAGCCCCTACCCACTGTACACGTGGTGGTTTCGGAAGAAGTGTTACATAATGCAGGAGTTGCAGAATTTGGCATTTAAAGTCTGCCTTTTGATTGACAAGTGGGGTCGATTTTGACGTCAATCTTAACTGTCTGATTGATGACTGCTTATTGCTGATACGCAACAGGAAATATGACAAGGTAGCCCACAGTTGCCACAGACGGTTCCACTGGAGACTTGCGGTGTGAGAAGCTTTCAAATGCTGACATGCAACGTTTGGCTGGGGGAAAAAAAGGCATGTCTCTCGTTGAACTCGTACCTGTCAAAACCAATGGGCTGTGCATTTGGTATATTGTCCTTTTGTGGTTACCCACCAGACTTCATCAATCACAACCAATCAGCGGATGGAAAAATGCTCTGAGGTTGGCGGTTAAAGAAATGCTCCTATTGATAATATAGTTTAAATTACACCAGCTTGCAATTCTGATTCTGAAAGCCATGGGCAGATTAAATTGGCATGGCAACACGTAAATACTGAAATCTAATTAGACAAGAAAAATCGCACAATTTCACACATTCTGGAAGCAGTGCAGCCACGAGAAACACTCTTGGAAAAAAAAAAGAAAAAAAAAGAATAGACTTTTGAGAATAAATGAATACAATTTCAAGGAGTATATTTAAATTTAAATTTTAAATGTAGATCATTGCTTTTCATAGTGTTTTTGACCATATTTGGGCACAACAGCCTCTGTTTTTGTGTAGTATTTTTAGCATGTTGACATGCTAACACACAGGATGCGCTTTTGTGTTCGTATATAAGAAGACTTCCTTTCATTTCCAATGGCGCATATAGCCATGTTCTCTGGTACCTACAGGCTGAACAAAAGGGGCGCATGAGGAGCAATACTTTTTTTTTTTTTTTTTAGTGGGGGTCAATTTGCGCCGAATTGTAAGTTAGCTAGAAGCGACTTTAAACTCCTTTACTGCTAGCCCTCCAAGGTAACATGGATATTTGCCATCTATAGCAGTGTTGTGGCGTATGTTTCATGTTATTTTACATTAAAATCTGCATTTTCTAGAAAAACAGCATTACTATCATTTTAAAAGTGTCTTTTATTGGATCTCATTGTTTTCCGCAGTAGTACGTAATGCTGTGGCTGTTGGCTGTACTGTATATGCGATACAAAACATTGTTTTTACTGAGAAGTCATTGACAAATTGTAAAAACAAACCTGTCAGTATATTTTATGATTTCACTCATTGCAAAGTTCCTGACCAAATGAAACAAGGTCGATGTGTGTAAATTGCAGCCAAGAGAAATGTTTTCAGTCTTCAAGAAGACTTTGTGTGAGGCCACGCTAGATATGTTGAAGTGGGGGTGAAGTGACAGGAAAATGGCAAATAGGAAAGGGGATTTACACAATGCATGAAGGGGGTCGAGCATCCAGAACACGTAGTCAGTTTGGGAGCCGTTCCTGCTGCATGAGGAATGTGTTTACCAACTGCAGCCTGATTGAGGGAACTCCGTGTTGAACTTTTGCTCATTTCTGAGTTCAAGTCCGATGGAAGTCCTCCCATAACTGTCAGCAGATTCTGACAAGGACACGCCTCCCTGAACACTTTATGACCCCGTACTCAAGCAGAAGGATTTAAGGTGGTTGTCCATTTAAAAACAAACAAAAAAGTGCATATTTGACAAAAATAATATTTGATAAGGAGACGGAAAGCAGGCAATCATATTACATAAAGCTTGTCATCATGCAATATTCTATAAAAAAATAAATAAATAATGGAAATGGTTGTTTTTTTTCTTTGCACAGTAAAATAAACTATAAATAGTAAATAAATGCTATTCACAGATACGGATCAAATATACTGGACTGTCTCAGAAAATTAGAATATTGTGATAAAGCCCATTATTTTCTGTAATGCAATTAAATAAGCAAAAATGCTATACATTCTAGATTCATTACAAATCAACTGAAATATTGCAAGCCTTTTATTGTTTTAATATTGCAAATTACGGCTTCTTTTTTTTTAACTTGGTCTGAGGAAGTATTCTAATATTTTGAGATAGGATATTTGAGTTTTCTTAAGCTGTAAGCCATAATCAGGAATATTAAAATAATAAAAGGCTTGCAATATTTCAGATTTGTAATGAATCCAGAATGTATGGCATTTTTGCTTATATATTGGCATTACAGAAAATAATGGACTTTATCACAATATTCAAATTTTCTGGGACAGTCCTGTAAATGGAAAAAAAAAAAAAAAAGTTGGTATCGGTACTCACCCATCCCAACTTTAAATATTAAATAAATTTCCTGATGGACCAAATATATATTAAAAAATATTTGGAATATGTTTTTGTTTTTTTTCAAATAAAAAATAAATCTAAAAAGAACTAGTGCAACAAAATTGGATGTGACTTCAAATAAATATATTTTTTAAAATATCTGAAATTCCCTGAGACAGCTGAAATTGAAAATTGAAAAAATATCTTATTATAAAACCAAAATAAGTACAGTATGATTGTGATGATGATGATGAGGATGATGGCAATAATACAGAACTGCTCTCAAGTAATAATACCAATCATGAGGAATGTACTTATCATCTTCCTAAGCCTGCCAACTGTCAAAGTAATAACTAAAAACTTCCATGATGGAGTCACACACTATAGAAATGCGGGCCCATATTTCATCGTCCACCCATATTTGACTCATCCAGTTAGCGACTCGGTCCGTTTGATTACGCATACGTGTGCGTCACATGACACCCCCGAGGTTGCTGGGCTCAGAAATGTGTCTATTGGGCCGGCGCCACTTGACCGGGCATTCTTCCGACCTTGGCTGTGAATAATGACCTTCAGCTGTTGGATGTGGAAAACCTGTGGTGAGATGCCACTTTCTGTCCCAACGGCCCGGCTTAGGGCTAAGACGGCTGGCACGCCCGGACCGTGCAGTTTGCAGTCGGGGTAAACTTTTCACATGGGTCTCAGCGGCGGAAAGGTCCCATGAATCGAGTATGCCGGAATTCACGCTCTTTCATCTGTCTCCTCACACACTTAGATGAAGAGTTGTCA
This sequence comes from Festucalex cinctus, assembly GCF_051991245.1. NCBI lineage: Eukaryota > Metazoa > Chordata > Actinopteri > Syngnathiformes > Syngnathidae > Festucalex > Festucalex cinctus. The sequence continues at coordinate 23,275,095 of NC_135413.1, read as the reverse complement.
TCATGTACCGGATTCTACACCCTGTCCTCTTCCTCAACTCCTCCATCCAATTGTGGATCATATCTGCATGGAATTTGATCATATGTTTTTTTGTCTTTGCTGGCCTGACAGTGAACACGAGACGTGTAGAAATTAAATTAATGGGCCTCTTCGGGAAGTCAAATCTGTTGTGTTTGATCCCCCCTTTTTCTATCCCTTGCGAAAAACGTCAATGGGTCAAGGCACGATGAGAAGGTGCTTTCTTTCGAGTGCAGAAAAAGACACGGAAGATGGAATTTTAATTTGGTGTAATTTTAGGTGTAATTCCGCTGTTGGCCAGTAGATGGCGGGTAGATGGTGGCACACGGTTTAGTTTGACACTAGTTGGGTTTCCATCCACCCATTTTAATTCATATTGTCAAGAAATGCGAAAATAAAACTGAATGGAAACGCTAGAAATACGAAAAAGGGCCCAAAATTCATAAGCAAAGTTTTTACGCTTAAAGGGAGTGGATTTTGAAGCGTATCGATAAAAAAGAAAATGCAAAACAGGTTTTGCGAATAATCAAGACTGGATACACATGGCACGCTTTGACTGGATGTCACATCACATGTACGTTTTTAGTCCCAAAGCAATGTCAGACGATAAGGTATGTTTGGGGAAACGACGAAACAGAAATCTTGTTGGAATTTATTAAAGAAGCGAATATTAATGCAATTTTAGATGGAAAACAGCAGAGAAACGCTACAGTTGATCATGAATTACAAAAGCAAACTCGTACGACGTCAATGCACGTCGTAGTCGCTTGCTGTTTTTCTTCTTCTTCTCCTTTTAAATTAGGCGGAGTCCCCCCTCAGTATTCACAAAAGAAGAACAGATGGCAACTGGCATAAGTCGCATGTCCGTTTTGCGCATTTTCAGTAAATTTGCTTCAAAAATTTGAAACAATTGCAGAGATGCCCAGTGACTGTGAATTTTAAAGAAAAAAAGTTAAAACAGGAAGTATTGCAAGCTCATTTTAGTTTTTGCTGAAGATTAGTGAATGTGAAATCCTCTAATCCTGCCTTTTATGTCTTTTTTTATGTTTTCAGATCAGGTTTATCTTGCACTACTGTCAAAACAAAATTGCAACCACCACCACCCATCCCCCCCCCCAAAAAAACAGGTTAAAATATGACATTTAATGTGTTGTCATGGTAAATCATAGTTTTTTTTAATTTTTTTTTATTGACTTATTTTGGGGGCTGTTGCATGTTCCTGCATATTTACTGTAAAAGTTACTCCTATGTGCCTCATTTCATTTAGTTATTGAAAAACTGGGTTTGAAGTTATCATTTTTTTGTGTCAGCTGCCAAAGAATGAGAGTCTTGATGAACTGTCCAGTGTGAATTTGCTTGCCTGCCCCCACATGTGAGCTAACTATTACAAACAAAGGGTGTGTTTGAAATACACCGTCCCACACATGCCAAAACAGTGAAGTAGAGGAGGTTATATGAGGTTAATGTGGTTCCGGACAATTAAAGCATTTGCTTTTAATCTACCATTTGCACATGGTTGTTTGTATAGCCTACTGTATCTCCCCAGCTCTACAGACATTCTTCTTCTATGTAGCATTGAAGAGATGACAGGTGCTGAGCATGTTATTCTTAGCTCAGCAGATAACTGCGATAACAGTGGACATAGGGAGCATAACCTCACACTTGTATCATGGACAGCCTAATCACCTAAACACAGCCAGGCGTTATTTACCTGTTTTCTATTGACATTAAATTGTGTGTAGCAACGGATAAACAAAATTAAATTGTTTTTATTCTTTTCATCACATTTATGCTGTCCCACTTGTTGCTAGGCAGACTTTCTGTCGCTCAGTCTTTAGTCCCCTATAGGCAATTGAAAACCATGATAGTCATGTCTACCACGCTTTTCATCTGAAAATGGAGAATATAAGATGGAAATTGGTGGAACATCAATCAAATTGGGGTCCTAAATTTATGTATACAGACTTCACCAAGATGCTATTTTACATCAGACAGTTATTAGTTTTCCCCCCTCCCTCCTCATTCATGTTTCCTTTTTTCCCATCTAAGAAACTCGGGACGCTAACTGGTGAACCGCCAGGCTTCCCATTCTGTTTCCCTCTCTTGGTCGTTGTTATTTTTCATGTTTCTCGGACGGTGTGTGACTATGAAGACAAATTCCTAATGTTTTTACATTCCTGGCCAATAAATCTGATTCTGATTTTGTTAACCCTGAATCACCGAAGGCCAACAGTTAATAAAAATCAATTACATCTGCTCGACTAGCGCCCACATTTAATAATAGTAAATACTAGCTTACCAACTTGACTTGCTGGTGGTTCTACTATGTACATGACATGTGTCATATGTGCTGAATGTATCATCTCCTGACGATCAATGATGGACACTCCTGTCAGCTGTGCTCACAGAAGTGTGTCACAAAGGGGTGTTCATGAGCTGAGTCACGTTGATGATCACAACCATTGCTCCATTATGTATATAAAACAGTCATGGAATGTGAAGGACGAGTTTGATAAGAAACATAATGACCCACGAGGAGAAATATTGTGAAATCTTTAGGATGAGAAGGGTTTGATACTTAGCAGGAAGTTAGCGCAAGTGGGAGGACGGCAACTTGGCCCTCACTTGGCAGCTTGAAGGGATTGTTCTCAAACAGGAAGTGATGGATCATACCGCAATATTTCACTCGGAACTTCCTTCCAAATGTTTGCCTTCACCCTCAGCTATATCCTGTTGACACTTGAGGATTGCGTTATCGGGTTGAAATGTTGTTTAGTGGCGGGCTGTTCGTTTGGTACCTGGGCCTTCAAGTAGGGACATACCCAACTTAATCCACCACTGTCACGTCACAATTGTAGAAACCATCAATACAATATATTTATTTAAAAACATTACAAAAAAAACTAAAACATTTAGATAACACATCATACTCAGCTGATTTTTCCATTGTATTATTGTGTGCATATTTATACAGATGTGTTTTGCTAATTGAAGTTAGCTGTAGCAAGTTTTTGCTCTGACCAACCAATCAGAGGACTTAAAAATGCTGTTGTCATCCAGGGCCAGGTGAATCTAAAATCTGATTGGTCCTATTGGCATCACTAGATTAGCTTGACACAGCAACATGTAAAGGCTGTCATCTGATTGGACAAAAGGAGGAGAGAAGGCCAAACTATTTATTTATTTTTTTCTGCAGTGGTCAGTTTGCAGTCGTCAAGCGTTGCACCGAGAAGAGCACGGGCCTGGAGTACGCCGCCAAGTTCGTCAAGAAGCGCCAGAGTCGGGCCAGCAGACGCGGCGTGAGGCGCGAGGAGATTGAAAGGGAGGTGGACATCCTGCAGCAGCTCCAGCACCCCAACGTGGTGGCCCTTCACGACGTCTATGAGAACCGCACGGACGTGGTGCTCGTCCTTGAACTGTGAGTCCACAATACAACAGTACAGCTCCAATCTTTACTTGGGCTATTTCAGACTGTGAGACAGTAATTCACATTATTCAAGTTTTATGGTGCGTGACGACATCTGTATCAAAGTTGTTTGGGAATTGGGACAGTTGTGGTATTATTTTTGTCACTTCAAACCATTATCTGTTCTGAACTGTTGGATTTGTTCCGTGACGGGTTCAAAGAAGCGATTATAGATAGAAAATCGATGATGCCAAGTGATGGCCTAACTGGCTTGATGGTATTGTCAGAAAAAGTATCCAATTAGATGTGATCCCTTTCGTCCTCAATTTATTTCATTTTTGGAATTGAGGTTTGCTCATAACAACTCACAGCATTCACATGCGATTTGTGAGGGAACTATTTCTTATTTCTTAATAAAATCTCATTTAATGGATTTTCTAAAATTGAATGCCCCTGAGGTTGTTCAAGTCATCATGGGATTCATTATAGTTGTGTTTTTCCTTTTTGGGGAAAAATATATCTCTACGTATGATGTCAGCAAGTTGCGCAAAAATTCAGCAACAGTGTTTTTGCGTCACTAATTCCAAAAGACTTGTCACTGACGCCGCAGCTGTAGTGATTCACTCGCCAGAGTTGCGTGCAAACAGTGAGGTGTCGTGGGACATAGGAGTATTATCGCAGTCTTTGTCACTTAGCAGTGATTAATATCCATTTTCATTTGTGTGACATTTAGAATGTTTTTAAAAAATGAAATGCATATCTTTTCAAACTTACAAGTGCTTACTTTATTGTCTTTATGTCTTACTGGTGGCTAACTTAATTCCACAATCTCCTCTAGTAGCCCCCTTAGCAACCCTGGTTGCAGGTTATGTAAATTGTATATGCTACAGACTGAAAGTGGGACTAAGTTGTTGAATTCTACATACAAGGAAGCAGTCCTTAAAAGGTTTTCCAGCTTAGTCGCTTATATCTATCGAGGATTGCGCACGCATAGAAGGTCCTGGATTTTATTATCCAGAATTTCAAGCGCTTGTTTATATTATTAAAATATTACCAGGTTTAGAACAGTAGAATTTACACTAGCTCAGGTGGGTAGATGGTAATTATGTGATATTATAAGGGAAAACATGTACATTTGTGTAGCTTCTGATTTATAAAATGCCTTAAATTTGCAAGTGTGAATATGAGAATTATACTCACTTTATCAACATGTATAAAACTGAGATTACTATCATATCGGTGGCATCAGGCAGAAACCTCATATGTCACAATTTGTCAATTTCATATATTTAAAAAAAAAAAAAAATCTATACTTTTGGTCAGTCCACACGTCTGGGTATTATTTTTATGAATTATTGACCAGTTTGAAAGGGTTGAAAATGGCTTTCTGTCTGTGATTATGCAATGTTAATGGTTAAACAAATTTGCCATTTTTTGGGGGGGTCTCCTGAAAAGTGATGATTTTGGAGCTACAAGGTTTTGGCCTGATGCCAGCCAGCGATACTCAATTAATATTTGATTTGAATATTAATGTTATATTCTGTATGTGATTTATTTGTTTTGGCAAACTAATATATAGCAACGGTTTTGGAAGAGTTACGTTATAAATGGCAGTTACCGGAATCAGCAGGTTTGAAATGATTACCATGACCTTTGTAAGTTGTGAATGCTCAGAATGGTTTTCAGCCTTGACAAAAAATCACCATAATACATAATAGTGACCTCGCAGCTTTGGTAGGCAGATGGTAGATCATTTATAGTATAAATACAAAAGAGAATTAGACATAAGGTTGAACCTTGTGGGATACCTGGGACAAAGATTTTGTATAATACATTTTAACACACTGAGACGTCGTTATATATGATTTGTTTTTTTTTCCACACTCACATCTATGGACAATTTAGATTCTTCACCTAATCTAACATAAATATGAAGTACAGATATTGGTGCTCTTCTACAACTCACTTGTTAAAGCCAACTCAAACTTTACTTTGACATTTTCAGTACGTTTGCCAAAAAGTTGTCAGTTTGGTCAGTGAGTTTCTGTCCTCATTTGTTGTTTGCGCTCATTCCTGTGCCCGAATGCTTCTCACAGCATCAATAATGTTGAGTTTGAATAGAGCCCTCAGTGAAGAGGGGCCCCTGTCTGGCTCCCTGGGAACGCCAAGGACCAGATTTGAAACTAACTTTGAGCGCTCAGTTTAGCATCTGACGGCTTTTGTCGGCCACGTTGACGTTACGAAGTGCGTCGCTAATTTCGTCATGTTTTCGAATTACGGAACGCTTTGTATGAGGAGCTTTTTGCAATTCTTTTCAATAAAATGTCGAATCCCGCTGCAAGAAGGGCAGTGTTGTTGCCAAAACAATCCCAGGCATTCTAATTGAGCGCATCCCGATCCTGACAACACACTCCGATAACATTTGAGGGCCTGCTGCATGACTCACATGAGCGTATGTTTGTGCGCATGTGTCACAGCGTTTCTGGCGGCGAGCTGTTCGATTTCCTGGCTCGCAAGGAGTCGCTTTGTGAAGAGGAGGCCACTCAGTTTATCAAACAGATCCTGGATGGTGTCCAGTACCTTCACTCCAAGAGGATTGTACATTTTGACCTAAAGGTACAACATATTCACATATCTTTTGTGTGGGGTGGATTTGTGTTCGTATTTACACAAAAGCAGGATCTAATGTGAAATTGGTTGATGTAAGGCCTGTCTTGCTATTGTGAACCACACTTCCTTCCTGTTTTCGGAGGCAGAGGTCCAGACTCTCAGATACTAACACCACATGGTTGTCACATCTCTTTCAAGAGCAGTGTCGCCCACGCTACACGCTGACAGTCACCATCTTGTTATTCTGCGGCCATGGACCCTCACTCATTATGCTTTAATGTCTCTAGTTAATTAGCTGGTTTTGATTTAAAACAAACAAACAAAAAAAAGTTCTCCCATTGTGTTGTCCTCTTTTGTGAATGAAACCTTAAAATCTGAATATGTGCATGAGAAGATGGAGTAGTTCATTATATGAGATGCGACGGGGCACTCAAAATGATCTGGATAGACTGGCATATTAGCATTTAGCTGTTTTTTTTAATTGTTTTTTTTTTTAAATTTATTTTATTTTATTTATTTATTTTTTTACAACATTAATTATTAAGACTAGAACAATAATAGTTTCTTTGAGTCAAAAAAAAAATATTAATAGCTTTCTGTGAGATATTTAGAGGCCTCTGTAAATCTCGGGGTCTGCCTCTTTTAAAGCAAAACATTCAAATTTCAAGTTGATCTTCAATGTACAATGCAAGAGCGATGCCTTTGTATTTCTTGCAAAACAAGCAGCTTAATCCTTATTTGGAAGGGAATCATATTTGGTAGCTTACAGTGTGTTAAAAATGCTCCTTGCACACCTCCAGCATGTGATTCCGTAAACCAATAAAAATAACGCTGATACAGTAATGTATAATGTTCACAGAAATAGTATGGAAAACTTAAATTATTTCAGTACTGTAGTTAAATCTTTTTTTATTTTTTATTTTTTTATTTTTATTTTTATAAATACTCTTGATTATTCCTTACAGCAAAGAAACCCCTAAATTCACCAGCTCAATACATTTAAACATTTGAAAATTGGACAACAAGCAGTCCAGTGATTTTTAAGAATTGAAACTAGGCTGAAATTAATGTAATTTTCTATGATATTGTAATTTGTTCAGAAAATTGATGGATGGATGGATGGATGGCTATTTTTATTTTCATCTTTTTTTTATTATTATTTTAAACCAATGTATTTTGGAGGGTATTTGATTATTTATTATTTGTTATTAATAGGGCTTCTTTTAATCTGTTGTTTTTAACGTTTAAGTGTCCTTACGTGTTTTGTAAGGTAAACTCAACTACAGTAAAATAATCATATTTTGAATTTTCAATTGTTTCCCTAAAAAGCCTATGAATGGCTACTAATCAGTCATCAATATGAAAGTAACCACTGGTGTATTCTTTTTCTTAATGCTTGCACTGAGGCCCTTTGGAGAAGGTATTTTGTGCTGTTATCATTATGTATTTACCAACACTTGAATGTTGTATCTTGACAAATATTTTTATGTGTTGTTGTTCTTTAGCCTGAAAACATAATGCTGCTGGACAGGAATGTTTCTCTTCCACGTATCAAAGTCATCGACTTTGGATTAGCTCACATAATAGAAGACGGAGCAGATTTTAAAAACATTTTTGGAACACCTGAGTTTGTCGGTAAGTGTTTTTATTCAAACAATAATGGATGGCTGCTATAAAAAGAAATAGTCAGATAATGTTTGCGATGTGATTTGGTTTTCCAGCTCCGGAGATAGTCAACTATGAGCCCTTGGGGTTGGAGGCAGATATGTGGTGAGTTTTAGATTCTGCTTCATGTCAGCACAGTGAATTAGTTGTTAGCATAGCGTGACCTTTCCTTGTCTTCTCACAGGAGCATTGGCGTCATCACGTATATACTGTAAGTTGAATGACAAACTTAAAAGTACCAAAAATGTGATGATAACGGACGTTTATCAGTCGGCGTACTTTCAATTCCAGTTTGAGCGGCGCGTCGCCTTTCCTCGGCGAGACAAAGCAGGAAACGTTAGGGAACATCTCAGCCATGAGCTACGAATTTGACGAGGAGTTCTTCAGCAACACGAGCGAGCTAGCCAAGAGCTTCATCAGACAGCTGCTGGTGAAAGACACGAGGTACAACAATGGCCACTCTCACGTATGTTGAGTTTTCACAACCAGGCGTCTTGTTCTTATTGCTTATCGCATGTGTTTCCAATTGTATTACACCTCCAGGAATTGAAACTGAGCGTGTTTGGTTAAGCTGAGCGTGATCCTGAGGGGGTTTACATCACTTGTGCTTGAGGGTGTTTACTCAGCTGCATTTTCTTTGTTTTAGGAAACGAATGAGCATAGAAGATGCACTCAACCATCCGTGGATTAAGGTACTGGGTGTGTGTGTGTGTGTGTGTGTGTGTGGGTGCTTGGCTTATGCTGTTTTGTAGCATGTGTCTGTAAAGCAGCATGGAATTTGAGTTAATCCCTCAAAAGTGCATCAAAGGTGTGCGTGAACATAATAGTACCACTTTAGTAGGTACACTTGCTCAATCTAATGAGATCCAATTTGAGAGGTGTGTCACAAATTGTGAAGACAAATGAATTTTATTTTTAGTTTATTTATCAATTTGAGTTTGAGTTGTTAGCTTACCAAACACTTTGACTTGCAGTCTTTTCAGCAATCACTATGACAACTTGAGAAAATTCTACCAGACAAGTTTGACGTAAACATAAGTTAGTGATCCTTGACTTGAATTGGAGCCATTACATTGTTCAGTTGCACCAATAAAGTGGCCTGTAAAATGTTCCTCCTAATTGAAAAGTTGATGCACAGAAGTACCATCACTACACCAGACCACTTTCTGCAAAGAGATTTGTTCCTCCTGTTTTCATGACATTTTTGGACAAAAATATTATGTCATTATTACTTCATGGAAACTGGTATTAATAGGAGGTTACTTGGAAATAAAAACTAATCAATGAAAGGGCTGAAAATCTCTACAGCAACGTTTACCAGAAATGTAGATGAGATAAAGTGCTTTCGTTGACCACATAAAATTATGTGGTGGGCCGGAACTGACCCCCGGGCCTTGATTTTGACACCTGTGGCATACAACAACAATAGTCACATGCATATATTCTCACACAGTCTGTGGGCCTTGCGAAATCAGTCACAATAAACGAAGGGGGTTGCTTGAGTGCTCAGAGTAAAACTAATTTAAAAAAATGGGCAAAAAAAAAAATCTTCTTATAGGTAAACTATGCTATAGCGGGGGAACACTACACAGGTGATCCTTCATGATTTTCAACACTTTGTGCAAATGTGCATGCTATTGCTGCTTTTTGTTGTGCAAATGTAACACAACTCAACGGATGCACATACCTGCCATGGTTTTTGCTGTAGTGTCACACACTAACACTACCGAACCGCATCTACCGGGAATCGCCACTTGCGTGTGTTGTGGACCGCCAACCTCTGACTCGGTGTTCCTCCACCCTTGTGTCTGAAGTCCTACGGGCGCGTTCCGGAGAGCGTCGTCCCGGATGCCGAGCAGCTGAAGACCAAGCGTCTCAAGGAATACACCATCCAGTCCCACTCCAGCATGACCCCGAACAACACCTACGCCAGCTTCGAACGATTCGCCCACCTTGTGGAGGACATCAGTTTAATGGAGACCGAGGTGGCGCAGGTGGCGGGGGCCCACCGCACCTTGCGAGGCGACCTGGAGGCATTGCTCGCCATTTACGACGACAAAGAAGCCTGGTACAAAGAGGAGAGCGAAAGCGCAAGGAAGAGACTATCCCGAGTCCGCTATGAATATTGCAAAGTGGAGGCCGCCGGGAGGCTGTTGCGGGAGGAGCTGACGGGCGTGGGGGCCACCTTGGAGAGCATCGGTGGGAAGTACCAACACAGGCAGACTCAGGTGGACGCGCTGAGGCAGGAGCTGAACTCTGAGCTGCAGTGGTTGCAGGAGGTGGTGAGCTCTCTGGATCCGCAGGGAGCGCACGGGAGCAGTCTGGACATGACGTTGAAGGAGCTTCTGCATCAGGCGGAGCCCAAAAACCCCTCACAGAGTCAAATTAATAAGAAGAGAGACTTGTCATGATGACTTTTAACGTGATTTTGGAAATTTTGACACATTGGTCATGGAAGCAAGTGTTGCATAATGAATCGTTCCACTGTCCTTTAACTCTTTTAATGCCAAAAACTTTTCATGATTAGTAAAATCACGATGAATGCTGCCATAAACGTTAAATGACGTCAGCTAAGTTTTTTTTTTCTTCTAATCAATGGGAAGTACAACGTCTAAAGTGCAGCTCTGCATGGTCAATGGGGTTGTGAAATCAAAAACCGCCACTAACTATGGCCAGCAGATGGCAGCATTGTATCTCTTCAGTGGGCTCCAGGCGTATGAAATTACAATGAAACATGACGAATATGATCAAATCGAACGTTTTCAAAGATTATGTGAATCATCAAAGTATTTACCACATTAAAGCTAATTCATAGACTGTCACTAAACAACAAATATTGGTGCAAAAGTCACTGTTGTGGAGAAAATGTATCTTTTTACAAAAAGCTTGTTTTCTCCTCAATGTTAATGTAGTACCTATCATGTTTACGTAGTAATAGCACACAATATTTTGTTTGCCTTGAAAGATGAATGAAAATTCTTCAAATTTGCTGTCACTGTCAACGTGTGGCAGTAAAAAAAAAGTATCACACCCTAATATTGAGTAGTATTTTATTGGACACTATTTTATTTTATTTACACTCCTGTGCAAAATCTAAAATCTAACCAAGTTGAAGTCCCTGTTTTAGTGAAAGTACTGTACATGTCTTCAAATTAGACACGTCATAGAGAAGAGATTTGTTCTTGAAAATCATTTTCAGTATCTTTGTTTGTAAAAACACAAGGAATTTGTCTTCAGTCAAAACCTGTCTGAGTAACATGAAAAAATAACAGTGACCAACAGAGGGCGACAAACAGGAAGCCTGGCGCGTTCTTGAATTTGCGCCCCAAGTTTTAGTTTTGGAATGAGACTCTAGAACAGAAAAAACAAAGGCCAGATCACAGTTATAGACCTGAGGTAAAACAAACAAACAAACAAAAAAACAACAACTTGTACATAGTAACACAATGATGACAAGGAGAGGCGCATAGCAGCTAGCTTGCATGCTAAGTTCTAACAGGCTTGGGCCTGGTGATAACTACTGTAAGTAACCCACAGTTGCGCTAAATGCAAACAAAGGCACTCAAGTTCTTACATAGTTGGGGAGGGGCAGTCATGCCGGAGATCCAAGTGCGACTCCGGCCACTGTTTTAGCCACGCGCCCCAAAATCTGGTCATTTTATGTTTTTTCTTTGTCAAGATGTGGCAATTTCTGTGTTATAGGATTTCACTTGGTTCTTACAAAACCTGAGCCAGTAAAAATAATACAAAAGCACAATGACTATGTTGCTGCGGTTGAGGTCAGGATTTCAGTCAGGTCTTCCATACCAGACTCATGCAAGCTTGTCTTTATGGAAACTTATGGGGCATATAAACTGGGCTTTCGAACATAAACATGTCCAAAATGTCTAGATTTAGTGGAGAACATTGGTGTCATGCTTCAGTCGATATTATTTTTCAATAGGTAGGTTGTTATTTCTTGGAGCTGTGAAATGTATTAAGCAAGCAAGATTAATGTTTGGTTGACTTTGATGGCTTTTAATTTTGGCAAGTGAAGACAGTGACTGTTGTGTTATCAATTATTTATGGTTTCACCTTGTGCTGAATACAAGCACGTAAAGCCAATCTTTCCAATGGAATGCCTTAGAATTACACGTTTAATTAATTTTCATTCCATTTTATGATTTAGTACTGTATGGTTTTAACTTGGCAAGCAATCTTAAGTGCCCTTTGCCATGATTTATTGCCATGAGTTATTTTTCTTCATTTTGAAAGAGCACTTTTTATGGAAAATATTATTTATTTATTTCTTGGCTATATTTTGGAAAACTCCAAAAGTATGAAAATGTATGTATTAGATCTTATGTGCAATGCTTGTAAGATGCTTCTCTTATCAGCCCTTACAGATATAAATAATTGTGCACTTTTTGACTTATTTATTAAAACATCTACTGTTTTTAAAATTGGAGAAAATTAAATATTTTAAAAAATCAGTATGTGTTCTTTGTATGTTTGTCCAAATGAATCCGAGGTTTCAATTTAGGATAGCTTCTATTAATCAGATTTTAAAATATGTGCCATGAATATTTTTTATTTATTTTTATGTTATCATTTCTTTCCTCAACAGCCTCACAATACCAGACAAGCTATGGTCAAGAGGTTGTCAGTGGTCAACTTGGAGAACTTCAAGAGGCAGTACGCCAGGCGCAGGTGGAAGGTAATGCTTGGAATCGCACCCAGTTTTTATTTTTAATATATCATTAAATCCTTAATTGTGATTCATTTTGACAGCTTTCATTCAGAATCGTGGCTCTGTGTAACCACTTAACACGGATCATGAAGAAGGGCCACAAACTGCCGGTGCAGGACGGGGTAAGAATCATTTACATGGCAACCAAATTATTAGCATAGAATAGAATATTTGTTGCATTAAAACAATTTGTTATTGTTGCACACGTGTTAACGGAAGCATTTGTTTCTGTCAGAGGGATTGCGAAAGCGACCAGGAAGAAGAAGAAATCCTAAAGAGGCGGCCCAGGACCAGAAAGAGAAGCAGCACTTCCTGAAAGAAGAATCTTTAAACGTGTCTGTCCTCAACGCTGCTGTTGTGAGACACGCGCACACACACACTGCACAGCTGTTACTCTTCATCAAGAAGCAGCCTTTCTATTTCAACGGCTGCTCTCGAACGCTTCTTTGTTTATTGCTGACATGTTATCTAGCATTTTCAAATTACAAGCCACTTTTTCTTTTCTTGCCATAGTCTTAAAAATCCTTCACCTGCTGAGTGCTGACGCTTTTTTTTTTTTTTCATTTTTTTTTTATTGAGCGGTCTGCGGAGATTGGTCCAAAAATGTGGATCCGTTAACCCTTTATTGGGCAAGGAGCCATATTTGCTAACTTAAATATGGGTTCAGAATGGACCTTGAACGCCTCATTATGAGGCAATTACACCTTTTAGTTTCTTCACATGTAGGAAGAAAATAATAGTTTAAAAAATGTCTGCTTAGAATTATGTAATAATTAGGGATGGTCGAGTATCAGATACTCATGGATAACAGCTACAAGTTACTTAACGCAACAACAACAAAAATCTGACATGTAGTAAGTCCACCTCAGCAGTAGTTGGCGCTATACTGAGGTAGTCTGTGTCCGAATCCATGTCAGGAAGATCTTTGTTCACAATTGTCATTGTGTTCAATTAAATTTTATGTAACAAAATTACTCAGTATTAGTGAGTACTTCAAAGAGTGAATACGGTCTGAAAAAAATGGCATTGAACATCCCTCATAATAATTATATAACATATATTTTACAGTCTTGTTTTGTACATTCTTTTTTTGTTTAAATGTTGAATATCAAAGTATGTCAGCAAGCAATGGTGATGATGGTTATAATTATTGATCACATAATTTGCTCATGACAATCGTGCGATATAGCAGTTTATAAATAAAGTTTATACATATGTAATATACTTTTTACAATGCAAGCACTTAATGCAATTATTTGTTCATGATGTATATCAATGTATTTATAGTGTAAATATGAATGTCAAATGTCTTACCTGTTTTAAACACAAACGTTCCTTTTTTGCTCTGTTTATGTGTATGTGCTGTTTATGGTGTTTAATAAACTCTTCGAAATGACAGTAAGCGCACGTGATTTCACTTTATTAATATGCCATTTGTGGCAGACTCGCTTCATTGAGCCAAGCAGTCGCTTGTTCTCACAAGAGTCACGTTGTTTGGGTGCAGTCGCCCTGAAAGAGATTGCGGCAATCATTGCAGCTGATCTGAATGAATGTCTGGCAGCGGCGCAAAGTAGGCCACAGCCACAAGCACGGCGAGAAGGCAGGCAGCATCAACGAGTTGCTTGGGCCCAAATTCCTGGTCACATTTGTACAAGAAACGACGTCAAGTTCAAACATGCACTACTTCCTTTTAACATTTTGCGACTGAGGAATCACCCATGGTGGTGTTTTAATGCCTTGTATATCAATAGTAGTCTCTTGTCTCCATCTATCTAGTGTAAAATTAAACAACCAAATAAAACTTAAGTTAACTTATGATTATCACCTTTCCTTGACCTCTGCTACCTTCATCCTAATTTTAAACAATATGCTCTTAGTATGGTAACTAATTAATCATAAAATAACTTTAAAAAGCAGTGGCCCTCAATAGTCAGCACCCCCAAAATTGCTAAGGCCTTTTCACACTGCACTTAGCACAGCATAGTGCGATGTCAACTAAGCCGTAGCACAACGGCGCAATGCCATATAAAGCTCGGTCTGGTTCTACAGTATTTGAGGTGGGTGGCGCAAATGAGGTAATGGGGTATATGCCATGGAAGAGGCAAGACGTGATTTTGCACAACAGTTTATTTCCGGTCCAGGTTGCGAACGCGCAACCGAGGAGCACAAAGTCGGAAGCACAAGTATTTTTGACGCAGCCTACACGTCGCAAACCGAACCGGAAACAAACTGATGTGCAAAAAACAGTCCGGTCTCTTCCGTGGCATATTACCCCATTGCAGCAAAAACAGTACAGTGTGTAAGCGCCTTTAATCCTTGACTTGTGTTTTGGTTGGTTTAGCTACTCCTGCTACTTAATTCAAAGACACTGTGTTGCTGTGTCCCTCAGTTCACAGCTGTGAGTGCAATTTTTAACTGTCACTTTTGATACGTTTTTAATTTCGATTAGTTTAATTTATGACGAAATGGAAATGACTTTGTTGTTTTTTAAGATAAGGTAAGCTAAAAAATAAAAAATAAAAAATGAAAAACTTTCCGAAAAGTTAAAAATGAAGGGGGGGGGGCAAACAAAGTGGCATGCTAGTCCAGGAAGTGGGGAAGTTGATAAAGGAGACACACGTTAATTAGGAAGGGTGTGGAGGAGAAATTATGAAATGAAATATACAGAAACGTGTCATAAAGAACAAAAATATAGCTGTGAGCGTAACCTCCGTTGTAGACTTTACATGGGTGGAACTCCTTTAGCATAAAGTAAGTACAGTTGTTTAGCTAGCTGTCAAGAGCTACAGTATTTAGTTAATTTAACAATAACATTGTTTTTAAAATGATGTTAATCCTACATTACATATTTGGCTGTGGTGTGAGCTCAGCTAGGTAGCATGTATAGTTTTATATTCAATATTGCACTAATTTATCTCTGCCAATGTTTATAAAAATGGCTAACAACGCCTTTTTGCCCTTCTGTTTGAACATCACCCACATTTAGGAACTCATTTAAACCACCAAGTTTTAAAGCTTGCCTTATCAATTTGCTTGGACAACATGTACACATGGACACTACAACAACACAGGTAAGTTGACATTGCAAATTTTTTGTGGGTCGATATCTATATTTCTGTAATTTTTAAAGTGAACTAATTGAAATATTAATTGAAGAATGTTGTTGAAGACACGTTACTGTTATCACTTTGGCAAAAACTATTATTTCAGTACAGTATTGTCTTCAATTAATCATTTAACCTCTGTACTGCTTTACTTGAGGTTAAACGGTGACAAAGCGTTAAGCATGTCTGCTATTGCTATGAGTTTTCTGGTGTCCAAACTACGGCCCCCATTTGCAGCCTGACATCAATTTTCTTGCAGCCCTCACTCAGTATATATAAAAAAGTAACTTCACATGTTGAAGATGTGTGGGATTGTAACCACCGCCCTCCATTCCCCATCAGTGTGACACACCTGACAACTACTTATACTGCTAATACATTAGATTTAGAGTTTAAATGCAAAGAAACTTTTTACAACTAAAACAGAAACGTTTTTGTTTATAATGACTCAGGAATTACGACATTCCAATTTCAGAAGCAAAAATGTTTCCTTCCACTTGTTGTGAACATATCACATGAATGAAGATCCTCAAGTAAACACTGTTTTACATATTGTCATCTGATCTGCTCAGGTGGATTTATGTCTTCTTACAGGCCATGGACCACACCAAAATCTCAATCTATTTGCATTTTCACATTCAAGAGGTGTTGGAAATGACTTAAAAAAAAATAAAAAAATAAAAAATACTAATTTTGGACACCCCTGCTCTAAATGATCCATAGGTGTGAACATGTCTATGAATAGTTGTTTGGCCATTTGTTGCCCTAAAATTACTGACGACCACTGCAGTGGAAACTCTGCTTTTTCAATAAAAAGTTATTGCGGCTGTAATTCATGAGCTCACGCTGCCGACTTACAGCCCTCAAGGTCTTGTTAACAAAGTGCGCTATGCAGTGACAGCCGTGCACTTTACTGGCATGAGCTGAGATAAGAGAAAGCATTTGGCTGTGTGCGTCCAGTCTGTGTATTCAGAATATCTCGAGGCTGGTGACTGTAAATATTTAAACCGTGCCTCACTGATATACGAGACGACCGCTTTGTAAGCGTGATCATTGCTCGAGAGTGAAGCGACGGGCCTTCCAGGATGCTGCTCATGTAAGAGCCTCACAGCTGGCATGCTGGGATCAATTTGGGTTTACCACCAATAGCTTTTTGGGATGAGGGGATACCAGGGACTTTATGATGGGATGATCAAGTGGGTGGTGCGTTCACACAGACAAAAAAGGCTGTATGAAACACTTTATGTGTCACTGCTTTGTCTAATAATTTTAATCAGTGTTGTGTATGTGGTCAGTTCGTTCAATTCAAACTGTATTTGAGCTAAACCTTTCTAATTTGTAGTTGTAAGCAAAATGATAGTTACGCAAACAAGGGTGTAACTTCATTTAACTGTGATTAATTCAAATAACACAATATTTGTTTACATTGGCAGAGTTTTTAGTATACTGAGTGTGCATACTAATTGTATTGAGTTTACAGTATACTGTATTGCTTTCAATAGAGTGCAGCAGTCACTGTTGTTGCCATTTGACAATACCGCCACCTAGTGGTCTTTCTGCAGTAGTACAGCAGAAGAATCTTAAAATATTTTTGTTTGGTTCATTGAACATATAAACGCAATGCAAAATATAAAATAAAAATGCAGTGATAATAAAGTTAAAGAAAGAAAGGAATCATTGGAGAAGTCATAATTTACATCATAACATGTTTGAAGTGAGTAGGAGGAGTAAAATGGATGACAAATGAATAATGAAAAATAAACAAAACATGCTTCTCTTAAAAGCACAAATAATATTAGTGTAAATTTTCATACAGACATCAGGACTGTGAGGGAGATGAGCTAACCAGTGTTATATTCTGCTGGCCAAAAAATTAGCAACTTTTAAAGAAACAAATTAAATGTATTAGAGAAAAATGTTATTCATCGTAAGGGAAATTAAATTATCACCTCAATATTCACACATAAGCAGTATTATTAGTACAAAACAACCAGCAAAGCAAAAAATATATTTATTAAAAGACTTGGGGGGGAATGTTGTCTAAAGAAAATGTAAAATGAATGAATAAATAAATAAAATAAAATTTTGTTTTAAAAAATAAAAAAATATTTAGAATTTATATGTTGGTATAGCCTAAATTTGCTACAGCAATATTTGTACATTTATTTGAAAGTATAATAGTATTAGTGATATAAATTATTATGTATTGATGAATTATAACAAATATGAAACTTTTGTGATAAGAATAGCATATATTTTTATTAATGTACCGTGGAAAATTTACAACTTGAAAAGCGAGTAAGTGACCAAGCTAAAAAGTTCCCATGACGAATTTCTGGGAATTTTTTTGAACTACAGGATATTATTTTTCTGCACCCTTTACAATTCTACGTCAGACAGCCACCCTATTTGTCACAAAATGGAGGCTGACTACAGTTTCTTTTCATGTCCTGAAGCAGGTAATGGCCAGGTGTCTCAACATTCCTTATGGAGCGTATTCTTACAGCACATATGCATAATTATCTCTTTCATCCTGTGCTGTCTCCTAAATGGACTCATGTCACATGAATGCATCATGAATGCTTGTCTCACCTTTCGGGTAACCTTTTATTTATTCCATTCAACAAGGGTTGTTTCGACAGGCTAAATGTCAACATTTCATCCCTCGACCCCCCCATTGCGCATCTTCTTGTGTCAGATGACGTGACGGCAGAGGCCTCGGGCCACTCTCCAGACCTGTGGCGCCATTAATCCATTAATCATGTACAGCAGAAGCCTCTCACTTTATCTGTGTGATCATTAGGCATACTTTAGCATGATCATCACTCTGTGGAAATGAGCTGCTGGAGGTCGCTTCCATTATTCATACCTACACGCGAGCGGGCTGCCGCCCTATTTTGGGTAATGAGCTTTAATGAAGTCAGGCCGTATTTAGGTGCCGTGCTCTTCATATGTCACTGTGGTCTCATCGACCTTACTTTTTTTTTTTTTTTTTTGGTAATCTTTCTGATTAATGCGACCTGTGTGATTCAAACTATGTGTAAGTGATGTGATTCATGAAGATGGAGAACAGGTAATGGGCGCCTTTTGATTGACGTGTTGTGTTAAAACAACATTGGTCCAACACGGCTTCAGAAGGCCCAATCACTAATCTCGCAGACAGCTTTTGCCCAAGGCCTGTATTTCTAATATCATTCCTAATTAATATGGAAGGTGCGTACTTGCATGTTCCATTTTCAGGCAGCGATTTACATTTCTCTTCTTTTTTTTTTTTTTTAAATGCCTGCTCAAGCTCTCAACAAGACAGATTTGGGCATAACGTAAAAGCTTATTCAGACCTCTCGTGTGCATCCAGTCCATTTCTGGGCTGGCGACTGTAAATATTTGAGCCATGACCCACCGAGTCGGCTCCTTTTGTAGCATTGTGACGGCCCCGGAGTGAAATGACATGCCTTCCAGTCAAGCATGACACTGTGGTCTAATGCAGCTCATGTAACAAGAGCTATGCAGTACGAGCCGCCAGGCTCATTACATCACAGGCCCGCTCAAGCTGCTCACTAGTTGCTTGCGGATGAGGTTGTGGTAAATCCATCCATCCATCCATCCATCCATCCATCCATCCATCCATCCATCCATCCATCCATCCATCCATCCATCCATCCATCCATCCATCCATCTATCCATCTATCCATCTATCCATCTATCCATCTATCTATCTATCTATCTATCCATCCATCGAATCATGTAACATCAGAGTTGTCAACCTAAAGATCCACAGTGAATAACAATGCTTTTAGGCTTGAGGTAAGACCTTTTGCTTGTGTTCTCTAATCAATGATGAACCGAGCAGCAGAACGCTGGACGTGCCCGTATCAGTGATCAATGCGAGGTAGAGTGATGATGCAGCTCAGGCGAGCACAATATTCCCACAGCAATATCATTTGAGGGACAACATTGATTTGCTGCCACCAATATACTGCGCAACAAACCTCTAAATAATAAATAACAAGATTTGCTATTGATCATCTCCCGCGCAAACCAGAGCTTATCTGATTAAGCAATATTGAAGTGAAGATTTGCAAACTACCCAGAGCCGTTTAGCACGACAGTGAGAGAAAGTGTGTACAGATTTCACTACCTCCAAGAGAATATACTGTATTTCGGATTATTAAAGCTAAAGAAAATGAGGATTTGAAAAGTATGTTGTTAATACTAACAGAAATTATGTACTGGTGATCATATAAAAATGTGTGTTTTTTTTTGTTTTTCTTTTTCTGGGTCATATTTCCAAAGACTATAGAACACCATATGTGTGAATGTGAGTATCAGTATAAATGTGTTGGTTGTTTATGTGCCTCTTGATTGGTTGGCAATCAGTTCACATTGTGTCCTACCTCTTGGCCCCAAAAAACAGCTGGGATAGACTCCAGTCAAACCTCATGACAACAAGTACCATAAAAAACGGATGGGTAGTTTGCAGTGATATATGGTATGTTTTCTAATATTGTGGTAAATTCATTTAGATGCATACGATATATGGCAAAATGTTCGGAACGCGTGATCTCAGACCAGTAGACAATTCGAGCTCTTTGGCATTTGAACCACCAATCTGTCCTTTGCTCCTGAAGTGATTTTTTTTTTTTGTTATGCGACTTTAACAAAAGACTCACTAATCAGACAAAAATAAAAACTGCAGTATTATGATATTGCTATGTTAAAATTGCCACTATATTGTTGTCTTCGTGTCATAATATTAAAAGCTGCTGTTCAAAAGGCGAGATTGTATTCTATTTGTGCATTCTAGCACCCTCTGGTGGTTAATTTATGAGTGCAGTTTAATTTTAATTAGGAATGTTTTGACCACTCCTATAAATCACTCATACCCGCAAATATTTACAACATTCCCGTAAAAAAAAATTAAAAAAAAGTATATTTTACTTTTTACATTATCTTGTGTTTTATGAAGTATCCTGAATTTTTTCAATAACACATCAAGGGTTTTAAAAAACCTGTACTTGTCAAATCAAAACCAGTGTGCTTTATCATGACTGGGCCGTATAACTTTCCGTGATTCACCTCATGCATGTGTGCCACTATAGCATTTCCAAATAAATGACTCTATGCCTCAGCAACACATGCAAGTTTCCTCAAGGAAACATTCTTCTGCGACGTGTCGGTGTTTTGTTTAGGAGTGAACCTCAATAAATTGTCTTTATATGCAACTGAAGCCCTTTTAAAGTGACATTTATCGTCCTTGCCCTTTTGCTCCCTGCGGTTTGCTAGCACGTCATTGGTCTAGCATGCTCGCCAGTGCAGCTGTATCACGATGCGCACAATGTGGGATCTGTTCCACCGCGCCGTGAGGCAGGTGCCTTTTTTGTTGATGCAGCTCTTCCTATCATTCATTACCACTTCCTGTCTGCCAGGCGGATCCGTGCCAGCTGTCCTTGGATGCATGCGTGCGCGCGCGCCCAGGCCATTAGCCTCGCCCCAGAGAGCGGCGTTGCTGACGCAGTGCAGTCTGGGTAATAGACCTTTATGTATCCTGTCAGTCACCTCTTTTAAATCTGTGCAAAACATATTTAAAAAATACAATATGGTATGATTTACAGTGCTTACATCTAACCCTTATGAATCTGTTGAATGGTGTGGAACACATTTGTGATGATATTTAACCGTTACAGAGTAGAGCATCAAAAATCTTCCGCCTATAGAGGGCAGTATTCATGTGGCAACAGCAGACTTACTGTTGACTGAAAGTTAGCTATGTATCTAAACCTAAAACCATTTCCTCATTCATTTGCGAACTAGTTATATTGATAGACTTATCAAATTAGAGATAAAGTTTTGTTTTAATAATTCTATTTTACAACCATGAACTTAATATTATAGTTGTAATTTGTAATGGCGTAGAACTGTATTGTGTCATACTGAGACTGGTTTAATTCTTATTTAGATGTTAGGGGGCAAAATATCAACAGTTAACATTATAACAGTTAGTTATGAATGGGGAATCAATGTGACTTTGTCATAAAGTATTAAAAGGAAATTATTCGTAGCATGTTCTTACAAAGTACAAAAAAAACTAAAATAAACTAAAAACAATGGATTGGCAAGTACTGAGAACAGGTACTTTATTGTATCGGGCCAATGCCTGATTTTATTTCAAGGTCTTATGGCCATTTTACGATCAGGGATTAGAATGGAAAATTGTCATTAATTCCATGCAATTAAATTATTAAATGAAATTAAGTATTAAGATGTAATTATTCTTAACGCACGTCCTTATAAAGTACTATGGGCGTCTACTGAGAACAGGTATCGGGCCAATGCCTGACTTTATTTCAAGGTCTTGTTGCCGTTTTTTTTTTTTTGTTTTGTTTTTTACGATCAGGTACTAAAAATTAGATGTCCAATTGCCATTAATTCCATGCAGTTTCACGAAAAATGCTATTATTCAGATATATTGGTCTTTCATTAAAATGATGATGATACTAGTGGTATCGGTCTGAAAAAAAAAAGTGGTATCTGTGTCATAGAAACAATCAACAGTCAGTTTGCATTGAACAAATATCCACACATTTATTTTGAAAGTATAAAATTTCACACGATAAAGGCCACTTTTCAGAGTAAATCGACAACCTCTCTGTCAGGCTTACACAGGGAACAACCTTGTCCCTGCTCTGCTGGTCTTAACATACTGTCTGAGTTCTGTGGCAAAACATAAGAATTGTTCTACTCCACCACAGAAATGGGTTGGCAAGAACTGAATAATTTACGCTGTCCGAGTGAATGAGTGGCAGGAGAGTGACGGACAATTCCTGATTTATACAATCCCGCCTTGGAGCAGGAAATCCCCGACACTCCTCTCGCTTGATTACACCGGCGTGCAGGCACAGCTTGACGTTGCAGGCACTGTTTGCCTTCTACTGGGAGACTCCAAAAGTGGACATTCTTTTACAACGGCCACGACTAGCCAGGGCGGTTCGCGCTCTGGAGCTCGCTGTTCGTTCACTGCAGATCCGCTGAGGTGTCCAGAAGAGGGCGAGCGATGCGTTCACATTCCTCCGCTCGCCCGTCAACTTTGACGTGGCGCCCGCTGAGGTAGAAGAGTTGTACCAAAAAGACTTCTTTTCAACGTATGAAAATGAGTAACAGTCACAAAAATAAAGTTAACAGAGCGGAGTCATGAGGAGCAGAAAATAATGTCACATTTCAGCACAACAAAATGTAGACCGCTACC
The DNA here is from genome assembly GCF_051991245.1 of Festucalex cinctus. Classification (NCBI taxonomy): domain Eukaryota; kingdom Metazoa; phylum Chordata; class Actinopteri; order Syngnathiformes; family Syngnathidae; genus Festucalex; species Festucalex cinctus. The sequence goes on along the minus strand of NC_135413.1, from coordinate 23,252,320 downwards.
ACTGACCTGTATTTATGAACAGATAGCCAAGACTTTTGAGGTTGGGAGGTGCCATATTGCTCCTCCCAAGAAACTTTTCTTGGCATACGATCCTATACATTTCCAGTAATGACATTGAAGAATATTTGAGACATTACTTAGTACAAATAGCATGATTTATGTTTTAAATTTATTAAACATAAACAAGAGGACTTAAGACATTATACACCTTGCCTTGAAAACATGTATAAATTATGATACTTTTATATTTTTTTTTAATTAAAGAATTATAACTGTAATTCAACTAAAGATGCCTCTACCAAATCTAATACTGGGGTCTAAGGAACTAACAGCGATAAAAGAAAAAGGTGGTCATCAAAGCAGAACATACCATCCACTTGTTAATTTATTGTATTTTTTTTTTTTTTACTTGTTAAAAATAGTGACCACCCCTTATATTAACTCCCTTTGAGCTGTATATGTCTCATCTGTATGGATACCGCCCTGTGACTTAAACGGCTTGCACTGGCACGTATGTACTATCGGCTATCCAGTCATATATACAGGTCAGTGACCGCTGCTGACTTCCCTTCACCTCGCAGGCAAGATGGCGCGTTCACAAACACTCAAATGGGGAACCTACAGTGGGACCTCCCCACCCTCAAAAATGCTACCCAAGAGTGCAAATGACAAAACAAAAAGAAAACTCGAGCAGACACTTGTCATGTCAGAGAGGTTACGTTCCCACACGGATGGTACAACACGTTTGTCTTCCACGCTAAAAAGTACACCTGGCACGTCCCTTTTTAAAGGCTGGAATGGGTGAAGCGAGCTAAACTGGCCTCCGTGGTAGAGTAGTCATGGCTAAAGCAGCCCTTCCCCATGTGGACTAGGACCAGCTGCTGTCCGTCAAACCCGACGTCCCCTTGCGGGTGATTATGCTTTCTGTGGACTTGAGGAGGCGCTCGAGACACGGCGCGTTGATTTTCCCAGGCGGAGGCCCTCTGGGCACGGAGTCCGTCTTATTAGCGGGGCTATCGGTGCTGGAGGACACGGCGCTGTCCTGCGTTATGTCTCTAGGGGGCGCCACGTGCCGGGGCGCGAGCTGCGGCTGCTCCGCTGTTGGGGAGCAGATGGGAGACGTGTGGAGCCATTTCAGGTTGTTGGCCGAGTAAGCGCCGGGAGGTGTGAGGTACGTGAGTCGCCGCGGTTTGGCGGCCAGCGGCGATTCGCTCATGGCGACGGCTGCAGTCGGTGTCACTGGGGAAAGCTGTGGAGGAAATAAAGAGCAGATTTGTTTCATTGATAAGAAAGGGTTCTCACCCGATAATATACAATGTGTTGTGTTGAGCAGGTATTATGTAAAAGAGGAATTGAAAGTGATGAGTCAGATGAAAATGGAGCAAGTCATGCCAGCCATACATTTTGTCTAGACGTTAGAGGCATGCTATTTTGCAAGTCTGGAAACCAAAGGCACATTTGTTTGGGGGGTGTAGTAGAGCTGTCACTAGCTATTATTTTTAGAATCGATTAATCAAATAATGGGATCAAATTTTATTTTACATTTAATCGGATTTTAGGGGAAACTCAACTGACAATAGTGAAAATTAGGCACATCTCATAAAGCTGTGAGGTAGAAGTATTCTTTTAGGCCAAGCGAGGCACAGAAATTACAATACGACATGATAGAGATTGCCCTCTACAAAATATATTTTAAAGTGGAAGTCAACTTTAAACATTTTATGAGAATAATATGTTATATGTAACCTCACTTTAAACATGACATTCTGATTAAATTAAGATTACATTTGTGGACCATGAGCTATGAAGCAAAATCCAGCCATTTTTATCCTTATCAGGGTGCAGCTATTTTGCCACTTGCTGTCGACTAAAGATGACATCACGCTTGGTCAGGGCCAATCACTGATCACCATTTTTCTGAAGCTGAGCTGTGATTGGTTGTTACCCGAGCCCTGAGCAACATTGACGTGATCTTCAGTCGACAGCAAGTGGCAAAATGGCCACCCCCTGAGATGGATAAAAATGGCTGGATTTTGCTGCTTAACTTAGATTTCACTAACACAATATTAAACAGAATAACATATTTAGAATAGTGGAGCAACATAGAACATATTATTGAAAAAAAAAAAGTTTTGGGGTGGTTGACTTCCCCCCCCCCCCTTTTTTTTTTTTTTTTTTTTAAAAAAAGGGGAAAAATATATATTTTTTTAATTGTGACAACTTTCCTTGACTTATCACAACTAACCAGTAATCTATGAGTCAATTCATCTGACAGTTGGTTCACCTTTTAAAGTCTAATTGACTGTATTATCCATTTCTATGCTGGCTTTGTTAAGCTCTACAGGTAGTTGCCAACATTGTCTCGTTTCACGCTCTGACTCAAGACACCTGCTGATGTCAAGCTAACCCAAGCAGCCAATAAATCAAAAGTGATCTGCTGAAAGATGTAAACAACACTCTTTGTCCATATGCCAGCGACTGCAATCATTGGCACCTTTCGCAATGTATTGATTCTCGTGTACCAAATAATGTAATAGTAGTTGCCAAAGAGAGGCGCGGCAAAGTGTAAAAACATGAGGGTGTGTTCCACCTTGGCACAAGAATGTCACAGAATGTTCTGACCTTTATTTTTCCCTCAGGGACACTCCTTGAAAATTACCTTTTCTCCTCTGTGATTGTTCACATGGAACACGAGACTGTAATACTGTACGTCAGTAAAAATAGCTTCCAATCCTCCCTTAACGGTCTTAACCAGTCATTGCGTAATAATAGAATTTTAATCCTCATTTCCCCGTGTTGTCACTATGTTCTTGTCAGCAAGGGTTCCTGAAATGAAACAAGTTTTTTTTTTTTGTGTAATACCCAAACTGTACCTTGAGTTTCTTGGTAGGAACGGCTTCCTCTGTGTGGGTGGCAGCCGGTTGGTGGAGAGGTTTTACATTGGGGAACCAACTCTTCAGCATTTCCTCCATTTTAAGAATTATACTAATGTATTTCTCCCTGAAAAAGGCAAAGAAACAAAGAGCGTGAGGGAAAAAAAAACCCTGATAAATTATGAGCTACGGTTGCATTAATCTGAGTAATCTGCTTGAAATCTTGCCAACCGCCGCGATGAAATCTTATCTTCTCTTTTAAGCTCATGCAGGAAATATGCACTCTCAAAGAGCCAAGTGAACAATTACGCTCTTACAAAAAAAAAAAAAAGCCTGCGCTCCATGTGTGGGGAGGAAAATTCTCCTTGGTACATTTCTCACATGTTTGGCTCTCACACGTGGCCTCGTGTATAACAGTTCCACCCGCCTCTAAATTTAAAGCACCAAAGCCGTGCTTTCCAACAGCGTCACCGTGAAAATAAACTAGTCTGCGTGACGCATTTCTCGTCGGAGGTGGGCAGAACGTGGCGGCCCTTTTAATTTCCAGCCCATCAAAACCAGATGGTGGGTAGGGATTAGCCAGTGTCATATGATCAGGACCGTCTTTCCTGACTCCTTTCACAGCATGTTAAATTTATGTGAAAGATTATCTGCTAAAAAAGTCACTTTGATCCTATCTGCCATTGTGTGGCTGTTGGAGCTGCCAGCTGGCAGCAGGGGAGAGGAGGAGGGGTGTGTGTGTGTGTGTGTGTGGGGGGATTTGGGGGGGCAAGAGGGGATTTAGATCCACCTTCCAGCCTCGACCCAGACTATACTGGGAGGACTGCCACACCCACTCTTTGTCTCCCTGATGACGGCGGCAGCTGGCAGCTGAAGGCAGCAATTAGTGTGTGCCCACTTAAGCTGATGTCACAGCACCGGCACTGGCAGCACGTTGCAGGCGGTATGCTAATTAAGCCGCTGTTTCATTCTTAGACAGTCAGAGTAATCACATGTATTGTTACGGAACTGCTGATTGGGAGTATACTGGGAGTTTATTTGCATAAGGTTGCATACATTATATTTGGTCCAATGCAAAAGCCTGTTTTGGATGGTTTTATATATTTATATTAGGGGTGTTAGGCGATAAAAAATTTGGATCATAATTAATTGCACGATTTCAATAGTTAACTCACGATTAATCGCAAATTTAATCTGTTCTAAATGTACGATAAAATATTTTTTCCTTAGCTTTCATACTCTTTTTAACATAAAAGTAGAAAAAATGTTTAAACTGATAGAAATATGGGTGCATCTTTTAGTCATTGGTACATTAATTTCATAATTCATAAAATTGAGTTAAATTCAAAAGATGTAGCCTACTGTATTTAAAAAAACAAGTGTGATATTAATTTGTGTTGGTCATTTTCTGCCACTAGATGGGATAATTGCATTTGTAGGACATTTCTGGAAGCTCAGTGCATTTGTCTTTTTATATTAAGAATGATCTAATAACATGAAATAACTTGTGAATTTCTGCACATTTTTAAAATTGGAAAATACAACATGACCCCAGTCTCCACAAATATATGCATTATTTTTTACGTGGACGTGTCTGCTGCATTGCGACTGGAATTTCCCCAGTACAGAAGTTCCAAGTAAGGTGCGGTCATTAATCGCGCGTTAAAAAAAATTAGTGGCATTAAAGGAACTTTAACTCAAAATGAACACACTAATTTTGACACCCCTAATTTATAGATGATTATAAAAGGGTTTAGTAGCATGCATTTGTATATTATGTACCACCTGCACATTCTACTAGAGGTCAAATAAGAAACTTTTGTCTTTACAAAGATCACATTTAAGAGGTATGCATTATTTTATATATGCTCAAACTCACCTTACAGTCTAATTTTTAAGATAGATTTTTCTTATTAGCTATATATTGCCACATTTGGCCACTGTTCACCCGAAAGGTAATACTGAACATCCCTTTTTTTTGTTCTGCAATACTTTTTAATCCTCCTTTTTTTTCCCAGAGAGAAAAAAATATCGAAAAAATAAATAAATCAAAAATTTGACAATACCTTCTTTTCATTGCACTGTTTTTTCCCCCTATTCACATCTACAGGTATTGTGTGTCTTGTACTTTACTGCACTGAGTCACAACATACCGAAATTCCCAGAGGAACCAATGAATTACTGCGGTTACTGACTGTATCTCTCATGAAACTAAATAGGTACCAAAACAATAGAAATGCCTCTTTGAGATCAAAACTGAACATTGTTGTCTTTGTAAAAGCTAGATCTTGGATAAGCTCTTGTATCAGTTCGTATTAGATTGTGCAAGCCTAACTAAAGAAAAGTATTCAACTGTATCGTACACACGTACAATAGCAATGAAGTTGTGCAGAAATGTTCTGCTTTCAGGAGCGGTGATCTCACACACCATTATAGCGTCTAATCAAGCCGAGGCTAGAGTGCCGCTCCCACATGGAGCCTTATTCATTTTTAACGAGATGCCCGACTGCAGCGAGACCCCGCAATCTCTGCAGTAAATTTATCCAGAAAGCGCGTGGAGGGGAGGGGGCATTGAAACCCGCTGTGTGCCATGTGTTGCAGCCATTGGGTTCGAGGGTGGCAAACATAGGTTTGAGTACTTCCCAAAAGTTGTGTAATGCTAAATAGTACATAACTTTCAGGACAGTGTACTGTATTTGTGTTTTTTCTTCCCTCCCACAAGCTCGATTTTTATTTCATAGCATAATATTGTCTACATGGCCACTGTACGTACACTTGATGGAGAAAATGATCAATACATTAGTTCTCCTGTTATTTATCTTGTCAAATCTGTGGGAACAGTTTACAGAAGGTCCATAAGCTCATACTTGGATGAGGTTTGTGTGTTTGTATTGGGGCTGACTTGACACCATCATACATTTTTGGAATGAGAACAGAGGGTGTGAGCCAGGTGCTCTCTCGGGTCCAAGTGACCTCTGACTTCACAAATTCACAACAAATCCCACAGGTGCACTCCAAATTCTTATCGAAAGTCTTCCCAAAATATAATGTCCCTCATATTTTTGTCCGTATAGTGCATTGCAATCTAAATTAGACCTTTGTTGCATATGTTAAACATATTAAGGTGTTAGTTGAGGACACATACCCCAAGTAAGGGTTTTGTAGAACACCCAGGATCCTTTGGATTCGGTCCATGGCAACACTCTCTTGGAAACTGCTGAGTCCTGGAGAAGGAAATGTTGTAACACATGAGCCGAGTTGATGGCAGGACAGAGCGGAGTGTGCGGTACAGATGGCTTGCGTAAAACGTGCATTTGTAGTGTGTGTGTGTGTTTATGTTCTCAAAAACGGACTCCTCCTCGCTCTGTGGCTGGGTAGCGCAGGGTCACATAAGGTTTTGGGATCATAAAGTGAACAGGCTGTCTGAATATGACGCGATCCTTCCTTCCTTGAGAGAGGCATTTACTGTGCCGATCAGACCCAAATTAGGAGTGGCTCTCGCTCTGTACAAACGTGGGTACACTCTGTTCCCACTTTACTTTGCCGGGCATCTCATTTACAGTGGCTGAGGTGTGGCATTGCTAGTTGTCAAGTTGTTAAAAAAAAAAAAAAAAAAAAAAAAAAAAAAAAGGTTTAAATTTAATGACTTGGAACGCCTGTACTGGGGGAATTCCAGTCACAACGCAGCAGACATGTCCACGTCAAAATTTACCAGTAATAAATTTAATAATAATGCATATATGTGTGCAGACTGGGGTCAAGTTGCATTTTACAATTTTAAAAATGCGCAGAATTTCACAAGTTACTTCACGTTAAAGATTGGATAGGTCTTAATTTGAAAAGGAAAATGCACTGAGCTGTCACCATCTTACAAATGCAATTATGCCATCTCGTGGCAGAAAAATGACCTCAACACAAATCAATATATTTGTTTTTTACAGTACAGTACATCTTTTTAATTTTAACTCAATTTGATGAATTATGAAATTACTGTTTCAATGACTAAACTGCAGCCATATTTATATTAGTTTAAATTTGTTCCACTTTTATGTTAACAAGAGCATGAAAACTTAGGAACAAATAATTTGTTGTACATTTAGAACATAAAATGTGCGATTAATCGTGAGTTAACTACTGAAGTCATGCGATTAATCACGATTAAACATCTTAAATTGCCCGACACCCCTAGTATAAATATGTTTTTAAATATTTGGTATGTATAGATCTGTTAAAAAAAAATGCAAACGTGTATATTTTTGTTAAAAAACACACACACAAAATACATAAAATATGAGACTTACGTTCTCTGTATCTCCCTGAACGAAGGCCATTCAAGATTGATGACAGTGGCTGAATGTAACATTGCAGCTCCATGCACTGAAAACAAAAACATTGATTTTAAATGAATGTCTTTAGGCTCATATACACAAAACAATACAGTTGGGCACAGTTTGTTTCAATCAAATATTGCCTAAATAACAGACACACGCCGGTTCCACATTTTTGGCACCCTTGCGTTGGGGTCAGGTATATGTAGGCATAGCAATGATCTGGCTTTTAATAATTCGTTGAATCATGCGCACTTGAAGGAAGTGAAAGTCTCAAGCTGGTTCTATTTCATCCTTGTTGACATGGTGTCAACAATGGGAACTTGACTTTTACCCATTTAGCCCTCAACGTTGACCTTGAGCTGCTCTATAAAACATTTGCATCAAAACTGCAGCGGTATGGTACCAAAAAGGTGGAGCTAAACCCACGAGAGAATCATCACGTCTATGCAAGACCAATCGGTAATTTGGCATGCATGCTCTACTGGTTTGGATCACTTGGTTGAAATGTGAAATAAATTAATTAGGCTTTTAACAGCTATTCAGTTTAAAGAGTTGTTAGACATGACTCAACCCTCATGTCTCCGCCCCTTGTTCTCTGGATTGGATTTATAGCAGAAAACATGACTAATTCTGCTGACACTGATGAGTTGAGGTGGACATTTACCGCGCATCATGTTATTCATGAGGCACTTGTAAAATACGTCACGCAGTTGATACCGGTCAGAGGCCACGGCCCAGTTTTGCTGACACCAACCAGTGAGCTCACCTTTCGGGTGAAAAGTCGGCCCTTCTCGGGCTGACTGGAAATGATCCGTCCTCCCTCCACCTCCGTGAGGCTGTGACGTCGCTTCGTCTTCTCGCCTTGTTGTGTTTTACACAGTTCAATGGCGTTCCTTTCCCATGACTCCGTGCAACAACTGGAAGGAGGCCCCCTTGCGGACGCCTCGTGGCTCCAGCGGCTGTCGGTGGAAGGGGCATCTGACCGGTCGTGCGTCCTCTCCGACTCCTGTTCGCTGGTGCTGTCCTCAGTGTCGCTAGCGAGCCAGTCAATAGAGTTGTCCGAATCTGTGGCAGACATCCTTGGTGGCTGCAGGTTTTAACTACCACTGACCATCACTGACCTGAAACAGTTGCCATAATATCATCAGTACAATGTGCACGCCATTGCTATGTTCTTAAGCTAAGTTTTTTTTTATTTTTATGGTATACACTAGTCAAAATTTAGAGTTGTGTCTATGCACTAAGTGCTACTGGAAGAGGTGCAGTGTAATTAAGGGCAAGTAGAAGAGGTAGAGGAAGTCCCTGATTGACTCCTGTAATATTAATTTCCACAGAGCAGAGAGAATATGATGCCTATGAGTATTATGTACACTATTTGAATGTGTTGTTGCTCTGTGTGTTAAAGGAAGCAGTTGTTGGTTTACAATTAGGGTATCATTGTTGCTAATTTCCATTAAGCCAGTGTAGCATTGTTAGCATTAAGCTAATGGACCTTCATTCGATGAAATTATATACCGTAGTTTGGTTGAATATTTTAGTGTTTAAATATACAGTGGTCTTTTGTTTTATGTGTCTTTAATAGGACGCTCTTCGCTCATTAAAAAGCATTGGACTTTGGATCGTAATTTGATTTGTGAGGATTATTTTGATTTGAAAATGTGATGAAATGTATGACTACTATAACAATATGCCTGGTGTGTATGTTAGTGACAGACAAAAGCAATACGATAAGCCATGGAAACGAAGTGTCGCATTGCAAAAACATCAGAAATGCCAGGATGTTAAGATTGGGTCTGTAATATATCCCCCACAATAAATGATGGTTCATTGTAGAAATGAAACCAAAAGTGTTCAACTACAAGTCTAAACCTGTATAAATGTATAAAATGCCACATGACAAATGCCTCCATTGACCCAACATCTCCAACTCGCATGAATATAAAGGCAACTCGAGCAGATGGTGATGACCACATTCACCTGTTTGTTTTGTAGACCTAACACCTGAGCCAGTAAACACATCAACCAGTCTGGTAATCACACCAAAGCTTGCGCAGCAATCCTGTGCATCCCACAAATTTTCCAAATCACCATCATGGTGACATCCCAGCATCACAAGTGCACAAACAGGAGACACATTGAGCTTCAGTCAGCAGGCCAAGCTCCCAGCTGCTTACTTGCTCTGCGCTCATTCATAAACATTGCTTGTTTTTTCAAGGAGGGGTCACCATGGTGACCAGTGGCTCAGATGTGGTGACAAAAAGAGAAAAGGCTGTCTCAGAATCTCACTTTTTGGTGGATCTGTTCGTCTCTAACGCGTTTCCTCAGATCTCTCGCCATGTGCAGGAAAGCAAGAGGAACATTTTGAGCACACAGGATTATTTTTGGGGTAGGCTAGAACACTTTCGCGCCTGCCATGTCTCTCACTTCCTGTGAAATTTGTTGGGAAAGAGAGTTAATTGCTCCCTGGTTCTTTGTCCCGTCTGATCTTATCTTACAAGCCGCGGGGTGGAGCAAACGTCTGCAGATTCTACAAGACTAGACAAACCGAAAAACAAATAAAATGTCCTGAGAAAATATTTGGGCAGTGGCCAGGTTGCTGCGCAACAGGGCAAACAGCTGCGATGGACGAGTCAGGGACAGAAATCGATTGATATTAGTTCAGATAGAATAAAACCAGAAAATTTGCTTCCAAGGCTAAAGAGGACATTAATGACTACAGGGTAACAGAGGAGACAAATTAACGCCATGCCCTTGTGTCAAAGTGTCTGCCACCGCCTACATAGTTTAAGCTCATTTAATCCAATAATACTACACTATAATCCTCAATGTCTGTACTATAAATTAGGAAGAACCAAATGGGGAATGATGACACTCTTTTGAGACATTAAATAAGACGACTGTGACATGACTGAACGGATAATTTAATTTTGCATGGGTTCCATTTGATGTTACAAAACACACACCTGACACGTTTCAAATTACGCTACCGAGTCTTTTTAAAGTACAATACAGAAAGTTAAAACCAATACATATCTAAGATTAAATATTCACTCTTTAAAACCACATTCAATATCTGCATTTACGTTTGTAGTAGGTGGGGACCACCAATTGAGATGCCCACCACTTTAAACACATAAATCCTCAAAAACATTTACTCTTCTTTAAAAAAAAAAAAAAAAAAAAAAGGGTAAAACAAAAAAAAACAACAGTATAATGTTGCCCCACGAAGAGCAAAAGTAAATGAGATTCTATCGGCAGATGTTCAGACACAATGGACTTCCTCATCAATGGCACTTGCAAATTTGGAACACGCACAGTGAGATTATACAATCGAAAAGCACACAAAGACACACAATGAAAGAAATCATTCTATTCAAACTAGCGCACCACGTGTCCTGTTATTAATCCTACTACAACCGGCATTTGTCGTGAATGCACTGAATTCCCCTGGAGGATTTTGACTAAATAATCATTCACAAGATGTCCTAATCCTGGCAAATTGTGTCGTTTTAACATGAGGTGGATCTGAAGTGGACACGTACCTTCCCACTGTGGATCGGAGCGGTCCTGTTCCTTTGTTCAGCCGGGGTGAATTGAGCGCGTGTGCCGACCCGGAGCTGCGCAGACGTGCTGTACGTACTCTAGGCGAATGCGGAGGTCTTTCGACCCAACGAGTAGCCCCGTGTTGCTTCTCCCCAGACAACGTGTCTGAGGGGGCGGGGCCACGGGCGGCAAACGAGCCCATTTGCTCTGGTGGAGTGCCCACCTGACAAATGGGCTTGTTCGCTGCGAGCAAGAATCAGGCGATAGGCTACGCCGGTTTACATATGTAAATGAGATGCAAACGAGACAAACACGTGAACACGCGGCTCGGTTTCGTTTCAGCTGGGCGAAAAGTCAAACCTTTTTTTGTTTGGGAGGGGGCGGGGGGCATTCCAGAAGCGTTCTTCCTCGTTATGTCATCTGGACACCGTGATGGCTTTGTGGCGCAGCCTTTTAAATGCACAGTCAGCAAGCTAAAGAAGGACTAGTATTAGTAAAAGTTTGCAAATTTGAATTAACTGGTTGTTTTAAAGAACAAACTATTTCCTAGTTAATCTATACAAATTTAATAATTATGCCATTATTGCATTTAAAGGACTGTTATGTAGAATGTACTTTTTATTTAAAAAAAAAAAACAAAAACAAAAAAAAAACCGATAAAAATAGTATGTATCCAGATGTGGCAAAACTATTCTCACTCTCTCCTTAACTAGATATACAGATTAAAAAAATGTCAAAAGTACTGCCTCTGAAATATACTTTAAGAATAACATTTTGTATTATTATTATTGTTAATCAGATAAGACACCCATTTGGAAACTTGGCATAAAAAAGTTATCTGTTGGCAAAATAGTTTTCCTTTTATTTACTTGCAGAGTGCTCATTCAGAAGAGGGGGGGCACTGAACACAGTATCAAAACAACCTGCTCCCATTGCTTTGAAAACTTTGTGAACTGACTAACCAAAAATGCTTAATCAAACTAATGATGACTGAACATAGTTAATCTTACCTTTGTTTTTCCATTAGGAGAATAATGCTAACCTTGTTGCTGTTTCTTAGATCTTTTTTAATCAACACGCCCACAACGGCGCAAATGTCCGTTTACAACTGCGTACGTCTAATTCCATCTATGCACACAGACACATTTAATATCCGATTTAAATTAATTGGTCTCATAATGATTATTTATTTACATAAGCTAAAGAATGTATCTCTGTTGATCTATCTATGCCAGCGACATATAGTGATAGGCAGGACAATTAAATGCTCCTCCACTAGATGGCAGAAGGTACAATTAGTGCGTGTTCAGCGAAGCAGTCCCAAGATCAGAGAAGATCAGTGCATATTGTCCTTTTTGTGAAAATACTTGTTTGGTGGTGTGCCCTGAGATTTTTCTCATGCAAACTGTGTGCCCTAGCTCAATAAAGGTTGGTAAATATTGAAGTGAAGTGCAGTGCACCAGAGATTATCAATAGCGCTGTCTGTTTATTTGTCACACTGCTAATAACAAATGGAGGGGAAAAACACTCATTCAGCCTTTTATTTATTTATTTTTTACATTTGTCACGTGCTCGGCCTTGGTGGCGGCTTGTGCGCCACTTTGTTCCACTTTATATGACGTGTTTACGCACGACACCTTAATATATCCGCCTGCCCGGATAAGAAGCCCCCTCAGTGAGGCCAGACAAGCATGCCAAGCCTGGAGGCACAAGTGAGTCATGAAGGCTCTCACTGCAAACGTGATCACGTGCGCCTGAGATAACACCAAGTCAAACACCAGCCTCATGTCCTCGGCTCGCATGTTTGGCGTAACCAAGCTAGTTGAAGAATGTGTTTCCCTTCACGCTGCATGTGATCTGGGTTACAAGTGAAAATTAAGTCTTTAGTGGCGCATTAACCGCTGAACGGCATCTGGTAGCAAGACTTTTGACAGCGTTTTGTGACAAAGCTTACTAAAACCATGTTTGCAAGTTGTACAATTCAGGTTTTCCCAGCAAAGTTACATTGTGCAATGATCAACTCTGATCTGGCTTGTGTTTCCACCGCGGTGCAGGTGGTTGTAGGGTTGCTGATAGATGCGCGACGAGTGACGTCATAGCATGACATAACTTCACTGAGTCAATAAAAAGAAGGAATGCGACATGATACAGTGCTGACATTATCAATGACAATCTAATCTTTGCCTTACTCAATTGTTTGCAATGGACTGCAGTGTGTCTGGTTCTGTCCTTTAAAAAAACAAAAAACAACCCCCCCCCCCCCGTCATAGATAATATACAGGTAACAGTTTCTCCCCCGCCCGCTCCCGCCCAGTGACGTCTTTAGGACTGTCGTGAACTGCACTTTACTACGCTAGCAAAAGCCACACGTCCACATACATCATTTTAAATCTGGACGTCTCGTGGCAACCGTAAACCACGCCCGCATGACCTTAGTAAACCAATCAAGACGCAAGACGTCACGTCTGCGACGGCACATGTGTTTTGCTGCGTACAAACAAAAGGAATCCAGCTCCCGGTGGTGAATTATGTGGTTGTCCAAAGCCAAGAAAAAAAATCAATAAAAATGGTTAATCACCGTACTCACAGCTTGTGTAAGAGTGATAGCCGTTATACCGATCGACTAAACAGCGTCCTGCTGTAGTCACGGCTTGTGTAAGGGAGACACGAGAGAGACGCTGTCCGGTTTATTCCCTTCCCTAAACCCTCAAGGAACTACGAAAAATGTCTGCGCTGGATCAAACTTTGTGGAAAACCACACACACAACCAGTCAAATCCCTCCAAAATGACCAGAAACTACTACGTCTGCACTAAGGTAATGTTCTCCATTGTTGTTTTTAGCCAAACGCTAACGATACCGGGTAGCTAACCGTCCACACGTTTGTTGACTTACTATTTACTATAAATGCCAACAAAACATTGAAACTATGAGGTCATATAAATTCATTCTTACCCTGCTTGACAGGAATAATGTCCAAATCGGTCGAAGTGAAGTGAGGCGACTCTGTCTTTTCCTGACTTATGCTGCAGCAGACAGCGATGCATACTTCCTTTTGTTTTTGGGCAAAATTGCATGGTGAGGGAGTGAAGATACCCTTTGCTTGCTTCGAAGAGAAATATCGGTGTCCTGAAAATACCTGACTGCGAAATTATTATATATTATTACTTTGACAACTTTGCCATTACTGTGAATGGACTTCAGCTCACCTCGACCGGTAAATGTCGGCGGACGCTGCTCGGCGCTTTTTGTGGGCGGGGAGGGGCGTGCCACGGTAAGGTCAATTGTGCTTTGAGGTGCTTTCAAACGGTTTCCCGCCGTTGTGCCGCCCAAGACCTGATCATCCGCTGACCCCAGACTTGGTGACGACACAGCGCTTCCGAGCAAATGCTCATTTCCCCTTTTTGTCTTCGAGGCCTCCAAGCCATAGTGAATGCATCATCCTCCCTCAAAGCACAGGAAACAAGACATTCATTTGGCATCAAAGCAGCAGTTCTGGCACATGTTTGAACCACTTCAAGGCAAGGGTAAAGAATAAATGGGTCTGTCTTTGGACACTTGACTGACTCCCTATTGTATTTTACAATTTACAATTGGGAGTGTGTATATGAGACTGAACTAAACAACTCAGGGAAAAGACTCATGGTGGTCTTTGTTTTCAAATGAACTTCGGGCATCTTGTAATAAGACTCTAGCCTCATTGAGGACACGTGCAAATCACTATTCACTATAGAATAGGAATTTTGCTACATTTCCATTGTGAAAACTTGTGATGAGTAACAAAATAACAGCTGCAATGGAAAAGTAAAGAATAGACCAAGACTTCTGATTTATCACCACAGAATTCCTTGTTTTAAGAAACACAAATAACAAATATATTGCACCTTTCTCAAATTAAGTAGGTCTGATCTGAGGTTTCCACGGCAACGTTATTGCTAATTTATAGATAAGTTTAGGCTGCCATTTTTCAAAATGTTTTAATTACAACATTATTTAATTGTATTTGTAAAGTCAGAATTTGTTGATCTGAGAAAATTACTACAGATTAAGACTTTAATCACTAACATCGTACCTCAAGATGCAAGTGACGAATTTTTTTGGAATATGAGCTGTCAACTAGATTATTATTATTTTTTTTAGCTTTGACTTGAGCTATCCAAGCACAAACTTGAGCTATAAGCGTATGGTGGCAGCAAAGTAAATTCAAGTGAGGACCACCATAAATAGCAGTTGAGCAAATAGTGAACAATTAATCAAATAAGAAGCTTCAAGTTGTGTATTGCCACTCCTTGTTGAAATTTACTGTTAAAGTAAACATAGAACAGAGACTTACATGTGTATTGAAAACAAACAGATTTGCCTTAGGAAAGTATATACTTAGTTTAATGTCAACAAACAATGCAAAGCACCGCTGACATGCTAACAGTTAGCATAGATTTTCCTGGTTTTTAGACAGCTGACGTGAGCATGGGTTGAGCATCATATTTAGACAGATAGGAATATTCACATGTTTATCCTTTATACTGCCTTCTGGTGGCCAAGCAGTCGGAACGAATTAATTCATTACTGTTATTTTCATAATGAGTGTTTTGAGTTTAAGCGTTCTTGTAATGTCGCATGGCAGCAGAAGACTAAAAGTCTGAAGACCAGACTTTCTTAGCTGCTCCAATACCTTTTTGTTGAACACGGTTTGTTGCAAACGTGACCCTCGTTCACAGTTATGTGTCACTCAGTCCCCCTTTGAGGGGATGGATTTTTTTTTTTGGCACGTTCTGCCGTCAGGATCCGAGATGAGTCAAGCGACACAAGCTGCGATTGTCATTTAGTCACAGAGGATGACTTGTTGTTTTGGTTCCCACAGTTGGCTGCGTGCGTCTGCTTTTATTTATATCATTTCATTTTCTGAATGAGAGGCAAAGGCGGACTCTCACGCCCGTTTTATGACATGGCAGATGTTTCGCACCTGCCATGTCTTTTCATGCACATGTTCAATCTTCGCCACACCTCATACTGTTGAGAATGAGTTTTTTTTTTTTTAAATGCAGTGTGGCCTTTTTGTGGGACCTCCTTATAAATGTGTGAAGAAAGTCTAAGCAAATAAGTTTTTTAATGCAAAAGCTTGCAGGCAGCTTTGCCTAACCTGAACCCTCACAGTGTCACAACATGCTGCTACCTGCCAGTGTGCTGCAAGAGGATATGGGTGCATGAGTGAGAGTGTTTGGGTGCTGCTGGCAGGGGCAATATATTTGTGTGTGTGTGTGTGTGTGTGGTTACCGGCAGCAGTCCACATGATGATCTGTGACTCAGCTTTGTGCACCCCGGCTTTAAGGTCGTACTCCCCGCTTGCCCTCAACTGTCATTTGGCACAATTTAAGATCAGGTTTGGGCTCGAAGTAGAGAACGGCCGTTTGTGTGTATCTGGGCTCGGGATGAATTAATTGAATTCAAGTTAACATCACAATGGAGTAGAACCGAATTTTCATATCGGAAAGGCTGCAATTCTGGAAATCAAAACTTAATTTTGGCCATTTGGGTAGGCATATTTAAAAAACAAAAACAAAAAAAACAGCAACCGACGTCCATCGAGCAGGTCTGCTCGTCATCAGGCACGTCACATGTCCATATTTAATTGATTGTATTTGTGGAAAAAAATGACAAGGGAGGAAGGCCTTCAAAAAAAAAAAAAAAAAGCATATTAAATCGCAATATTTGGGATCGTTTAGCCCTAGCCCTGTGCCGGAAGCTAGAATGTAAGCACAAAGATGTGAGCGACGACAATTTGGACCCGAGCCTCAGACACACATGCTGCACGTACATGAGTCCATGATGCAGCCTGTCAGGTCCATTATAACATGATTACATAATAGTTTCGCTATTAAGATTGCCAGGGAGTGAAGAGCCCTCGCCATCTGCCTCAAGTCACATTATTATCTTTTGTAATAAGCAACGCACATGTCAGTCTCCGCGTCAGCCGAGCAGAAACTTCTGGCACTTGAGTCGCGTATGTAAGCCGCATCGCTAAGCGGGAGAAATGCGACTGCGGGAATTGTTGTAATGCAGCACTTGTGCCAGTGGCGGCTGGCATGTGCGGCTCAGCCAATAGCGTTTTTTCATGCTTGTTTAAAAAAAAAAAAAAAAAAAAAAAAAAAAAAAAAAAAAAAAAAAGGTCATGTAGTCAGAAGAGAAGTGACATGAGGTGCATTTTTGTGACTGGTTGGACTTGAGGCATGCTATCATGTTACCTCCTCCCTCCTCGTGCTCCTCTCTCTCTCTTTCTGTCTCTCTTTCTCTCTCTCGTGGCTTCCTCCCGACCCAGCTCAGTCACATGTGCCTCACCCAAGAAGGGAAAACTCCGAACCGTTTTCCAGACAGTTCACATAGACCCAGTTAGGATGGCCTGGCAAAGCGAATGACCGTCAACTAGTTTATGGCGGTGCGCACGCGCTCGATTGTGCACGCGCCCTCAAACGTTCTGAATGTGCGCCAGAGGCGCTCAAGCAGCAGTAGGATATCTATCTGCAGGGCTGATCATTACATGTGACTCGGGTATATTTTAACTGGGTTATGTAAGGGCTCCAGCCTGCGCTCTCTCCACGCACAGATGAGGAGGGCGACGCATGATGCGGAGAGACTGTGTGAGCTCACCGCAAGCCTCGTCTCCGCAGCACATTGAATAATCCCCGAGCGCGGGTGTGCAACTTTTGAACACATTTGCCTTTTCAACACGCTATTAAAAGTAACCGGCCTTCTCGGCTTGATTCGCCGTCTCAAAATGATGTAACATTTTGGAGCAAGTGGCCTATGTAGAAATATTTTAAGTGCGAGTGCTTATGTAACAGGATTTTATTTTCAAAGTGAACTTCCCAAAATCTCTCGTTTGTTAACGCCTGCGGTTGTCATGTTGCAGCAGCAAAAACAAATCACAAAAAGCCAAGAATGGTGTTTTTAACTGGATGCAGGCGGATGATGGTTGAGATTGACTGGAGTTTGAGGCTCCCCCGGTGGAGATGAGATGGCTGATGACCAAATTGATGTCGCCTGCTAAACTACCCACGCTCCCTCTGCTAGCACTTGAATGGGATCACCAAGTGGGCGTATGAGTGTGAGATCTCCTCTTGAAGTGATGTGACAGTGATCAAGGCTGTTCCATGGCAATTAATTTCATATGCCTTCGTTTGTGTGTCTATAAATAGACCGAAGAAATTGTTATTGTCATCGCAACAAAAGGACAAGACGATTGTAGAATTTGGTCTGTCTTCGTTAGGGCTGTTCGATACCACTTTTTTTTTTTTTTTTTCCCAGACCAATACTGATTTTTCAGTACTCAACTAGTCAGTGACGCCGATACCAAGTACCGATACCACTAGTACTTTTGTTACATATACAATTTCCCAAGAAAAACGATGATAATCTTAAAGAAAGACCTGTATATCCCAAAATAGCCTTTTCGCTTAACATCACATGAAATTAATGGCAATTTGTATTCTGCTCATTTCTAATTTTGAGTTCCTGATTGTAAAAGGCCACAACAGGGCAGCCATGAGTACCGACCGATACCTTGAAATAAGGCCTGCAATGGCCCTGATACCAATACCTGAAATCGGTACTTACCCTTGCCCATCACTCGTCTCTGCATTATGCTACTCAACGTTCTCCCACAATTTCTTCAAAATGCCAAGGTTATTTGTACGAGTGAGCTTCTCTTCACAAAGGACAATTCTTTTGGTTTTCGATACCTGGGGTACGAAACGATTTCAAGAGATTTTGACTGGGTTCAATTTGGTTCAACTCAGTGGAATTATGATTTGATTCGTTATGGAATGGATCAGTTCGAGAGGATATGATGCAATGATTTTTTTTTGTATTTTTTCATACATTTGAATGAACTTGCGGGTACAGTAAATATGCCATTTCCTTCGAAGATAAATTGGAACAATTCGATACACTCGTATCTTTTGAATCAGAAAAATTATTTTTAGGTTTAAACTGGTTTTTACTCCTTGTCATTTGTCTTTTTCAACTCAATAACCCAGTAGTAACCCTTTGTTAACTAATTTCAAAGTGGTGGGTGTTAATGAATCAACACTCTATAAATAAACATGACTTGACTTGACTTGACCTGACTTGATTTGACTTTATTGGGCCCAAATTTGAACCCCTTCAAACTTTCTGTGGCCGTTTCTGCTGTTGGAGCAATGACTTTTGATTTGATTTTGAAAGGAAAATAACATGGTTGAAGTAGCGCAGATCAAAGTTAAAAGTAGTTTCTAGCTTGTCAGCACTTCCTGCGACTTTTCATTCAATCCATCGCGAGTTTGAGTCAATTGTCTTCAATTTCTCAAACAAAAACAAGAATATTATTTTGCGCTCATGTAAGAATAGATTTCAAATCAGCCTTTGTGGGATAACTTGTCTGAGGACTTTGAAGTCTCTGTTGAGGTGGTTAGTGGGAGGACTGGTTTATGTTTTTCTTTACTATGCAAAATTAAGTGTCAAACACCTTGCTGGCTTGTTGTCACACCTACAAGCTGTCGACCTCATGATTACCATTGTGTTGAGTAAATGCCATTTGTTTAAGAATAGGTTAGATAATATGAGTCGACATGTTATAATGTAATCCTATATAAAACATAAATATGTATGAAACGAGGCCAGTTTTTGTCCAAAGTTGCGTAATGTGTGCAGCTCCCTTGATTTCTCGACATTACTTTTTAACACTTGTCATTTTAAAGCCATGCTGAGTAGAGGTGGGAATCTTGGGGCACCTCACGATTCGATTGCGATTACGATTCAGAGGCTACGATTCGATTATAAAACGATTATTGATTTTCCCCCCAGGCAGCAGAAAAAAAACAATGTATTTTGGTGCTTTTAATGTTTCGTACATTAGTTACAAAAACATACATACATAAACTACTATTTCAGTATCAAGTTAACAGTTCAAAACAGTAAATAAAATACTCAAGTCCTCATTCTGTAACAACAGCTTTTAAGTATATTCAGTCTTCAACAGAATAAAACATAGCACTGAGCAAAAATATATTATTTTTATCCACTCAAAAGTGCACTGAGGTATAAATGAAAGACAATGTGAACTACTACTTCAATACAAATGCCTAAAAAAAAAAAAAGTGCTTTCCTGCTTTTTAAGTTGTGTAAAGATGAACATGTAAACATTAAAGTTTCTCAGAGGTACAAAAAAAAAAAAAAAAAAACCTCAAGTGCTTTTCTGCTTTTTAACTTGTGTAAACATGAACGTGTAAACATTAAAGGGATCGTTCGGCTTTTTTAACATGAATCTCAATTTGATCCTCACCTCCCGTGTGTGCGATCAGCACTGACTTCTTTCTGACAGCGTTCGGTGACACGCGTTCATGTTCGACGTTGGACGAGAGGAAAATAGTCCAGCAAGCTGGCTGGGGTCTCGGAAATAAAGCCTTTTTCTTCTAAAAACTTTTTGTTTTCAAAAGCGTGATACATTTACACCACAATACTCTTTTCTGAATAAAGTCAGACGCCATTACCGCCAGCCACTACTTTTCTGTTCGTTCGTTCGTATCACTGCGCGGCGCCCTGTAGAACGCTAACCGACGCACTGCAGCCAGCTAGCTGATACTTCCGCCTCAAGTTGTTTGCCTTTTCGGAGCAGGTCTGATCTCACGAAGAGGTGGGTTGGTCAGCTCAGCCATGCTTGTTTTTGTTTTGAATCTCGAGGCGTGAGTTGTGGATGTGTACTCTCGGTCCGTCCCATTAAGCGTCCCGAAGACCGCGCGCGCTACTGCGTTTCAGTTCCGCGTACTTTTCGCTCCGGTTCACTTTTAGTTTCGGTTCCCTTGGCATATTTATATAATCGGAATTTGGACGTTTGTGAATCGTTCTCGATTGTTCCACGGCCGAATCGTGAATAATCTAAGAATCGGAAATTTTGCACACCTCTAATGCTGAGTGGTGGTAGTCTTCTGTGCTATCTTTCGTCTATTGCTGACCTCACACTCACTTCAGTGAATTAGCAAACCCGCTTTAGTCAGCCTTCTAGTCTGTGAACCAGTCAGAGCACAGAATTTTCAAGGAAACATAAAATAGAAACGTTATAGTAGGATTTTTTTTTCATGTGCTAACACGTGACTTTGGCCATGCCCCAGACGGGAACGATCTGCCTCCCCACCAATAGCAGCCTCCGAATGGTATTTGTTTTTTTCTCTCTCTCTCTCTCTCTCTCTCTCTCTCTTGTATGACGCTGCTCCAGTCAAACACTTGCATAACATTTGAAGGAGGCATTCAAACGGCTCTTTTGTTTGGATCTCATCCCAGCCTTTAAAAATGCACCTGGCATCCTCCCAGATCCAGTGAGTGTTCGAGAGGTGTCTCATCGCTGCCTTGGAGTCAAAAGCCACTCGCTCGCGTACAGTTGAACCTCTTAAGTCAGATGCCCTTGAGGTTGTGCTATTCAGAATTAGGAAAAGGCGCTTGACATGTTGACCTTTGCACGTGTTTTGTTTTTATTCCTTTTTGCCTTGTTGCAAAGTAGTGGTGTGCGATACTGCAAAATTTTGGTATCGATCCGAAACCAAGTAAATACAGGGCCAGATATCATTATCAATACTTATTTTCTTAAATTAAGGTTGCTGTATCATTGAATTGCTTATTCACTATCAAATTTCAACCTTTTAAGTGTTGTTTACTTTGTCCAACATTAGAACAAAGTTTATTAATAGAAAATACTTTATCAATGTTTTTTTTCCCCCCAGAAACATTCCAACCATTCTAAATTCAAAGAAATGTCAGCCACTGAAGTTCCTCCAGTCTCGTTACATTACATAAACGATACTTACGTTGTGCTACACGAAGACTTAGCTCAAATAGTAGTTGGAAAAGCTCAAAGGAAGCATAGTATGACTCAATGTCATATTATGTCATTCACTGGAAAAATAATTAATTGTTACCGCCAGTGCCACCCACCACTGTGATTGGCAGGCCGGCACATGCGCGTGTGCTACAAAAGGATTGCGCAAGGGACACATGAAATAAAAAATCGATACTATTGCCCTGGTGTCGATCCGATACGTTACTCATGTTAGTATCGATTCTATCGATACTTGGATCGATCTGCACAGCCCAAGTGCTAATAGAAGAAAGTGGGACAGGAAAGTGCTAATACTTTTGTCAACATGTGCATCATCACTTGGTCTCAAAATCTAAACAGATGCAGATCGTGTTATTGTTTTTACAGATTACAGTGGCTGGCCATCTTGTGTGTCAATTAGGAATGTCGCAAATGACATGAGGCGCATCTGTGACGCATTTGCCTTCAAAAGTCGACATGTTTTTACGCGCAAGGTCTCGCATACAAACCATGTGTACCGAGATGAACTCATTCCATCTGTTGACTTCCTGGGAAATCCATTCGGCAGCCAAGCGGGAATACGATTGAATTATTGCAGCAACATGTATTTTTTTATTTTTTTTTATTTTGGTTAGGCGTTTGCGCGGAGTTGAGTGCCTGCCGGGTTAGATAAGGTGACTGCGGGTGGGACTTGTTTGGTCGACAGGCAGGTGGCTGAAACGGCTGCTGCAGAACACACAGGCGGGTCCGACTGGCCGCGGTTCCGACTTCCTGCCGCTGCTGCGCTGGGTCCACAGATCACCCTGCCTGTTGCAACTCTCTGCTTATTCTGGCGTCCACATGACGCCCCCAACTCGCGCCAACCACACTCCCGCCCCTTACATACCTTCCATCACTCTGCGTACAGTACACTAATCCCCTTTATGCTTCCACACTGGCTTTCTTTTATAACAGTCCCTTCTCTAAATCCTACAGTGATCATTTGAATGTCTCCTTATACCACCTCCTCATGTCTGTCGTCATGTCTTTCATGCTTGCAATCATCTACCGTCTTCCTCACGATCATATTTAGTATATTTGAATTATACTGAAAAGATGCCAGCCTTAATATTTCACTGATTTCTGCAACAAGTGAGAGCACACATTTTTATTTATTTATTTATTTTTGCTAGTTATCTATTATTGATGTCTTTGTTGTCTGGATTATTATTGGCCTGGCAAGCGTTTACAGCAGCTGAAGGAGTTTAAAGGGACAACAACATGAAAAATTTTGGAGTTTTTAGCCTTGTCAAAATGCTATTCCTCACCAAACACATGACATAAGTGGTGTTTTCCTCCATTCGCCCCTCTCTAAGAAATTCAAGGTCATTTTGTTCTCCAAGCACCAGCCCCTCCCAACCTGAGAAAACGAGTTGTTGGCACTCTTTGGCATTTGGCAAATGGCACTTATTATATAGCGCTTTTCCACCTTTAAGCCCCTCAAAGCGCTTTACATTTTTGACTACTCATTCACCTACTGATAACACAGCATCAGGAGCAATAGTGGGTTCAGTATCTTGCTCAAGGATATTTCGACGTGGTCACAATGCCCTGGGATCAAACCCACAACCTCTGGGTTGGGAGACGACCACCATACCACTGAGCCACGCTGCCCCCGGCGCATCTTGACGTCATAAGATGTGGACACACCCCCGCACCGTCTCTGCGGACTAAACACACGGGATAATGAAAAAAAGTAGCCTTGTATAAGTAAACATTCTG
This sequence comes from Festucalex cinctus, assembly GCF_051991245.1. Classification (NCBI taxonomy): domain Eukaryota; kingdom Metazoa; phylum Chordata; class Actinopteri; order Syngnathiformes; family Syngnathidae; genus Festucalex; species Festucalex cinctus. The sequence goes on along the minus strand of NC_135413.1, from coordinate 23,228,970 downwards.
CTCAAATGAAATCAAAGCAATCAATTATCCTTCACATTTGCAATGCCAAAGTTCAATGACAATTGGCTGTCTTAAAATTCCATGCTGGCTGACACGTGTGTGAATTACAAGTAAAACTGTTGCACTATTGAACCTAACTGAATGAATAGTATAGTGTTTAGTGTCCTCGCTCCCTGGTCCCTGGATTCGAGACGAGCTCAGGGTCCCCCCGACCCCCCTTCTTCCCTCTCCTCCCCTCCTCCACGATTTCTTGTGGGAAGGAGCCGTTTTGTTTCAAATGTTTATTGAAGAATTGATGGCTTGCATTCAGAGTGCTCCAACAGCAGACTGCAGTCGGCTCGCTGGGGGCGCGGCAATCACATGGGGAGAGGCAGGGTTTTACTGAACCAGGCGTTTTACTTCTGCGTTAGAAAACTAACCAGCAAAACACCTAATATTTCATAAAAAAAATTACATCGGCATGGTGTCAAAGGTAAGATTTAATCATTATATGCCTATAGTTAACTGTTGGAAAGGCTTAACATACCGTGATGTAATCCCTTTAAAGTGTTGTATGGAATATTCACAAAGATTACACTTGTGGATATAATAAAAATTTAAATACAAGCCATTTGATGGTGTAAAAGATTACGCTGCTTCGTGAACTGTGCGCCTCACTGTTGTCCCCTGCTGTTGCGGAGGACTTACTGCACGGACCGGCGCTTCTCCAGTTAGATTGAATAATGTACATTTACATGATGATGGTCTGTTTCCCTGTAAATGTCTTTCACTCACGTAACAACACGGCCTCGTTTACTTTTACATTGACGTTATCTAGCCAAAAATGGCAGCCATATACCACAGTGCATCAGTATTCCCAAAGCTGTATGTGAATAGGTTCAGGCCTGCTGATGTAATTGTGTTTTCATTAATTTCAGTAAGAAACCTTACCCTGGTTCACAAACGTTTTGATTCTTGAACGGAGTCAGGAAACAAATTAAGTTTGCTAACAGAGGTTCCGCTGTAATTGAATTAGCAACATAAGCCATGTCTCGATTTTATCTGAGCGGAGTTTTGTTTGGCTGAGATTTGCCTCTGTTTTATCTCCACCTCACAATATCGATGAACTGAAAGCATGCCCGCCTACCTACTGATTGAAAGATGCAAACAATTTCTTATGGTTTGCTTCCTCACTGCCGTCTAGACAGATGTAGATGTTCACTTAAGACAAATTGTAAAATGCAGGTTTTGTGCAAGGGTGCAGTGTGTGTTGTTTACCCCTCCACCTCGCAAGAGACGTTAACTAGGTCAAGCGCAAACGAATCAGCCAGCAACCTAAAGAGTGCTGATGACAGGGTGTGGGAGGTGGAGGGGGTTGAGGTGGGGGATTCAGTGGACTTTGAGCCCAAATCCCCTACTCAGGGTAAAAAAAAAAGAAAAAAAAAAAGTGTCACCTAATTGTGGCTCAAAGCCTCTCCGATAGCCCATTAACTCGCCATGGAGGCCTAAATCCACTAGCCTGTGGGGACCTGGTTTAACAGTTTAATGGTCACCGAGCTAATTACGTTTCACCACAGCCTAAGCCAGCCACTCAAGGACACTCAGCTGTTTATCCGGCACTAAATCTCTGTTCACTGCAGGCTCCAGGACCGCTCAAAATGATATGTTTTCTGTTCCCATAAATTGCCAAGTCTTACTGCTTTTGCATGTGACCCTACACGCAATTTCATGCTGTGTAGGTTGGAACACACCCCAGCGAGGCCCATCCTCTCGGTGCTGTTTTTTTTTTTTTTTTTTTGAGACCTCAGTATTATTCATTCGGCAGCCTGCCCGAATAAACATGTCATCATTATCACTTTTTTATTTTTATTTTATTTATTTATTTATTTATTTTTGTATGTGTGTGTGCATGCATGTGAGTGTGTGCTCATTAATTCACCCGAAACCTGTTAAAAAATCCCATACCCTTCACTGGATACTTCAGTGGTGTTTTCTTGAGATTGTGGGTTGTTTTCCACAGATAGAACTTCTTTGTTCCCTTTCAAATAATAAATTTCTGCAACTGTGATAGTGCAGCTGTGACTGTGATAGTGTATTCAACGTCAATAAAGAAAACTTGTTTTCATTTTTTTTGTAGCTGAAATACAAATGGTGAAGCCAGACAAATGGTGGTGTCAGACATAAGCATGAATCATAGAAAAATGGGTTAATTTTTTTATATAATTTTTTTTTTTTAATGTCTTAAATTCACATTGTAAATAGGAGCGAAACCTGGATTTCCTTGTTAAGTTTTTAACCCAATCAATGGGCACCTCTCACACTTACATAAAGGTGTTGGTTGTCACACACTGGTGCTGACAAGTGATGCTCAGGAGAACAAGGTTTCAGCCAAATGTTTCAGGCTAATTTACAGGTCTGCTTTTCCACAACAAGGTCAGTAGGTTCAGAGTGTCGCAGATGGCTGAGCATTGGAGTAAGCAGAGGGACTGGTACTTCTTGTAATGGGGGGGGATGGTAGCCAAGCAGGTCAATGAGTTTGTGCACATTTTTGTGTGTAGCTTGCTCATAAATGTCGTCTTTCCTGCCCCCGAGAGCTGCCACTTAGCTGCTTAGTTGGTGCATTTCTCATAACCGACATTTTCAATCAAAACCTACTGTTTTACGTTTTAGTAGAGCCAATTATTTCAACTGTTATAGAATAATGAGCTCTTTCAGGGGAATAAAAGACTTCCACAGTTCACATTGTGTGTTGCACCTGATTGGGAGCATGCACCCTAGTGATTGACATAATGGGTGTAAATTAAAAATAGCCGAGACGTTTTGACTCTGCAAAAAAACATCAATGCGTGTAAGAATGAATGTGATTTGTCCCCCTTGTATTGCCAATGTTGTTTCCATGGAATTTTATTTGCCCTCTCCAAAGTTTAAATATTTGAATAACATCAGGAATGAAGCAAAGATTCCGAAACACGGAGGGGACAGCTTTCCAATTTTGATCCATTTGATATGATGCAAAATTATCGTGAAAATGTCAGGTCAATCGGGGTTCACCATTCCAAATGGGTAGCTAAAAGTGATTGCGGGTTATTTGTCATAGAATAAGTAGTATGAATATATTGAGATAAACCTATCCTGATCCCTAATCCTTGTGTTTTCAACTTGGCCATCTGACTGGAATAAACTGTGTCTCGTTTGCTTAGTGACAACAAGTGGACATGCATGGAAATCCTGCATATGCGATAAAAATGACGTTGCAGTCGTCCCGACCAATGAGGCTGGTAAGTGCTACCCCAGGCTTCCAATCATATGTCTTCAGGCATACGCAAGAAGGGAAACTTTTGTTCTGTGGTGGTTTGTGGTCCTGTGCAGAAACATCATCACATCTGGCGGAGTGTTAAATCGAGTTAGCAGAGTCAGGGAACCATTTACACACACACACACACACACACAAGTTTTTTTTTTAATTTAATCTAAAATGGCGTCCTGTTGGCCACTTATATTAAACAACAACAGTTTTTGGAGAACTTGCCAATAGGTCTCAAGCGGACATTTTTGCCAACATTTTTGCCATCTAGACGCTGACAAATGTGACAATTGGTCTAAAATGATGCTAAATGAAGAACTGCCAAGGGCCGATGTTGACATATTTTATTTATCTTCTGTGTCAATAGTTTGTTAATTGTAATTAGGGGGTTTGAAAAAAAAAAAAAACAATAGGGGTACTTTATTTCTTCAGTTTTCCATGGAGCACCATCTTTACAGAGTTTAGTTTGTTGACCCGCATAGAAATGGAAGTTTCTAACCATTTGGCCTCCTTTGTATGTTGGTACGTGCCCATTGGACATTCTCAACATTTAACGCTCTGCTAATCTTTAGCTTTGGCTTTTTGAGTGCACTTCACGCGTAATGTTGGTTTAAACCTGACCTGAAATTCAGTTTATGAAACAGTTCACGGAGAGCAAGCTAAAATGTTGCCATGCAACCATCTATCTTCCACCAAATCTCGAAAACAGATGCTAATTATTTGTAACGATCATTTGAAAAGAGAAGTGACCTGCGTAATAAAATCTGTAAAACAAGAAAACAAAAGTCAATATGTCATCAATATTGAACTCCAGGATCAAATATTGGAAGCTTTCAAGGACTGCGTATTATATATCGTTTACATTTAATTTAAATTAAACAGTACATTAAATTAAATTAAATTGAACTTAAATACACACCTAGGGGCAATTTGGAGAGCCCCATTAACCTGCCATGTATGTCCTTGGAATGTGGGAGGAGACCGGAGTACCCGGAGAAGACCGATGCAGGCACGGGGAGAACATGCAAACTCCACCCACGAAGGCCGGAGTCTGGACTCGAACCCGAGTCCTCAGTACTGGGAGGTGGACGTGCTAACCAGTCTGCCGCCATGCCGCCCATCTTGGAAACACAGAGAATTAAATTCACATCAAATTTAAATTTCAGTTTACCATTAAAAAGTCTTAACACGTCATTAAAATTTGAAATAATTTGCGCGGAAATAGCCTATATTATTACAAATTTATATAAATTTTTGGAACACCTTTTATGTCTTCCAATGCATCTTAAAAAATACCAATCATTGGTCAAGTTTCAACTCAAAACTTGATATTTCTTGATATAAAAATGTATAACAACACAATGATAACTGCATATTATCGTGGTCACATGAATTAATTATTAGCAAAATAAACAAATGGTATTAAGGTTAATGAAGTACATCACATACTAGCAATTTTTAGTGTTTTAGTGTCATTCGTTCATTCTCCAAACTGCCTTTATAATATTTTTGTTCACCTTTGTGAATATGGCAAGTCTACTGCAGCCAGCCCCACTTGACTGTTTAACAATAGATGAAAGACAGATGGCCTCAGTCGAGGATGAAATGCATTAGCAGGCCTGGAAGAGGTGCGGGTAATTGACCTTTGTCTTTCAATAGCCCGCACACGCTGCGCATTGACCGCTTATGGAAATCAAAGAATGTGAACTTGTGTGGCAAATTGCCTTTGTGCTGCTATTGCTGATGATTTGATGACTCACCAAGGTAAGACAACTATTCAAGCTTTCTGTACTGTTGCAATTGTGCATCTCGTCTCCCTCCAACCCCGCCCCCCACCCCGCAATTTGTTCGCTGACAACACAAGAAGGAATTCATTGTGAACTCAAGTTGAAAGGTTGGCATTAGAAGTACAGTATGAGCTTGTTCTTGTACTCATGCTGTGACTCTTCCAGCCGCCCACTCTCATTGCCACATCATCTGCAGCCCCCAGCCCCTGAACTGCGCTTACGTCACGCCAGGCTGCTTCGTCCTCCTACAGGCAAGAGATAGTGAGGTGCGCAGCACCTTCTTTAAACTGCTCGCTGATTGTCGGTCTTTGATATTGTTCCAAACAAAACCAATTTTGGAAACAGCTTTTGTAAATGATGATGTTCCTACAGTGAGCCAAAATATATATATATATATATAATAAATTGTCCTTTTGAACTAATTTTCACGTGAAATACATTAGTTCAATGTTAACAGGATTAGCAGATTATTACAATAAATCACAAAGATAAAGCACACACTTAATGTTGTTTGTCCCCGAGGGTCAATCTTCTGATAAAAACCACATCGTTTAGTGAATTGCTTGCAGATTTGTTCTGGAACATGAGACTATTGAAATACATGGCACCAGCAGGCTATATTTTCAAATGTCTGATTTATTTTTGCTTCAGCCTTCCAGGCACTCAAAATGGTCTAAACAATATACAGTAGCACAGCTGCTACATTCGGTTGACTTCCAATACAAGCATTGCATTAATTCAGTTGAAAAGAAAAATCCTTGATTTCTTTTTATTTATTTATTTGATTGGCACTGACAGAGTGGAGTATTATTGTTTGTTTGAACTGCACTGCATCATACAGAGAAGTTGCATTTTGATCAACTTCTTCATTATTTCCTATGTCATCATGCTAGGAGACTTTTAATGTCCAGATTTAAAAAGGAATCGTAACAGAAGCCTCATTAATCATGTATATTTTTAGTTGTTTATATTTAAACTTATATTTATTTTATTAATTTTTGAATTAGGTTTTTTATATCTGTTTTTAATTTTAATTTTATGCATTTATTATTATTTTTATTTTGGCATTGTTAGTCCTCAATAATATGTAATATCAAAAATTAAATACAAAAAAATATCTAAATGGAAATAAAACAAATAAACAAAATATGGACATAATAAATAAATAAACATAAAGAATACAAAAACAACAAAAACCTGATTAAGAAAAATAAAAAATAAACATAAAAACAAATGTGGAAAGAAATACAAAAATAAATCAAATTAAATGTCAATCAAAAAATAAAAACCTGTGAAACGCTCACAGATAGTTTCCCCTTCAGTGCTCCACTTAGTCCCTCGCACGTGCTCCGGCCAAAGCTCGGCAGCCTTTGTGGATGCCTCACCAGACGGAGGCAGAGATAGTGCCACAAATAGACCCGTCCTCCGGCTCACAGGGGAGCAGTAGCCCCACTTCTGTGCGCTCTTGCCTCCTATTTCGTGTGTGCCTTAGGCCAAAACAAGTTAGCTAAGAACCACAGGGAAATCAAATTTGGGATTATTAGATCATCATGAAATGATCCAGGGAGGATGAGATTTATGAGTGCATAAATATATATTGTTAGGAAAATAGGTTGATTTATGGCACTTTGTCAGACAATAAGGGAACATTTTGTTTATGTGCAGTTTGAATGGACAAGACGGGATTCTTTGGACAGATAAAAGCAACTTGTATCAGAATGATGGAAAGAGCACAAGAAGAAGGAACAGCTTGTGACCCAAAGCATACCGCATCATTTGTCAAACGTGATGGGGGCAGTGTTACGGCATTGGGCTTTTGTGGCTACTAATGGAACGGGCCTTCTGGTGTATGTTGACGAGTGAGTGCAAGCAGAAGCAAAACAATAAAAAATAAAAAATGAATAATGAGGTGTTTGTGGCTATGCTCTCTGCTCACATTCAACCTAATGCTATAAAACTGATAAGTTAGCACTTCACAAAACACCTTCAATGGCAAAATTAGTGACAACAAAGGGAAAAGTATGAACTGAGCATTATCAAGAGTCTTGTAATATTGTCGCATTAATGTCTTTTTTTTTTTTTTTCTTGAACATGGTTAATTAAAAGGTGTAGCCCATTGAAAAGAGACACAATGCTGCCATCTGCTGGCCATAGTTAGTAATTGTTTTTGATTCCACAACCCATTGACCAGGCAGTGCTGCACTTGTGCTGCGTTCTCACCAAAAGCGAGGGATGGCGATTCGGCGGCGCGTTTGTATTGTAGTCAATGGAGTTCGCGCTCAACGCAACGAAAGTGCGTGGGGCGGCGCGAAGGATGCATTTCACGCGTTAGGACGCGGTGCGCAGCAGCGAAAATCCGCACATTCGTGACGAAAATCCGCACATTTGCATATTCGTCGAAGTTCAAAAACTTGAACTTTTTTCGCATTTCGCCTCGCGGTAGCCAACCGGCTTCGAGTACGGGCCACGTCACACACAGCGTCCTCTCTATTGTCACCCCGAGCACAACAACACGGCCAGCCGTGACAGAATGATGATCAAGAAAGTGATGGTAAGTCTGTTTACTTGCTTTTGAACGGTACCGAGTTAGAAGCAGTGCTTATTATTAATGCCAAATCTGTTTTTAGTACAAATGCCGACCGCCAGACTGCCACTAAAAAATGCGAAAGTGCTATCACGTACCTCAAAAGAGGAGAAAATAGTGCCACGGCTGTTTTGTCCCAGGAAAGAAGCGGAAGTAGTTGGCGGCACCCACTTTTTGTTGACTCGCTAAAGTGCTCCACTTCCTTGTACAGCAAGGGGCACGCCTCCTCCGCTCCTGTGTGCACGAAGGCGCGAATGAGCGGCAATCGTTCCAAAAAACACTACGCGGTGAAACGCTCATGAATGAAGCGTTCCAGTTCGCCTTTTCAGATTTGGTGAGAACGTAGCATTAGATGTTACACTTCCCATTGATTAAAAAAAAATAAAAAATAGTTGACATCATTTAACGTTTATGGCAGCATACATCTTGATTTTACTAATCGTTATTGAACGTTTTTGGCGGTCAAAGAGTTAATGCAACCGTTATATATCCAAGTCAGACAAATGGTAACTGTTTCTCATTTGCATTGCCAACCTAACAACAGAGTAAAACAAAGCAAAATAAAAGCAAATACTTAAAATCATTTAAAGTGCTGGATGCATAATGTGAGCAAAAGTGTTCTGTCATGGCCTCCTTTTTTTTTTTTTTTTTTTTTTTTTTTTTTTTAAATATCATAAGAATTCTGCATTAAATAGTCTGCCGGATAAGAAAAAAAAAATGCAATCCACTTCAATATGTTGTCCTCATTTCACTTTAACCTTAATGCTTCAACACGAGGATACGCAGGCGGCCGATTAATGTCAGCATGTGTGCGTTAAGAACTGGGAGAAAATCTTCATGTGGTTTCAGAGCACACGAAAGTGGGTGGTGAAAGACTGCCAACGACTGAGTCAAACCTCCATCTGTGTTGTGGCTTCCGTGACTTTTTCTCTTTTAAAGATATTTAAGTTCATGCTATCTTGCCATTGCAGACACAAACATTCTTTCCTCGTGACTCTTTCTGTCCTTGAGTTGGGTGCAAATATGCATCTGCGCGCCGGCCCTCTTTATCACCCTTGTTGCTCTGTCATCAATCTCATTCACGGTCTAAATTGTCATGCAAGGAAAGCAAAATGGTGATATTTGTCTCCATCTCGACATGACTTAGCGTTCAGTTTACATCCTCACACGCGTATACCTCGGATGCCTCATGTTTTCACTTGGCTCCGATACATACAAAAAAAAAAAAACCCTCTAAATATTTTATAGCCTGCAATCCGGGCTTCAATCTCCAGAGAGATACAGAACCTACCCAAAGACGGAGGCCTCGGGCAAGGAGCCTTTGAGTGACTCTCGCAGGATGGAACAATCCTGGGATACGAGAGAGGGGCTTCAAAGCGGTTATTAAAGTGGTCTCTCCATCTGCAGACGCTGTGCCTCCAGGACGTACCTACCAACGCTACCAAAACACACGGATGCAACCAACACACGACTTGCAAGGTATTATCTATCTGCTTTTCAATCGAGAAACACAACTAAGTATGATGCAGTGCAGTTATACATCACAAACCCAATCATACTAAATATTGTTCTGGGATTAAAATAGTAATTCAGTGAGAGCCCTATAACATTTATACAGACTGGTGCATTTACACAAAGCTCCACAGAAAAGAAGAAAAACACGTTTCCTCTTGTGGACATCACGGAGTGGGCTGGTCGGGTGTGTTGAGTTATGTCTGACCACAGATTCGTATGACACAAAGGCTGATGTGGTAAAAAAGTGGTAAATTATTGGCCACGGAATCATATTCAAATTGTCCTGCGTCTGGTTTTATTCAGTCAGACCGCTTCTCATGTCTTTTAGTGCTGAGCTACACCGAGGTCAATAAGTCCAAGTGTTGGACTTCTCTGCTAGCATCAACGCTAGCATAAGCACTGATCTATACTTTGAAATTGTGTTCATTTATTATTGTTTAAGTTTGTTGCAGCAATATCGATGTAAGGTGGCCCTCGATGACATCGACATTTTATTGTACTCTGGTTGGTCAGGAAAAAACTTCGATGAACTTTTTTTTTTTAAGCAATCTGCATAGATGACATTACATTACATTACACAATCAGCATTTCAGGAGAGTGATGATGAGTTTTATCTGCCGTTCTGTCACGATATTTGATTCATAATGATTCGGAACTGTGACATTGCATTTTTGTTTCTATAATTGTGACATGATTAGTGGAGGTATTAAAAGTGGTAATTCCCCACTGAAGGGCACTGTTATGCGCACACATACACACACGCACACTCAGGGTGCTCGTAAAACCAAAATAAAAAATTTTAAAACCCCCCTGCTCCCCCCTCTTCTTTTTCTTCCGCCCCTACGTTGACCTTCCCCCAACACGCCCCTCTCCCTCCTCTCCCCACGAAGGGTGAGTAATCAGTGATACTGGAAATAACTCCCATGGCTGTCCTTATAAGGGTGTCAGGAAACTGCTGATTTTAGGCTTCAGGGGCTGAAACCACAATCCTCCGCCCTTCTCCTTTTTGCAACAATTACTTCAGCCCCCCCCCCTCCTCTATCACCAACTGCATCCTGTCTGTTTATCAGCTCACGTTTCACTGCGCAGGCCTTGTGCCACAGGCGTCACACGGCCCTCAGACCTTGTGAATCGTCTGCAGCATAATGCTTTGGCTTCACGCTCTCGGTTCTCCCCCTAAATGTTTTTGCCCAGTGTGTATAAATCATGACAGCTCATGACAGCATGAATTCGCCGCTTTCTGCTTCAGTTTTTCCGTAATTAAAATCGCCCTATCTGCTATTAGTATAACCACACAAATGCACAACAGTCTCAACGGGGGAAAACAAACTTTTTGGTTGCTATTATGAAACTGGATCTTTAATCGGAAAACAATCTTTGCAATGCACTTTTTGTGATACTACACAACTGTTTCAGGCTGTGTCCCAAGATGCACAGTTAAGAGTGTCATTTGGGGAAAAATAAATAAATAAAAAGCAGCCTAATTGGTGTAGGTTTGGGCAGAAGATCGTTTTAAATAAACAAACATTTCCGCCAATGAAAAGCTGTTTCAGCAATACGCTGCGTGGAAAAATTAATCAGACATTTCATTAGATTCTTCTGTACAATCTATCTATCCATTTTGGGTCGTGCTTGTACTCATTACAAAATACTGAAGCCTATCCTAGCTAACTTTGGCACACCTTGCCCTGGTTTTCACTCAATCATGATAGTTACAGGAAACGCTTATCCAGCTATGACAGAACAGCGCTAGCAATTCTAAGCTAGCATTAGCACTGTCAACAAGCCATTGTTAGCCAGGGCTGCTACATTGATAGCATGACTTTTTTAGAACGGAGCGTGACCAAAACACTTACCTATCGAGCAGGAATGTTGTAAAAATCTCTCAACTGTTTGAGGTCCTCTCTCAGTGGTTTCTTTAAAAAAAATAAAAATAAAATTCTACAAAATGGGGTCAGAGATGGATTTTTTTTTTTACCGAGATAATTTCACTTTTTTTTTTTTTTTTTTTTAATTGTGAACACCCATTTAGGTAAACAATAAAATGTAAAAATAAAATTTTCTGCCAATTATATACAGTTCAGTTTTTATTAGATTTCACAACAAAAGAAAAAAAGTTTTCACACAAAATAGTTTTTCTTTTATTTTAAACATCATACATAGTGCTGGTACTGAGATTAAATTTAAAAAAAAAAAAGTTATTAAACAGTCACTTAAGTCGCATACTTTTGGGTTATCAAAACAATAGGTTTCCATACTTTTACTTATCAAAAATGCAAAATTAGCTAATGATACGTTTAAAAGAAAAAAAATAAACCTTACTTGTGGATTTCAGATTCGACAGAATTGTTGACCGGCAGAAGCTGATTATTTTTAGACTGGCACAAGACTCAACATATTCACCACCAGTCATTCTGGGAACTGATAACATCAAACATTTCGCTTAAACAAGGTCATGCATGGGGAGGAGGTTGTTCTGCCCCTGTTTTTTTTCCCACCTTATAACACTTCAAGATCTCAATCAATCAGTTGATCAAGAACTCAACTGCGGTTTCTCTCAAGTTGCATCTTTTGATATGATCGTCTGCGGAAGTATACTGTTACTCACTCACATATGTATTCCCCTTCTTAGTTACTTTCCAAGTGTTTCTAAGCAACGGCACAAAACTCTCCATCATTAGCATCCTCATCCCCGCATGATACTGCCCAGCAGAGGCAGAGCAGCCAATTAAAATGATTAGAGAGAGTTTGCTTTATCTCTCGGCTGATTTTTTAATGAAATTAGTTAGTCTAATAGCGCGTGAGTAACGGATTCAATCAACTCCCTCAGAATTAGCCTTTTTGTGCAACTGCGCTCATTTGAAGAGTGTTATTCATTCAAATGAGCTACATGCCATGAAGGGCTTGGGTCATGTAAGAGTTCCTGCTCAGTTTGAATGTTATTGAACAATAAACCACAGTTCTTCCCCTTCTTTAACCTGTGGATTGTTTAGATGTAGCCTTGTGGAAACTGTTGGAAAACAGGTATTGTTTAATGCTCTGTGGCTTTAGTAAAAGAATCTCCATCACGAAATACAAAACCAAGTCAAGGCCAAATCCTTTATTAAGCTCAGCTGCAGAGTAACGTGACCCAGGAGGAAAGCAGTAGGATAAGGGACCTCTGCCAAGGCCAAACTGCAAACAAAAGTGTAAAAAAAAAAAAATAGACCAGGTGGGACATCAAATTTGTGTGCATTTGTCAACCATTTGGAAGTTAGCAGGCTACTTCCTGTTTGATCAAAGATGACACTACAGATGGATGAACAAGCCAGTCTGATTCTTAGGTGGATTTTCCATTCACGCAATGGAAACACAATGAATTATGAATAGGGAAAATACATTTTTGATTCCAAACCTTTACCTGCTTCCACTGGAACATTTCATGGTTAAAGTTTTATGGACATTAGTTATGTGGTTTTTCACAATCTTGATAACCCACCAACCAACCCACCTAATAATCTAATTTTATACTATTCCAGTCCGTTCTTTCCTGGCCTGTCACGTTCTCATGGGGCCCCTCATGTTTGTCAAGTTCTGTCAAAGCTCTCTACAGATGAATCAGGCAGCTTGGAGCAAGTTCCTTGCTCCACCTTGGCCTAACTCCAGTCAGTGTCAGCATAGAGGCCACGTGTTGGCTATTACTACTATTAGTTTCCTTTCTATAACTAATTCACTGCATCTCTTGTAGCATAACATACTAAAGGCATCCACGACTATTGTGGCGTAACTCCACGCTCTTTTCACACAAAGCTGCAATAATTAGGGGAAAGGTCTGCAATGTGCCTATCGTCTGTCGACATCTATTTGGTTTAGAATTCGACCAATGTAAGAAATGCAATTCCGCTGGTCACAGCTGTAGAAGTGTTGTCAAACTCATTATCTTGGGCAGCACAAAATGTAAGAACGTAACAGCTCGTTTGTTTTGCTTGTGCATGTGGAAAAACGGAACACTTAATCATGCACGTCCACAGACCTAAGAAATGAGTCGTGTTTACAAAACCCATTTTCAGGCCGCATAACACCCTTGTAATGTAAGCAAGTGGCCAAAAACGCCATCATTTTTCTTCACTTTCAGTTGAAAATGGGGCGTAAATGTCCCGTTCCACTCTAAATTAGTGAATTATAACACTCATAAATCAGTCTGTTGGTGTAAACGCTCTACAGGGCTTAAAAGCAGAGTGTCCTTGCAAGGTAGGTTTATGAAGAGATATCTCTACTGGTGATACGGAAGGATTTATTCCAGAGGTTTGTCTGCAGGTGATGCCTTCAAAGACACTTTGCAGATGTTCTCTGGCTCTAAATCTCTCGATAGTAAACTTGGTGTCTGACTTTTGCTTTGATTTGCCTTCTTACTTCTCATTACTGTTATTTGATTGTGTTTTGTTGACTGTATAATATTCATGTTTGTTTTATTTGTCTGTGTCACTTTGTTCTTTTTGCCATGTACTATGATGTTTATAATGTATGACGGGACCCCCTCAAAAGCAAGATGATACATGTCAAGTGGTTCAATTGAACTCATTCACTCGCAGCCAATTTCACTGAATCAACACCCTTCGCTCCCTGCTGTTTTACTGGATTTTGACTGATTTTGCAAGGCCCACAGAATATTGTGTTCTATTGCTATAAATCATGGAACCTAGCAAAAGAAAGATTAGTCTTCTTTCATCAGGAAAAAAAAAGTATTTCTGTTTCCATTTTGCAGCAATTAGCATTAGAATATAGCTAAGTTTCATCATTATTCACAAATTGTTTTGGATTGTGGGGAAATCAGCTTGTTTTCAACATGGCCCTGATTGATCTCTTATACTCTGCTGCCACCTACTGGCCGTTTTTGTAATTACTATCATTGCTTCACCCATTCTATGCAGTTGAGAGTCTGCATCAAAGCCTTCTGTATGCTCTAGCATAAAAATAAAATAAAAATAAAACGTCTTTGGAACACTTAAAGCATTTATAATAGAACATATTTATACGTTTTTTTTTTTTTTGGGGGGGGGGGGGGGGAAATTACACACAAATTAGTGCGAAAGTGACCAGCATTTATTTTGTGGTTAGGTCATATTAAATGAATGTTATAGAACAGGGACCCTAAAGGGGGAGATTTTTTTTCCGACGACATCAGTTAGGCATAACTACAGAGTTGTTGTTGTTGTTGTTGTTGTTGCTGTTGTTGTTGTTGTTGTTGTTGATGCTCGGCTTAGTCCCTGTCAATATACCCCTAAATAAAATAAGGAATAATAAAGTTAAATGAATAAAGTTAGAGCATATGCAAGAGGAAAAAAAAAAGTGTAATATTTACAAAAACAGATGTATTTTTCGGGATAAAAAGTCTTTTAAGTTTTCCAAAATAATATTGTAATATTGAGATATTGACATCAAAGTCTATAACTACGGGAAGAAGGTCATATTTTTTTACTAGGGAATTCCAAAAATATTGCAATATTGTCATGCGGTTATATCTTTCACACTGGAAAGAGACACCTTTCTTTGCTTGAAAATAAATAATGAAGCACTGCTTTAAGGACCCTAAGATGGGCTCATTGTCAGATTTCCACACTGTTCTCATCAGATCAAGCCTTCTCAAGGCTAAGAGAATTTAAGATAAAATAACCTTTGTTCTTGTATTTCTGTAAGATTTCCACGCCATTCTTAACCATAATCTTGTTGCTCGCATTTATACGCTTAAATTACTCACAGCCTATCAGGCTTCATCGCAACCACACACAGTTGTCTGTGACACTTTGTCTATTGTTCGTGACAATTCACGCACAAAAAACTGTTGTTATATTCACAGTGTGGGATTGTTCAATCAATTAATCAAACGATATTCAACAAAGTAGCCCCTCTTCGCAGCAACAAACTTGCTTTGTGTCCTTTGCGACACTTTTTAGTGTGGAGGCCAGCCTTGCATCCATATTAGCGTGACAGAAGGAGCTGTATAAATGAGCAGACATGCAGCGTGACGTGTCAGTGTGGGTGAGGTGAGGTGATGAAAATGTTTCAGTTTGCGGCGCTTGTCGAGGGACACAGATGCGCGCAACAGGTCTTTCCAGACCTGTCTTCTTTTGAAATCATACAGTCGTTTAAAAAAAGAAGCCCCGAGCGGAAACACGGGCTGTCGTGATGCTTTGATGCCTTCGTGTTGCTACACGCCAAATGCGCAATCGTCTGTTTTTGGTTGCTGGGCTCGCATCCACCTGGAACCCTCAAAGCGCTCTTTAATTTGCTCAAGCTGGTGGGTCAAACGTTTAGATTAAAACATGCTGTTTTAGATAGGACTGCTGTCTGCTACATGTCTGTCTCACAAATCCGAGGTTTTTGGTTCTAATCCTGGTTTCATTCCAGTGTGGATTTTTTTTTTTTTCGCCTTATGTTTTGTTATCTATAATGACCTTGCAATTGGATATGAAGGAGAATAGTGAGAAACATTTATTTCATTTGACATTAAACTGTTCATCATTTCATAGCTATATCAACTGAGGGGGGCGGAGCTTTTGCGAAATGTCAATTGTTAGTATATGTGAAGGTCGCTTAAGGCCAACATCCACATACAGTACTCCATTACATTTTAACTCAGGGCCGCATTTTTCTGCTCAATACAACACCGGTGTGGAAGTTAGAGTTCAAATCATTTATCTTATATAAAAAAAAAACGTTTTTATTATCATCAACTCAAACACAAAAACAAAAAATGCTTTTAAACCACTCCCTCTTTGACAGTGCAAGCCAGACAATTTTTGTATACAACTTGTTAGTGAAGTGTTGTGTTGCTTGTACAGTAATTTGCGGTTCACTATCCATGACATGACAGACACACCCTAATATGTCACAAGTGTGCACCGAAGACCTGTCTAATAGGAAAGTAGTAATTGCTGTTAGCAGGATGCCACGTGTATGTATACGCACACTTTGCGTAGATATCTTTGACATCCAATACCCTGGAAGACATTTAATTTTAAGGGTAATGTTGAATTATTATTATTTTTAATTGCAGGGTGACAATTACTTGTGGTTTTTCATTATTCACAGTGAGATTTGGGAAAATTGTGTGGAATTACAGTATGAAGCCAGGAATTTAAGGTAGAAAAACACAAAGTCAAGACAAACCCTATAAAAAAAAATCACACTGTAAATAAATAATATGTAGTCCTTTTAAAAACCCTGGTTCTGCTATCAGGAGATTTCCAAGAGTTTCTGCAAGGTTCTCCTGAGCGGCACCTTCTCCTCAGGCTTACTATCTGGGATCATGCCCGCGCTTCTCTCCGCACTCAGCCTCAGCTCGGGCCTCTTCTCTCGGGTGACCTTGAGCCCTTCTTGTGTGATGTTCCTGCAGAAGTCCACCTTGACCTCCTCCAGGCCGGCGCCGTGAGCCACCGCCCCGTCCAGGATGCGGTCTGTGATGCGGACGCAGTTCTCCAAGTGGAGGCGACGCAGCTTCCTGCACCTCTGCAGCAAGATGATCACGTCCTGATCCGTGATGTGTCCGCAGCCGGAGAGCTTCAAGGAGAGCAGGTGAGGGCACCTGCAGCACACATGAGAAAATTGCTCATTTACTGTATAGTGTTCCCAATTATATTATATAATGATGCATTTTTTATCCATCATTTTTTTCTTTAGTTTTCACAGTATACAGGTGTTGCGATTGGCTGGCAACCAGTTCAGGGTGTACCCCACCTACTGCCCGAAGCCAGCTGGGATAGGCTCCAGCACCTGCGCGACCCTTGTTATGAATAGACGGTTAAGAAAATGGATGGACGAAGTGTACAGGTGCTTCTCTACTTGTGAACATCAACCATTTGAAAATTTTTGACACTCATGTCTATTAGCGTCAAGCTAGTGGACGTTAATGTCTGTTATGATTAAGCTAGCGGATTTTCATGTCTGTTAGCAATAGGCTAGTGTACTCTTAGGTCTGTTAGCATTGAGTTACTGGATGTTTATGTCTGTTATGATTAAGCTAGCAGACGTTCATGTCTGTTAGCCTTAAGCTAGTGGACGTTAATGTCTATTAGGATTAAGCTAGCGGATTTTCATGTCTCTTAGCAATAGGAAGTGTACTCTTAGGTCTGTTAGCATTGAGCTACTGGACGTTTATGTCTGTTATGATTACGCTAGCAGAAGTTCATGTCTGTTAGCATTAGGCTAAGGGAACATTTGTTTGATGAAATTACAGTAAATGGTTTGGTTGAACTTTTTGTTCTGTTTTGTTCTGTTTTTTTTTGTTTTTTTTCCATCTTCACTTTGGAATGAGAAGTAAACATTTGAAGAACTGTGCGAGCGAGGTAGTCTGAGTAGGTTTGAAGGAATACTTTAAAATGTGTGGTTTAATAAGCATGAATGTGTTATAAGTGTGGGAGGGACAAAAATATATATTTTAAAAAGTTTTTTTTTTATATCGTCTCACTATAATACAGATTTTCACCTGTTGCGGGTATTGTAATCCTCACCGCGATAAACGCGTGTTCACTCTACTGCAAACCTGCCGTGAGTCATTGTTACACACCACATGTGCTGTAGCGGGGAGGGATTAGTTTTGTTTGAAGAAGGACTGCCACTAGTCCTATGTAAGCAGTGCTACTTGGCGTGTGTGCTTATTTACCAATGACTGCTCCTTAGGCCTCTTGAAAAAAAGCAAGATAATAGAGAAGGAGTTATAGCTGGAGATAACCCACGTGTTGAAAAGCAAAGCTCAGCGAGCAAGCAATATGATCTGTTTGGCAATAAGGCACAGTGATAGTTTGCAGCCTGCCTTCGCTTTGCGCCGCTGTCCCTGTGGGACTATGTGTTTCATCGAAGAAGGCTTTCATAAATAAAGGGTGTGCGGTTTTAGCGGACAGAACAATAGCAGGATGTTTGATGACTTGCAACTTGGCAAGCGGTCATTTTTACTTTGAACCAATAAAAATAAAAAAAGCATTCTTGACACTCGTCAGGCTGGCAGAGATGAGCACACTGGTGGCAGAGCGACGTCGTTCACGTTCGCTAATGCAGCTTACATAAAGACTTACATAATCTTACCGCTTTGCCACATGTGAGCCAAACATATTCCAGTGGACTGCCAGTGTGACGGGCGCTGCCCCAGTAACCCCTGCGCATGTGATAGCACCCCATCCACGTGCAGCAACGTGCCAGCATCAAGCTTTAGCATGACAATAACATTTAAAAAATAAAAATGCAACCAGTGGAGATTCGCTCTGTTGGCTGTTAAAGAGGGAAGGGATGTGAACAGGGTACTAAAAGTCTTAAAGTTACATAATCCACCCACTCATGGCAACTCCCTTTTAATTTGAAGTATATGTATTCCTTTTAATTATAGTCCTTAAAAGCTGTAAAAGGAAATTGGCCACCAGATGATTTTTTTTTTTTTTTTTTTTTTTTTTTTTTTGCAACACTCCAAAAGTAACCGCACCTCTTCAAACTCAAGAGTTTAAACAATCTAGATTAAGCCTCGAAGGAATCATTCAAAAAAGCATTAGATTTACATGGGCATACTTGCCAAACCACTGTTGATAGTTAGTATTAATGTTGTTGATTTCCATCACAATCTCTTTATTTGTAGACTATTTTTACTTTATTATTATTATTTTATTATTTTTAGATTTTCTCACACTATTTATTATTGTATTATGAATGTTGATATAAGGATGATCTCATCTTAATTTACTGAAAAGGTTATATCTTAAGCTACTTCTCTCAATCACTGATACTTAAACTATCGTCTCCATTTGCAGTGATCATCACTACCAAAGTTTGGCTTATGAACGAAAACTGTTCAAACATGATGACCCCCTCACCATTTAACGAGTGTAATTGGGTTAAAATTTATGCGCCCCAGACCGTGAATATGTCCAAAAATAGGTGTATATATATATTTTTGGAATTTTTTTCCATTTTATTTTAATATTTCATACTCATTGTTCATTTTCAGCTTATTGGTGGAGTGTTGTAGACCAGCCGCCATTGTCTAAATTGTCCACGGGTGTGATTGTGCATGTGAAATGGGTGTTTGTCTCGATGTTTCCTCTGTGGCTTGCTGGCAACCAGTCAAAAGTGTATCCCACCTCTTATTAAAAATCAGTGAGGACAGCGCAGCTGTTATTTAATGAGGAAAACCGCTTTAGAAAATGGATGGAAGATATTATGCTTATGTGTTGCTAATGTCTGTTTTGCTGTAAACCTGAAAATATCTGATAATGGCTTATTTAGTTCTCGTTTGCTTTCAGCTTTCGAACAGCCTTTTGGTTATTCCACTCTGCCAACCATCTTCCTACTGCGTAGTTATTTTGTGTATTTTCGACAAGGGAGATTTTTACTGTCTGAGGAACCACAAATTGCTTCCTGCATTATTTCCTTCTTGTAAAAAAATAAATAAAAAGAAGAAAAAAAAGATGAATTTCCCAAGAAAACAATACAATCTTAAAAAGAGGGGCAGTCCTGTCTGAGCCTTGAGACATGTAAAAGGCCACAGCTAAGCATGCTACTTCAAACTGACAATTATCTCTCTAATGACCTGTTTGGTTATGCTTGGTTAAATGATGCCGCCAAACTCAAAAAGGTTTTTGACATTTAGGGTGAAAGGGTTTGTTTTCAACATGTTAAGAAAACATTCTTGGAAGTATTTTAACTGCTTTTTTTGCAGGCACGTGTCTTGCTGGAACTAAACTCACTTTGTGAGCTAACTTGACAAGGCTTGCTTGTGCTAGCGCCGGTTCTCAAAGCCTCCATTTATTCGGATGCCACATATATCATTGCAGTAGTAGGAACTAGGAAGTACTTTGTCACTGCACTAAAATATTTTTTTTATCAGGTTTACTGGAATATTTATTTTCTGATGACTTTGACTCTTACTTTTTAGTGCCTTCGTTTGAAAACATGTATTCTTTGTGCTCCTTACTTTGTCAAATTGGCTTGTTGCTTATAACCTCCATGGATAACAACATTCCGTAAAAAAAAAAAAAAAAAAAAAATGTAAATCGGGAAAGGTAAATTCAGCTGTGATTGAGATCTTAATGGAATGAGATTTTAGGGGCATCTTAGACAGGGGAAAAAACATTTACAACAGTAACATGGTGGAACATAAACCAAGAACAGATTTGCAAGAAGCAAGATATGGTTCATGGTCTTGATTAAGAGAATCCGAACAAGACTAAACAAACAAACAAAACAATACTCCTCTTAAAACCCATTTTTTAATTGTTGGTTGTTCGTTTTTTATCTAACACCCAAAATTTCAGCTGTGGTTTTCTTTCTAAGTGCTTTATAAATAACTTAACTCATTCACTGCCTTTGACAAGTATACTTGTCAATTGTATTTTTTAGAGCGGTGCTAAATGGGGGCGAATCTGAGCATGCTCCACTGTAAATATCAAACTTGGAAACAACTTTACTGATGCCCAACCACCGGTAGATGACATCATTGCCCCATTTTATAGGAAATAAACACAGTTTCAGAGTCCATGGGAGAAATGGCTGTATTTTGGCAAACCTACATTTTTCTGCTGTCAATTATAAAAGAACGGGACGGGACAAAAAGTAGGGAGTCTATTCTGTTATTTGGTAGATTCGGTTTATATATAATTATTGAATGTAATATCACGTGAGTATTGGAAATGTAAAAATTTTCTATAATGACTGGCAGTGAATGAGTTTTTAATAAATAGCTGTTTATTTTATTTATTTATTTTTTTTGTAACTAAGTTCACAATGTAGTGAAGCAATTGTAACTTCACTTTTCCAGTAACATAGAAGTCCAGCCAAAACGGTACACTTTTTTATCTTAGTATGCATATTCTTAATTGATAAAAGAGGGAAACAAATTTGTGTGCAGGAAAATTTTTCGTGGTTGTGCCAAGTTATTAAAACTGGTATTGTAAGTACTGCAATATTGGTACTTCTGCTTTACCACAGTATGAGTACTGGAGCCACATCTTACTGTGTAATTAACGTGTGTTATGGCATCCCGTAGCCCCTTCAGACCTGCATTTTTTTTCTGCTGGGCAAATTTTTTTTTCTTTTTTTTTTTTGGGGATGATTTTGACTCTGTTCCTACAAAAGAACAATGTGGTAATTCATTTTGGGGGTTATATCATGTTTTTAGTTGTTATAGTGGACACCAGGATAATATGGCTGTAACGTGTTGTAAACTTACAAGCTTATATGATGCAACATTTTTAACATGAACATCATGCAAATCAACTTGCGATTGGCTGGCGACGAGTTCAGGGTGTACCCCGCCTACTGCCTGAAGCCAGCTAGGATAGGCTCCAGCACCCCCACGATCCTTGTGAGGAGTAAGCGGTTAAGAAAATGGATGGATGGATGGAACAGGCAAATAAACTTGCAATTGTGACTGGTTAGTTAAGATCCAATCCTGATCCAGAAGTGTTGACATTATCCAAATTATGCGCTTTATTGGTTTAAACATGCAGACATGTCATGTACACTGCAACCATCTATGGGCCTGAAGCAGCGTTATTATAGTTTTGGAATTTTTCATTTTAGTTAGTTTTGATTTCGTTTTGAGTTTTGTTCTTTAAATTTAGTTAGTTTTAGTTTTCAGGATGGTTTTGTTGGTTTTTATTAGTTTTAGTTATTTAATAAATGCCTCATTTTTGTTTAGTTTTAGTTTCAGTATTAGTTTTGTTTTTTTTTTGTTTTTTTTTGTTTTTTTAACGTGTATAACTTGTGCGCAATCTTTAAAAAACAAAACATTGAAGTGACGTCATCTGAAGGTGCGTCATCTGAAGGTGGCTTCTGCTAGCGATGTCACTTCTGTGTGACACACTTTCAAACGTACTTATTCCAGTTAATATCAAAATAAATCAACTTAAAATCACATTTAAAATCATCCCCAAAGACTCATGCATTAAATTCATTACCAAAGACTAAAACGAACAACATTTTTGTTTTATCTATAGTTTTAGTAAGTTTTGTAAACATGAAATGTAGTTTCAGTTAGTTTTTGTTTTTTAAAAAGCATTTTCGTTTTTATTTTATTTTGTTAAATTGTTTTTTTAATTTTAGTTGTAGTTTTTTTTCCGGTAGTTTTAGGAAACTAAAATAACTTTGGTGTTGACATTATCCAAATTATGTGTTTTATTGGTTTAAACGTGAATATGTCATGTACACTGCAAGCATTTATGGGTCTGACGGGGTTAATTCAAACTATAGAAATGTAGTTGTCAACATGTTGAAAAAAATGCACTAAAAGGAGTCCAGTGGACATGTTGTACATCTTTTCCCATAAAAAGGCATGAGACGGCCTCCGAAGGAAGAGGGCAGGCAGAGATAGATGCACATGTTCATTCCTCTGACAACAACAAAGAGTCAATTGTAGGCTCCACCTGCATGCGCACAATGGGCGGGGCTAAAGCCATATCACTCGAGCGCCCCTCCCAGTCTCGCACTCCTACTTTTTGTCATGTGCGCAAGCTTTCCTCACAATTTTGGGGAGGGTTTATCAGTATGCCATGAGTGAGGCTCCGAGGCGTCAAAATAGATGAGCCAGACAAAAGTAGGCAGTTCCAGTTCGGACTGGTTTCGCAGCTCATGTGGCCGGGTCTCAAATGTCACCCAACAGGAAATCCACACAGGGTCATTCATGCAACGTCCCCACCCCGCCCTCCCCTCCCCTCCGTTTGCCTTGCAGCTGCGTCACTTGTCTGTGGCGTGCGTGGTCGTACATGCACAGAAGCATCATTAACGCCTCTGCAAAAGGCAGACAGGTTGCGCTTTGGCACATGACAGGATGTGCTTTCTTTTCCAAGTGACCTATCAAATGCAACCGCCGCCACAGTAGTCGATGAAAGGTAATGACATACCTCAGCACTGTAATTTTCACACAATCACGTGTCAGCTTTTATTTTTTTTTAATCCTCGTGCACGAGCTGACGCTAATTATTTTGTTCCCTGTCACCAAGTGCTAATTACACCTGCATGTTGCTTCCTTCAAAATAAACCTTGGATCTGTTTTTCTACTGTCGTGACTCGTGAGAGATCATCAAGAGTGGCGTGGGAAATGATCTCTTTTCAGTGAATTTGTTGAAAAATTTGTCAGTTATTATGCAGAGTGACAAGCAGAACAGTTAAATGTTCTTCTTTTTAGATGGCAGAAGGAACCTGCTGCCATTCCTGCAACAAAATAATAGCGTTTTTTGTTCAACTAAACAGGCCAAGATTTCACACTGATTACATTCAGACCAAAATTATTGGTGACGGGCCATGAGATGCAAAAATGGGTGTCTTAGGGTCGCGGGTGAGCTGGGGCCCGTGTCAATGTAATCTGTTCAGGGCCTTCCGAATAAGCATTGCTAGCCAATGTAATTGAAATGATATTAGCAATGTTAACCAATCCCATTTCAATTTCATTTTCACAGGGGTCAGACACGGATGGACAAACAATGCCATTTACTCAGCGTCAGGAGACGTGAAGCCACCGGCGGCCATCTTACATTGTCACTCGGTAAGCTATACAATACATTGATTTCTTTGTTGCCTTTTCATGTAATTTTCGGCCTCTATGGCGAAAATGCCTCCAGGTGTGACATACCGTTGTACCAATAAGTATGGGAGAAGTGCTACATGTACATTTCATTGCAAAAAAATAAATAAATATTGTTCCCGCCAAGTTCGTTGAGCAAGACACATCTGTAGTGATCTACACAATATGTTCTATGCAGCCCCACTAGTCTAAATATGGTATGGTTAATATTACGTTCGCGGAATATGAGTTAAGCAGCAAAATCCAGCCGTTTTTATCCATGTCAGGGGGCGGCCATTTTGCCACTTGCTGTCTCGACTGAAGATGACTTCACAGTTTCTCATGTCTCAGGTAACAACCAATCACAGCTCAGCTTCAGAAAACAGGTGAGCTGAGTAACTGTGATGTCATCTTCAGTCAACAGCAAGTGGCAAAATGGCCGCCCCCTGAGATGGATAATAACGGCTGGATATTTTGCTTCATAATGCATATTCAAATAATCAGAATGTCAAGTTTAGACTAGTGAGGTCACATGTAACATATTGTCAAGAAATGTTTAACGTTGCCTTCCGCTTTGACAAATAGCATCACTGGTTTAAATGTTTTTGTCATGTTACTAAATATATAGATTCTGAACTGCTCCATATGATGCACAGTACATGGCACAGTTGCGTTTTTGTATGATTTTATTATTATTATTATTTTTTAAATGATTTCGATGTGGTTGATAGTATTGGTTGTACTACCATGTGGGTTGAGGCTAGGCTAGGCTGAGTTATCAAATACTTGGTCCGCCATGGCTTAACACGCGTTTTTGGAATGTGGGAGGAAGTCGGCGTAACCTGAGAAAAAAAAACAACACGCATAGGGAGAACATGCAAATGGCACAGCTGAAATTGGACCTCCAAACCTTGACAGTGAGGATGACGCGCCGCCAAGCCTCGTAATCATAAATAATAATGTGCTTCTGATTGACCCCAGATAAAGCGCATAATGCTCAGCTGTTTTAGTAGGCTTTTCTTGGCCTTTTTGTTTTCCAGCAGAAGCCTGATGGTGAACACTGGCATTATGTCAGCTTTCATTCTTTTTGTAACCTTTTTGTTTAGTGGCCTTCTGTCTTTTTTTTTTTTTTTTTTTTTGCTAAAGTATATTGTCTCACTAATCTAAACAGTGTATCCCACCCACACACACAAGCACTCACATGTGGCAGACACGAGCCAGGAAGTCGCTGACCAGTGTGTCGTGCTTGCTGCAGATGTCCCTCTGAAAGGCGCTCTTCAACCAGTCCTCGATGTTGCACACCTGCAGCACCCTGCTGGAGTGCCAGCAGATGGACAGGTGACGCAAAGAAGGTCCCAGCACAAAATTGCCGCTCCTCAGCTGAGAGAGCGAGCTGAAGTGGAGCACCTTCCACAGGCGGGGGTCCAGGAAGACGTCCCGCAGCAGCGCGCAGGTACGAGACAAACTCCTGCGGCTGTCCTTATCCAGGAAGGAGAAAAGGTGCAGGAGACACTCGCGGTTGAGCTGGATGAGATCCATGGGGCGCCCGTCTCGTCCCGTCCCGAGACCCGCGTAAGAGGCCTCGTACCCGGGGCGCGGGGAGGCAGCAAAAATGAGCCTTGCGGCTTTGTATTGTGTGGCCTAGATACGTGATAGCTCCTCGGGCGCATGCTGGAGGCCTTGCACATATAAGGCTGTGGAGTGGAAGGCTATTTTGGGAAGACAACTGCCAGAGCAGTCAAAGAGGGAAGTGTTGGAGCCACACGCTCCCTTCCCATCTGTCGTGGCTCTCAACAGGCGGCCAGCAGCCCACCGGGGTGAAGCAGATGTTTAGTTGACACTGTCCCGGCCTAGTTATCTGATACAAGCGCGCCCTGAGTGACATGGAGCTAGAAAGGGGGAGAGAAACATTGGCACACAACGTGACACCGTACAATAACACTGGATTCGTACAGCCACTTTGAAAACATTATTTGCCATCAACGCTAATTACACCTAATTCATGACATTCAATGGAGAGCTCTCATTCCTTTCTACCTGGGTTGCGTAACATTTGATTTTTAAAACTGACAGATGAATTAGGCGATTCACAAGTTGAAAAGTGCATGTAAAATATCTTAATAAAATAATTAATGCTGTTTTTCTACTTTTAATAATTTCATTGTATAAGAAAAAAATCGTATGTATATATTATTTTGTTTTATATTTTAACAATAAATCAATAAACAAATGAGAAATTTACATGAAAAAAAAGTAAATACTGTGGAACCTACCGGTACTAGGCTGACCCACAAATACTGAAAATACACATATCAATGAAGCTCAATATAAATGCAACCCGGGGGGTTGTCTGGGGGGACAAAAATATTCACCAAAAAACATCCTTTTCCATGGGGGGAAATAATATTTTATTGGGTGAAAGGAAGTCCATGAATAATTAACTTCCTGGGTCCCAGACATCTGTTCATACATTTGAATTAACCAATTTTTAGGGGGTGGGGGAATCGTAATTAATGCAACACAGTGTTAGCTCAATAGCATAATTGCCTAAGCCATTTTTATCATGCTGTCCCACAATGTCAGTAAAAAAAACAAAAAACAATGCACCAAAATTATGTTTAATATTTATGTCTGTGCAGATTCTTGGTCGTCCCATTTGTAATAAGCTGCAGGTTTGAATTGAGGGAACTGCACTCTTTTGTTTGTTGAATTTGTTGGTGGTTGGGGAGGGGCTTCTCTGTTTTTCCAAAAATGACTTGGCAATTAACCTATTAGGCTAGCTTTAATGTTACGGCTTTTGATAAAGGAAATGCTCCTTGGGCCAGATTAAAGAACAGACTGGGCTGTATGTGGCCCATGGATCATACTTTGCCACCCATTTGGAACATAAAATGTATGTATTATTCTCTGTCTTCTTTTACATGCAGATGTACATTTTCTTCATATGTAAATTTGATATGGAGCCAAATGTATGGACCTATCTATCTGAAACTATTTTAAGGTATTGCGTGAGAGGGAATATGCAGGTAGGTCTAAAGAGATAAATGGTAAACATTAGACTATACATTTGATACTTGGACCAATATAATTGTGAGTGCAGTATATGATGTAAGTGCTGTAAACGTGGGACTGCAAAAAAGGGAGTACAGTACAAGCTGACCCATGTCAGTTTCCCAACTTCCCTGTATTGTACTCAAGACAATGACATCGTATGATGTGAGAGAACGTCACGTTTGGTTACTCAGCGGCGCTTTCTCTCAAGATGAATCTGTGACCCAGTGAATTTTTAAAAATTGCTTAATGGCAATGCAGAGGACATGCCAATATGGCCAAGTCATCATCATCATAAACTACGCTTGCCAGTCATGTCCTGTTCTCCTCTCTATCAGTTCAAAACACACGCACGCACACACTCTGAGGACATTGTGCAACATGAGTGCCGGGAATACATTCTGGATCGTGACTCACTGTGCCACAATGTCCTTTTACCAGTGAAGGGAAGAAAACAGTTCAATACGTGCTCATTAGTGCTGAGCATATATCCTCACTGCGTCAGAGATAGAGAGAGAGAGAGAGAAAAAAAAAAAAGACTTTTAGAGAGTCGTGAGCCACGTGAGCTCAGCGGCTTGTTTTTGTTTTTAGCAAAAAAGATGCACAACAAAGGGTCAGCCATGTTGCTCTTGAACATTGAAGGCTGCTTCTAATTCCCAGTAGCCAATTCAAGGAGGACTTCCACACCTCAGCGAAACAGAATGAGCTCGCCTCATTCAAATTTCTGACAGATGAGTGAAACAGGATTGCATTAGTATGCACACCTGTGTCTTCTTCAGTTAAGATGATGCACCAATGATTATTTTCACAATCAGACAAGCTGTGGTTTTACATTTTTGATTTATTTAAATCAATGATTTAAAAAAAAAAAAAAAATGCTGTCTTCAAGTTATTTACCCGATTCTGGGAGAAAATGTGGTAATTACTTAGGCTCAATGGTTAGACATTATAAATATCCACTGAGCTGTTTCGCCAACAAATAACATTTACATTTATTTTTCATTATGCTGTAAAAAAGAAAAAAGAAAATAACTCTTTCTGGCCATGATGAATGAGCGATTTTTGTCAGTCATGAAAATGTTTGAATAAAAAAAGGGTACAATGTCCCACATGAGTAAAGCATGTTTCTCACATATCAATAATCAGGCCATATTTTCTACCTTCAGGTCAAATTTAAGAAAGATCTGATTGTTGGATGCTGGATTTTTCCTGTCAAATTTGCTCAAAAATTGTAAATTTCCTTGTGTGGGGTCTGTCACGTTTTGAAAACTGGTTACAAGTTTAAAAATCAGTATGTGTATACCGTTGTGAGCAGGTGAGAACATGACAAGGCATCAAATTAAGGTAGAATCCAAACTATTGTGTGATGGCAGTGTCTGACTAAAAGTTATTTGTCAGTCTGAGCCGGTTTGGCCAACAAATGTTTTCCAAAGCTAAACAATGTGAAACATTTGCATTAAAAAAAAAAAAAAAAAAAAAAAAATCACCAAACTTAATCGACATCTGACCACCCTGTGATGATGTCATAAGGATCCTAAAAAAAAGAAAAAAAAACTGTCGTGAGGGTTGTGAGGTGAAGAACATAATACAATCTGATTCATTGCGTCAAAGTTTGAACGTCATCCCCACTTGCAGAAGTCTCGGCCGATCCCGTTCTGTCTGGACAGGATTCCTCTACCGGTGACCTATCCGGCGTCGACCGGTCACCCAGAACCCCTTTCGCGTCCACCCCTGCAGAACACATGTCCGCCGCCGCCATCCCTTGATTGGTCCTCTCCGTGTAGAAGAGGATGTACGCCTTGGCCTTCCTCAGCGTTTCCTCACTGGCGAGCGTCACCGTGCTATCGTTGAAGTGATACCAGCGCCCCTCGTGGCTGCCGTAGGCCGTGTAGTGGCCCGATCCCACCCTGCAGACACACACTGTGGGTTAGGTCACATTTTGCAGTCGGCCATAAGGCTGTGATTGAGGGGCTTGGCCACGTCTGGCTCAACACTGCCCCTTAGAGGTCTCTGATAGAACAGCGTCACGACCAAGTAACGTTAATAGCTTTAAGTGGAGCTTGTGACGGCAAGGCTTTAAATGTGGTTGTTTCTGACATGAGATGAAAGTATTTAAAAAAAAAAATGTTCTACTTACCCAGACCCATGATGTACTACAATGGCCGCCAGGTCATACAGACAGTTCTCCGCTAACAAACTCTGTGGCTGAAGAAGATACAAGCAAGGTGAGTGTTTTTTTTTTTTTTTCTTCCTGTTTTCATGCCGTCATATATTGCTTTGTTGTTGCTCGGTTGTTGATGAATATATCTCCCATACGAGCTAAAATTTCTAGCCATCTATTTTTTTTATTTTTTGGCTGCTTGGTCTCTCACCATCTGCGGTTATTTGTATTGTGATGGATATTTATTGGCAATGCAGTTGGACAGTGATTAAAAAGAGAACAGACCACAAAAATAATAGAAAATAGTAACACGATGACAACAATGACATTGAGTCAGATTAGATTGATATTATGTGGAGTGGGAGAGGATCGTGGACAGGACCGGACCAGTTTGTGGTGGGAGGGCCTATGAGGTGCCATACACACCTGTCAAGAATTTGAGTACAGATGAGAGGATGCTTTAGGAGGTTACCATAATCATCAGGGTTGCCTGTGCCTTCTGCAGAGATGGCAAGTAACGAAGCTTGTACTTTTGAGTATTTTTACTCCTACTCGTACATTTCAGAGCCTGTACTTTTTTTTTTACTTTTACTTGAGTAATTATTTGAGTGAGTACTTTTACCAAAGTTTTTTTTACACAAGTAATTGTACTTTTACTCAAATAGAGCAAGTCGGTACTTTTTCCATCTCTGCCCTTCTCACACGTGCAGGTTTTCAAATAGCACATTTATTATAGTGTGGCGCCACCTACAGCTTGCAGCCAGTCAATTACAGCTAACAAAAAACATTTAACCTCCAGAAAAATGTATAGAATATTTCAGGATTTTTTTTTAAAAGACTTGTTTTTGGTCCATTTAAAAAAATAACAATAAGCTTTTATTTATTTTTTATTTTTTAGGTGGAAAATTAATCAGGGTCCACTCAGCGTTCGGGGCCCCAAAGTGACGTTTTTTTCCCAAGACACCCCAAATCCCAAGCAGCAACGGCGGTCAACAGGCTTCCTTCACACTTTTAGGTCAGTAGTCTGCTCCCCTTGGGAATAAGATTTTCCTGACTCCTTCATACCAACCTGCATATTACATGTTTTTTGTTGTCCTAGCGCTCAGAAGGATTCCACTTAGACATTTTCTATAGAGGCCGTCTGAATAAACGTGCCTTTCTTTCTGTTTGTAAAGGCTGACAACTATAGGAGCCTGCTGGAGTTTGTACTTGGGCACAAAGAAAGCCTACAATGAGGTACAAGCTTACCTCAAGTAAGTAGCCCTTCATGTCCAAGTCTTTCAGTGGAAATTCCACATAAGTGTCCACTTTATTTCTCAAAAAGGCAGTCCAGTGGAACCTTTTCAAGTGCAGGCACAAAACCTGCATTTGGAAACAAAACATTCAATTGGAACTTTAGAATGCAAATTATTTTACCACAGTAGTTGACATGAAATATTTTAATTCACGGTACTAATTTATTCTGGTAAGAGGCTTATTCATAATAGTGACTCTTCTTTTACCTTTGGAAGCTTTTGGATCCAGAACTTCTTGGTGGATTTCTGTCGTTTTTTGCATTTGTGACAATAGTACAGCTCGGTTTCATCCAGCTCTTCCAGGTCAGTGAAGCTTCGTAGGCATTCTGAAACATCAATTTGGCTTTACATTCCCCACAGACCACATCTGATAGAGCAGACCGATATCTTACCACGCAACGTGCACGTCGGCCCTGGCTCTTGATCTTTACTCCTCTTCTGTCTGAACCGACTGGGAATGTCCAGAGAAAGATCTAAGTGAGAGAAATGTGGAATGTAAGTTGTGCATCTTGAATGATAGTTGTTGTTTTTTTGTTAGTTTTTTTTTTTTTATTCTTGGGAGCAATGACTTCAGTGTGCAAGACAGTCACAGGAGAAAAATAAAGGTTTTTTTTTTCTTTTACTGTGTTCTGTTACTGTTTTTCATTCAAATATTTGACCATCGTCTAAGAGTAAACACTGGTGGTATGGATGTCACGATAAGGGCAATATTATGATATTGTGATATTAAAACTACCACAATATCGTCGTCAAGTTCACAACATTTAAAAGGAACACATCTGTTAAAAAAAAAAAAGGTTGATTTCCATTTTTGCGGTTCTAGCACCCTCTAGTGGCATAAAAAGCATAATATTGTGGGGTTTTTTTTAGTTTTTTAGTATGAGCTTTTTTTTTTTTTTTTTTTTTTTTTTTTTATTTTTTTTTTTTAACAATATTGTGATCTTTTTTAAATATCGCCAACGCCCCCACAATATCGTGATAATTATCGCATCGTGACCCTCATATCGTGATAATATCGTATCGTGATGTTTGGATATCGTTACATACCCATGTGGTGGTGTCAGTCTTACCAAGAAATGGATCAAACTTCCGTGATTCGGTCCCACATATCAAACAGTTGACTTCATTCTCAAGGATGCCACCAAAAATAGATGTGACGACGCTGGGAGTGCCATTCCTGCAGGAAGACCAACACATGACATCAATACATGCGTACAAAACATGCAGTGCACAAGGACATTGGAATGTTAAAGTCAAAAGTAGTTCTGGATGTAATTGTGTACTGTGCTTCTAAAGGATAAGACTGTCTTTTTATAGAAGAGTGAGCATAAATTATATGGCAAACCTGTATAAAATAATTGTCTCGTCGGTGGGAAACCACAATGGACCTAGGAGACAATAGCTCTTTTTTCACATAAAAATTAGCATAAAACACAAACTATTGTCAACCTACAAGCAGCTTTTGTCATCCGCGCTAGATAGTCGGAAGCCATCCCGAGGCGAGCTCTGCTCTGCTGCCCCGTTCTGACTGTGCTGGAGCTCCCTGTGCAGGTGGTCCAACAGGTAGCGCATGAACTCGTGGGCGTCCTGCTGCTGGTAGCCTCTAGATGGCCGGAAACACAGGAGATGTCAAACTGTTTGGAATTGAACAAGTAGAAGCTAGTAGGGATGTAATGATAACGGCGACATCGTAATATCGCAAAATTAAAACTACCACAATATATTGTCGTCGTCATGGTCACGACAGTAAAAACAGCACATCTGTTAAAAAAAAAAAAGTCGGGTTGATTTCCATTTGTGCAGTTCTAGCACCCTCTGATGGCTAGTTTTTTAGTGCAGTTTAATTTTCACAAGGGATGATTTAGCCCTTCTATGTTTAAAATCCACGCTAATTGTCAGATAATATATATTATATGCTTGTGAACCGAGTCAATATGTGGAGGAACTCAATGTGTTCTTGCATTAGCAAGTAAGTGCCTCAATATATATATATATATATATATATATATATATATATATATATATATATATATATATATGTATATATATATATATATATATATATATATATATAATATTTTCATAAATATATTTATCAATTTTTTATATATATATGTATATTTTTATATTTTTCATTGCTGCAATATACAAAAGCACACTATTGTGTGTTTCTTTTTTTATTATTTTTTTTTAGTATGAGCTCATTCATTTTTTTTTTTTCCACAATATTCTGACATTTTTTGTATCGTCAACCTCCCAACAATATTGTGCTAATTATCGTATTGTGATGTTTGGCTATCGTTACATCCCTAGAAACTAGTGGTGTCACTATTGATTATTTTTAGAATCGATTATTCGATTAATTGAATACAATTTTATTTTTGCATTCAAGTGTTTTAAAAAGCATTTTCCCCCCGATAACTGTTTATTATCAAGTGATTGTTTATTTCGTATTCGTATAGTAATTGAAAAAAAAAAAAAGGGTGGGAGATTTATGTACTCATCAAACTGATTAAGACTACAGAAATTAGTGATTAATGACTGCTGAGATGCTGAAATCAGTTCGTTTGGACAATTTTCAATTAAAAAAAATTGCTCCAAACACTTACTTGATTATTAAAATAGTTGTCGATTAATTTGCTAATTGATTAATCGATAAATTTTGACACCTCTAGTAGAAACTTTTTTTTTTTTTTTAACATACCTGAAACTGGGCATGATTTTCCACACTGCATAAAATAAGGAGTCTGGACTGAAGGCAGTCTGGTTTCCTTGCCAGAGGGAACAGAATGTCTTTCGTAACTCCTCCACCAGTGAACTGTTGAATTCACATAAAGCAAACCGTCATGCTGCCGCCATTACCTCCTTCTACATATGACTCACTCGAGTCGATTGTGGTAAAATTGACTTTGGAAAAAAGATTCTTCATTTAAGATAAACTGCTTAATGCTATATCTCACTGAATTCAGGAAGAAGAAAGATAACAGACGCAACATTTCCAATACGGTTCCTTAATTCAAGCATCTTTAAGTGCACTAACATTGTTTTCAGACGCATGCACTCTGCTAATTACTCCTGCCAGACGAGGACCTTACACACTGCTGTCCCCTTGGCTGCGAGTGTGGTACATCCTCCTTCCGGCCGTCTTACCGCTGCGTAACGCCACTGCCGGCAAGCCCTTGAAATAACAGCTGAACTGCTCGATGTTGCTGCAAGGGAAATGTGACACTTTTTGAGCTTTAATACTTCACATAATTAACGTAAAATTGTTTTGTTTTTTTTTGCTTGCAATTCTCATTGTCATTGAAACACTCACCTGAGCGACTGCAGAATGGCATTCATAAAACATGTGTTGCCAAGGTTACGCAGGCCCGTAGCTCCCAAAGCGGCCCCGTCCTAACAAGTACAGGGTGACATGCAAGAGCACATTACCAAATTAAAACACAGATCAGCTTTTAGCATTTACAGACAGTGACGGCCAAATTGTAAAGCTTTTAAAGTTGAAGGTTCAGAGATAAGCCAGAGACAAATTTGGAACATAAAGCAGTCGTGCTGTGAGTGTGACAACATATTCCGCCACTGCACAAACTAGTTGAGCACCATTGATAACCTCAAAACATTTTGTCAGTTCAATCATATCCCGTATACAATGACAATGAGCAGCATAAGCTTGTAATTTTAACGCTAGTTATTATTATCTACATTTTTGCTGTCTTACATTCTCTTTCAGCATTTTCTTGTCTGGGGCTTGACCGTCTTGAAGTTTTCTTTTCCTCTGTCTGTCACCAGTCAAGGCTGAGCTGTGTTAAGGGGGAAAAATATTTGTTTTAGTTGAGAGTGCACGTTCTTGTGTAACATTGCAAAGATGGAGAAATATCCCTTGAGGTGAGAGACACTTACTTTTCTAAGCTCTGGAGATATTCCCGCACTTTTTGCACGTGACCAAGTTTGGTGTCATTGACAACAAATTCATCACATCTGTAACTATAAAACAGCTTTGACAGCACATATTCAACTTGGTGTAAAAATATTTTATGGTAAGTAAGTAGGGAAATTATTAATCTGTTAAATCAAGACTTGACTCACCAGAACACACTGTAGTTGCCAGAATCCATGCAAACCGAATGTTGAGTTTTCTCTTTCTCCTGTTTGTCAGCCTTCTTTTGGTTACTTCTTGACACTTGACTATCTTCAAAGTGCTTCTTTGCATGCCCGTTCACATATCTGGTGGGGTACAACTATTAATTCTCAAGCAAAAACATTACAAAAGAAACATTGAGCCCAGTCTGTATGACTCAGAAGACACAAAACATAAGAGAGCAACTAGTTCTTGGAGAGATACTATTCTGAAAAGTGATACAATGTTTTTCCCTGTCTGAGGGACTAAATAATTATGTAATTGTCTAGTAAGAGTGATGACACAACTTACCGTCCACAGTGGACCACCAGGCAGGTGAGGCAAAGCCACGGACTTTTATTCGATCTGCAAACTAGACAAGACAGAAGGTGAATTGTTTCTTGTGCACAGGTAATATGTACAGTTTCAACAAATCGCCACTATGTTGTATGGTGCTGCCTTTAAAATTGAGCCCGATCGGCCGGTGTATGGTCACTCACCGCTGCAGCACCAGGACGAAGGAGCGCCGTTAGGCAGCCTGGAGGAGTCGCCGGGAAAGCTCACGTTCGAGCCCAAATGAAGGCACTCCATCGTGTTAAATCTCCGGAGAGGGCGTCATAAAGTAGCGAACGGACACAGCGACCGCAGCACACATAGAACGAAAAGGTCAGCTAACAATAGTTAGCCAATTAACATCAACTAGCTAGCTCACGTTAGCCGCCACCGGTAAACTACTTCTGCACGTTTTCCTCCCTTTTTTGCAACAAAACGTTAAAACGTCGTTTGCCACTAGAGTCACTGGGTGCGATGGGTGACACGAATTACCCAAAAACGTTGTTTACACCCATATATGTTATGAGGCATAAATGTAAAGGTAGTTATTGGTGAATAACACACTTGGTAACAGAGAGCGGTCACCCTACACAAATGGAAACAACCCAGGAAGTGACGTACATTTGCCGGCCGGTCTTCTAGCGCCGCAGGTGACGAATGATGAGATTTAAAAACAAACACAATATGCTAGAAAATTCACAATATATATTTTAAACAATTTTTTATCGGATTTTTTTTAAATTTGGAATTTGTGTATCTATTTCGAAGCTGAAATGTGTAGTTTCCATTATGGGCTGCCTGACACGCATGCGCAGTTGAGAACGCCTCCTCAAAGACGACAAACAGGCTGTTAGTGGGGAATTATCTTGACTCAAAACTACCACACAATTTAAAGCCCGTTGAAAGGTAAATCTGTTGTTTTAGCCTCCATTATTATTGTTATCATAATCCATTCATTTATTTTCTTTTTTTTTTATTGTCCTCTTAGGATAATGCTCAAGCTGGATCCTTCTTATCACAGCTGATGTGAGAGGGATGGTACACCCTGGACTGGTCGCCCGCCAACTGCAGGATAAGCGTTCACGCAACATCATGTTCATGTCACACCTGTTGACAATTCAGAGCAAGGGTCACCACACCAACATGGTCGCAGTGAGAACCAGGTATCCCTCAACGACTGCACGAGTAGCCCATGTTTCAAAACTAGGTCACTGTGATGGGACATTGTGAATTTCTAGGAATGCTGTATAAGTGACCATGTGAACATACATGTAGATATATGTATAGAGTTTTGCATTGTGATATTTACTATAATTATTGTGAGAAATCATTAACATGGTCAGTGTCTTCGCATAGAGTAAATGAGTGAACGCTACTATGCTAATGCTGTAGCCATGTGTTCCAAAAGACTCAACTTGTCTGAAACATGACTACTAGATGAAGGATAACTACGTTTCATATCACTACTTGTTAAAATTAAAACGCTTGTATGAATTGGAGGTGTTTTATTGTAAAAACATGCTTTTGAAGATTAAGCGTTACAGTAGTTCAACGCTTATTTACTGCCATAAGCTTACGTTCAATATTATGCATTTACATGTAAAATATGGCACAGTACATAGCGTGTGTACAACAGTAGTTCACTTACTGCATGTTGGCGTTGACATGCATTGAAAAGCAAACCTAAACAAGGAACGCTAGCAAAAGTACCTGTAGAATTATTTGAATAACTCATAAAGTAGTTAAAATTCTGATTAATTTCATGGTGCACAGCTTTTAGATTATTGCTGACAAACAACCCATTAGATGTACAGTGCTTATAAAAAATAAAAAAAAAATAAAAAATGAGATGACTTACTACTCTACAATACAGAAAAAGTCCAAATTTGTTACTGAAGAGTGTTGAACTACAATGTCACTCAATAGTGTGCAGAACTGTTAACGATAATCAGATGTTGCCTTTATTATTGTGGGGGTGGATGCTTCCATAGATGCCATATTGTCGCAATACATTTGCACCTTTATCAAGATCCGAGATGTGCAGTTGAAGTTAGACACACAAGTATGGTCTCAACACTTTAAAACACTTTTTTTGGGCTATGCCATTTCAAGACTCTGCTCCCTGAGAGGAGCTTCAGGCTGTCCGTCTCTACTTTTCACCGGCACCCTCTTCTGCTTTTTCCTACAGAAAGAGCACAGTAAGAGGTTTTAAGGAGACACATAATCAAATAACCAGGTTCTTGTATTTTTTTTCCCCCCAGTGAAAACTTTGCTCTTACTTAGACTGAACAGTCAAGACGATGATCGTGATGATGATGGATACGACGACGAGCGCAATCAAAACTCCACAGATGATTGCTGTTGAAGATGATCATCAAGTGAGTAAAACCAACTGTATCATGTATTTTAAATCGGATTGTTTACTAGGGTGGCCCAGACATAACAGAATTCAATTGTGGCCTCAATATTGGCGCAAAATACTAATTTGTGGCCATGAAATATGCACATTATACCTATATAGTAGCCACAATTGAATGTTCCCATGTCTGGTCTGAGGTTTATGTAGTTTACTGTTTTTATCTACCGATTGGCGTGTCTGGTTCGTCCTCCTCCTCTTCCTCCCGGTTATCTAAGAATACAGGTGAAAACGATTAGATCTGCTTGAAATTAAGCGTACGTCTATAAGCAGGATTGGGGAGGAGATTTACACTCACCGTGAATACCTGCACAGGTGGCGTTGCAGCTGTCAGGGTCAAAAAATCGGTTTCCGTTTCCGTGGCAGCCTGTCCAGTGGAATTTTTTGCACTTCTGATGAACCGCATCATAGTAAAATCTCAGAAACTTTCCGTTACATCCACCTTTGAGATGTTTCAAGAGGCAAGCTGCCTTTGCTAGGAGGGGGAGAAAAAAAAACATTAAACTGTAATTATTTGAAATCTGTCACTTTCTCTGATAATGATGATGATGATAAATGTGGTCATGTGTTCAAAGTAGTTTCATTGGCATGCAGTCTGTCGTTCCACTTTTTACCACCAGGTGGCGTATTGTCTACCTAACTGCACAGCACTGAAGTGTTCTCTGTAGATTCACTGGGCACAATTCAGAATT
This sequence comes from Festucalex cinctus, assembly GCF_051991245.1. Lineage (NCBI taxonomy): Eukaryota > Metazoa > Chordata > Actinopteri > Syngnathiformes > Syngnathidae > Festucalex > Festucalex cinctus. The sequence continues at coordinate 23,191,215 of NC_135413.1, read as the reverse complement.
TTAAAGATAGATTTTTAATTTTCTTTTTGCACAGTTTTGACCAACATTAATTTAGCAATCAATTCATTTTTATGGTTTACTAATAGGCCACATCAAGGTGGTAAATGAGGTCATTAACTCATTCACTGCCAGCATAGGAAAAATAGATATTTGACGTCTTTAGCCGTCAATGGCAGTGAATGAGTTAAATATTATCAGCAGGCTAGTAGGACACAGAAACTTGCTCAAATTAAAATTATTACAGACACAAAATCTTAAAACTGATTATCCAACTATTGTTTATTGTTTAAAAAATAACCATATACACCAGGTGAGTCTACTTTTCTCTGCCTTTGACTGGTATACACTGATTGCCAATTGTGTTTTTCAACAGGGATAGGTTGGAGGGTGTGCGATTCTGCGCCACTGTAAATTTCAAACTTGGTAACAACTTTACTGACACACAGCCACCAGTAGATGGCATCAATGCCTAATTTTAGATATGAGATCAGCTCACTTTTGTGAGTCCACTGGGAGAAACAGCTGACAGAATCAATTTTTTTTCCCAGTGCCAGAAGTCGTTTTTTTTGTTGTTTTTTTTTTTGTTTTTTTAAATGACAAAATGCATTAAAATGGCTGGCAGTGAAATTAGTTTTAACCATTGCATATTCCAAGTTGCCACCATGTAATCTCACCATCCTTAGGGTAGATGCTGTCAATATTGGCCGAGCAGTTGTGCATGCACTCCCGTTCGTTTAGGAAACGATTGCCGTTTCCTCCTTCGCCTTTGTATATGAACGGGCTGCACTGGTCGTTGTTGGCGTCGTAATGCAAAGAAATGATGAAGCTCTTCCCAGAACCTTCATCCTCGGGTTGGTGGCAAAAATCTGTTGGATGATTAAAAGAAAAAAAAAAAATACCCATGGTATTACGTGATGGCATGTACTAGTAGTGATAACATGACCATTGCACATGCTTGTGATATCATCCATGCAACCGTTGCTATAAATGTTTAACATCATCACTCCCTTTTTTTTTTTTTACGATGGCAATAAAACACACCACCTATGCTATTGAAACTTTCTGCCCTTCATAGTTCCTCAAAAGGGAATTGGTTTCATATACTATCATAACTTTTTTTTTTTTTTAAACCATACCCCACTTGATTTTCAATGCAAAGTACATTGTATACTGTCTCAAATCCGTCCCACAATGATCCTATTGTTAGTTGTTGTATCAGCTTATGTTAGTCATAGTCAGGAGCAATGTCGAAATACATTAATATTTTTTGTGAAAGTACCAGCTGGGATAGACTCCAGCTCACCTGTGAACCTAATAAGGAGAAGCGCTAGAAAATGGATGGATAACTGCAACCTTTCCAACATTTTGATGGATTTGCTTTCAAAGTTTTAAATGAGGTCAGATGGAATGATATCTTGACGTGGAGAAAACATACAGGTACTGGTGAATTTAGTCCTTTTTTGTCCGTTCATCAATCAACATTTTTGTACCTTTGAATACATTATTATTATTTTTACAAATTAACTACATATTTTTAATAACATCCATCTGCTTGTCACTTGACATATTTTTGATACTAAATACTTTTTTTTTTTCTTCTCGTTAACACAGATTGGAAAATGACCTACCTGGAACTTCAGACTGGCCAAGGTGAAATACAGCACAGAAAATGGCAAAAAGTAGTAAGTGCTTCATCTTGCAGCTTTTCTCTGAGCTGTCTCTCACCCACTGAATCCTGGTTGTAAACTGCAGAATGAGCGGGCTGTCTTTGCTGACCTTTGGATCACTTACACCTCTTCAATCGAAACTAACGTTAATGGATGAACGTGGGATCGGGTATAGCGGAGCAATGCGTGCGAGTGTGCAGATCGCTACAGTTGTGTTTTGCTCATTGAGGTTGATGTACCAGTAATCATTTTTTGTTCTAAACAACCAGTCAGAGGAAGGAAACATGCGGATGTCGTGGAGGGCCAGCACTCTGGCCTTCTCAAATCTGATTGGCACATTTGATTCTGAAGGCGCTGGGCAGATGGCATTGACGTGGCAGCAAATAGAGGCTGAAAGCTGATTGAAGCCTAGCCTATCACTAGCCACGATATTCCACAACATACATTTATGATAATGCATTTATTATACATACTGTATATAACAGGCACAACTTCAAGCACAGGAAGCACTATAAATACAGTACAGTGATATGAAGGACACAATAGAGAGTATGTCAGGATTAATTGAGTGCAGCGGAAAATAGACAAATGAAAGTATGAAAACTGGTTATTGATCTAAGACTTAGGTCTGCAACCTGAGGCTCTGGAGGCACATGTGGCTCTTTAGTCCCAAATAGTAGAAATAATTTATACATATATATATATATATATATATATATATATATATATATATATATATATATATATATATATATATATATATATATATATATATATATATATATATATATATTACATATTTTAATTTTTTAAGATAAAATATTATTTAAATTAACTATTGAATGAAATAAAAAAAAGAATGATTAAATATTTAAAAATGTCAGTTTTTTGTAAATTTATAAGTTGTCAGAAAAAGAGAGACAAAAGGTATATGAAAAAGTTTAAATATATATCAAAACATGTCGGAAAAGTGACTATAAAATGTCCAAAAAGGAAGACGAAAAGCAGAAAATTACCATATAATGTAGTCAAAATTGCTAAAAAAAAAAAAAAAAAAAAAAAAAAAAAAAAGTCAGAAATTTCATTTAAAAAGGGAGAAAAGTCCAAAAACAATAGAAGAAATCCTGAAAATGACCATATTATCGACACAAAATTGCCCCCCAAAAAGTCCGAAAATTTATTTTAAAAAAAAGGCAGAAAAGAAAACTCCAAAAAGTAACTATAAAATGTTCAAAAACAAAATAAGAAATCACAAAATGTACAAAAATATTTTTAAAAAATATAAAAATAATTTTTGGGCAAAATTGCCCAAAACAATCAGAAAGTTGATAGAAAAAGGCAGACACAAATAAAAAAAAAATAGCCATAAAACGTCCAAAAAAAAAAAAGGTAGAAGAGAGTCAGGAAATGACCATAATAACAATATGTTCAGAAAAATTGCTAAGCATGTCACACATTTGAAAGAAAGACAGAAAAATCCAAAAATGTGTAAAAAACTAAATCTGGAAAATTATACACACACAAAATCCAAAAATGGAAGATGAATGTTAGAAGAAAATGAAACTCAAAGTACTGGTTGCTACATATTTTCTGTTATGGTGCGGCTCTTGGGCCCTCAGGACAGTAGACTAACACTACCACACTGTTTCGTTTATCATAATGTTCAAAGCTTTTTGCAGCTCCAGACAGATTTTTTTGTTATTTATTTGCCCTAAAATGACTCTTTTTACAGTTAAGGTTGCTAACCCCTGATCGAAGACAATGAAGTAGGCAGCGTCTAATATTCTCAGGCGGTCACCAATCCATGTACCTGCTTGGTTTCCGACTTTCTTGGAGTATAAAATGACTGGAATGCTAATCTGCTAGTTTGCACATTTTTATACTGACAGTGGGGCCACATTTAAACATTTTCCCTCGCTTGCAATCAAAGTCGACCAAATGTTCGGATGTCTCTAAAAGATTATCCTGAGCAATTATCTTGTGGTGAAGGCTGGGAGGGATTGTTCTTCCTCGAGATGCTCGGAAAATGGTCGTTCCCGGCATTCTCAAATCGTACACATTCTGTATTTCCCATGACAAATCCTTCTGCGGTCAACACGAGAAATCGACTGAGCCTCCGAATCAGTAATTGTGAACTAAAACGAAACGATACGCAGTTTCTAGACACAAATAGAGGAACAACTGATTGTATTGCATGCTTGTATAACGTGTCTCTGAAGTCATTCATCACAGTAAAAATGAAGGCAAGAGTTTGCCGCTGTTATGTATAGTAAGTAGTTAGCCAGATAGCGAACTGTTAGCCTACTTTATTACACTTCTTCTTCTAGTACTACCCTTCTCTGTTTTCTCATGCCGAAAATCATTATTGGCAGTTTGTTTACACATAGTAATGGCATTTTGAAGCCTGAAAACTGATTTTGAATTAGAACTTGTATAACGTAAAGTCTAAAGTCAATAAAATAGAAATAGAGTGGATGGTGTTAAATCAAGCTCAAGAGAGCCCTCTGGTGTCAAACTGCAAACGCACACTCATGCAAGCACACGCACACTCGGCCGGAGCCACTTGACAAAGATTTCATGGAAGCTGCGGACTTGTCACAGAGCGTGTTGACAAGAAGACACAGTGGGTTGGTGTTGTTGCGGCTGTGACGTCAACGGAGGCTTACAATGACAGACGACGTGCGCTTAAAAGCGGTGTGGAGGCTTGTGGTTTGCTGCACGGACCGATCCACGTCAGTCAGAGGGCACCGAGATGCTGCGTTTCAGCCTCACATCCGTCGCTCTATTACTGCAAGTGCTCGGGACTCACGGTAAAGATGCTTTCGGGGCCAATGAATGTTGCTTTATTTTAACCTTTTAAAAATTGGAGCTGAGTTGTCTTATTTGCATGTGTGTCTCTTTCAGGGGCCAAATGGGGCTATACCAGTAAGTTTGGTTATACCTTTTTTTTTTCTTTCTTCATTGTGCTATTGTAATAATTTCTACATGTTATACAGTGTCTCATGAAAACTTCTGTTAGATTTTTAAAAGTTATGACAAAACATTTATCACCCGAGGGAAAAGTTAACCTCCTGACTACCAGGAAAAAAAAATGTTGTCCAATCATGTTTATTTTGATATTCCCCCAATCTTTGTGAAGTAACTGGAATACTGCAAAAGACATTTTTGAAAAAAAAAGTTTTTATTTTTAAGCTATGATGTGTCCACTGCAGAGGACATTTTTTTAAACTTAAATGCTAGGCTCAAATACAGTTAAAATAATGCAAACGATACTTTAACGTGTTCTTAAGAGTCTTATAGAAAACATGCGAACAACATTTAAAGCCTAAATTTGTTCAATAAAAAGTGTTATACACTTACTTTTCCTCTTCCCTAAAAAAGTGCTTGCACTGAGGGAAGCCCCACCCCTACACATTTGGTATCATTGGAAAGCTCTGGATGTCCTCTATCGAGCCCAAAATGAGTTAATTCAATCGTATGCACTGGGTGGAGATATTCAGGTCCACTACAGAGGACAAATTTTGAATTGCTGGTAGGAGGTTTCTTAACTAACTGATATCCAACCATTGTGGACTTTGAATTGCTTAGCAATATTTATAATTGTGATATAATAATCTCCCAAAAAAATAGTCAGTTTGGACCTTCTCTGCTTCTCTAAAGTCACATCAATGTTGCATTAAGTGCCTCTATTTGAAATTATATTTTACCTGGATGAATTTTTGAGTCATTCATTTTACTCCAAAAATGTATTATTGTCTTCAACAGTTCTTTGCTCAAAGTATTTCCAACACTTTTATATGGAAATTAGAGGAAATCTTATAATTAGGAATCTGATGTTCAGTTTTTTTAATCACAGCAGTGGTTTGGCATTAATAAGAGCGGATGAGGCTTTTGTGCATTAATCACACATCTGCAGTCGGTTCACATGCGAATTAGGAACAATCAAGACGTTTAAATGAAGCCCTGTGAAACTATCTTGGTGATTCACTGAGTCATGTGCGCTTGTAAAATCTTCTGGTGGGAAGAAAAAAATAGCAAGTTAGGCTCACAGCATCCAAAGTGTCATCTTAGTGGTCAAGAGTCCGGCCAGCCGGAGGCCACAAGTGCACAGGTGACTCATCAACCATCTCCAATCGAAACTTGAGCTCTAAGGCCAAAAAAAAGATGTAAATAATTATTCTCTTTCTCTCTGCACATATTAGTTGATCATGTCATTTTGTGGAAAAGCTCAAGCGGCATCATGATGAGACAGGACGCATCCCATTGAAACAGCAATTAAGAAATTGTGGAAGAGAAATAAGTGATCATCATTCAAGCTGTGAATTATTCATTTCTAAACCGGCCACAAAATTCAATTTTTGGGAGGTGAATTCAAACATGACACTTATGAAATTCAATTTGTAGACTGGAGCATCGGGTTCACGAGCTCTACTTTCATCCCGTATATGTTTTAATTAACATGTCTTGTTTTGTTGTCACGCCTTACTCCAACAACTGATATGATGTTGAGAGACAAGCTGTGGAGCTCATCTTGTAAAGTGCGCAGCTCGACTCTTAAAATATTCTGCGTCTTTTTCTTTGGTACAACCTCTCATTTAGACAAAGTTGTCACACGACAGCCTGGTCCGCGCAGTGAAGCTTTTTCGCATTCGGACAGTAATAACCTGCTTTGATTATAGGAACGATATTTAGTAGGCCATCATTTATTCGACGTTGTGAGGTATCTTAGCTTAGTGTCCCTTTAAACGACAACCATAAGCGCAACAGTAAGTGGTGATTAGCTTCGAAATGTGATTCCTAACCAGTGTGGCGTGGCACCCTAGTGGACCGTGAGAGATGATCTGGGGAAAGTATCCAATTCCACTGCATTCGATCAAACTTTATTTAGTAATCAAGAATATATATCTGTTATGTATAATCATTTCTAACTTGCTGTCTCCTTTTTTCGCACCTAAAGTCAGCTGGGTCAGGCCCAGCAGTAGAGAAAATGCAAGAATGCATGCATGGACTTAAACTGATTTTATTTACAGGCTCCGATGGAGAAAGCCGCTGGTCCAAACACTTCCCATACTGCGCTGGACCGACGCAATCTCCAATTGACTTCAAGACAGCAAAGCTGACCTTTGACGCATCTTTACGCCCGATTGTGCTTGAGAACTATGATCTGACAGGTCACCGTGATCTTCATCTGAAAAATAACGGACATTCATGTGAGTATTTTGTTCATCTTTGAAACGCATGTTGAAATATAGCTTCGGCTCCCAAAACAGGTTTTCGCAAAACTTTTCATCTCAAGACCCAAATTATAAATTGGGTTCCTGCACAGGACCCAAACTTAGTGAAATATATCACATGTTGCTAAAACATAGAGATCTACATGACGTAAATAAATGAAACAAAGCACATAGTGTGCGGATTTACTTAAACAAACATGAATCCAAAGAAATTGCATGCCTCACCATTTTGCGTCCCATCTCTACGTTTTGTAAACCTTTCTCTAAACCCAATTCAATGTGGCTAACATACACTTACATTTAGTATGGGCGCTAGAAATAAATAAATAAATAAATAAATGAATGAGCGTGGTGTAACATAATCACTATAAATGACCCATACAAAAGTGGAGCTGAAAATAACAGGTGGCGCTCGTTTGTTTCGACATCTACCACTTTAACTCTTCTCGCCTTTCTTTTCTTAGCATCCAGTTCACCAAATGAAAGAGCTGTGTATTTATTCTGGGAAATTATGAGCAAAGATTACTCATCTGCTTTGCCTACGTGTTTGGTTAATCTTCACAGCCACAGCCAGCACGGTTAGCTCAACTATGCCAACAATCTGCTGATCCATTTGTGGTTATGCGAGCAACTGAACCAGTTGCCAAAATCGGTGAATGATGGTGGTGGTACGCCTCAACATCAGTGTGTGTTGACAGATGCTCACTTAAAAAAAAAAATTCATCATGCACTGACTGATTTGCCATGAAGAGTTTTGGTCATATGACCTTAAAGTAGCTGGAAGGTGCTTTGTCATATCTGCGTTGATTTGAATTACTTTTCTATTTGGTTGGTTGTGACATCAAAAATTTCTACGACCCCCAACTTCCATGAGGGAGGTGATATGTCAAACAAGAACCCTTTTATGTTGGAAAATTTAAACCAAAAAGCTGCTGTCAATAATGGTAGTAGTCTGAATTGGGGAATTAACATATTGACAGACAAACACATGTCAAAATGATTTCCTACTTTAGCTATCAAATCAACTCACTGCATTGTAGAATTTCATTTAAAAAGGAAGTAAAAAAAAAAATCTTGACAATAATATGTTCTATGAAGCCCCACTAAGTCTAAATATGGTATTCTGGTTAATATTGCTTTAGTAGAATATGCAAAATCCAGCCGTTTTTATCCATCTCCGGGGGCGGCCATTTTGCCACTTGCCGTCGACTGAAGATGACATCACAGTTGCGCAAGGCTCGGGTAATGACCAATCACAGCTCACCTGTTTTCTGAAGCTAAGCTGTGATTGGTTGTTACCTGAGACCTGAGCAACTGTGATGTCATTGTTATGCGACAGCAAGTGGTAAAATGGCCGCCCCCTGAGATGGCTAAAAACCAGATTAATTTTGCTTCATAAACTCTTATTCAACAAATTGTAATGTTAATCAGAATGTCGTGTTTAACATAATATTTTCAAGAAATGTTTAAGGTTGACTTCCATTATAACTCTTCATTAGTCACTGTTGGTAACGAAAGAATTAATCATAATGTCTTTTTGTGTCATCTGCTCCACAGTCCAAGTGGTACTTCCCTCAAAGATGACCATCTCGGGCCTCCCTCAACGCTACACTGCGGTTCAGCTCCACATTCACTGGGGCTCCAAAACCAATCCTCTGGGTTCTGAGCACACGGTCGACAGTAAGCAGTATGCTGCAGAGGTAAAATAAAGTCAAAGGCAATGGCATCTCGGCCCATTGAGGACGCACAGGCAGTATTAAATCTTGAGCTTTTTTGTTGTTGTTTTTTTTACCTGTGCCGCCACAAGTCTGTGTGCGAGCGTCTGCAGAGCCACATGTAAGGTGTTGTGGTCTGTGTCTCTCAGTGGACACAGGGACTCAATTGTCAACGTGTCCTTTCAAGTCACTCCAGAAACCACAACCACACTTCTTTGATGACATGTTGTTTTTGGTCTCATGGCATGACACGACATAATCTAAAAACCTTCGTGTCCACTTTGATTCCCCAGAATTGGCATCTAAATACATTTTCTCTTCCTTGATATTTAGGGCGACCATGACTATGCACGTCACTAAAAATAGAATATTGTTGTCGAACACTTTATGTTCTGTAAGAGGCTTCTTAATAAACCATCAATATTATATCAATTTTTGACCTTCTTTTTGCCAATATTGTACCTCATTAACTCATTTCTACAGTTTTAAATATGTACAGTAATCAAATGCTCATTAAATTTACATATAGAATGTGTAGACAGAAGAACATCCATCCATCCATCCATTTTCTTGACCGCTTATTCCTCACAAGGGTCGCGGGGGCTGCTGGCGCCTATCTCAGCTGGCTCTGGGCAGTAGGCGGGGGACACCCTGGACTGGTTGCCAACCAATCGCAGGGCACACAGAGACGAACAACCATCCACACTCACAAGCACACATAGGGACAATTCAGAGCACCCAATTAACCTGCCATACATGTCTTTGGAATGTGGGAGGAGACCGGTGTACCCGGAGAAGACCCACGCGGGCACGGGGAGAACATGCAAACTCCACCCAGGAAGGTCCGAGCCTGGACTCGAACCGGAGACCTCAGAACTGGGAAGCGGACGTGCTAACCACTCGACTACCGTGCCGCCTACAGAAGAACATATTAAAACTCATTCACTGCCTTTGACAAGTATACTTGTCAATTGTATTTTTTAGAGCGGTGCTAAATGGGGGCGAATCTGAGCATGCTCCACTGTAAATATCAAACTTGGAAACAACTTTACTGATGCCCAACCACCGGTAGATGACATCATAGCCCCATTTTATAGGAAATAAACACAGTTTCAGAGTCCATGGGAGAAATGGCTGTATTTTGGCAAACCTACATTTTTCTGCTGTCAATTATAAAAGAACGGGACGGGACAAAAAGTAGGGAGTCTATTCTGTTATTTGGTAGATTCGGTTTATATATAATTATTGAATGGAATATCACGTGAGTATTGGAAATGTAAAAATTTTCAATAATGACTGGCAGTGAATGAGTTAATACAAATATATAATTTCTACCTCTGTCTTTTCTTACAGCTGCACATTGTACACTACAACTCTGAAAAGTACCCCAATGCATCCATGGCTTTTGACAAATCTGACGGTCTGGCTGTACTGGGTGTTTTCATTGAGGTGACGGTCTTTCGACACTTTTTCTTGGGATTGACTTTGAATTTCTGACCATGTGACCATCTTATTCTATTTTCCAAACAGATTGGGGCTGCCAATCCAGCCTATGACAATATTTTATCATATCTCAGTCAAATCCCGAAAAAATGTAAGTCAAACACAATTAATTTTGTTGCGAGTGTTTATGGATCAGACGGGAATGACATCTTTTTTTTTTTTTTTTAATAGCTAACGGCTACAAAATTCCCGCTTTCGACATCAGGGGGCTGATGCCTCAACGTCTGGCTGAGTATTTTCGCTACGACGGCTCTCTGACAGCACCACCTTGCTATCAAAATGTACTGTGGACAGTGTTCAAGAATCCTGTCACCATCTCCCAGGCTCAGGTGACGTCAAATTGGCCATGAGCTTTTTTTTTACATCTAAACAATTCATTTGAACATTTTACCGTCTCTCATGTTTTTTTTTTTTTTTTTTTTTTTTTTTTTTTTTTTTTTTTTTTTGAAGAGCTCAGAATTGTTCATTCGGTAGTCTTACCGATTCAACGTCTTGTCATCATTGCTCTTTTCCTTTTTTTTTTTTTTTTTTTTTTTTTTTTTTTTTTTTTTTGTGTGTGTGTGTATGTGTGCGTGCGTTTGCGTGCGTGCGTTTGCGTGCGTGCGTGCGTTTGCGTGTGTGCGTTTGCGTGCGTTTGCGTGCGTGCGTGCAAATACGTATAAATTTATACTCATTCATTCACCTAAAACCTTATAAATATCCCATTACCCTTCGCCTTAACCAGGTACTTCAGAATCTTGCCAGAGTCGTGAGATTTAAATGGTCAGGAGACCAGAGAAAAGGTCAGAAAAAAAAGAAATAAAGAGAAAAGAAAGGTAAATCAAAGTGACATCCAGCACCGACCAAACACTTCCTGCCTTCCCCATGATTACAAAATCAAAGTCTTACGCCAACCCCGGAAGCCTCTAAATTCCAGCAAATTTAGCGAGATCTCAAGAGCCCAGAGGAAAAACTAAAGAGAGGAAGGAGGGAAGGATCGATAAGGCAGAGTGAGATCAATAGAAGCCAGTACATCCAATCCATCAAAGTGAAGTCCAGCACCAACAAGACCCCTCCTGCGTGGTTACAAAACCGGAGTCTTATGCCAACCCCAGAAACCTCATACTTCTAATAAATTAAGATCTCAAGTGACCAGAGGAAAAACTAAAGAGAGGAAGGAGGGAAGGATAGATAAAGAAAAGTGAGAACCACAGACACCAGCACCAACTGATTCAAGGGGCTGTGGGAGGGAGAGGGTACTTCTGTTGAGTTTCAGTAGATGCTGGTGCGACGGATCTGGCATGCATAAGGACCACCACCAAAGAGAGAAGCCGTCAACCGCGGTCCAGCAAAGCGAGCACCCCCCCCCTCCCCCCCACCCCTCCCCCCGGAATCCCCAGGCCGCGGCAGCACCAAGGCCACCCCCAAGCCACCCGAGCGGACACCGGTCAGCGAGCCGACCCAGATACCCGGAACACCCCCGCCCCAGCCCCGGCCCACACCCCCGAGCCCAAGGCCGCAGAACGAGGCCCAGCGGGCCCCCACAGCGCCCCACCGGTCCCCAGCCCCCATCCCCCCACGACCCCCCCGCACCCCACCCAAACCCGCCATCCACCACGACCCAGGCCCCACCACCCCCGACCCCCAAACCCCCGAACACACCCCGACCCCCAGCACCCAACCCCCCACCCACCCATACCTCCACCCCCCCCCCAAACAAGCCGCCCCCCCCCCGACGGCCGCCACCCCCCCCCCCGCGAACCCGGCCCCCCGCGAGAACCCCCCACCCCCCCCCGGAAACCGGCACCGGGCAGCAGCGCAGAGAGGGAAGATGTGCCCACCCCACCTCCAGCCGCGCGAGATTTGCACCGCGGCGGGAGGGGGGAAGCAGAGGAGGAAGCACCAGGGGAGAAGGCGGGACACCAGAACACCGAGCCCGGTGGGGAGAGGCCCCGGTCGTCACGCCAGAGTACAAGTGACACCTAACCCTGTTACTGAGTCCGCCAGCTCGCCGACTGGCGAGCTCTACCCTTACACCGTGAATGTGGCCCCACCCAGTGTATATACAAGTGTGTGCGTGTGGTGCATTAAAATTGGGAGCAGGTGAGTCGGAGCAGAGGGAAAAAATTTCCCCTACTCCGACACACCCGTATCCCCCCCCAAAAAATGAATATGTATATGTGTGGTGCATTAAAAAAGGGAATGGAGGGACAAAGTGGTGGGGCAGGGACACAAATGGGGGGGACCACAGCGCTGCCAGGCACTGCAGTCCATCCCCTCTGATGGCTCCCCGCCCCAACTCACCCCTCCCCTTGGACGTGAGGTGCATTAAAATTGGAGGGGAGTTGAAGGGTGAAGACGGTGTTTCCACCCTTCCCCACCCCACCAAGAAATGTGTTGTGTGCCCTATGTGTATATTTACAAAGTGTATAGTGCAAGCTAGTGAAGTGAGTAAGAGGAGCGACCAGCGGGGCCTCACCCAACCCGGCGGGTGTAGGTGGCACGCCCGCCCCCCAGCACCCCCACCCCCCGCCGCCCCCCACCTCATCCACCCGGCACCACAATGGGCGGACAGCCAGCGCAGCAGGGCTACCGGACAGCCCACCAGCCACCGGGGCCCGCCCGGGGCACCAGGAGTTATACCGGAGCGGGGCAGGCCCCAAACCCTCGCCCGGCCCCCGGAGCCCGACGCCCGGGCCGGGGAGGGAGCCCCAGGCCCAGGGAGAGGGAGGGGGAGGGGCCGCAGGGCAGACAGGGAAGGGGGGGGGGGGCGGGGGAAGCGGGGAGAAGACGACAAGAAGGCGAAAGGGCGGCTGCAGGGCAGGAGGCGGGGGGGGAGAGGAGGAGGGAGGGCGACAAGGGAAAAGGGACCGGGAGGCAGAGGAGGATGGGCGGGAGGAGGCGAGGAGGGAGAGGCGACGGGGGGGAGGAAGGGGGAGGGGAGAGGGAACCACGGGGCACACCGGAGGCCCACCCACCCCGAACCGCGCCGCCGGGCACGGAGCAGCGGACCGCGCCGGGACGGCACCGCCCCGGGCACCAGGGGAAGCACCCCAACACCGCACCCCACAGGGGGCCCAGGGAGCGGCCAAGACGCAACCGCCACCGAGCAGACAACGGGGGGGGGGGGGGGGGGGGGCAGAACCACCCCCGCCCGACCACAGGGGACGGCGTCAAGAAAATTGACTAATTAGCATGCAGTAACACCAAGTGTTGATGCTTAGTGCCCACTAGAAATAGATCTTAAGGAGTTATTGAGTATAGTGTCGTATAGTGTGGTATGCTCGAGCCCACTAGCAGCAACTAGGTTCCTGACTATATAAAAATAAAAACAATCAGATACAAAATACCAAATACAGGAGCAGCGAAAACAGAAGTTGTAACGATGTGGTGGCTCTCGTTAACAGGCAGAATCTTGGCAGGATTAAGTTGCCAAATTGAGATTAAAATATTCTATGTACATAGACCATATTTGTTTAAATCTTGATACTTGATTTTTATTTAAGGCAGAGATTTTTTCCATTGAGATATAATTTATTAGTAAGTTTAACCAGTGGTCGATATTTAGAGATTGTTTATTTTTCCAATTGACAAGGATTATTTTTTTAGCAATAGTAAGGGCTATAAATATAGATTGAGATTGTTTACATGGTCGCTCAGTTATTGTTAAGTCACCTAGTAAACACAGTCTTGGAGATAAAGGAAGCCTACAGTTTAATATATCAGCGAGCTTTTCCAAGATTTTAGTCCAGAAATGCAGCACTGGAGTACATGACCATAAAGCATGAAGATAAGTATCGGCAGTGTTTTGTGAGCACTGGAGACAAATGTCGGAGTCAGAGAGTCCCATTTTTTTCATCATATATTGTGTAATATATGTTCTATGAAGTATCTTATATTGGATAAGTTGCAAATTTGTCTGTTTGGTCATTTTAAATACATTTTCACAGATTTGGGTCCAAAAGTCTGGTTCCGGAACTATAGACAAGTCTTTTTCCCATTTTAAAGTCGGTAAATACGTTTTATTTGTGTATAAAAATAACTTATATATTTTTGATATTTTCTTTATTGTTGTTGGAGAAAGCTTTATAATATCTTTAGCTAAGACAGGCAGTTGGAGCGTATCTTGAAGTGTTGGGATTTGTTTCTTAACCATATTTTTAACTTGCAGATAATGTAAGAAATTTCCCTTTTTTATTTCATATTTCTGGACCAAGTTTGTATATGATATAAACTTATTATCTGAGAAAAGATGATGAAGGTGTGTAATTCCTTTCTGCTCCCATAGGCTTAAATGGAACGACTGATTCGTCTCTCATGTTTTGCAGTACGGCACGCTGACGGCAAGCCTCTTTGCCTCCTCAGCCAACCGAGCAACCGCCGTGCCTCTTGTTAACAACTTCAGGAATCCACACGGTGTTGAGAACCGTATTGTCCTGAGTTCCTTTAAGCAAGGTAAGAATGCTCAGCTTTGATTGGCTTTTTGCTTGGCTTGGGATCAGCTGTTGAGTTAGCATGCATTTGCTCCCAAAAACGTATAAATACGTTCTATTTTAAATGTATTAAGTGTCGCAAAGACGTTTCATACGTTTGTTTTGTTTTTTTGTTTTTTTAATGCTAGAGCATACAAAAAGCTTTGATACAGCCTCTCAACTGCAGAGAACGTGTGGGGAAAAAAATGGTAGTAATTACAGAAACGGCCAGCAGTTGGCAGCAGAGTATAAGAGATCAACCAGGGCCATGATGGAAAAAAAAGCTGCTTCCCCACAATTCTAAGCAGATTTGTGAATAATGATGAAACTTAGCTATATTGTAATGCTAATTTCTGCAAAACTGTTACAGATATAAATATACTTTTTTTTTTTTTTCCTGAGGAAAGACGAGACTAATATCTCTTTTGGTAGGTTCCATGTTTTTATAGCAATGGAACACATTATTCTGTGGACCTTGTAAAATCAGTCAAAATCCAGTAAAACAGGCCGGAGCAAAGGGGGTTGCTTCAGTGAAAATGGCTGCGAGTGAATGAGTTAACCATCGCGCTGGCATTTATCTTGAATGTGTCCTGCTTTTTAAATGGCTAACACGGTTTGGCAATTCACTTTTTGCCGGCAATGTGCGTTTGGCTGAGCTTAATGGCATCACCAAAAAAATCTCACTTGTGCGTGGATGGACAAAAAATGTGTGTCTAATGTAGGCGTGACCACCCATATGTCAAGCACGTGCATCCGCCAGAGGAAGACAATCTTTCGCAAGTTATTGATCGGTGATTTAGAGGAGGTCATTGAAAGTCGGCACCTCCCCAAAAGCGCCACCAAGTTGCTGTACCAGGAGTATGCGCGAGCAGAGTTGAAGCAGCCCGTCAATGGATTGACGTCAACACTCGATACAGCATCCAAACGGTTGTCCGCGTTGAAGGAAATCATTCAGCCCACGGTAGCCTTTGGCTCATTGCTGCAGCAGAAGTCCCTGGAGATCCAACAGTCCACCACCGCCAAGAGCCTGCCCGTTGCTCTCGCCGAGGCCGTTCTTCCTAAACTCAACCTCAACAGCTACCTGGCCTGTAAGGCAGACCTCGACACAGCAACCATCAAGTATATCCTCAGCGGACGGCCCCGAGGGCAGGTTGACAAGGATTTCTTCATGCTTGACCCGTATCTTAATAGTTACACAATGCATCCTTGGCTTCTGCAAAGGGAGTGGGAGGACTAGAGAGATTATTCACATAATCCAGCCGCTTTCCGTAACGCACATCATGTCTAGCATAGTTCTAGCTCTGCATTGTCTGGCATGTCATCTTCTGCAAAACTTTGTGAGTTCCAGTTAATGTTATTAAAATTAAATTATTCTTTCCAGTGTGTGCACATGATCAGAACATATTTCTATGATTCAGTTCACACTTGCCTGCGTATTGATCAGTCGTTACGACAAAGATTGATTTATCTAAATTTGTGTTATGAAATAACGCAAAATAATGTATGTGATGGGCTTTGGGTCCATGCCTTCTTGTTTTCTTTGAAAAGCTTTAAATAAAGTATTTAAAAAACAAAAATCATCTGTGTGTTTTTATTTGTAAAATATTCAAATACTTCGATTCAAAATTTGAATTTGTGGCAACATCACAAATTATAGTAAGTAATCAACGTTGCCCCCTTGAGCCAAAATTTTCTAAGAATGTGACATTCAATTTACTTCAGCTTCAGTGCAGAACAAAACACTTCAAAATGGCAACCAGCTTCAGTCTGCCGAAATCCAACCTTCAGCCCAATCTGCTGAGTCCAAATACAAGTAATTAAAGAATTCCTACCCTGGAGTATATACTTAAGGGTTTTACATTACTATGTATAGATGTCAGAAGTCATTAAAAAAAATTTCTTAATATAATTGAAAAAAAATGGGCCAACCAAATTTCTAATGTCATTTGATGATGTAATAACTCATTTTGTATCTGCAATGTAGCTACTGCACATCCATAATGAGTTACTATTCATACGTCTTTGGGTAGCACATCATTCACACGCACTCCCTAATTTCCATATTGCTTGATGTCCTCTATAGCTCACACGAAACAGGAAGATTGAGACAAAGTGCAGAGTCAAGTCATCTTTATTTGTATAGGATGTCACTGCCCACAGGGAGTTCAAAGTATGCACCCGTCTTGCACTAATTTGCTCATGATTTACATTCTTATTTTTTGGAGTTGAAAAGTTCAGTGTACCGAACGCTCACTCACTTCACTCTCTCTCTCTCTCTCTCTCTCTCTCTCTCTCTCTCTCTCTCTCTCTCTCTCTCTCTCTCTCTCTCTCTCTCTCTCTCTCTCTCTCTCTCTCTCAACTATTTTTATATATTATCTCAGTATTATAAACCTGCCCAGTCGCTAGAATCATATTGGCATCTCCCATCTGTTTCCAGTTCACCATCAAGCAGGAAGTAGCCTGCTAGTTAACATGGAAAAACATACTTTTTCACCTGATTTAATTGTTCAATAGTGACAATACCAGAACATGTCTTTTTGCTGCGCCGTTTTTAACTTTGACATGTCAAACGTAAACCAAGGATGCCCTGTGTCAATGATATGGCATTTTGGAAAATTTTGGTTGATGGTCATGAGTTGATGTGTTGCAAGATGGAGTTTCAACTTTTGTGTTTAGGTGCTACTTTGAGAGTGTATTTTCCCTCAAATGTTTGCGCACACTCCAAAATGTACTTTCGGGGTTCCGCTCAACTTATTTGCTATCGACTCTTGACTCCTCATTTGGTGTTTTTAGCCAGTTGTGGTTCAATTTATTGTTAAACAGGCAACGTGGGGGTCATCAGCTCTGCGCTCCGCAAAATCTCGGGTCAAGTCAGGTCTGTGTCATCCATTCCCTCGGGCCTTTCTTTCTCGTTAGAACTACGCGCAGCTAGACCGCAGTCCAAACAATGAGGGGACAGGAGTCAACAGGCATCTATGATGGTAGGGTGGCATGAGTAGGATGGGCTCACCCGCATTTGCACAAAGCCTGTACTTAGAGCTGCTCCATGATATCATAATAAAAGGCTTCTTGGCTTCACAGAAACATTGCAACAAACACAACCTACGCTGTGAATATTGTCGAGAAAGTTTTAAGATGACCCTGAGCCCCCGCCGGCTTCCCAGCATCCTGCGGCATTGATCACGTGACTGCAAAAGCGGTATGACGCCATCATCTTTATAAGCTTTCTTTTCACCGCATTGTAAGCTACCATTTCCAAGCTTCAGGTTCACAAATGTTTATTATTATACATTATGAGCGTCTGTGGGATAAATGTTTTGGCTTTTTCCTCTGATGTTTTATTTGCTTTTACAATTGCACGCTGGGCCGGAGCACAGTGTTCACGGAGTGATTCACAGTGTTGGCCCTTGATAATGTCATCATTGCCGTTTTTGGCTTCTTTATTGTCTGCATGCTGTGGTGGGCTTGTAAATGTGTCCTGTTATAGAAATACAGTACATACAGCTCTCTTTGTATGTGATGCTGCTCTGTCTTTGTTAATCTAACAGTTGTCTGGAGGTTTATAGTTACTATAACATCTATGCTAATTTCTGTTAGCCAGTCTAACACGTTTCATGTTATATGTTAGCAATTAGCTAGCTGACGTTTGTTTGACAGAATTGTGTGGTTTGTTTGAACATTTTGGTGTTTGATTCTCTTTTGTTTTATGTGTAAGTTTTACAGCTTGAAGCAAGCAACTTATTCCCAAATGTACTCCCTACAAGGAACTTTCACTGCATACTTCTGGTTAACCAATCACAAGGAAGTAGGCCAAAGACACTGTGACATGTAGATGTGGTCAAAATGACCTTTAGAAGTCCAACCTCAGAAAGTAAATGAAGCTGGCATTTTTGGTCTGTGGATGTTAGAAATATACTACTAAATGGATTTCAAGAAATAGTCCATAAATATGCCCTGCGATTGGGTGGTAACCAGTTGAGAAAACCAGTGCAGAAAATGGATAGGTGGTTGGATGGTCCGTAAATGGATAAAGCAGGTCAGAGGAGAATGGTTTGGGTTGGAGCTTAATTGAAGAGAACTGTACGTCAAATAAGCCCTCGCTACAAGGGGAATTCAGAAGGAATCTTTGAACACATCTAAAAGAGTGATGACCGACAGCGGTACAAGAGCATGTCATATTGTTGTACGCCTGTCAACTAACAGGAAGTTGGGACCAGGGGTTATTCTGGGGTCAGATGTTAGGTTGCTGAGCTGCCAGCTAGGCTAGATAAATTTAAAAATATGTTTTCATACTTGTATTTATACTTTCATACACATTGATTTACTTTTTGTTTTTTGTTTTTTTGTTATATAGGATTATACTACGGTAATTTGTAAATGTAATTTATACACCAATATATCAGTTGTCAAACACTGACATCTAGCGGTCATAAGTCTGTAACGCAGTCCCAGTTTCTACTTCCGGGTTACGTTAAAGCTACCTTAGTACATTAATACACTTATAAATCTCAATCGAATTTCCCAACGTTAACACATTTGTATTTAAGTGTTTGCCATGTATCACCAGCCCGTGTTAAAGAACCGGCGCACGCTGTTGGAGAGAGCCGAGAAGTTCGTTTCTGATATTTATTTCACAGACTGCAACCTCCGAGGACGGTATGGATAACTGTAAACGTTGCCTCTTCTTTCTCAGGATCCTGAATGCATAAATTACTGCTACTCTTCGTGCAGACTATATGGCGACTCTCATCCCCTGGAATCCCTCACCTCGTTTATGTCCTCCAAACGGATAACATTCTCAGAAGCACAAACGCAGCACTTTAGCCCTTATAAAGTTGGTGATAGTTTTGGACCAACGTGAGTATTTTTACGCTTCTTTAAAACAATAAAATAAAAATAAACATTGTTTTGTTTTTTTAATTCAAGTCCAGAGCAACACAATTTCTAAGTTTATTTTAGGTGGTGGACATGTTGGTTTAAAGCAGCCCTGGCAATTCCCGTGTGCTGGAAAGGAAAAGAGGTCCATCTTCTATGGGAAAGTGATGGAGAGGCGATGGTTTGGAGGGATGGACAGCCAGTTCAGGTGAGGAAGACATTGTTAGCTTCTTAGCCTTGTGCTCACTGTAGTGATATCCTGTGTTGTTCAACCTCAGGGTCTGACTAAAGAAGGCGAAAAGACAAGTTACATCCTTTCTGACTGTCTCACAGAGGACGAGGCACAGAGGTCAGTTGATTATAGAAATTACAATTGATTTTGGAAGATAATCCTGATTGTATGCAAACATTTAACGACAAATGTAATGTACTACATAAAGAAGATTAAGTCTTTTGACCAGAGATCGGCTGCCCCATCCACTGTCTGAAACACTGTCACAGTGTCAAACAAAAATTTTGTTTAGTTGTTTGGTTTTATTTTTTTATTCTTTTTCCCCATGTTAGCCATGTTAGCACATTGCTTGGTGAGTTTGTTAATACTCTGGCGATAATATTTTTGTTTAGTAATGTGTCCACTCCACATCAAATGATATAGCGTAACACTGCTAGTTAAACTATTGCTCGGCCTTACTCTTTTCTCCTTTTCTTTCAGTGTGACCGTCTATGTGGAGCTGGCCTGTAATGGCCTTTTTGGAGCCGGTCAAGGGTCCATGATTGCGCCTCCAGATCCGAACAGGACATTCTCCGTTCACAAGGCAGAGCTGGTGGTATTTAACAGAGATGTCCGGGAACTACTGACTGATTTTGAAATTCTGATTGACATAGTTAAGGTACAACAGTCTGCTTACAAAGCCGAAAGAGGCAAGCGGTATGTCTTTTTTTTTTTTTTTTTTTTTGATTTTTGTTGTTGTTGTTTTTTGGTAGGAACTGGGCGAGAGCGAGCAGCGCAGCTTCCAAGCGCTGTTCACCGTCAATGAAATGGTTAATGTGAGCGACCCGGCCGATCCCAGCTCCTTTTCCAAAGCGCACGTTCTGGCTCGCAAGTTCTTCAGCCAGCGCAATGGCCAAAGTCAACATAATATCCATGCCATGGGCCACTGCCACATAGACTCAGGTTTCATGTTTATATGATGTATTTATTGCCATTACTGGTAAGCTGTAACCTATCCCAGCTGATTTTAAATGAGAGGCTGGTTGCCAAGTCAATAGCATCATAGAGAAATATCTGATTATACTCACATTCACACCTATGAACAAATTTGAGGAGTGGTGGACTAATTTTGGCTGCAAACTGCACCACAGTAATAATGTTAGTCAGAAACTGTCAATGTAATTGTATTGATTCTTTTTATCTGCCCATAGCTTGGCTGTGGCCCTACGAAGAAACCATTCGCAAATGTGGTCGGAGCTGGGCGACCGTGATCCGTCTCATGGAAAAGAACCCGGAATTTGTGTTTACTTGTTCTCAGGTAATTCCTCAGCAAAGTTCAACATCTGATCAATGCAATGGAGAGTATGCCGAATCGGTTTCAATTGAAATGATTCTGCTGTCGGCCAGGCCCAGCAGTTTGAGTGGGTCCAGCGCTGGTACCCAGGACTCTTCTCAGAGATTCAACATTACGTCAAGGCGGGACAGTTCGTCCCGGTTGGAGGGACGTGGGTGGAGATGGTGAAAGACTGATCATGGAAATTACCCATTATGCATTTTACGTAGTGATTTAATTAAATGTTGTCTATCAGGATGGCAATCTCCCCTCAGGCGAATCCATGGTCAGGCAGTTCCTCGAGGGCCAGCGTTATTTTGAGCAAGAATTTGGAAAGAGGTGCAAAGAGGTACGGGAGTTGAGCTTGCTGATATCTGATAACTTTGCTCTGTTTCTCATCACTTTCCTCTGTTTGATTAGTTTTGGCTTCCAGATACATTTGGCTACTCGGCCCAACTCCCTCAGATAATGAAGGGTTGTGGGATTTCCAATTTTTTAACACAGAAACTCAGTTGGAACCTCGTGAACGACTTCCCTGTAAGTTGATACTTGACCATTGCAGTATGTAAAAAAAAAAGAAAAAAAAAAGAAAAGAAAGCTTGACGGGAAAAAAAAGGAATATTAAAATTTCTGATTTATAAAGCATAGCACCTTTTTCTGGGAAGGACTTGATGGCTCCAAGGTCTTGACTCACTTCCCACCTGGAAATTGCTATACAATGATGGCCAAGGTTGAAGACGTGAGTTACTTTTTGCTTCTTTTTGTTTAGTCTGAGAAGAAATGAATTTCCACATTTCCCAAACGTCGCTACATTCCCGTGGGTGTTTTTCTTCTGTCCGCAGCTTGTAAAAACCGTCAAGCAAAACAAGGACAAAGGTCGCGCCAACCACAGCGCCGTTTTATTTGGATTCGGCGACGGGGGCGGCGGCCCCACGCAGTTGATGCTGGACCGACTCGGACGGGTCCAGGACACAGATGGACTTCCCAAGTCAGTTCCTTTTCCTGAACATGAACTCAGCAGTTCACCGACGGGACTGGGCAGAAACAACAGCTCAGCCCAAACCACACCCAAGAAACTAATCACGTTTATTTTCATATGACACACATTTAGGTTGAATACAGAAGGATATTATTCATTTCTATTGATGTCATAATGGCATTGTTTGAAAATACCCCCTGATGTGCCTCATTTCCATCACTGCTTCCTTTCAGGGTTCATATGTCCAGTCCTGACAAGCTCTTCTCACAGCTTTGGGCTGACTCACATCTGCTGTGCACTTGGACCGGCGAACTTTTCCTCGAGATGCACAATGGCACGTACACCACACAGGCACAGGTAGATGGACATAACGTGTGAATATTGGATCACGTTCAAAACAACAGCTTCTCCAAATGAATACGAACGTCATTTTTCCAGATCAAGCGAGGTAACCGGCAGTGTGAAACGCTCCTGCATGACGTCGAGATGGCCAGCAGCTTGGCTATGTGTCACAATAAAACTTTTCAGTATCCTGTGGTGAAGCTGCGGGAACTCTGGAGGTCAGAGTTCACGTATTCAACCTGACTAAATAGATAACGGCTGCTGTGACACTATATAGGTGTGATATGATTGATGCTCCCTCTAATGGCAGGCTTTTACTGCTGAACCAGTTCCATGATGTCGTCCCAGGCAGCTGTATAGAGATGGTTGTGGAGGATGCACTGAGGTATTATGAAGGTATGTCAAATACTGAGAAAAAAAATGTTTTCACAACTTTGGAGAGTTCTATGCATTTATTGTAAAAAAAAAAAAAAAAAAAAAAAAAAAAGTGTCTACATAGGACAACAGACAATCATTTGTTGGAATGTGCCTCTAGCTTTGGAGAATTGACAAAAAGTCAGAAAATCGAAAAAAAAAAAAAAAGGTAGAAAAGAAAACATTGATAAAGTAAATTCAAAAGAAGAAATTCCAAAATTTGCCATAGAAGGTACACAAAACACAATATTTTTTTTAAAGGCAGAAAAGAAAATGTTTAAAAAGTAACCATAAAATGCCCAAACTGAAAGAAGAAATCCCAAAAATTATTATAAAATGTACACAAAATTGACAAAAAAAGTTACATTTTAGTTTTTAAAAAAGGCAGAAAAGAAAACGTTTAAAAAGTAACTATAAAATGTCCAAAATCAGACGCAATCTTTTTTTAAGAGGCAGAAAATAAAACGTTTACAAAGTAACCATAAACTAAAACAAAAGAAATCACGAAAACTACCAATAAAATGTCCACAAAAGTGCCAAAATTTTAGAATATTAATAGCAAAAAAGGCAGAAAAAACCTTTTTTTTTTTTTTTTAAAAAGCCTTAAAATGTCAAAAAATGGAGAAGAATTACCAATGGAGAATTACCATATGCCAATAAAATTGCCAACAATTCTAAAAAAAAAAAAAAGTCTTAAAAAAAGAAGTGTGAATAATTTAAAAAAAAATCAAAAATGGAAGATGAAGGGTAGTAGAAGAAAACAGATTTTTTGTTATTCATTTGGCCTAAAATGGCTCTTGACAGTAAAGGTAAATGCTCTTGACTTAGGTTTTTAGACTGTCATATTATGTGTCTGTTAGATATCAAGAGGGCCGGTGCTGCTCTCCTGCAAGATGGCCTCGCCGCCCTCATCATGTCTGAGGGCGACGCCACAGGTGTCTTCAACTCTCTGCCGTGGGAGCGCCTTGAAGTCCTCCAGATACAAGATGGCCCCAGTCAACACAGTTTAAGTATGTTTGATATCATACTACATTGATATTTTTCTATGATGATGATATCGCTTTGCTTTTGTTGCGCAATAGCTCTGGTGCGAGTTCCTAGCATCTGTGTATCTCCTATTCAAGACACGAACCCTGTGAATCCAGTCTGTGTTACTGTCCAGGTATTTTATTTTATTTTTTGCTGCAGCCATATTTTCTACAAAGAAGATTCTTTTCAATTGCATAATGCTGACACTGATTGTGTCCAAGTAACACTGACAACCACTACATTCATGTAAAAAAATAAACACATTTTTATTTCAGTGGGTAATTATTAAGGACTTAGTGGGATGAGAAATGGATTGTGGGTGAATTTGCCTCATGAATGTGGGTGTATAACATTTCAGGCTGACGGTAGAATCCTGATGGAAAACGGGATCATACGAGCCGTTGTCAACAAAGATGGCACACTGGCATCGCTGTGTTTGATCACTGCAAACAGGTACTCCCGTTATATAGTCAATCAATTATTTATTCCCATTAAAGAAACAACATGGAGTAGTGTTACCTAAAAATAATAGCTCCAAAAACATTAATATTATGTTATTGCTACACGGAATGGCAGAAGAGCCTCAGTTACACTCCTTTAGTGGTCTAAAATATATATGTGTACTGGTACATCTTTTTTTTTTATCTAAGGCAGAGGTAAGAGAAACTGTACAGACTAATGAGTCACGCGGCCATCTGACAATGAACAAGAGAGTCCTGTGGTGCCTCTTACACTATTCTTTTAACTCAGGCAGACAAGAGAAGTACTTCAAGGTTGTCCTTGTTTCATGTCAGTTGGGCTTCACGGTTGAGGAACACATTTCCTGCCTCCCTGAAACTAATCTCCCACTTGATAGCACAGAACAGATACATTGTTCATTTATTGACATGCAAGCAGAAGACGTTTTTTTGTTTTGTTTTTTGTTTTGTTTTTTTTCCGGCTGCTGACTTACTGATCATACAAAGGTCATACACAAGACATAAACCGGATTGTAATAGAAAGTGAAGCAAAAATCAAGTGATCTCAATAATGAATAACCACATTTTCTGTGGTGTCATCTCAAACGGTGGCGCTCGCATTAGCGCCAAAGGTTAGTGCTAAAGTGCTATTAGTGCTAAAGGTTGTGACGCCCTTAAATACACGTATGTGTTTAGCACATCTTTTTAGTTTCTGACCAGTTTTATAAGTTGACAAATGCATATTATTTAATGTTTTTGATATCATACACGATGTTAAAAAAACAAAAAAAAAAAAAAACTCCTTATTAAATATATCTCAGAATTTCGTAAAATTGAATGAATAAATGCATTTAATTTTGTATTTAATTTGGGTAGTTTTTAAATGTAACTACAAATTTCAAGATTATGGTGATCTTGTAATATTAAAATAAAGCATTGAGAAGTTAAAATGTGTATACAGGAAACAGTGCTATAGGTCATTCTCACATCATGTGTGTCATTGTCACAACAAATTCTGGGCTTCAAGCTTAGGCAATAATTGTGACCTTATACAAATTATGGGGTATTTATTGTGGCGTAGGTTAGCTTTGTCAGACTCAGCATTTATGAGTAGTTTAGCTTTTTCACTTCCCTTCTCAGATATTTTGAGGCAAATGTGCTGCGTCACACACGTGTGACACACAAACACGTCACATGTAAACACGTTTGAGAAGGGAAGTGAAGAACAACAGAATTGTGAGTGACGATGTCACAAAATGGCCCTCATAATTGTTTTAAATTTTATCATTTTTTACTTTTATCTTTGAAATTTAGCTACTTTTAATTATTTATTAGAGTAGGTTTGAGAAGTTTTTTTTTTCTTCAAAATGCTTAATTTTAGGTTGTTTTTATTAGTTTCACTGTCTTTTTCTTTCTTTTTTTCTTTCTTGTGTTTCTTAGTTTTCTTCTTTCTCCTCTATGGCCAAAGATTAATAACAAAATAAATGCAATAAATCAAACCTGAAAGCTCATTTATGCAATTAATTGACAAAGACTTAATTGAAGGACATTTTCTCTAAAATTACAGGTAGTTTTGTAAACGTAAAATGTCATTAACAGTTCGCTATTGTTGTTGCACTTTGTGTTTTTGTTTTTTTTCAACCACAGTTATTTTATTTCATTAATGAAAATATATATTTTTTTTCATTAGTTTTCGTTAACTGTCACAACCTTGCCTTCCTTGAAATTGTCACCTTTGTCAAAATTGTTCAGTTGGTGTACTGTTATTGATTTTCCACAAAAATA
This sequence comes from Festucalex cinctus, assembly GCF_051991245.1. Taxonomy (NCBI): domain Eukaryota; kingdom Metazoa; phylum Chordata; class Actinopteri; order Syngnathiformes; family Syngnathidae; genus Festucalex; species Festucalex cinctus. Next base: position 23,165,219 of record NC_135413.1, on the reverse strand, counting down.
CACTGCACATTTGTTTGTGTTTGAGCATATTGTAACAGATATAAACGCCTTTGTTGCTAATCATTGTCAATTTCACCTTAAAACAAAAGCGGAAAACATTAAATGCAAGTTTCATGTATGTCAAAATTTGCGAGAATTGACTATTAGACTATGATATTATTTTTCAAACAGTGAGTAAAAGTGAATGACACTAATGTAGGTGGTGCACTGAGTAAAAAAAAATAAACAACTTTGAACTAAATCATCTTTTGGTTTCAGGGAAGCTATTCCGGACGGCTGCGGCGGTAACCAGTTTGTCATGTTTGATGACGTGCCGCTGTACTGGGACGCTTGGGATGTGATGGATTACCATCTTCAAACAAGGTGCGGGTCATTGTTGTTACACGCACTTTGCCTGCGTCATTCTGAGCAAACTGTGGCCCCGCCCCCGCCCCAGGAAGCCAGTGCTGGAGGTCCTGCAGCCGGCCCATACGCTGTCATCGCATGAGCTCAGAGGAAGTGTGGGCTTCATGCTCAGGATCAGCCACAAAAGCACACTCACGCAGGAGGTGGTGATGGATGCCATGTGTCCTTACGTTCGCTTCAAAACGCAGGTGCGCACTTTTATAGATTGACTTAAAGTCAACATGTGACTTATTGTTGCAATTTGACACATATCTAATTAATGCCTACATATTGTACATTTTCTTACAAACATGCCATTTAGAATGTTGATAACCACAAAAATCTGATCACCATATCTCAGCTGCTTTTGTAATACATTTTTGACATTTTGAATAGACTTATTATTTTGGGGGGCACCCAGGTGTCTTCAGATTCAAATTTGTGTTCGGGTTCTGTCTGCAGGTGAACTGGGCTGAGTCGCACAAGTTTCTGAAGGTTGAATTCCCAGTGCGAGTGCACAGCCCTAACGCGACGTATGACATCCAGTTCGGACATCTGCAGCGGCCCACGCACTGGAATACATCGTGGGACTGGGCCAAATTTGAAGTAATTAGCACATATAGGGCTCAGATATTGAAATTCAATTTCAGTTGTTATACTCCACACTTTACAAAATCAACATAATTGGAAAACAATATTTTTTGAGTTGCACCTTTTAATTTTTTTTCCATCCTAAAGGAACTTAATAATTATGTTTCAAATATTTTTGTCATATTTTTTTGTTTTTTACATGTAAACATTTTCTTGTTTTGTACCAAAAAAATAAATAATCATCCTACTGCACAGTGCACAAGCTGCACTACAACTTCCAAGTTTTAGCCAACATAAATAAATAAATATTATAAATTCTGTTTGGTCCAAAAGGATCTTACATAATTATAACGTTTATATTTCTTTTTAATTGGTCCTAATATATTTAAATGCTTAGACAAATTCTTGGTTTGTACCAAAAAAAGAATCGTTTGAATAATTATGATTTGAATTATTGCCAAAATAATTGTGATTGTTTTTTGGGGGGGTTTTCCATAATCAAGCAGCCCCAATCACATACATATACAATTGGGAATTATGACTATTACAACTAGACTAAGTGCAATTTCTGAAGAAATTACATGGGAATGCTGAAAGCACATTGAGAGATAAATTATGAAATTATAACCTCCTGGTTTACTGGACAAAGAGCTTTATGATACTTGTGATACTTAGAAAAAGTTCCAAAGTCTGTCTCATTGAAAATGAATGGGGAAAAGTTATTAAATGTTAAATTGTACAAATACTGTAAGTAATGTGGAATTAGACAATATATACCTTGGGAGGCATGAATTTTTGAAGCTAGTTCAAATTTGAACAATGTAAATTGGAAGTATTATGTGGGAGTTGTTAGGCGGCAAAAAATGTGGAGAATAAAAATCACAATAACCATATATGGGAATGTTTCAGCATTCCCACAACTCGTACCCAAGTGCAAACAGAAGAAAACTTTGTGCTCCTTCTCTCCTCAGGTTTGGGGTCACAAATGGGCGGATTTATCAGAGCACAATTTTGGAGTGGCTCTCCTCAATGACTGCAAATATGGCTATTCGGTCCACAAGAACATAATGACGCTCTCTTTGTGAGGCCACGCACAACTTCAAATATTTGATTCATTACAGTTGTGTTCAGCCACAGTGAATTTTAGTATGATGTGCTTTTTCTTGTCTTTGTCTCATCTCAGGTTGAGGGCACCAAAGGCTCCGGATGCCAACGCTGACATGGGCACGCATCATTTCACCTATGCAGTCATGCCACACACAGGTTATTTTTGTTTATTTTTATTTTTTTACTGCCGACTCAAAAGCGTCATTGTTAACATATTTTGCAATACAGGGTCCTTCCAAGACGCCGGCGTCATCCAGTGCGCATACAACCTCAACTTCCCTTTGAGGTTAACGCCGTGCTCTGCAGACGCGACGCCACGGAGTGCCTTTTCCATCATCCCTGCCAGCGTCATCCTCGAGACTGTTAAACAAGTATCCCATCTAATTGTTCAACTTGGCATGTTACAATTGTCACCGTTAATTGTCGTTTAACGTAACAGGCCGAGGACAAGACAGGAGCCCTCGTCGTCAGGCTGTACGAGGCTCACGGCGGCGGCGTGACCGCAACCCTCCGCACGATGCTGCCCGTCAAGGAGGCCTGGCAGTAAGTGACCTCGGATGGTATCTTTAATACACCTATTAAAAAAAATCAGTTTAATCATACGGTTTTCCTTTTCAGTTGTAATCTTCTGGAGCAAATTGACACTGCTGAGCCAGCACAAGTGACTGAAGATGGAATCACGCTTAACTTCAGCCCCTTTCAAGTCAGGTCACTTCTGATTGTTGTTAACGTATAACGTCGTTTTAACAAATCATTGACTGAAGCGCTTAATTATTAATATGAAGTATAATTAAATCGAAGTCCAATGTCGTACGTACTATTTGGAATTGACAAGGGTGCCTTGTCAATTCTGAGATTCGGAGTTCAAATCTTGATTGAGGAGGTGCACATGAAAATTACGTTAGACTAATGTGGATGCAAAAAAATCACAACTTCCACAAATGCAAACATTTCAGTATTTAATGGATTTAAATATATTTTGGATTTTCTTTGTTTTGGTTTTTTTTATGGTGAAGACTGAAACAGTTATGACAAACTGGGCAAATAAGATGAACAATGTGAGAAGCAAATGTCTGACCCACATAATTGATACAATATTGCTAACTCAAAAAGTGGCCAATAATGAAGCAATAGAGCAAAGCTGACAAGAACTGTGTGACTAAATTCTGTCATTTTGCATTGTACTCTGTTTTCGAAAATATTTCAATGATGTATCATGCAATGAGTCAACACCAAGTCAGTTTGGTTGCTTATGCAAATTAGCCTCACGTTTGATACGTGGTTTAATTTGGCTACCTCAAAAAATAGTGAACATTTAATAATGATGGGCAACAGAATGAAATGTGTGCATAAATGATGTAATTTTGAATCTAGGGATATTGTTTCTGGATGTTTTTGTATTTATTTTATTAAAAAAAATATACAAAAGATTAAAAACAGTATCTGAAAATCCAGTGACGGTTTCCCTTTAGTTTTTACTTGACAGTTTGTCTTGTTAGTCTACCGCTACGCCTCCGAGAACCTGCAAAAAAAATAAAAAAAATTAAAAAAACAAAATGATGAGTTCACATCACAGCATTTAAATATTTCTTCTTTGGAGACTTTATTTTCGAATCACAAACCTTCTGCTAGCTTGGTCGTCTTCCGCCTCCTCGCAGGTGATTTGTCCTCACGTGGTGGCGTGTTCACTTTCAAGGATTTTGCAGTTCTTGGGGGTGTGGCTTGCTCGTTCTTTTTTGTTTTTGCCACTTTGATTTCCTTTTTCATCCCTGCACTTTCAGATTGTGTCCCGCCCCCCTATGATGTAAAAACACAGGTGTTACTTGTAATTTGTAATCGCCAACATGATGGTTTATACCTTTTTCTTGCTGGTGTAATCATGTTCCTCATCTTTTTTCGTTCTCTTTTTGGCCTTTGGTGATTTAGAATCTGGAGGATGACGGTATGGAAAAACAAAACAAAACACATGGATCCTTTTCTCTGCTCGCCATGTTTTTTTTTAGTCAGATATTTATTTACCTTTCGGAGCCATAGGGCCTGGATCACCCTGGAATTACAATATGTGTTTAGTATCAGTAACACTACAAATCACACAAAATAGGAACGGCATTCACCTACTTTGAACCAAATCGTCCTTCCATTGTGGTCACGTATCGATTTCATTCCGTCCACGTAGTAACACTGCAGCCAGGCCTCAAATTCAGAGTAGTCGGCCTTCTCTGGATCGTAGCCTTTCCCGCCTGCCACGTTAAGAAAAACAACCTTTGTTGTTTCAACCTGGGAATGAACGTCAATCTGACAGTGACGTCATTGACGCCCCCACCTAAATGGACCACCTCCATGGGAACTGTGTGGCACAGCCTGAGTAGGTCAGCATGCTCATCTTTCATTGTGATCTTTCGAGCTGTCGTCACAGCCTACAGAGAGCAAAGTGAGACATTGTTAGATGTTGAAACATTTGATCTTGTGGTCAGAGGGTGGGAAAATGATAATGCTGAAGTTGACCTTTCGGTTCAAAATGTCATTCTTCAAAGGCTTCTTGTCTTTGCAAGTGTCGTCGGACCCGAGGCCTTCAAGCACGATGCGGGCAGGCACAAAAGGCGGGATGTTTGACCTAGAAATGTACACATTTGTTTCCAAAACTGAAGATATTTAGGATTTAGGAAAGAAATTAATTTGAAATTATTTTTTTCAAAAAGGAAAATTCACAAAAGATGGTTAGGAACTATTGATAAAACCAGCTTGTATTCAAATTCCTTTTGTATATGATGGCCTTATTTTTTATTTATTTATTTTTGTACGGCTGAATTACTACATATTTAAAAAAACAAAAACTGTTTGTCTGATTTAACATGATTATTAACTAGCATTATAATAGTTTTAGATTTTTCATTATGATCACAAGGGGCAGTCAATTGGACAATTTACCTGACTTATATTTAATATTTTTTACCCAGAAATTTCAACAGTGTGGAGTTGCAATAGTTGTTTAAATATAAACTGTTAAAAATATTGTTTAAAAATATCCACTTCCTGTCGGCCATCTTGGAAATAATGTTTTAAGTTATTTTATTTAGATGATTATAACTAATACTAATGAAAACACAAAATTCACCATCTCAAGAAATATTACATGAGAAAATAATCCATGATTTTTAATTTAAAAAAAAAAAAAAGAGGTAGAAAGTAGTCTCTGGAAAAGTAGTTTCCCATGTCGGACTCAATGTTGTCAAACTGCTGCAATAAAGCGCCAACCACTGGCAAGGAGGACTTGATGTCAGATTTGTTTTTTTCCTAAGTATCAGTTAAAGGCCCGATAACTGATACAGTATTTGGCATCAGTACTTGCCCGTTCCTAATAATTATCAGATTTTTATTTTTTTGTGCAGCACTGGGACCATAGAATGACTTGATCTGATTTTGAACTCCACTAGCTTAGATTTATTTATTTTTTAAACTTTAAACTTACAGAATTCTTAGACACACCTAAGCAATCCAATTCAGCTTTAACAAATATATTGGAGCATATTTTTTTTTGTGATTTTTGTATGCATTGCTACCGTTTTCCTAACACTGTGGTTACCTCATTACTAATATATGGCAGGAGCAAAATATTAGACTGAGTATGATGCATGTTTGGTTGAAACACTCAAAGCTATTGTATTTTCTTGATGCAGCCCATCCTTCTTCACCTGTAAAGAATTTCCGCCCTGAGATAGTTGCCGATGCCATTGAAGTACTTCTGATTGAGCAGGACTTCACAGATGGGCCTGTCAAAGGTACGGTCAGACAGGTGCGACACCACGTTCTCCCTGCGAAGTCGTCACCAACGTGTCAAGTGATAACCTTTTTAGATTTCACATTTACATCTCTAACCTGAAGCTTTCGTACTCGAACATGATGCAGGGCCCTCTGTCAGGCTGCCAGGTTCCGTGCGGCTGCCAGCTGCCGAACCTGCGTGCGTCCACATAGCTGAGCACTCTGCTGGGCTTTTCTTTGGAATAAAAACACAGATGGGCATGTTTGGGCAGCTCGTCCTCCGCGGTGAAGCGGAAAAAGCCCGACATGCCAAAGCGAAAGACAATGTCCATGGGCTGCTGTGCCTCTTTGGCCTTCGTGTCATCACTCTTAATTGGCGTCAACGTAAGCTTCACTTCTTTCCCTCTGGAAGCAGCACTGATGCGGTACGCGTCACAGGCGAATGCCACGTCGGGATTCTTGCTGACTTCGGACTTTCTGACCGGGCCAGAAAACAGCACCCCCTCACACATTTTGTTCACGAAGAGGCTGGCCAGGTGCAGCTCGGGTCCTTCGGGCATCGTTGTTGGAATGCACTTGGCTGTTATGCAACTGCACACAAACATTGGTTCAGTCAGGTTGCACTGATGTCCTTATGTCAGACTCGGTCGAGCTGCATCATACACACTATTGAAAGCTGTTTCTAATACGCTGCTCAGTGTGGTACAGTATGTGCTCACATAAGGAGAAATTAGCAAGGTATGCATTTGAACTTTTATATACATTTTTTTTTAAGCCACTGCTTGATTACCTTGCTTTTCTGCAGCTGCTTGGCCTCAAAATGCCTCTGTGTCATCACTCAATTGGCGTCAGCGTGATTATCGAATCGAATCTTATCTGCATACGCTTAACTTTCAGTTATGCGCTATGACGTCACAAAGAATCATTCAGGTACAGTATATCCTATGTTTTTCAGACCACAATGTCCAATTGTCCATACATGTTTGGTGATGAAAATAAGTATAAAATATAACGTCTTCACTGTCGTTTGAAAACAACATACAAGTAGAAACCTTGCATTGACAGTGCATGAGTTTAAAGACTTACCAGAACCAGGAAATAGACGTCACCGGTGCTGCAATATAACTTTAAAGAGCACTTCGCATAACCTGTATTTATCTGTGCACGGGTTTTGGCTCGTGGAGAGGACTTGCTTGTCACAACCGCTTTTTCAACAGCATGCTTGTTACCAAACATGTTTTGTAACGTTACCGCCAACGAGGCTTTCGATATCGCGAGATGTAATTTGTAAAGATTTCCGTAAGGTTATTAGCGATTGTCGAAAAATATTACTTGAGTCATACTAATATATTATCTTTTTTTTTTTTTTTTTTTTTTAAAAGGCAAAAAAAATTATAGGCTTAAAAGTGAATGAGGCGGAAGCACGAGTGATGGAAGCCGCATTGCATGCTGGTACATGTAGTCATGGTTCAGTTGTACAGACATTTTGGTAGCTGAAGATCAGAAACAATTTCTACTTAATATTTTTAAAACGTTACTTCATATACAATATTTTACAAGTATTTTTATTACAACTACACTATGATGGTGAAAAACAAAAAATACAACTAAATATCAGTTCAAGTAACAAGCAGTCCATTTAATCATACCAATTTGCAAGAAAAAAAAATAATGGAAATGGCATTTGTTGAAATCAAGGAGGTGGGAATTGATTCTGTTGGTCATTGTAAAGCATTCATCATCATCTGGGCTTGTTTGAGCTCTGCAAGAAAAGCACCAAAAACAGAATTATTATATAATTGGTTGCCAAAAGATGTGGGATTTGTTGCAGGACAAACCTGAAAGCAAGACTCTGAACTTGTCAGCAGAAAGCGAGACCAGAGTGCTTTGTGAGGAGCCTGACTCAGCTCCTTGAGCCTGCAGCTTTAGTTGAACGACTCCTTCGTTGACTTCCTTCATCTCGCTGGAGCTCAGAGTGTAGTCCACCCTCCAGGAAACTGCCTCCAGTCGACCCACTGAAATCCATGAGTGAGTGGATGTGCCGGGAGTGAGCAATCGGATAATACTTACATCTCAAACTGGTCTCTCGCAGTTTGTCTTGCACTGCGGAATGTTTATCTTCATACGACTTGCACAGGCCCATTGTGTGTTCTGAAATAATGATCAATGGAATATCTCTAATTAGAATACAGTACTATATATATATATATATATATATATATATATATATATATATATATATATATAATAGTAGTTAAATTACAAAATGAAGATAACCGATTTATGGGTTCCAGGTTCACTGTCACACTATTTTTGCTTTTTTTTTTTTTTGTACAGTTAATGCAAAAGAGCTGCAAAAACAACTAAAGCCGCCTTTCTGTTTGGAGTTTGTACATCATCCCTGCGCTTGCGTCGAGTTTAGAAACCAACCTTTCGGTAGGCCGAGCTGCTGCAGTTCACTGGACAAAGATTCACTGTCGACGTCATGTTTTGCCGCACTTGATAAAATGAAGCTGAGGACGGCCACACTGGCTTTAATGTCTCCACTGTCTGGAAGATGGATTGGCACAAAATCGCATTATTCATGGCGTTGCAGTCACAGACAACAATATTAACAAACAGCATCATAAGCAAATGCATTTTCATAAGGGAGGGAACTTACCAAACTTTGCATCAGCTGTAAGCTTTGTGACTTTTTCATACTAAAGTAAAGATAGAGAGCACATGTTATTGTTGGTTACGTGTTATGCATACGCTAAGAAAAAAAAAAAAAAACTTACATCAATACCCTCCCCTAGCAGACCTTTCAGTACTTGAGCACAAAGGAGTTTCATTTTGACACTAGACTGGCATATCAAAGAAGACGATATAAGAACATGGCATCACTTAAACGACAATTTGTCATTAATTTCTGTAAAGCCAAACTACTTACAATTTTCGCCAGCGTGCTGATTTCGGCAAGCACCCAATCGGGGCAGTCCAAATCTCCACAGAATCGGAATCGCTATGAGAGGAAACCATCATATGAGCGACAGCAACGAGACGATTAATCAGGACAAAACTATCGATCAAATGCAGCTTCGCATATTCATATAAGTTTTTCTTTATACATTCCGTTGCATTACTTGCAAAATACAAAAATATTAAGAGATGTGTTTACCATGGCTGGTTAACCGTAGACAACACGCGGAAGTGAAAAGGAAGTAGCTGTCATACTTGGCATCTGATTGGACTATCAAAAGTAGGCGGGGCGTTCGTTCCACACTCTGGTACGAAGCAGGGTTCCTCTTTAAGACGGGGTTCCGGTGTTCCCACGTCGGTGAATTTGATCGTGGTCTATCGCAAACCTTGCTACGTTAAGTTACACAGTAGTAAAGTCATAAAAACAACATATTTCGATGACAAACACCACTTTCGTATCCATTTGAGGAACCTCGATCTGTACGACAGTGTATTTCAGCATGAAAGATCAATTTTTTTGTTTATACCAGTCGGGATTTTTTCTTCTTCTTAAATTTAGGGCATAATCCAGTCATTTTGTTTCGGGTAAATATACACAGTAGCACTTAATGGTGAACGAGTAGATAACAACCATGACTTTAAACCATCAGACTCCTGTTACATAAGCAGAAGTTTTCCTTTGCAGTTACGACACACCCTAATGAGTATCTGAACCAGACAGCTTTGTCACGCCAACACCAAACATATCCCTAATTGTAGAAACTAACGTACTTAAGTTAATTACATAGCCGCATATTAATCCAATGTGGAATGTTAAAACGGCTGCGGAACAACAACAACCCAGCCACATGAAAATTGCATACGAAGAATAAGAAATACTGATAAACCAATTATTGTAAAAACAAAAATGTATCATTTTGTGATCAGTCTTTGAAAATAATTGGAAGCACCTTCAATGAAATAGCTATGAAGCCAATTAAATAAATCCAATATTTCAAGTGAAATTAAATTATCCGTTCATCGTATGTGCTTAGATAATTATCTTGAAAATTTCCATTTATAATTTATATCAAGTTTGTATATTTCTTTATTATTTATTGCCCTGTTTCATGCAAAATATAATAGCCTATAGAAAAATAGTGTTTGTCTTGACAAAATGAGGGCTTTGAAATACAATTTGAATTCAAATAGATATTTAATCAATACAAAACGGTTTTTTTTCCAATTGTCCAATATTGAATTAAATTTACAATTAATTTTAAATGTTCCCATCTCATCTGCTGTCGAAGTTGGCCTGTCTTATAGTTCCAACTTTTGAGCTTAATGTATTTCTTAACCGCGCTTGGAATGACTCAGTCATGACATGATTCATTGCTTTTTTCAAAATGGTAATGGCTACACACAAACACATTACAATGACGTGAAAACCTCTCTGAGACGTAGATACTTTTTTTTTTTTTCCAATAAATCAGCTATCTACTCCACTCTGTTTATGTTGGCTCGTAAGTAGTTTACTTGGAAAAGGCATCCTGTTTTCCTGGATTGACAACAGGGGGCGTGGATGAGCAATATGAGTGAGTGCAGAACTACAGAGTATAGAAGTGAGAACCTGCGTGCATGTGGACTAGACGCTTGGAGATGACCACACATGAAAGCATGCACAAGATGAAGCTGATTCAAAGTCTTTCGCTGTTTTTTCTGACACATTTTCACGTCAGCTCAGAGGACACGCCGACCGTTGGATCTAGGAATATTCCCAGACTAGTACTGAGCAAAGGTAAACCAATACAATACATTTTATGAGAGAATGATCAAAGAAACGAGCGAGAAATGTGTTAAATGTAGTCATAAAAATTTTTAAAATTAAAAAGATTGGCAGCTATCAATGACCACAATATGACATTATGAGATCCAAACGTAAAAGATAGAAAAATACCGTACACAGTAAAGAGTATAGAGTTCATTGTGGTTATAGTTCAGTGATGTAGAGCTGAGAAAAGTTATTATTTTGACCCTTTTTAATGAAAGTGTTCCCAAAGTATTAGTCTATACCAGGGTTCAATTCTGGTCCTCGAGGTCCGGAGTCCTGCAGGTTTTAGATGTTTATTGGTGGTCTATACTAACATTTATTAGAATTAATAACACTCGTTTTCATTGCAGGCTAATCAAACATCTGACATTTTTCTCCAGGAATCCTAAGAATGTGCACATAATTCACACATACATGTGAAGGTGAACATTTTGAATCTCATCCAATTGGACTGTTTGACCTTGGCGAAGGTTCACATTCTGCTGAGAGGCAGGAATGTTGACACAGCTGCATTGGTTTGATTGTGCAGGTGTGCCTAATGTTGTGGTCAGCATCTGTATAGTCCAGTTTGACCTTCACTAACTCCCTTGAAGGAAATAACTGATAGTCTGTTGCTGCCTTATCTTCCAGATGTCATCAGAGGAACATTTGTCTACCAAATCTATCAAAAGCACACCGTTTTATTTCATCATGAAGACTCTGGGGAGATTTACGTAGGAGGGACCGACTTTGTGTTCAAGCTTGACTTGGATCGCTATCAAATCACTCAGGTGGGTGCCGCTTTTATTTTCCGCTCACTTTTCCATGCGCATCAGCCGCAAGCTTCAACGTGGAGGAGGCAGCAGATAGGCACCACTATTTCATGGAAAAAATTTTCGGTACAGTTTTATGACTAAATTTTGTTCTGCTTTCAATTTGTTTTGGGTGTGATTTCACTGTTGACACAATACTGTTTGTCATTTGCAAGTCTGAAAGAAGAAGAGTAAAAACAGGAAGTTTTCAAGCTCAGTGTAATTTTTGCTCAAGATAAATTCAATGTTAAATCCTCTCTAATCCTGCTTTTTACACCGACAAAAAGCGACAGCTGCAGGTTCATTTTATAATGTACATCTTTGGTCATAATTATTAATGTTTATTGTGAGATATGTTTTATCTGAAAGAAGTGGGATTTGTTTACTGTAAACGGAGAAATCAGCACACTGTGTGGAATATTTTTGCTCTTTCTCTCTCAATATGTTACATATTTTAAAGATAACATCATTGGCATTGGGTGGAATTTTTTCGTTGCGCCATAAATGTTGCATCATCAAAGCAAGAGAAACATTTTCAACACATCAGACTGGTCAATAATTTGTCAACATAAATGGACGAGTGACCAATAGTAGAGATTTGTGGAGGGGGGAAAAGAAAATTGTCCAGATTTATCTTCCACCTGACGCTGACGTTTGTATACAACAAATTTAGACTTAACAATTGTCAACATTTAGACCATGCGGAAGTGTTTTAATATATTAAATTACGAAGACATCTGTTGTGCCCAGCCACCTTCAAATCATCTTGCAGATTCTCAAGCATGTTTTTTTGTTATTGTTGGTGGTGTTGAGGTGGTGCATTTCCTCTTCAGCTTCAGCGTTCTTGTAGTCACATGAAAGTTTTGGGTCAAAGTTGACTGCTCTCTGAAAGTGTTTATAATCCCTCCACCTTGACTAAAGCCACGTTTCCATCTGGAAAAAAAAAACAGGCACAAAGCCGACTGTTGACATGACACCACCCTGTAGATTTATACTTCACTTAATGGCAGAGGTGCCATAAAACCTGACCACCGTTGCAATTCTGGGCTCAAATTCATCAAGGAAACGCTATTATTCCAATAGACATTACCTTAAGTGCCGTTTGAGGCAAACGTTTAGCATTTAACAGCAAAACAAGCATCCATTTGCACATGCTGCAGATTCTTTCATTTGTTTTATGTCACCAACATGCAGTTATATTCCCTGCAGAATATCTCTCTGGAGGCCACGCGGGAAGAGCCGTGTCAGCGGGTTGGTCACCATGACGACGACTTTAATTATGTGGTGGCGCATGCGTTCGTTAATAACACTCTGCCTGCTGCGCAGGATCCTTGTGAAAATGTCATCACTGTCATCCAGAAGTTTGGTGACATTCTGTTTGTCTGCGGGACCAACGGACACAGGCCTCACTGCTGGACGGTTGCGAGTTCTGTAAGTCTTTTCGGGCTCGTTTCAGGAGCTGATGAAAGCGTTCATGAAGTTAACAAGATACTTTGTGGCAGATTTGTGTTGACTGTCAAACATCCCGTTGACTTGGCGCCGTTCTACTTTCAGTCCGCTAACGTGACGGGGCATCAAGACGGGACGGGCATCTCTCCGTTTACATACACGCAGAACTCGCTGTCGCTCACAGTTGGTATGTGAAACGGCACCTCTTGCGGGCTTCTTCAAGTCGTGACAATGTGTTGTGTAATCACTGTGAGCGCTGTAGAGATAAAAGGTGGCTAATAATAGAACATCGGTGTCTGTTTTTGTGTCTGCTATTTTTTTAGAGGGGGATCTGTATGCTGCAGCGTCGCTGGATACCGACGGAAGCTCTTTGCAGTTCAGAAGGAAATCGGGCAGGAGAGCTAACATGTGGATGTACGACAGTTGGGTGTCAGGTAAAAAGTTGCATCACGAGGGTTTAAATCAAATCAATTATGACAGTGAAAACATAAACAATATGGTGCCATTTTTTTGAGAAACATTAAATAAAGACTGCGTATTACAATAATATGTTATATGTGACCTCACCAGTCTAAACATGACAGTCTGAATAATAATTACATTTGTGGAATATGAGTTATGAAGCAAAATCCAGCCGTTTTTATCTATCTCAGGGAGCGTCCATTTTGCAACTTGCTGTCGACTGAAGATGACATCACAGTTGCTCAGTGCTCAGGCGACGACCAATCACAGTGCACCTGTTTTGTGAAGCTGAACTGTGATTGGTTTGTTACCTAAGCCCTGAACAACTGTGAAGTCATTTTCCCTCGACAGCAAGTGGCTAAAAGGCTGCCTTCTGATATTGATTAAAAACTGCTAACTTCCACTAACGCAATATTAACCAAAATACCGCATTTAGACTAGTGGGGCTGCATAAAAAACATTATTGTCAAGAAATGTTTTTGTGGTTTAATTCCCCTTTAAAACAACCACACAACTGCTGTATGTTTTCCACTAGCTTAATGCTAACAAATACTGTGAATTACCATTGAAAGGCTAATAAATAGCATCGATAGTCACGTTTTTAACCGACGACTATTTGAAAAGTGAAAACAGTGAAAATTATACCCTCTGTATGTTATTGTATTGAACACATCATAGAAATGATGTCCTGTACTTTGACTAATCAGTCATCGATGTTGTCCTCCGACAGAGCCCACGTTTGTCTCCGCCTCCTGGGTGAAGCGGAAAGACGACCCCGCCAAAGAAAAGATCTACATCTTTTTCCGCGAAAAGAACTCCGACCACAACCCGGAAGCCGATCCGTGGATTTCCAGAGTGGCCAGAGTTTGTAAGGTACGTTGGACAATAGACACCGACTCAGATGACATCGGAATTCTATAGACGGATGCGTCCCTAGAAAGCTCTCTTTGTCTGGTAACATGAGCTGGCGCTGAGAATGTTTACAGAAACTATTGGGATGCTGCTCATCTCCAATTTTTACTGTACTTTCTTCTCTCTCACCAATCGACGAGTAACATTATGAAGCGTAGTTAAGAATGAAAACATGACACTTCTTTGTTTGCCATTTCCCAGACTGATGAAGGCGGATCAAAGCGATTTTTCCAGAACACGTGGACGTCTTTTCTCAAGGCCCGACTGGTGTGCGGATTCCCAGACGAGTCCTTGTACTTCAACCGCCTGCAGGACGTCTACGTGCAGCACGCCGAAAACTGGCGGGACACAAGGGTCTATGCCCTCTTCACCAGCAGCTGGTTTGACACTTTGCCTTCCTTCTATCGCGTAGCGACCGAAAGTGGACGACTGTTTGGACAGCAGTGACACAAAAATGCAAGCTTAGCATTTCGAAATGGTGACTAAAATAAGTAGGATTTGTACAGAGTTTTTGACTCACTGCTGATTCTGCAGAATGGCTCATTGCAGAATTATATGTTGTCATCAGATTATTATTATTATTATTATTATGAGCGTAATATCAAAACTAATATTTACAATAACGTTTTACAAATATTATATAACGCAAATATGTTTGTGTGCCTAATGTGACCGATGCATTCTTTATTTAATGAGGAAAAACTTCCTTTAGAAAAACGAACCTGCTCAGACCATGTTTTCCTTCACATACACAAAACAGCATTTGAAATGCCATGTTTTGTTTCTAAGGAAATCCATTGCAACCCTCTTCTAATAACACTCGGAAAAATGGAGAAGTCTAATTATGTAATGTCATAAATAGTTAGGGTGGTGTAGTCTGTTCCTCCCTCCCATGAGTGTATGACTCAAGCACATTGAGTATCAGAGGTTGTGTTTGAATTTTGGATTTGGATGACTTATGACACAACATGGAGCAAAGGTTGTGGTTTCTGACGTTAATGCTACATTTATACTATTTTCGTGGCGGCCATGGAAATTACGCTTCAGGCCAGCGACTTGATGGGAAAACGGCACCAGCAGTGATTGCTATGGATGCCTGAAAAATGTACCTGCAGGGTGCATCCAACAATACGTAGCAGTGTGTAATATTAGGGAGTAACAAAACTAGGAGGTAGTCGGGAAACGTATTTACTCAGCATCTTGCTGTCCGTTTTGTCATGCTACATCAGAATGAATGAATGTGAAAGCATACAATGAATTTATCTCCCGTAGTTTTAACAAGCAACAATAACAAATAGAACATTTAAACTATGTTCCTACACTGTTCCAACTTTTATGCTCACTAATAGCTTTTGTAGTGAGATATTTTTGTTACTATAAAATAGGGGTGTGAATTGCCTAGTACCTGACGATTCGATTCGTATCACGATTCACAGGTCACGATTCGATTCGATACCGATTAATCCCGATACGAATGGTCACGATTCGATACCGATTAATCCCGATACGAATTTATAAGTCGATTGTTGCGATTTTTTTTCATTCATATTTAGAAAATACTAATCAGTAAGCTTGTAGAGTGTAAGATTTATATGAAAATGTATTATTTATTTATCTGAAATTTCAGTCTTATAGAGGTTGTAATCTGTTTCATGTTTGAACAGCATTAAAATAAAAATATTAAGGCTTAATGTGCCGTTCATATAACATTCTTCCATGCTCAAGGTGTGAATCCTAAAAAAAAAAAAAAAAAAATCGATTCTGCCGATTATTGAATCGATTCGAGAATCGCGCGATGTAGTATCGCGATATATCGCCGAATCGATTTTTTTTTAACACCCCTACTATAAAACAAAGACAAGTACTGTTACGATTTAGCTTGCCCATTCAGTTCTTTGCTACATCTTACCAGAATGACTGAACCTTAATTGATTCCTTTGAATCCCTTCACATTTGAGTAATTCCGTCCTTCTTACAGGAACGCCACTGCAGTCTGTGTTTATTCCATGGAAACTATTGAAGGCATTTTTAACAACTCCACCTTCAAGGGCTATGACAAGGCTGTTCCGGAACCAAGGCCAGGAACTGTAAGTGTTATTTTGGTGTTGTTTTTCTGGCTCAAATGTATTGTCATGTGTCACAAGTGTGGGTTTGACAAAAGATGGAAGTATTGTAAGTGGGTGACTACGAGGAAAATGTTTGTGTGCATCACCACTTCCCACGAAAGGGCGGTTTCGAGCTTCACTGTAAGGCCTAAAATTAGCTGTTCATTACGTGTGAGTGACAGCTAAGATTAATTGAGATTAATTTGATTAGGTTGAAGGTTGGATATGTTGGGCTAATTATTTTTTTTGACAGCATTTTGTTGGGTTAATTATTTTTGACCCAGCGGATTAGATGTTTTGGGTTATTTTTATTTTATTTTTTTTACCACTAGCAGAATGGGTTGAAGATTGGATTTGTTGTGTTAATTGACCCAGCAGATTGGGTTAAATATTACATTTTGTTGGGTAGATTTGATTTTTTTTAGGGGTGCACCGATCACAATTTTCCGGCCGATCGCCGATCCCCGATCTTTTAACAAGTCTGATCTGCCGATCCCGATTTTTGCCGATGCCGATTTTTTTTTTTTTTCCCCCCCATTACAAGCAGCATATACCTTCAGTGTTCGAATCTTGTTTTGTTGGAAAACATTGAACAATATCAGCGAAATAATACAAATTGGTTGTTTTAACTGCACATGAAGTTGTTCTTTAAAATAAAAATGACTTTTTCAGACCTCTGAGGAGGGAGACGAGGTAGGTGGAAAAGATCGGTTTATTCTTAAGGGATCGGCCGATCACCGATCTTCCAAAATTAAGGAAATCGGGGCCGATAAATCGGCCGGCCGATCGATCGGTGCACCCCTAATTTTTTTACCCCACCAGATTGGATTGAAGATTGGATTTTGGACAGGCTGAAGCTAGTCGCCATTTTGTAATTGTGTACTGAAGTTGAAGTAAATTTTAATAGCACATTCTCAAAAAGAATTGGTGCTGGCTGCATGGCTCACCAAGTAACACTAGTGACTTTGGGACCAGGGTTCAAGTCTGTCTGGGTAGCCCACCTGCAGAAAATGGGTGGGCATTGTGACATGGTATCAAAGATATCGCCTGAGTGCCTTGCTTCTCCTCAACCTAGCATTGTCTTGGTTGTTCTTGGAACCAGCAGTGGGTTAGCTATTTGGGTTACTTTGGACCCAGAGTGTGACGACGACGACGACGATGACGAACAAAACAGCAAGCAAGCGTGTCTTGTGTTTCAGTGTGTACGCAACAGCCGCATGCTGCCGCTGGCCACCGTCAGCGTGGTGAGGGATCACCCCGAAATGAGCGACTGGGTCCACTCAGTGCACTCCACGAGTCCATTCTACGTCAGCAACAACAACTACACCAAAATCATCGTGGACCGTGTCCAGGCGGCGGACCAGAACATGTACAACGTTCTGCTGCTGGCCACTGGTATGTCCTGTTTGCTGCATAACAATACACTTGCTTGCTATTTTTATTGCTTTCTTGGCCTAATTATATCTACATACAACAAAGACAAAACACATCCTGTGTCTGAGTCCAAATATATACTACTGTGCATTGTGCTTTGGGTTTCAATGACCGTTGCTCTGAGGTCATTTGGACAGTTAAAGGGAAATCACATTACATTTTTCACATTATTTGACTACCATTTTAGAAAATTTCAAAATTTTCAATACCCACGCAATATTACATGCAATAATTATATATAAGACGAATCTACCAAATGACAGAATAGAATAAAATACTTTTTGCCCCGTCCTGTTCTTTTATAATTGACAGTAGAAAAATGTAGGTTTGTCAAAATACAGCCATTTCTCCCATGGACTCTGAAACTGTGTTTATTTCGTATAAAATGGGGCAATGATGTCATCTAACGGTGGTTAGGCATCAGTAAAGTTGTTTCCAAGTTTGACATTTACAGTGGAGCATAATCAGATTCTTCCCATCTAATCCCCACTCTGAAAAATTATAATTGACAAGTATACTTGTCACCAGGAGTGAGTGAGTTAATATAGTTCTGTAACCCTACAGATTCTGGGAAGATCCATAAAATTCTAGAGTCGGGATCCGAACCGTTCATCATCTCCCAAACAGAAATCTCCAGTAATTCCACCATACAGTCGATGAAACTGGACTCCAAAAAGGTACAGCTCATCAAAATGTATTTGGTTGTTGTTGTTGTTGTTTTCTTAATGTTTACTTTCCCGTGCAGTTTCAGCACCACTACTGAGTGCTTTTCAGCAATGTTGTTTTTTTTTTTTTTTTTACCCGGAATGCATGCAAAACACAACTGTGAACATATTGTTCAATAACCTCTGACAGAGCAAAGCTCTTAACGGATTGTGCAAGTGTTCCTAAAATTTGTTTTTTTGTCTTTGCCTAGAAAAAACTAGTGTTGAGTTTTGCTGAGAAAATCTATGTGGTGGACCTGCTGAGTTGTAATGAGTATAACAAATCCTGCGCCGACTGTGTTTTGGCTCGTGACCCATATTGTTCCTGGACTACATCTGGATGCGCCCCGACTGTCCCGTAAGTCTGAAAACATATAAGAATGAATCAATATCTACTTGTTGGCTTTGTATGAAAGAAATAAAATTGATGATTGAACTTGTTTTTGCTTATTCTACAGCGAGGGCATTCAAAATGTCATTGATGGGAAAATAAGCGTGTGTTCTGCATTAACATCAGGTACGCAAATGCTGAATACAAAAACAGTAACCCCTCCTCCATTGCAGGTTCGCAGTTCCACTATTTTGTGGATTTCTTTATCCTGTTATAACTCACTTTTGTTCTTTTTAATGTAATTCCACTTTTTGCCACTAGGTGGCAACACAGACCGAGTTTAACACTGTTGAAGAGAAAACAGGAAGTGTTTCAAGCTCAGCCTCATTTTGGTACCGTCACCTAACTTCGGTACATGTGGCGGGGGTTCGCTTCCCCGCCCGGAAGACCTTGTTTGTGAGTGTGTGGAAAACAAATACAAAAAAAAGAAAAGCTAAGCCTAATTTTTGATAAAGAGATTAGAAATAAATTATTTAATGTCTCAATCGTCTATCATTCTGCATTTTAGGCCTACAGAAAGCAATGGCTTGGCTAATTTTATAACGTACAACTTTGGGTATGAATATTGAAATATATTTATGAGATTATAAATTAAGGTTGATAGTCTGTCTTATCCATTTCCTTGCTCTCAATATATTAAATGTTTTTGAATGTGTTTGTACGGCAGTGTACTACATTCATTTTTTTTTTTTTTTTAGTATTTTTACATAATTACATTTTTATTTTATATATATATATATATATATATATATATATATATATATATATATATATATATATATATATATATATATATAAATATATATGTTTGTTTGGTTTTTTTTTCCGGGTTTTCTGATTTTTTTTGGGGGTATATTTTTTATAAATTTAATTTATTTATTTGGTATAAAGCTCCCTAAAAAATTGGTCAGATAAACAGTTGAATTGTTTCCAAGTGAATGCAATACACTTCCATATGTTTGTGTTATTTAAAAAGACCCTTTTAAAAAACAAGCGCAATAAATGTAAACATGCCTAAGCTTGTCCTTCGTATTTCTTTAAGACCATAATCAAGTAAACCGGACCCGAAGGAACGCCGCGTCACCTGAAGACGAGGCTTCGTTGACTCAGCTCACCGTGCCCAAGGGTGTCCCTTTTTACCTGTCGTGTCCCATTGACTCTTACCACGCCGTCTACACGTGGCGACACGGAGACCAGAGCAGCCCTTGCCTCCAGATGCAATCCAACTGCCTGCTCCTCCTCCCCGACAAGAGACGCCAGACCGTCGGCGAATACGAGTGCGTCTCGGAAGAGAGGGACTACGTCAATGTGGTGAAGAGATACCATGTGACGGAACAAGGAGACCAACGTCATAGTGGCAACCGAGGTAAAGCATCGGCTGTAGCGGCACAAACATTGTGGATCACATTTGGACTTAGCCTTTGCCTGTTTTCGAACTGAATGCAAGTTACTGATTGAAAATGTGACTTTGACATTTTCTACCCACATTCATCCAGCTAGGAAGCTAAAAGAATGTGCAATTTATGTCATTCCTTCACACTAACTCACTACTTTCCTATTAGAGAAAGCTTTGGGGCCATTTTGTGACATCTTAGGGCATTACAGAACGAGCCCCAAAAAAGCAAGCATGTAGCAGAGGAGTTCAACAAATAGTTGAGGAAATGTTCCGAAAGAAAAAAAAAAAAACCATAACACAAAATAGTCAGGCAGGAATATGAGAAGAAAAGAGCGCAGTTAACAACCTAGCCAAATTCAAATTATTAAAAAAGAAATTCCAAGCGTATAAAATGAGGCTTCAAAATCATGAAAAAGTGTTGTGGAAACCAAACCTCACTCAGCTGTCAGCTGTCAATCAAATGCAATTATGAGCCACAAAATGGAGGCTACGTCATCTCGCTACTGGAATGTGTCCCACAAGGTCATTGTGGGGCTTTTACGCACTACAACGAAGCGCTCTAAAGTTCTACATGCCAGCTGTTGTGTCGGACAATTTGAAGAAGAAAAAAAAATCCCTCCCTTTTCCGCTTGTTCTCTCTTATTTGCGTGCACTCAGGCCAACAATGAGGCGCTCTAAAACGATGCATTTTCAGTGTGTGGGCGTTGGTAACTAGCATGTCACACTTGCGCCGGATAACTGCTGATGTGAACAAAAGCGCTCAAAGTCCTGATATAAATTTCACTTTGATACAATACCGATATTGCAGCATAGAGTACTATCCGATACGATATCGATCCGATATCAGCATGAATGGTTTTATTTTAATTTTTTAGTATGATATATGAGATGACACATTATCAAGTGATACCTTTCAAACAAAGAACAACAGTCAGCAACAGTAGGTGTGAGAAATTATGAGCGAAACATTTGGGTTCCGGAAATTGAACCTCAAACATGAGAATGCATTGCACCTGAATAAAATAAAATATCCTGGGGAATAACTTAACGTCAATAAAAACGAATTTTACTCATGTTTGATCCAGATGCTGCTGGATAGAAGAGCAAGACCAGAATATATCCGATTATTAGTCATTTTTTTGGCTGGTATCGGACTGATATCAATGTAAATATTGGACCGGGACCCCATTGCTCAAGTTCTTATATAGTGGGCCATCATTGGGCCCTATTTTAGCCACGCCTCTAAATTCTTTTAGACAAACTGGAATGGCAAAAACAATTAACTCATTCACTCCCAGCCATTTTCACTGAAGCAACCCCCTTTCGCTCCCGGTTATTTTACTGGATTTTGACTGATTTTGCAAGGACCACAGAATATTGTGTTCTATTGCTATAAAAACATGAAACCTACCAAAAGAAAGATTAGAGTCAGGAAAAAAAGTAGATTTCTATCGGGTTCCATTTTGCCGCAATTAGCATTAGACTATAGCAAAGTTTCATCATTATTCACAAATCTGTTTAAAACAGTGGTGAAAAGAACTTTTTGCAACATGGCCCATCTCTTATATGCTGCTGCCACCTGCTGGCCGTTTTTGTAATAAGTACCATTGCTTCAAGCATTCTCTTCTGTTCAGAGGCTGCATCAAAGCCTTCTATATGCTCTAGCATAAAAACGAATAAATACGTTTTTGGGAGCAAATGAGTTAAATGTTACATCTTCACAATTCCGTATTATCTAGTTTAGTTTTTAGCAGTTACAGTTCTAAACATGTATCATGTACTGTAGTTCGTAACGAAACTCTAAATATACTTTACTGGACAGGCTCTGATGCTCAACAATTTCATCCTGGAGGATCACCTGAATTGGAGTTCTCCCGAACTAAAACCGCATCAAGTGCCAAACCAATGAATGTACAATACGTGATAAACACTAACACAACTCGTTACCTATTCATCATTTTAGCACGTGGTTAATTTTCTGCAAGCACTACAGCCTTAACACTAACACGACGAGAGAAGTGGTCCGCCGTGACAGAGATGCCAGCGACATCATTTTTGCAAAGTGATATTTGAAGGTGAAACTGAAGGAATCCCGTTGTGTGTCCTCTGTGCCCTCAGCTCCATCCACTCTGTGATTCAGTGCTCTGCAAGTGCTTTGTTCACAAACGGTGAACGGTCTCGCACATGTTGGGGCAGGTGATTTTAGGAGCAGTGCGGTCTGGCTCTCTCCCAGCCAATGGGGCGAGTGTATTGTGTTGCAGAAGGGTGGAGGCACCACCGCGTCCTTCGATGAATTTCCTTGTTTTGTTCCCCACCACCGCCTACCTCTGCTGACAACAACTAACGGACAAGGAGGCCTTTGTAAACGTGCAATAAGAAAGCATTTGTTACACAGTAGACAGTGTCTATCTAACCTCTTCATTAACCACTTATCATGTTTACTGCATTTTTTGATGGATTATACCTGTGTCTAGGTGATGACTAGGTTATTATGATGAATTATTCTTTATATTTATTAGCAAAGTACATTTTTGGTACAAGTCTAACAAGTTTATTACATTGTTGCTTAAAGGGAAACTAAATGCAAAAATAGATTGTATGCACCACTAGTAGTCCAAACACAGTATGATTAATATTACTATACTATTACTATTGATATTATATTTAAAAGGGGAAGTCAACCCCTCTAAAATGTGACAAAGATATGTTCTATGCAGCCCCACTAATTTAGATATGGTATTCTGGTTAATATTGCATTTGCAAACGCCAGCAGTTTTTATCAATATCAGAAGGCAGCCATTTTGCCATTTGCTGCCGAGTGAAAATGGCATCACAGTTTCTCAGGTAACAACCAATCACAGCTGAGCTTCAGAAAACAGGTGAGCTGTGATTGGTCGTTGCCTGAGCTCTGAGCTACATTGGTGTCATCTTCAGTCAACAGCAAGTGGCAAAATGGTTTGGATTTTGGATTTTCAGGATTTTGCTTCATAACTCATATTTCGCAAATGTAATAGAAATCGGAATGTCATTGGAGTAGTGAGGCCACATATATTACTGTCAAGAAATGTTTCAGGTTGACTTTCGCAGATTCATTTTTTGTCATCTATCTCAGTGAGCTGCCATTTTGTCCAATGCCGTCCTCTCTGAGGCCGATTAAAATTGACATCATAACTCCCCTCAGGCTCATGTGGCGTTCGTAATGCGAGCCCGAAGGCAGTTGTGATGTCACTTTCCGTTGACAGCAGAGAGCGATATGACCAAAATGGCGCCCCCACTGTGATGGATACTTAATTCTTATTCCACAAAAGTAATATTAATCAGTGTACTGTGTTTAGACAAATGGGGGCACATTCAGCATATTGTTGCAAAGAAAATGTTTGCGTTTAATTCCCCTATATGTTTTTGTTTGTTTGTTTTGTTTTGTTTTGGGATTTTCTGTTACTATATTGATCGCTGTACAATGAAGAGCATGAATCAAAGAAAGGTTATTTATTTGCAAAATTGTCCCTTATTTTTTTTTTAAATGATACATGCTTTTCATTTAACAGCGAAACTGTCAATATCTTTTTAAAACAAGCGTAATCACATGAAGACTTTATTGTTGGAATAAAAACAATGATTTCTATCTTCTCGTGGGTCGGTCCTTCACATTTACATTTACATTTACAATGGTACCGAGATATCAACCACATAGCTTAGCCTATCAGTCCCCGAGCTTAATGCTAATGCTAAATAGTGTCTATGTTGCAAAGGTGTGAGGACTCACGATCCAGCAACACATGAAGACGGACAATATAACAGTACTGTCATACACTGGGAAAAAAAAGAAGGGGGATTTATATTTACTTTAAAAAAAATCTAGTAAAGTTTTTTTCTAACCAGAAATTGTAGACTACTTGTAAAATTTACTTAGAATTTCTGGGTGCATCAACCTTGACTACGCTTTATCAAGTAAATATCACTCCCCATTTTTTTCAGTGTATATTCTTTATCCTCTGCACAAAATGACTATTCGTTCCATATTGAAGACATGAGAGTGACAAAAACTATATTATAAGTACAGTATCATGAAGTGCTATTTTCAGCTGGAACGGATAAATTGTATTTACATTCATTTCAATGGGAAACGATGATTTAACACACACAAGGATCTCGTTTTCTATTTTGTGCAACTGATGTCTCACTACAACCGGGAAATAGTCGGCTGGCAGCATGTGAGTATGCATCATGCCACCACCCACACTCCAACCCCTCCTAATGTTGTTTTGCATGTTGTTTCCATGCAAAGTCACATGAGGATGGTGCACAGAGAGACCTCGAGGGACCCACCTGACGTCAATTATCAAATGCATGACATCTCATCTCGTCGTGCCAGCTCATTGTTGTTCCGCGTGAACTCCCGAAGAAGTGACACTAAACCATCTGTGCACCGGCAACAAGATTGTCGGAGGGCAAACTGTTGATGTCATGAGAAACTTGCATTTGGGAAGCTTATTAGCCTTCACTGATAGGATTGCGAGAGGTCTTGCTTGAATAAGCACATTGAAGATCCTCAACCTCTTCACTGTCATCAGCTGCAATTCTGCATGGCGCTGCTCGACAGCACGTACTTTAATGCAAGGCCGCCGAGCGTAAACAGACCTTGAATCTCTGGGGGATTGGCCACTGTTTAGGGTAACAAATTGTCCCTTTCCTGAAAACAGGAAGTACAGGAAAGGAGTCAAAGTCAAGGATAACATTGATAAAAACAAAAAAAACATTTTGTTCCTTTCTAATCTCAAAAGTGCTTGTTGTGTTTGCAATACACTGAGGGACTCCAAAAATCCCTTACACACCCAGTAAATGACATAAATGCATGTTCACCAAAATACGTAAAACTAGTTATGTTGCCAGTGATTGACTGCATGTGCATTTGGTGTGTGGACCTTCAGTTGGGAGTTCCCCTTCTTAGTCCACGCCTTAATGGTAACACTTTTACATCACCATATAGAAACCATCAATACTATTTAACCCGTTATCATGAGGGCAATTTTGCCGAAAATGCATAAAATAGGTGCATGCACCCAAAGTAAATTTGAAGCTGTTCCTTGAACCAATTGGAGTATCAGCATAGTTTGTTTTGTTTTTTTAAGATAACTACTCGTATGAATTTTTGCCACTGGTGGGACCTCGACATGATAATTAAAAACAAAACAAAAAAAGTAATATAAGACCATGCAACTTCAACATGTTTAGCTATCGTCAAACTTGGTATTATAAAACAAGTTTTGCTCTGACTAACCAATTAGAGGGCGGTAACATGCTGACGTCATCGAGGGACCGCACTCCGACCTTGTGAAGTCACATTTGAAATACATTTAAACCTCCTGTATAGTTTAAGTTACAGATCTGCCAGCATTATTCAGAACGACTTGGGCAGGTTAGATTGACATGGCTGGAATTTGACTGGAAAATAAAAATCTAACATATACAAACAGGTACTGGAAGCAGTGCAACCAAGAAAAACGCTACAAACTGAAAAGACTGTTTGGAGTCAATTGTGGGAGGGGAGGAATGCATTTTAAAAACATATACATATTTTAACAGTAGGGGTCGTCGTCGTGCTATATAAATATTGTGAAAATTCACACCAGCCAGGCATTATTTTAAATAATTTTAAACCACCGACACTTTGACTCTATTATTAATAAATCCTATACATTCATGTGCACAAAATTCAAGTTGTATAAAGTCATTTTGTTTTTGACAGTTGACACTATGACACGCACCTAGAACACTTCATTCGGTACACCTGATCCATTACAGGAGCTGAGATCAGAAATTGAGATAATAATGATCAATTTAGATTAATACTGATAAAAATGTTTTTAACAATATGTTTATTTTGTGTGTTTGTGATTTGAAGTAGTGTCGAAAACAATTCAGAGAATTGGTACGGACTGAAAACAAATTCCAGAGGGTGTAATAACACCATATTACCAGTAGATGTCACTGTTTGCTGACGAACTTTTAAATGCAGGGCGTTAAACAAGATCACCCGCCAGGCCACCACAACATTAAGTACACGATATCTATTCAGATCCGCTACAACTGTAAGGTATTATTATATAAAAAAAATAATAATAAAATAAAAAATAAAAAAACACCTAAGTTTATGAAAATAATCATGACGAATGTCATGTAGAACTGAACTGCATCACAGTAAGAAATATTTTCATATTTTGCTTGTCTTATGTAGCTAAGACAGGCGTAAAAAAAATCTCAGACTAATGCAGTGCAGACCTAAAATTACATATCAACTGTCAACAAAAGAGCATTATTGTCACTATTGTAAATGGAAATGTTTTTGCTTTGATTTAGTATTGTTTTTGCTCTCATTATTGGTGCATGTGCATTTACAGTAGGGATGTAATGATAAGCACGATATGGTGATATTAAAACTGCCACAATATCGCCGTTGTCATGTTCACAATATTTAAATGCCACACATCTGTGAAAAAAGTCAGTTTGACTACCACTTGTGCAAGTCTAGCACCCTCTGGTGGCTAGTTTTTTAGTGCAATTTAATTTTCATTAGGGATGTTTTGGCCCTTCTATGTTTTAAAATCTACACTAATTGTCAGATGAAGGGGAACGTAATATGCCTGTGAAGCAAGTCAATATGTGGAGGAACTCAATGTTGTTTGTGCATTAACAACATAACATAATAATAACATAATAATAATAATAATAATAATAACATAACATTTGGTGTTACGTACAAAAGCACAATATTGTACTTTTTTTTTAGTATGAGATCATTTTTTTACATAGTGACCTTTTTTAAAAATCAGCACCCTCCCCACAATATCGTGATAATTATCAGCTTCATATCGTGACAATATCGTATTGTGACGTTTGGATATCGTTGCATCCCATATTTACAGTATATAAAAGGAGCAGTGGGTGTAGGCTACAGTATGTAAAAAATTGCAACGTTGTACGAATGCGACAAATTCATGTTCAGCAGGTATTTACGTCATTCAAACATGTTAATGTCATTATTTTTAATAAATGGTGCAAGCTTATTTTTATGTTGTTAGAAAATGTTGCTCTTTTCGTCTCTATCCAGACACAAAGGGGCTGCAGGCGAGCCGAATGAGGTCAAAGATTATGTTTGGGTCTGGCTGATCAATTAATCATCAAGCTCTTCAATTATGAATTTGGTTGGAGGACGCCGAGCTGCTGTATCTTTAATCGGGAAGAGGCGCGCGGGATGTGGGAGAGGCTGCGCGCTCCCGACGACGCCCTTGCCGGCTGCGCGTCGTCGGGAGCGCGCGCAGAGGATCCGACACTTGCAGTAGGAAGAGAGGGAGAGTGGGGGGGAAATCATCCACGGACCGCAAACTGCTCATCGGGACGAAAAAACATGTTGCCTCCGACGACCCCATCGCTGAAAAAGTCATCTGAAATGATTCAATCGTGAGGGTTTTTCCCCCCCCCCTACACTTCTTCTGGAGCTTTTTGAAAAGTGGACTGTGATTGAGAGGAAGCGCGATTGAAGTTACCATAGGAAAGGTAGGTCCATTCAAAATCAATTGATGTGGTATAGTGAATGGAAGATTAAGGAAAAATACACAGGTTTGATGAATTGTTTAAAATAAAGGAAGTGATGGAAATAGGGATAATATGACACTTTAAATGACTTTTCAATTGGTGTTCATTTGTGCTTGAGCTTTAATGAAATCGAGTTCATATGAAATTTCAATAGGTCACAGTTTAGAGGTTCAGGGTTCGAATCTGAGCTCAGACCATGAGTGTAATTTGCGTGTTCTCCCCATGTTTGTACAGTACTCTGTTTTATTTTCACATTCCAAAATGGGATGTTTGGTCTGTAAAATGTGACTGTGAATGGTTGTCTACAGGCTATCCTTAAACCTATAGTTAAAAATATAATAATAATGAATTAATTTAGAAAAAAAAAAAAAGGGGGCGGGGGGGGTCAGAAAATGGACTGACCCGCAATTTAGGTTGACCCAACTTTATTGGGTTGTTTTATTAAAAACAAAATGAAAAAAAAGGTTGGGTTAAATTGAACGAAGGGGCAGGTCAACCCTTTTTTTTTTTCTTTTTTTTTTTTACCAAAATAGGGTTATTTTTGAACCAGTATTTTTAAGAGTGATGGCTTATGACTGGCGAACAATCTGGTGTGTACCTGCTCTCTTGTCCAAAGTCAGCTGCAGGTGGCACCCTATGATGACAAAAGATACATGAAATGGAAGATTGTTTTTAATGCATATTTCTGCTATTCTCACTCTAAAAACAGTTTGGTCAAAAATAGCCCATTTTGGTTAAAAATAAAATGAACCAATCAGTCCTTGGGTCTAACCAAGAGAGTTGGGCTAAATTGACCCAAGCAGTGGATCAGTCCATTTTGAACCCAAAGTGGGTTCTTTTTTAAAAAAAAAAAGTTAATTTTTTTGGTTGGTTCATCAAAATAACCAAATATTTTGCATGAAGTGTTTTTTGTAAAAAAAAAAAAAAAATAAAAAAATAAAAAAAAATTGGGGGTTGGTTTTATTTAAAAAAAAAAAAAAATCCAAACAGTTGAATCAAACCTATTGTCTTACCCAATTGTTTTTATAGCACCTTTTCAAATTCAATGGCCTTCAATGTGCATTTCTGGATTAAAATTAGTTTCATCACTCACAGGTGCAGAAAATGGCGCCGAGGTTCGCATCGCTCGCGGCTCTGTGGATCGCGCTGCTGGCGAAGGCGCGCTGCTGTCCCGAGCAGTGCACCTGCCAGGACAAATTCGCCCACCAGTTTGCCGACTGCGCCTACAAGGACCTGCTGGCCGTGCCCGTGGGTCTGCCCTCCAACGTGACCACCGTGGGCCTCTCGGCCAACAAGATCAAATCCCTGAAAAGCCAAAGCTTCGTCAACATCACCCAGGTCACCTCTCTCTGGCTGGCCCACAACGAGATCGTTTCCATCGAGACGGGCACTCTGGCCCCCTTGATCCAACTGCGCAATCTGGACATCAGCTACAACAAAATCGTCAACTTCCCGTGGGGGGACTTGCTGAACCTGACCGCCTTGCAGCTTCTCAAGATGAACAACAACGAGATGGTCAACCTCCCCAAGGACGCCTTCTCCACGCTCAAAGATCTGCGCTCGCTGCGGATCAACAACAATAAGTTCACCGCCATCGTTCAGGGCACCTTCGCAGCGCTGTCCTCCATGTCCCACCTGCAGATCTACAACAACCCCTTCTCGTGCTCCTGCAGCCTGGAGTGGCTGAGGGACTGGATCGCCACCACCAAGATCTCCGTCCCCGAGCCGAATTCGATTCTGTGCGAGGCTCCCGAGCACCTGAAGGGCGTCATGGTTACAAAAATTCCCAAACTGGACTGTCAGGTTCCCGTTGTCACAATAACCTTCCAGCCCGATATTGGCAGTGTGGAGCTGGTTGAGGGTTCCACGGTGGTCTTGAACTGTGAGACCAAGGGAAGTCCGAAACCGCTTGTTAGCTGGGAGGTGATCGCAGGCAATCAGAACTTCCTGTTCCCTCTGCCCTCCACGGACGAAGCCAACGACCTGCCGATCAACGACAAGACCACCAACAGTCGCTTCCTGGTTTTTCAAAACGGCACCCTGATCGTCCCTCGCCTGACGAAAAAGGAAGACGGGAATTACACCTGCCTGGCGGTGAACGATTTGGGCAAGGCCGAGAGCACGGTGAAACTGTCCCCGGCCGTGAACAAAAAACACACAGCGGCAGATTCCACGGTGGACAAGATCCGCCCGTCCTACAACAAGCCCACTCAACCCAAGAGCTCCAAAAACAACGTGATCAACTGGACCAAGGGCGAGGACCGGACCAAAATCCGACCTGAAGATCCCTCGGACAAACAAGATGGCCCCCGCGAGGACGGGGTTTCTAAAGACCCCGTGTTCACCAGGAAGTGCGGCGTGCGAGACGGAAGCGAGTACGTCTCCAACCACGCCTTCAACATGAGCCTGGACGACCTCAAGCAGTACACCTTCGACTTCGGCGTCATCGCCCTGGAGGTGTCCGAGACGGAGGCCAAGGTCAAGCTGAACCCGCTGCAGCTCACCCGCAGCAAATCCAACCTTCACCTGAGCTCAAGTGACGACGACGAGACGGTGATTAGGCAGCCCGTCGGTCTGTACCAGTCGAGCTCGGGGAAAGCCGGCCCGGACATGCTCTACATCTGCGTGGACACCGGAAACGGACACTCCATCATCAAGTGGTCCAACATTGAAGAGGGAGTCAACTCCTATCACTTCACCGGACTACACCCCGGCACCAATTACACGCTTTGCCTCACCTATGGGGGTCAAGACTGTCAAGTGCAAGTGGTCTTCACAACCAGGAAGAAGATCCCCTCCCTTCTCATTATCGTGGTGGTGAGCATCTTCCTCCTGGGCCTGGCCACCGTGCCCCTATTGGGGGCCACCTGCTGCCACCTTCTCTACAAATACCAAGGGAAGACCTACAAGCTCATCATGAAAGCACACAATCCCGACCAGATGGAGAAGCAAGTGACCGGAGACTTCGATCGCAGGACGTCCTTCGTGGAATCCGAGAAGACCTTCAACCCCAGCGAGATGGGCGAGGAGGAGGGGGAGCCCCCCGAGGGAGAGGCTGAAGCCGAAGGCAGCGTGGCAACGGAATCCATCCCCGGGTCTTCATCCAAGACCAACCAGGAGGAGTTCGAGGTGGGCTCGGAGTACAGTGACAGACTACCGCTGGGGGCGGAGGCGGTCAACATCTCCGAGGAGATCAACGGGAACTACAAGCAGCCAAGCCGCTGAGAGCCTTGTAAGATCCAATTCCTTTTAATCCACAAAACTTGATTTATTTTCGTCTTTTTTGTTCTTTACCACAGACAAAAAAACTCGCCTGTCACTGAGATTGTAAGTCTCTTGTAATGTTAAACAACGTCTTTACGCACCAAAAAGAGGCGCTAATTCACTCGTGCGCAGAACATCGACATAGTTCTGCAATTACTCTATAGTGTTTCCCAACCTTTATTGAGCCACGGTATATATTTTACATTATAAAAATCTCACGGCACAACCAAAAAAAAAAAAAAGTCACAAAAATGTATATTTATTATAATGATGGATTCACAGACAAGAGCGTTTAATTGTTCTGCCTGTCACAGCTGGCACATCGATGAACAAAGATACATAATTGTCGGACCAATTTTGTAAATTTCCCGCAGCACGTGTTGATCTTTCACACATTACGTGCAGCGCATAGTGGATGGGAATCACTGCTAGCACAAATATAAGAAGAAGAAAAAAAGAAAAAAAAAGGACATTAAACGGATCAACCTTTTAAAGACATTTTTAATCCGGTTGAAAATTAAGCCTCAGGTAATATTGCCGTAAGGATGCGAAACGTGATGTAAAAAAAAAAAAAAAAAAAAAAATCCGGCAAACGGCTCCAAGGAGACTTTTCTCTGGATTTTTTAATCCTTAAAATGTTTACCTAGATTTAACGTGATCTCATCCTACACGACGTGATGCTTTTAAATGTGCGACCGATCAGCCGAGCCATCGTCCATAACGTCCATGGCATGATGCTGTTTTATTACTCGTGTGCTTTTTATTATACAAGTGTAGTCCTCATAGATGACTTTTATTGTTAGATGCTGTCAATCTGTACTGTGAACCATGTACATTTTTTAAAATTTCAAGTACGAAGCCCTCAAAACAAAAGGACGCGGGAGGAGTGTCCGTCGGCTTCTCTGTTCTTGTACTTGAATACTTAGTGAGGTTTTTGTGAAATATGTAAAACGGAGAAAAAAAAAAAAAAGGTGAGCTTTCAAGATTTTTTGATATAATTTCTTGTAAGTGGAATTAATAAAAGATTTCAAAAATGGATTCTCTGGAATTTTTGACTTTGCATGTGCACATTTTTTTTTTAAAAGTCGTAAATCAGGTGAAGAAATTACCGCTATCCTTTCAATGGGACCTTGATGTTTTTTTTTTTTAGATTTTTTTTTAAGGGCGAATTTGAACTACACTATATAAAAAAGATGCATCCCACGCTGTTTTGATAAATGTTCCCTTAATGACACAAGCGTATTTTCCTGTTTTATTTTATTTTAATAATTCGACATTTGGCAAATAAATGCAAAAATATTTCTCTCTCAAGGGGGAAAGAGGGGTTGTAGCAAACAGCAGGAAAAGGCAGGTAGAGCCCCACCCCACCCCCCTACAATACAAATGTTTCATTTTCCTGGTTATTTATAATCACACAAAAATTGAAATGCAACAGAAAATAACTGGCCAATTGACGATTCAGTCTATGAAACATGATCCTAAATGTATAAATAGTCAGGCTCTGGAATAAATACTCTCTTAAAATGCAATTTAGCACATTCATGTGTTTAGTCGGGGCAATTTGCATGATCTCAAGTGACAACATACTGATTAGGAAAATAAGTGGTATTGAAGTCATTGTGTGGAAGATCGCACATCATGATGGATAGGTGCCAACATGCAGCTCCTCCACCAACAGGAGACTGTGAGGCCCCCCTCACACGTTACCCACCAGGGGAGAACACGCACAGAACAAAGCAGAACAGGAGGACTACCAGAGGCACTGATCTCTAACTGCGCGTCTATACAAGGAGTGGAAAAAGAACACGACTGAATCATTCTTTCGTTCATCCATCACTAGTCGGGCCTCATTGTTTAGTTGCAGGCGGCCGCTTCGGCCTCCTTATTGTTGCTGCCCTTCAGGCTCCCGTTCACAAAGCTCTCGGTGGCCGCGCGCTGCTGGAAGTGCCTCCTGGTGCCCACCAGTGACGGGTTGTTGACCAGAGTGAAGAGGAGCTGCCAGTGGCCCCGGGCTCGCTTGGCACTGGACACCTTCTGGGGCTTTTTCTCCTGCGGGACCAGCTGGATACCTGGATAAAGACATAACTAAAAGTTCAATTGTTCAATTCTTTAGGGCTGTCAAAATGAGTGTGTTCATTTTGAGTTAAAGTTCCTTTAACGCCAGTAATTTTTTTAACGCATGATTATTGACCACCCTTTATTTGGAAAGCTTATACTGGGAGAATTCCAGTCGCAGCACAGCAGACGCATCCACGTCAAAATTTACCAGTAATAAATTGAATAATAATGCATATTTGTGGAGGCGGGGGTCAAGTTGTATTTTACAGTTTTAAAAATGCGCAGAATTTCTCAAGTTGCTTCACATTAAAGATTAGAGAGCTCTCATTAATATGAAAAGAAAAATGCACCGAGATGCTACCACCGTCTTACAAATGCAATTATGCCATCTAGTGGCAGAAAAATGACCAACGCAAATCAATATCACACTACATCTTTTTAATTTTAACTCAATTTTATGAATTAATTTATGAAATTACTGTATCAATGACAAAAAGATTCAGCCATATTTCTATTAGTTTAACTTTTTTATTTCCAATTTCATGTTAACAAGAGTATGAAAACTTACAAAAAGTATTTTATTGTACATTTAGAACAAATATAAAATTTGCGATTGTGAGCTAACTATTGAAGTCATGCAATTAATTATGCAATTTTAATCGCCTGACACATCTAGTTTTACTGAAGTCAACTTGTTCTTTGTCAATAAAGTACTGATAAAACTCAACTAATTTCCCATACAACTCTCATATCTCTCTTTGCTGTCGTACCTAATCTTGTGGTCAGTGGTATTAAGTGCATGTCTTCTCTTCTACAGTATATAAAACTTGAAGGCCTCAGAGGACCATAAAGATATGATAGGAGCAGTAATAATAGAAAGCAATCATATTGTAATCCTCTTGGCATGACAGGAACACACACATGCACGTGCGCACACACACACACAGGTCTCAACATTACCACACTGAAAGCTTCAGTCCCTCGACTGCATGAATAGTAACCAGGCAATTAGCGCAGCTCATCTGCGTAATTGGCTCCAAAAGAATTCATACATTATCGTTATTATCCATAATGTGTTAAGCAAGCAGGGACATTTTTACATCTGAAGTGTCCTGATGTCTTTTTCGGTTACACTTTATTGATTATTTTTATTTCTTTATTACCTCCTTCCTCAATCAAGCTAGCCTGGAAGTAGTTCTATTGTTTAAATAACACATGGCAACTGCTGATCATGTTTGGCCATAGTGGGCACACCAATAGAACCGCTGAATACTTTATGACAGAGTTTATTGAGACCATAAGCCGCAGCACTGTGAATTATTCCACGCATGACTCAATTTGCTCTTCACATATTAAATCAGCTCAGCTTTCATTTGTGCGGCGCGTGCGAGACAGTGTCCTGATGGGATTATATTTCGGAGGCCAGCTGCTGAATGCGAAAGCATCTCCGGTTGAAACCAAGAGGTTTCGTTGCAAAACTGGATATTCATATTAAAACAAATACATCTCGTGTTAGGCTGCCTAGAAATCATTGTGGGATCCTTTACAATGTCTACAAGTGACAGTATTCTGATACACGTCCACTATTCGTACATTAATAACACAAAATAAGAATCCATTAGAGAACATTTTTCCTAAAAACGTTCGACATGAGCTCAGTGGGTGTCAGTTTTCTCGAAGCGCTACACACCCTCCTCAGCATCTCGTGACCTCTGCACCACATTGTTCTTCTGGTCTGCAGACTGCAGCAGAATCCCGCAGAAAGCCTTCATCACAGGGTGGGACTGGCTCACCTCAATCTTCAGATAATGAGCGTAACAGCGGTAGGCTGCAGACACACAGGAGGTGGAGAAGGGAGGGGGAAAAAAAAAATCACTAAACATGCAGCGCAGCCGTCCATGTTAGTTTTGAGGCAATCACACATAATGACCGTTCAATCATACGCTTTTTCCCTTTGCTTTTTTAGCACTGACAAGTGATGTCTTAAATCCGCAGCCGTTTCTGAGAACCAAGTGCAATTAGAGTCTGGCGCTGCGCTGCATACAGATATCATGCAAGCTGCACTTAGTCAAGAAAGGAAAAGAAAGACAGGGTGCACAATTTCTTGAGAAAATTGCTTGCTTTTCAACATTTTCACTCAAATGGAAAAAGGCCGTTGTGCTCCATTAATAGTGACCAACATGGAAAATTGTGTGTTACTGAATCATATGTGCTCACAGCTATTCAGCTACTAATGTATGTAGCCTAAACTATAACTTGCTATTCATGATGATATTTCCCTTGATGTAGACTTGAACTACAGCAACCCTCCCTCCATCATGCAATAAGTGAATTTTGTGATTCAGGAATACTGTAATAAATTAATAATATATGAATATTCCAAGCATTTACAACATTAAAAAAACTACTATATTGAGAGAGAGCAAGAGTAATGGGAAATACATAAATACTGTACAGTGCAACAGTATAACCGATCCCTTTATATGTTGACAGTAAATAAATCGTGTTTTTTCCAAACTAACAAAATTACCATCTGACAATATACATCAATAATCATGCCCAAAAATGTACATTATAAAGTTAATCTACAGCCGTCGCTTTCTGAACACGGTAATTTCTGTAGAGCAAATTTGACTCCATTTAGATTGGGACCAAATAGACTCAGTTTTAGAGTAATGTTTACACTTGAAAGAGAGTAAAATAAAGAATTGGAAAAAATAAAAAATAAATAAAAGTGACTCAAGGTAGGAACAAACTCATGACCGTCAGCTTGGGAGACAGCCGATCTACTCCCTGAGGCACACAGCTCCTGCTTTCTGCTCATATATCGCTCATGTTAGCTTTAGCTGATTCCATGATTGCATGAAAGCGATGTCTTTGGTCTCTTGGAGAAAAGCAAACAGTAGGCGGGGCATATCTCAGGTGGTTGTGTGGCTGATGATTGTGAGTTCGAACCTCAACCCTTGAGTGAGTTTTATTTATCTATTTATTTTTAATTTTTAAGTTTACTCTCTTCCTAGTGTAAATCTTAGTTTACTCTAAAACTCAGTGTATTTGGTCCCTATCTATATATTCAAATTTACTCTAAATATAGTCAAATTTACACTACATAATTTACTGTGTAGGAGTAAAAAGCAGGATCAAAGAGGATTTAACCTTCAATAATCTTCAGCAAAAACTAGGTTGACCTTGAAATTCTTCCTGTTTTCATTTTTATTCTTCTTTCAAATTTACATTGTCAAGCATTAAGTGTGCCGCCATCTAGTGGCTGACAGTAGAATTACACCCAAAATAAACGAGCGGGAGTACAGAATAGAACTACAAAAAAAAAAAAAAAAAAGTGTAATAGCAGGATCTGTGAGGGGGGTTTATGGTACATTAAAGTTAAGACTTAATACTTAAGACACACACGTGGCTTACTCTTCCTACCTTGTTTAAGTATTGCATAATATGTGGTTAGCATATTTCTGTACAGGATCCAAAGAGGCCCACCTGGATCAAATGCCTCGACATTTCTGTTCAGAAGGCTGATGTCCATGCGTCCCATGTGAACAATGTTGAACAAGGCTGTGATGATCATGCGCCAGACTGCCAGCAGCACCCCGATGAGAACATTGACTGGAAACAGCAAGTAGGTCAGCAGGAAGAGGTTGCCCCTGCAAGACAGGAGACGAAGTAGCACCACAAAGTATCGTCTAAGGCAATGTTTCACAAACTTTCTGAAGACAAGATACACATTTTAATTTTACGGTAGGAAAATCTCCTGCATACTGACGTAAGAATAAGCAGCTTGAAGGAAATAGTACACAAAAAACTCCAAAGTTTGGGATCATTTCACACTTAAAGAAGATAAAGTACAATGTGTATACTACAAAGCGACAAAGTGACAAAATAAACACATAACAAAATCCAGTTCCCGCCTTTTAAAGCCACACATATTCAATGTCATAGCTAATACACTTGTTAGGCCCAAGTGGAGAAAATAATACTTTTTATGCGATAACTGAAATAATCAAT
This sequence comes from Festucalex cinctus, assembly GCF_051991245.1. Lineage (NCBI taxonomy): Eukaryota > Metazoa > Chordata > Actinopteri > Syngnathiformes > Syngnathidae > Festucalex > Festucalex cinctus. The sequence goes on along the minus strand of NC_135413.1, from coordinate 23,128,028 downwards.
TCTAAATATATTCGATAGCAATAGTCCTAATAGGCAGTGTTTATCAGAGTATGGGTAAGGTTAACAAGAGTGTATAACAGTAATAAAATATATGGTTGTTAACTTTACGGATTTTCATCTATTGTGGGGCGTCATAATAAAGGAGACACTACTGTGTATTGAATAATGCTGATATGAGGACTTGTGTTTTCCTGCGTTTGTTTACACAAAGAAGCATTACCTGTTGTCAAGGTCTCGTGTGCCAGCAACCCTTTTGATAAAACAAAACCTGGAAGTGATATGCTGAATCAGCACAGCCAGGAGAATCATCAGCCAGAAAGGCCTGGAGAGACAAAGTCAACAATCAAACACCTCCTGTTTTGTTCATTAAGTGACATACTTGACAATATTATGCACGTTAAATACAGGCAGCCTCACGCAGACCAAACAACTTCATCTACCTTCCCAGTAGCTTTCTTTAATTTTGTACTCGATTACATTGCGAGTTACAATGTTTGTTCTCACCACATGCTCCACAGGATGTGAAAGAGGAACAAGTTCTGTCTGTGTAGGATGGGAATGATAATGAGGAAGACAGCGATGAGAAGACAGAGGAAGAACACCATCGTTTGCACAATCATGCCTACAGTGGGGAGAGATGGCATCTTGAGTTCGACAATCTTATCCAACCCTCTAAAATTCTGAGTCAGTCAATTGCTAGAAAATGCATTTAAGTACAATATTAAAATGAGACAATAGACTCACTAGACTAGATGCTTCATACACCTGCGCAAACAATCTAGGGCCTGCATCTGTAATGTTAATGTTAATTGTTGTCAAGGAAGTTCCAAAAATATATACAGTCTTCCCTCGCTATAACGCGGTTCACTTTTCGCGGTCTCAGTGTATCGCGGATTTTTTTTAAAGTGCAATTTTGCATATTTTTTTTACAGTAATATACCCATTTTATAAAATTTATGAAGGTTTGAACATTGTCAATGTTTGAACAAGAGAGAAATGTGAGAACATGTAAATGCCTCAATGAGAAAAGTGTATAAATTGTGCGGTCGGGGATTTTAGAGCCTTAAAACATTTATAAGAGTTGTAAAACATAAAGCTAACTACTTTGCGGATTTCATTTATTGCGGGTATTTTTTGGAACCTAACCCCAGCGGAAAACGAGGGAACACTGTATATAGTTCACTGACAGAGCCAATTTGCATTACTTAATAACTGAAGTTAATGTTAGGTTCATGTTTTACTTTTTTTTTCTGCCACTCGTCTTTTTTATTTTTATTTATTTATTACTATTTTTTATTATTATTATTATTTTTTAATTTGTGCCATCTGACATTTTTGAGGACATTTTATGGCAAATTTTGGGATTTTCTTTTGTCTGGTTTTGTTTTGTTTTTCATTTTATTTGAAAATTTTCTTTTCTGCCTTTTTATTCAATCGACTGAAATTTTTGGCAGTTTCCTGGATATTTTATGGCAATATTTTGTCTAAGAAATAAATATGTAAAAATAATAATCATTTACAAATCTAGATTTTTTTAAGAGAGCCACCAGGAGCTACATGTTGCAGATCCCTGCTATATACAGTTATTTTTAACTGAGCATTATTTTCTCTTTTAAAGATACATTTCATGACATCGGCCAAACCTCATGTTGTATTTGCATTGTATTCTAAAGAATGTATGTTTTATTTCATCTTTCAACCATACCGATGCATACGTGAGCTGCCGTGAAGCTGGTGTATCCCATCCAGCAGACCAGAGCTGGCCGGGAAGCCCGAATACTTCTCTGGCAGTTATAAACATTATAGATATCTCCCCTGTACAGCCCTTTTAGGTTGGACCTGCGTAACAAAAGGCATACGAGGAGAGCAATTGTCTGTAATAGCAGAACACTTCATTCATTTTAATAGCCATTTTCACATCTTGCAGCAATTCATGCAGAACAAATGTTGCTCTGTCTGTCTGGAAGATTACGACGCCATTATGTTAGAATAATACTCATGTGTGCTATTGTATTAAAATGACAGAATCACAGTGTCAAGCTCGCTTATAGCTCCTGCAAAAATGAGGTAAAAATGGTGGAAATGTATCGTGCATTGTCTGTTCCTACCGATGGAGGACCATGGACCTCATGAACATTGCCAAGTTGACGAGCGTTGACAGGGTCATTGCCGAGATGTAGCACACTGCCAGAAAATAAATGCAACATTAGTATTGCACCCCTCTTGTGGATCATTAGTGTTTGATTAGATTGATCTGACGAAACATGGAATTCTAATTAGAAGCTGCTTGTTGTGCTGAAAGATGCGGTTGATAAGACATAGTCAAATCAAAGTGATTTTCATTTTAGGTGTCATTAGTGTACTCTGCTTTGATTTCCGCTTATGATCTCACGTTCATTCCCTTGCTAACAAATGTTTTATTTCCATGCTTACTAGGGATGTAACGATATCCAAACATCACGATACAATATTATCACGATATGAAGGTCATGATACAATAATTATCACGATATTGTGTGAAGGGGGGGGGTTGACGATATTTAAATAAGATCACAATATTGTGAAAAAAAAAAAAGCTCATACTAAAAAAAGCACAATATTGTGCTTTTGTACATAACAGTGATGCATATAAACCACCTACAATATCGAATAACAATATTGAGGCACTTACTTGCTAATGAAAGCACACATTGATCGCTTCACAAGAAAATTAGGTTCCCATTCATCTGACAATTAGCATAGATTTTAAACATAGAAGGCCAAAACATCCCTAATGAAAATTAAATTGCACTAATAAACTAGCCATTTGAGGGTGCTAGAACTAAACAAATGGAAACCAACCTGACTTTTTTAACAGATGTGTTCCTTTTAAATATTGTGAACATGCCGACGACGATATTGTGGCAGTTTTAGTATCACAATATTGCCCTTATTGTTACATCTCGAATGCTTACCCTCGACACACCACATGTAATAAAGCACTATTCGGACCACTTCGTGTTTGTCTGGCGAAAGCACGATCCTGAAGCCGGCTAAAACATTCGCAATGTCTTCGTCGACTCCCATGCGGGCAATTTGGAGTGAAGGCACCACGGCCATGATTAACAGCAAGCCCACCTAAAATATGAAACATTACTTTCAATCAATGTCAGACTGTTAGTACGCAAATTCATCAAAAGCAGTGGAGTACACTCGTTACCTGATAAAGTGTGATAAATGACACCACGCCAGATATGGACAACTTTAGAGGGAACCTAAAAGCTGTTTAGAAAGGTAAAACAGTCAATGCTGTTGTCAGGAGTGCACAGACATAACTACAAAAACACACTTCACCTTCTTCTGGTGTATAAATGTAAGACTTCACAGCATCCATTATTCTCTGAGGCAGCTTGGGGGTCTCTGTGCTTGAAATGCTGGAGTGAAAGGTGAACAATTATTCTCAGTAAATTTGTATATTATGTTAGGAAAGATTGATTATATTTAAACTGAATTAATAAAAATAACTGGTTAATAAAGGTGGGGACATATTTTCTACTTCTACCGTGATATCGTGACATAAAAAAAAGGCAACCTGTTTCCTGTTGACTTGATACCATGCCTAGGATCTGTCCCATTATCTTATTGTTTGATATCTCTGCACAAAAAATCAAGTCATCCCCACACAGTTGGATTCTGTATGCATGTTTTGAGGTTTGTGTTTTTAGTTTGAAGTGCTATGTGACTTAATTTGAAGGTCTGACTTAAAGTATCCCATATGAACAGCATAGCACATATAAGATACAGAAGGTATAGTAGCAAACTCTCTGACCCGATTTTCATGTGCTTCTTCTTCAGCAGTTTCTTCACATAGTCTCTGTAGTAACTGCTGTTTAGATCCTAAGAATGATGCATGAGGAAGCAAATAAGTTTAAGCACAATTAATATCATAGCATCAAACCGCAACTTTTCAGAATAAAAACAAAAACACATAAAAAAAACACTATTTTCTTTAACATATAATTTAACATACAACATTTAACATATAATGTTCCAAATTTGTTCCACATTGGACTAGGTTTTCTTCGTCCAACTCCTTTTTAGGCCACATTTTAATTTCTATCGATTGGAAAATTACGTTCTGGTTGTCTTATGTTGACCATTACCTGAAATAAATGGAAAAATGAATGAAAGAATTAATGGACTATGGGGAAAATATAATGTTTTATGAAATATATAAATAGCAATTAATGTGGTCAAACGTGTTAAATTCAATCCTCCTTTTCTATTACATAAGGTGTTGTGTTGGTGTAATTTGGGGATTGTCACACCCATGTCAAGATTAGCATAAAATAAACATGCCATTGTGTGTCGTCAGTGAAACACAGCTCCCCTTCCCTAATCTGATCAAGAACATAACATAAACCAATTACATGAAATCTACTTAAAATGATTCGGCTGTTGGCACATTGCGAGGTGGAGCATGGCCCTCACTGAAAAGGCTAAGGTCTTAAACAGTATGGGTACATTCAGGAAGAAAAAAAAAAAAAGTACATACAGTGCATCGCAGCAATGCGTTTTTAAACAGTGCATGCTTATGTGCATAACACGGTGTTAAGATCGTTATTGTCTAACACGCCAGGTGCAAAAAAATCAACTTCAACATGAGCGGATAAGATGGGGCAACATGACTCCTTACCTCAGTGACATTGTGCTTTTCAGTGCCTTTCAAGCCCTTGAAAAGGAGAAGAGGATACTGGAAACTGAGGAAAGCCAAGCAGGCTATCTGGGGCAAGCTGGAGAACAGCGAATAGTGTTTATGTATCTAAAAGAAAAAAAAAAAGAAAAGAAAAAAAAAGTTTTGGTTAGCTGACATTACACAAAAAGAGGCACAAAATGTCATTCCTACTAGGGGTGAAGCTAATAAATGAGTTGATTGTTGTGTCATGTTGAGAACATCCCAAAAACAAATAATGTGGAAAACATACAATGTTTAATGACGAAATGATCATTAATTTTACAACCACCAAATACATCTCTCTCAAATCCTGACAACATTAACCTTCATTCAATCCAATTTTGTTTATTCCAGAACATTTTTGGAGTGATTCTTTTAGGTTTTGCAGGTTATCCCAGCAACTTTATCAACGAGACAACCATTACAAAATGCATAATCAAGTCTGGATGGCACTGAGGCACACTAAAGTGATTAAGTGTTACAAAGCTTCTTGATTAAGACCACCAGACATGGGAACTAATTGCTTTGAATCAGAACCATTCATTGCACCGGTAGGGAGAAAAGAAGGTGGACATAGTACTAAATCTGTGAAATTCAAACTTCAATCAGGTAGCCACAAATCCACTTTGAAAAGCTGATAGTCATCTTTTCAAATCCTGTCTTTTATGTATACGACAGACATAAGACATTCTTTAGTCATAAAATGGTTTTCCATGCAGAGCAAATGAGTTTATCCCTACACAGTGCATACAGTATAAATGAACAAACGTTCGGTGAGCCGTGTTGGTGGTGATCTGTACATACCTGCGGTGTTTTCGGGCATTCAATTTTCTGCCAAACCAAGATACCAAAATGCGTCCATGACAAGAGGCTTCCGAGTACGTAGCCAACTTTATTATGCAGAGTGCCACATGCCAGCAGCGGGTAGTAAAGTGCGGGGTAAAAGAAGACTCCCAGGATTATCCAGTTTTCTGCAAACACAACAAACACGTGAAACATACTACACACTCTATTGCCACTTGATAAGAGACACAATTAAAAAAAAGAGAGAGATTTATCAACCACTGTCAAATATAGCAATTCTGACTTTTGATTTAACGTTGTCTGAAAAGTATTCATTTAAATAGAAAAGTATGCTAGTGACGGTAGTTTGCAGTAGTGTAGATTTTTACTGCATCACACTAAGAAGTATTGTTAACGTCCTGAGGTACAGTGGATATTAAAAGTTAATACGTCCCTATTTAAATGCCAGCTTTTTGTGAAACAAAAATATTATTATGCTAATCAGTGGCATTTTAAGATGGCAGCTGTGTGTTGGCTCCTATTTGACAGAAGTTTGAATGTGACTGGTTAATTCTGAACACAGACATCCCAGTTAGAAGATGATCCTGTCTATTTTTTTTTTTCCTCCGACGAAAAGTTTATTTTCAGTTGAATTGTCCAAGTTATAGGTGATAATAATGGTGAGAAAAGTTTTGAATCAATTAATCTTGGTCGAATTTTTATTTTTATTTTTTTTTTTATGTCACAAAAACCTGACATTTGAACAGGAGTGTATAGATTTTATATCCACACATTGGTAAACTCATAGCTCAAGGGCAGGGGTGGGCAAACTATGTAGCCTATATGGGGTTTAAAAAATAAAAAAAAAACTACTAAAATTGTGTATTTTAATATTAGAGTTAAAAAATTGAATTTAGAATAAATTAAAAATAATGAAAAAAAATAAAAAATTATTTAGTACTGGTAGAACATATGTAAAATTTAAATTGTTAGACGGATATGTAAAATATTTTATTATAATTCCATTATTTACGATAAACAATTAAGCAATTCGTTACTGAGCTAAATGAATAAAAAATGAAAAGAAGCAAATAGATTTTAATAAACAATTATAGGGAAAAAGCTGCAACCGGTAATTGAATGCAAAAAAATATTACAGGACTGTAGATAATGTAACGCTTGGTGAGTTGGATTAAAGAACAGAATGGGCTGTATGTGGCTCAACAGGCTTTACTTTGCACTTTGCTGCTCCAGCTGCATCAACCATGATATTATGATAAGCATCGCTTTGTAGAACGAGTAGAATGAGAGATGTACAGAGTGGTATGTATATACAGGACTGTCTCAGAAAATTTGAATATTGTGATAAAGTCCTTTATTTTCTGTAGTACAATTCAAAAAACAAAAATGTCATACATTCTGGATTTATTACAAATCAACTGAAATATTGCAAGCCTTTTATTATTTTAATATTGCTAATTATGGCCTACAGCTTAAACAAAACTCCAATATCCTATCTCAAAATATTAGAATATCATGAAAAAGTATACTAGTAGGCTATTCAATTAATCACTTGAATCGTCTAATTAACTCGAAACACCTGCAAGTGTTTCCAAGTGAATCCAATATGGATGACATTTTTGTTTTTTTAATTGCATTTAATTGCAGAAAATAAAGGACTTTATCACAATATTCAAATTTTCTGAGACAGTCCTGTATTCATAGAACGGCAAGTAATGAATGCACAACTTCCCTTGACTAATACTGTTAAAGTGCAAAACTAACTGAGTGACTGGAGATCACAGTGTGTTAAGCCCACTCTGTTAATTAAACCTTGTGTTGTTTTGGGATTGTGCAAAGTATCGTGGATTGTCAACTCTCAGTGAATTCTTATATAATTTCATTTCAGAAATAAAACAGCTTATTATCCGGTTCTTAAGTCGAAAACAACACAGAGCCACGGAAGGAAAACAATCCAATTATGTAAATGAGCGACAATGTGTAAGACATCACGAGTGCAAAGTTCGCTCCCAATCTCACAGGACATAACAATGTCTCGCTATCTCGAGCCGTGCGTGTAAAAACAAACAAGGACAACTGATATTGGCGGAGGAAGTACCAAAATAACCTTACGTTTGTTCTCAGCCTCCGTCGTGAAGGGCAGAGGGTTTGGTGATATGAGCATGCCGCAGAGTTTGCACAAGAGCACTCCAAACACAGCCACTGCCAGGCCCTTGTGCTGGGTATGGTCCAGGAAGTTGACCGGACTGTGGAAAGCAAGTTGCAGGTATTTAGAGCCCGCATGTTAGCGGCATCGCAAGCAGCTGAGATGATCATTGCGGAGATATGATCAAAAATCTGTGTTTTTGGAAATTACAATTTCCAATTCCAATTTGAAACATCTGTCTTGAACTTTACATTGGTAGCATCCTTGTCTTCAAAAGCCACATTTTGGCAAGTTTCTTTACTTGTGTATTAAAACACTTTTGAGTGTGACTCACATTTGATCTTCAGTGACAATCATTCAAGGCACAGTTTAAAGTTGTGAATAAGCCACTGTGTTAAATGTAGTAAACAAATCTTGGTTAACATAGAGAGTGAGGTTAAAAATTAATTCATGTGCATGTTTAACAATGACTAAACTGATGTCTTGTAACAGTTTAGCTGGCTGGTCCACCAATATTTAAGATTGAGTCATAAGTGGCTATTGCGAGACACAATTCCCACACAAGCCCATCATAACATTTTGCCAATTAACATGCACATCCATCCATTTTCTTGACCGCTTATTCCTCACAAGGGTCGCGGGGGCTGCTGGCGCCTATCTCAGCTGGCTCTGGGCAGTAGGCAGGGGACACCCTGGACTGGTTGCCAACCAATCGCAGGGCACACAGAGACGAACAACCATCCACACTCACACGCACACCTAGGGACAATTCGGAGAGCCCAATTAACCTGACATGCATGTCTTTGGAATGTGGGAGGAGACCGGAGTACCCGGAGAAGACCCACGCGGGCACGGGGAGAACATGCAAACTCCACCCAGGAAGGTCCGAGCCTGGACTCGAACCGGAGACCTCAGAATTGGGAAGCGGACGTGCTAACCACTAGACTACCGTGCCGGCCTAACATGCACATCAAATTTAAAAAAAAAAAAAGGGTAAGTGAGTACAAATTAAGAGGAACAGATATTATATAATTTATTATATAACAGATTTTTTTTTTTTTTTTTTTTTTTTTTTTTTACAAAACTTAAAATACAAAAAGAACTCAAGGTGTCAGTTTGTGGAACAATCTGGATTATAAAACTAAATCATCTCAGTTCATTTGCATTTAAAAAAAAATGTATAAAAGCAATTACTGGAAAAATATATTTCGCACAAGGTCATGTTGTTGAATCATTTTGTTTAATTGTTACCATGAAAGCATGTTGACTCCTTAATGTCATGTATTTTGTGTTTATGATGATGATGATGATGATGATGATGATGATGATGATAATGATTATTATTATTATTATTATTATTATGAATTTTTTATTGTATCAGGGGCAGATATAAGTTTCACCTCTTTCTGTCCACTTTCATTTCTTTGTTAAAGAATGAAATAAAAATTTTGAATTGAATTGTTAATTTGAATGAATGCTGTAAGCAGTGTCTCTTTTTAAGCTAGTAAACAATTTAGAACTACTATATAATTTTAGTTTGATCAGTAATATAAAATATTGATTTCACTGTGATGGCTACCTGACGTTGAGTCTCACCTGAGTAAACCTGGGAGTCCTTTCTGTTGGCTGCCCGCTTTTGTACGTCTTGCTAAAATTGCAAGGATCACCATGACGACAAGCTGGAGGAGGAGGTACATCAGTGTTATAAGCAGAGCATCGTGGCCAGAGTAGCAGCAACTTGAGTCAGGTTCAAGCTTCACCATGCTCAGACACATGCTTAAAAAAAAAAGAAAAAAAAAAGTGGAGAAGATAAAGTGGTACAACACAAAAGGCAGTGCCTCATTAGTGCCCCCCATGGATATAGCCTGAATGAAACATCATTAGTCAAGATCAGTGACCAGTGAGAGTTCAGTGACCATTCATGACCTGGAACACATTTAGGAAACACAAGTCAAAAGAAAGAATGTCGGGCTCTAAATTGGACCTGTATGAACCAACATTTGACGACCAATTTGTCAAAAGATGTGAAGTCAGCTTCAAAGATTTCTGCTTACAAGTGAGGCAGGATGTATTCTTGTGGTTAATTAAAGGATATTCTTTAGTAGTGGGTTGGCCAGATACGAGGTGGCTCAGAAAAAAATATTTCAAATCAGAAAAACAACAAGCTTTACCGCTCAGAAACATGCCCCTATAATGAATTTCGTCAGTATTCTCTGACACAATTTATGCACCCCTGTATGGATTTTTTTTCCAGGATCCACCACAGTTCCACCATCTTGATGTCATCCACATCTTCAAAATGGCTGCCCTTCATGAGCCCCTTGAGGTTGGGAAAATGGAAAACTCAAATTGAGCCAGGTCGGGAAGGAGGGAGGTTTTGCTTACAAGATTTTCTTCTCGGCCAGGAACTGTCAGATGCTCATGGAATCTTCTCACGCACTGAACAAAGCAAACGGCGCAGGCTCTTTTCGTGGACATGTTGGTTGTTTTAGCTCTCATTGAAGGGGAAAACGTACTGACGCCAATCCTGGAACTTTTCTGACACACCTCGTACAGCCATGGAACTAATACTGTAATTTTTTTAAGTTTGATTTTATAATAAAATTGGGGCTGTCAAAGTTAAAGCGTTAACCAATTAATTAATCACAAAAAAATTAGCGCAATCATCTTTTAATGCAGATTAATCATACTATTAATTTTGACCACAGATGAACCTTTAGCTGACAGCGGATGGTTACATTAAAAGTAGCGCAGGTTTTGTTTGAGCAATAAACATAACTACATACATTGAAGTCAAGCATTTAATAAATGTTTGTGTATGACATTCATATCAAACTATCGTGGTCAATTTTTTTCCCCATTTTGAATTATGCAAATAATTAACTGATCAGAAAGTGGAAGGATGAGCGTGTGCAGTGGATCAAAAAATGTTGAAGACGTCCTCATAACATTAACACATAACAGGTGCTCTTTAAATTTGGCGGGAATAAAATGTTGATAAAAAGCCTTTTTAATTGAGTGATTAATCGTGATTAATCAAAATTCTAAAATGTGATTAATCTGATTAAAAAATCATTTAACAGCTCTAAATAAAGTAGAAAAATACCATATTGGAATTAGGGCCTCGTATTTGTATTACTAAAAACCCAGCATGCTTTCAAGCTTCAGTAACATTTGTACAACATGAAAAAGAGACTTACTGATACTGCGCTGATGCATATGTGGTATAGCCTGTCATCTGCAGTGGGGTCACATGGAGGGATTATTCTAAATAAAAAGGAACACACACACAAACACACGAAGAACAATCAGTGGGTGTTGTAACACAAGACCTTGAGTAAGTGAGCAGGCCTGCACCTCACTAAACCTTTCACACGTCACCATCAGGACCTTTTGTGGCCGCTGAAATCCCGTAACCGAGATTTGCATTTAACCGGATTGCCATCAGCGTGATGCAGGAAACAACTGACGTCTATGTTCACACCAATTGCGAGAATGCCTGGTCATGAGGAAGTCATTATTACTTCTGGATATTCCAAGCAGCTCTCATGGAGTGCACGTTATAAACGTGCAGCTGGATAGCGACATGCAGGATGGATGGAGTTGACAAAAGCCTCTCACCTGTGCAAACATTGAGCCAAATTGGGACTTTGGCTCTCACTGAAAGAGCATACGCTGGCATCACATCAAACCACATGTAAATTTAAAGCAACGTCAAAATTCACAACTGCAGAGAGGACATCTGGCTGTTTACATACTGCAAAAATGCTAAAACCACTAAAAAGCCACATTAAAGCAAGTCGGATCGCAACTCAACATAGTTTATAATTTAGCACGACAGTTTAAAGGCAGGACGAGTTGACAAATATCCCTCATTTCATCGCAAACCTGTTTTATTGTAGATCTAAGAAAATTATGTGATGGTAATATTTACTTTCTTTATTATCATTTGTGCAAGAGTGGAAATCTAAAATTGACAGACCACACAAACAGCCAATTGCATTGTGGGACGTGAGAGTGGCTATGTTTGAAGAAAACTACTACTTTGTTGGATTTCATGACCAAAACAACATATTTTGTGCTTGTCTTTGTTTAATGTTCTCCTATTATAACTTGTGGTGGATAATCTTAATTGGGGCTAGGCAATAAATCACATTAATTTGATTAATTGTCATTTTAAAAATCAAATAGTTGAAATTTTGCTAAATCGTGGAATCGAATTTTGTCTTCTGTTACATCCAAATGTTTTTGTGAGTTGTAATGAGTGGCTAAGTGGCTGAATGCTGGATGGGTGGTTTACAAGACATGTTTATAATAGTTACCAACTACTTAATTGTGATTTGTGCCATTTAAGTACAAACTTTGAATGTTAAGTTTATGTTCAAACTGATTTAGAATCAGTATACTTTATTGTTGTCTGAACATTTTGCATTGGAATTATTTGTGAGTAAATGAAACCTTGAATTAAATGTTTGTTGGTTTTATTAGATTAAAATCGGAATCCTAAACCTGTAGTTTTTGGCCATATCACCCAGCCCTAATCTTAACTGATTATATACATAAAGTATGCCAAAAGACAACTAATATAACAGTGAGAGCTGTATCTCAAACTACTTGTTTACATACAGTACATTTCTAAACTTACGAGTAACACCAACAACAAATATAAGTCATTTTACTCACTCAATGTTAATCTTCTTGGTGACAGGGTCATAGTCTGGGTACTCGTAGTCCAGCAGAGCATCCTTATCCATTGTGCCGTCACTTTTCCAAACACTTCCAAAGTTTGCACCAGGGGAGAACTTCTCACCGCAATTTCAAAGCGGCACACAGCTGTGATAGTGAGAAGCAAACCCGTGCCAAGTCCCAAGTTTTTGCCAGCGAGGCGTCCTGGTTGCCTAGCGTTGCATCAGCTCAGGTGTCCTGATACTGTTGCGGTCCTGTCGTGGCACAGATGGTTGCTGTCACAGCTCCGGGCCGCGACGTTTCTCGTCCCCACGCAAAGGCCCTGTTTCAGTGGAAGGTTACCACTGCACTGGAAGACTGGACAAAGAGTGAGGGGGTAGAGGGGATGGGGGGTAAAAGTGTGTGTGTGAAAGGAGGGAATAAGTGGAGAAATGGGCAGCCAATCTGGAAGGCCACCTGCTGCTTACCGGGATTACATCTACTTGTGAGGTTGGACCTGTTGCTGCAGTCAGGTGTGCTCTGCTAGGAATCTACAGCTGGGACTGTGTAAATGGATGGCGGCAATGAAGCACGCTATGTGCCTTCTATGACGATAACACATCTTTTTAGGACAAGGCTTTGCCTTGCGTTGATAAAAGAACTGAACACCTTGATAAGGATCAAGAACAAGTTCATTGAACTTGGCACTTTACCTTCAACAGATAAATTATTATTTAGATTCCTTAGTCAGTGGAAATAGTCCATATTTAGTCTACATTTAAAGTGCTAATATGTGCTGGTAAGTTGTTTAAAAAAAAAACATGATGTTTTGAATTTATGTAGGCCAACATTTAGCAGAGGAAAAAGGGTTTTATGATTGTATACAATCGTCCAAAAACACAGGAAGCCACACGATTAGATAAAGCAGGGATGATCAACTGGCGGGCCGAGCGCTTTGAAGGCCTTGTAAGGTGGAAAAGTGCTATATAAATTAATTACCATTGTGTAAAAAAATAAATAAATAAATAAATAAAATAAATAAAAAAGTCCTTTAAAATATATATATATATTTTTTTTTAGAAAAATAGGAAATTTGAATCCTGTAAAAAACGGTAAAAATAAATATTACAACATTTTAAAACAATTAATCAATCAATCAAGCAATCAATCAATCAATCAATCAATAGGGCGGCACGGTGGTTAAGTGGTTTGCACGTCCGCCTCCCAGTGCTGAGGAAGCAAAATCGGCTGGTAACCAGTTCAGGGTGTAACACGCCTACTGCCCGGAGCCAGCTGGGATAGGCTCCAGCACCCCCGCGACCCTTGTGAGGAATAAGCGGTTGAGGAAATGGAATATAAATAAATAAACAAATAAATAAATAAATAAATAAATACATAGATAAATAAATAAATAAATACATTTGAGAATTTGCAACTCCATGGGTGCCAAATTCTTCCGGGATTCTTCTCAATTCCGTCATTACTGGCTCCCTTTATGTCCATGTCTTCAGAACGGGTCACATTGATGAGCCATTTGAGCTTGGGAAACAAGAAAAATAAAGAAACACATGGAGCCAGGTAAGGTGAGAGGAGAGGTTGCTCCCCCACGACGATGTTCATGAACTGTCAGATGCTCAGACAATTGCGAGCAAGCAGCGACCAGTTGTCCTGCCACAACTTTCACCTCTTCTACTGAAGAAAAATAAATAAATAAATACATAAATCATCGGATCTGTTAGCCGGTTGATCACCTTGCCCACAATGAAGGGGAAAACTCATAATTTGGGTTTGAAATTTTCCTTTTGTGACACTTTTCTAATATATCTTGTAGCTCTTGTATTGGATCTCATAACTTATGGGTGTACCTTATAAAGTGCGCTGTGTCAAAAGTAACCCAAATTGCGTGAAATAGCAGCGCTGGGTCAAATAGGGACCAAGCCAATGGTGGGTTATCTATACACAACGCATTGGGTTAGGAATTGACACAATACATGTTGGTTAAAACAAGCTTAAAAAAAACTACCCACACTGTTGAATTAAAGCTACTATGAACTACAAATACAAATATATATGTTTTTATTTTGTAAAACTGATTAATCCAATGTTGCAAATAATATGAAATGGACATAAAATTAACAAAAAAAAGTGGTGCTAAGGTAGAATGGAAATGGAATGCTTGAAGAAATCCCCCCGACTTAAGTGAAACAATGAGCATTACGTGGCCAGACCAAGGCCAAAGGTCATAGCAACACCTTTGCTCCATTTATAACCTTTTCACCAAGAATAAATAGCTTGCAAGAGCCCGCCTATATGCACAAAAAGGTTGACTAATACAGATTTAGTGTGCCGCGATCTGTCCCAGTGCTGAGACCCACAGCCGTTTCGCAACACTGCTTCCATGTCAGTGTACACTCATTATAGCGGGATTACAGCCACACTTAGTTTCGAAAGCAACACAACTTTCCTTCCCAGCACCCCTGAGAACAGGCCGTTTCTCAAGCACAGTAAGCCACCACATCGAATGTGCTCTGGGGAAAAAAGCAGCCCGGCAAATAAAGGGGTCACTGAACAAAGAATGCTTTGAACGCTTCTAATGACATCACACAGAAGCGCTTTGATTGTGCCGGACACTCCATTTGTATCAGGTTTAGGGAGGCTGGCTCAAAAGACCGCTTTAGAGGAAACAAAGCAAAGTGCATTGAAGGATCCAACATCACTGCACCTGACCAATAAGCTTGTTGCGACCACATATCAAAATTAACTGATTGTGATGTAACCATGACATAAAGGACATTAAAAACATCACCTTTCATTTTGTCAAAATTGTTTTCCTGAATATCATGACAAAATTAAGGTATACTTAGGGCTAAAGCGATAAATTTTAGTTTACTGCTCAGGAAATTATTTTCAGCAGTGTAGTGCAAAGTGTGTCGCTGACATGCACTGCTTTCACTAACAACATAGCTACAAACAGCGGCTATGTTTACGAAAGCCTTTTCTGACCTTAAAACGACAAGCAACTTTAATGCCCACTAAGAAACAGACAAAATGAGCAGAACCATTTTGATCTTGTTTTTCAACGATGGACGATAATCAATCCAAGTCAAGTGTGCTTAAAAATCTAAATTTGCAATATGTGTTAAAAGCAGTGATTTATCATCACGTTGAAAATATTTGACCCTGGGTAAGTGCTACCTAGCTGCAAATATATTGCAGAGGTCACCTTGCCTGACATGTACAACACTACATGATAAAATGTGGGTGAGAGAGCTGGATGCAGTGTTGTGCGATACTCTTCCAATTTATGCACCAGCTGAGACAGGCAGTTTGATGACTCAATTTATGATGTTAAATTGTTGAACATGTTGAAATGTTTCTTTATTAAAGATTGTGTTCAAAAGAACACATTTTTCAAAAGAAGCAATACTTGTTTTTAATAACGCTATTGACATTTGCTATTTCTATAAATGAAGGGGAAAAATAGATTAAACTCAGACATTTGATTTTTGTGAAAGAAATCTGAGAGTTGATTTTAAGTACATATCAGTCATCTTAGTCAATTTGATGCTGGACTTCAGAAATTCTTATTTATTATTTAATATAATTATTATTTTGCTCGAAGAAGAGAGGCCAATGCTGACAAAAAGAAGGATAGCAATGATATTTGAGCAATGGTGAGAAAAGCCATACAGCTTTTAGGAAGGTGGAAAATCATCACTGACTGAGCATATTACTGTAGTATGAAATACACTCAAAAAAGCACCACATAAATACACGGAAAAATATGATTCAGTTCAAGCTATGTGTCAAAATCTGGGCCTTGACAAGAAATACAATAGCACTCAAGACTGCAGACTACTATTCTAATTTAATTTCAATTTAATTTCTAATTTTCTAATTTCAAAATAATGATAGGGTCAACTAACTCATAATCATACTGAAATTGCACACATGAGCTGTTATTGGAGATGATTTTAAGCGATATGAGATGGAAAGTACAAGATATTGTTTTGAGATTGTGGAAGAGTACTTCAAAGTTGCGGCTTGTTGGCGATACCAATAATGACAGTGGCACGTCGTTAATCGTCCACTTTAAAGCTACATCCATCTTTGACGTAAATCGACAGCTTTGTCGTAATTCATGTTCGTGTGAGGAAACGCAGCAACATTCGATTCTCTTTGAAAGTGAGCTCCAAGCTTGACTAACAAAAAGACCAAAACACAAGTACCGTACTTTCAGGTAATAACTTGGTCACCTCGTCTCAGCTTTTAAACTCAGACGACGTGTAGAGTTTTATGCTCGCGTTGGATTTTCTTTTTTTAATCGACTCTTATCAACATTGAGACAAATTACTAACCTGCCGCTTGTGTTTCAACGCCGAAGTGGTTCGGACGCTTCAAACAGCTCATTTTGTCCAACAAATCGAACATTTTTATGGCGATGTAACCACCCCAGACATAACAATACTAATGGTAGTCACGATTATGCATTATTAGTTATATGTAGTGTAGCTAACATTGCCTTCTAACCATTAGAAACTTGACTTTGCTAGCAAGATTACCACAACTAGCCGCCAATAGTTAAGCAGACTACAATTCCCAGAATGCACTTCACAATACATAGTGATTTTCAAATACTGTACAGTAATTTGGTTGCCCATATAGGCAGCATTTTACGTTTAAAAATATTCAATCTAAATATTAAGTTATAATTATTTGAAATAAAAACTAAAGTAGAATAACTGTTTTTGCGGAACAGATGAAATATATTGTGCAGAATAAGTTAGTTAATATCGTCAATTACCTAAATATAGAAATCAAAGCATTTACAAATAACATGTCATACTGGCATTCAATTAGCCACCTTACCGTATTAGCTAAGACTTCCTCAGTTGTGCACCATCAAAAATCCTCAGTAACATCCAAATTGAAGACAAGTTCAACTTAGTTGTTGTGTGTCTGCCTCATGCTCTGTGTGTGTGTGTGTGTGTGTGTGTGTGTGTGTGTGTGTGTGTGCGCGCGTGTGTGTGTGTGAGGACTTTGAACGTCTCTATCTTGCTTTGGCAACAACCTTAGTGATCTGCTTAAGTCTTGGGAAACATTTAAAATGACTCGTGTGGTCAAGTTCATATCAATGAAAAGTCGTGCTTATTTTAGATTGATTATAATATATGATATATTTATTCAAATCCTCTTATTACTTAACTCAATTGCACAGACTGATGGGACAATTTAATCTTTGCATTTTTTTTTATTTTTTTATTTTTATTTTATTTTTTTTACTTGGGGTATTATGATGAAAGCATGACACAGACATATTAAAACACCCAGGAAAAATGTATGTGGCGCCTTAATTACTAATGCCAAGTAGCTACAGGGTGTTTATTTGATTCCCGTAAATTTTGAATCAACCAGCACTGTTGCAATTTTAAGTGAATCATAAAATGGTCCAAACATCTGAGTTGTCTTCGTTTTTGAGAAATGACACTACCAAATTGATCTGTTTTTTGGGATATAGTCCCATCGTAGATTGTGTTCATGGTGGGCTTATGTCATATGTCTATGAAGGTAGTTTGTGAAATTTATTAACACTTACCATTGCCTTTTAGGGCCCTTTCACTGACGACATGAAAGATGAACAACAAACACGCAATGTAAAATACTGTAGTCCCTTCTTGTGTCACCTGGTGTAGATGGCCTTCAGTAGTTGGTAGGTGCACACAACAACAAAATTAGGGTTATTCAATACCACTTTTTTTCAGTCTAATACCAGTACGAGTACTCAAATCTTGAGTAGTCACCGGTACGATACCGCTAGTACTTTTGATACATAAAATCCCCCCCCCCCCAAAAAAAAATGACAATTTTAAAGAAAGACATATACATCCCAATATAGCATTTTCATGAAAACTGCATGAAATCAATGGCAATGTTCTATTCTTCTCATTTTTAGCTCCTGATTTGGAAAAGATTGTAAGACCTGGTATCGTGAAAGTAAGTTTTGATTTAGGCACCGGCGAAATTATGAATCAATTTCAATTTATTTTATTTTCACTCTTCATTTCGTGCTCCACAAAGGTTGGCGAGTCGATTCAAATTGAGTCATGTAGTCATATTGGCTTCATATTGGCTTCATATTTGTCACCCGAAAGCCTCCTGGGAGACCCAGCTAATCCAAAGCTATATTTTTCTTATGTGCTTTGTGCTGCGCTGACGCTATCATAATCAATGAGCCTTGTAACACTCAATTAGGACATAATTGGATTTGTGGAAAGCAATGCAGATTTGAGCTGACATGAAAAGATAGCGTAGCACCGTTGGCAGTTTCAATGAAGCTGAACTAACAATTCATGGAAGTATTTTGATGCGGACAGTTTGGTTGTGTCATTTCTTGAGATAAAAAAAAAAAAAAGTTTTTAAATTTATGTTCTGCTCTGTTGTACTTAGATGTGAAATGTTGATTGTTCGTAAGCATTCACTAAAGAAAAAAAAATCGATTTCAGTCAAACTGGCTTTTCTCTTGATATATTGCTGCGATTTTGGCATGCTTGCAAAGATAAGATTTATTTCTTCTTTTAGGAGCCCTGAAAATGAGACATTATGTCTAAGGTGACAAGTACAAATCTTCCTTTTCCTATTAGTTTTTTACGTGCTTGTTGTTAGGTTGGTCTGTGAATCCATAGCATGGAGGCAGTGTCACATCACCTCATCATCTTCTATACAAATGTTTCATAGGCAATAAGTCACCCAAGACAGTGCACACGCTCTTGAATTGAATTTTCACAATCAGCTTATCTTAAAAGACGGTTGGTGTGGTTCGTCTATAACTGTTATCTACCGTGTTCAGATTCATACTGTTTTACTTTGTTACCCTGACCAGTCTAATAAAATGAAAGAAATGTGGAGTGGTCTGTTAAGGAAAATCTGTTTAAATAGAGATTTACCGACATTTGGTGTGTTTTATCCTCTTCATGTATTTGGGCTCTTTTAGAATGTGATTAATGACATCCTTGCCATGCCCTCTATTCGCCCATTTTCTGTGTGTTGTTTGGGGGATATAAGTAAACATAAATTTTGCATTTGTGTGTGATTGTTGTTCATGTTCTTTACAGTAGAATCAAAGGGTGGAAAATAAATTGATATTGATGGGTGTTTAAGCCATTAAACGTTTCCCCCCTCTCTGGAAACAAAATCATGTTTTTTCAACCCTGTAAGATTGATATGTTCTGACATATTTTTTCTGTAGAGAGACATGTATCACGCGAGTTTGATAAGGGAATATGTGAGCTGAATTTAGATTTGCAACTTGCAAGGCTGATGATGTATTTGCATGTTTCAAATATCCAGGTTTTTAATTATGAGATGAATTTTCTGCCCAGTATGTCAAAAGTAATTGCTTTCAAAATTGGAGCTTTGCCAAAATCTCCGACAAGAGCTAATTGACGGGAGCGAGCAAGTACTGATGAATTTGTTTGATCATGTGGGTCTTGTACGATTGCATTTTTTAATGTGTGTGGGTGTTCACAGTTTCCATTTAAAGGTTGTATGCTTGGTGTGCACTCATTAATAGTTCTTGAATCTTCTCATTCACACACAAAGGATGTCAAGGTGTTGGCGGGGTTAATGCTCAAGGACGCATGTCTATCAGTCTTTCAGCAAAACACCTCTGTAGGCATTGGCAGAATGGACCGGATTCATAGAAACGTGGTTCTCTCCTCCTGGTCCGGTGTTGGTGTTCGTCGATTGGTTCTGATGAATAATGTATTCAAAGAGTGAGTCTTCAGATGGCCACAGTGTGTGTTGACAGAGGTTTGACTTTCACACGTCTCTGCTGGAATGAGGCTGAATCAGAAGCTTGTCCGAGTTATCAGCAGCTATGCGCCACATCCTCTTATGCTCGCTCCAAAAATATTTTATGTTCAGATTCAGATAGAAATAACATTAAATGAATTTGAGATTGGATGACCATATGTTTGAACATATTAACAACAATAGGAAAAAAAAATGTATGTTGTGGTAATATACTAGAAATACAGGATTATATTACACCAGTAATCAACCACCCCATTGCATAGTATGGGACGGACTGTGTGTTAAGTTGAATTATTGAACACAGAGCGAAACTATCCTGTGCGTCACCCTAAATAAATTGCAGTGGTTGCTTTGAAGCCTGGGAGGTAGTCATTAGGATGATTTGTAAAAGTCGCTTTCGTCCCAAATGGACGGGTGGACGGGAATGTGCGGGAGTTCTCATCTCTGTCAGTCCCATTGAGACATTGTCGTCGCACCGCAAAGGTCTCCCGCAAAGATCACTCAAACTGGCCTCCATTAGCAAAAGGCTGCTCTCCACATGTCGCCACGTGAACAAAGAGCTGGTTTCATCTGACACCAGAGGGGGGGTGCCAGCCACCGTAAATCAGGTTTTCGTGAAGTAAATATCAGCTTATTTCTGAATGAAACTTGTGGGCCAGGGTTCTGCAACCTGCGGCTCTGGAGCCACATGTAGTTCTTTAGTTCCTCTCCTGTGGATCACTAAAAAAAAAAATAGTAGAAAGTAATTTTTTTTTCACATTTCTTTTTTATTTTTTAGATATATCCTTCCATCCATTTTCTTAAAAACTGCTTACTCTTCACAAAGGTCATGGGGGTGCTGGAACCTATCCCAGACGGCTTCGGGCAGTAGGCGGAGCACACCCTGAACTGGTTGCCAGCCAATCGCAGGGAATTATTTTTAGATCTAATATTCTTTAAATTAATTAATGATTTAAGGGGGAAAATGAATAATTAAATGTTCCAAAAATGTCATCCAAATTTTTAACTAAAAAAGAAAAGTTTTAAAAAGAATGAAATGTCCAAAAGGAAGGAAAGTAGGAAATTGATATAAAAGGTCAATGAAATTGCCAAAAAATATCAGTAAAAATACATCACATGATAAAACATAAAAACATAGAAAATGCAGAAAATACTCAAAAAACATAACATGTCCAAAAACAAAAGAATTAATCCCGAAAACAACCATAAAATGTCCACTAAATTGCCAAAAATGTCATACGATTAATAGCAAAAACAGCAGAAAAAATGTAAACAAAATAAAATTAAAATAATAAATAGCCATAAATTGTCTAAAAAGGAATCAGAAAATGATCATATGTCCAAAAATTGTCAGAAATTTTACAGAAAGGCAAAAAGTCCAAAATTGTATGAAAAACAAAGTATGAAAGATTACCAACAACCAAATCCAGAAGGGGAAGAGGAAAGTTTGAAGAAAACTAATGTCTACGTATTGCTGCTGTCATATTTTTGTGTTGTGGTGCAGCTCTAGTACATTAGATTAACACACTGTTTCCTTCATCACAATCTTCTTTTTTTTTTTTTTTTTTTTTTTTTTTTTTTTTTTTTTTTGCGGCTCCAGACAGATTTTTTTTGTGATTTATTTGGCCTAAAATGGCTCTTTTGACGGTAAAGGTTGCTGACCCCTGGTGCTTCAACTGATGGTGTAAAAGTCTTGTGAAGAGATTATTGACAGAAAATCTAATGTAATGTACATCCGAATCAGGAAGTCAACTGTAAATCCTGATTGACATGTTGTTTCAAGATGTGGACAACAGGTGATTCTTCATATAATAGTTTCCCTCCCCCACATTTTACGATAAATATTGCAAGGATTTGCTAGGTTTGGCATGGCAAACATGCATTTGTGGTCCTCTCGCTGTTAGTGACATCATCGCATTGATTCCTGCAATGGTCATCTCACACACAAGTGACTCATATTTCCCAGTGAGGTTACACGATAATCTAGTCAGGGAACCCCATGGGGGTGTGGTTTGGGTTGGCAGGCTTGCAATACATCCTGTCACGTCTGATTTCCCCTTTTTTGCTTTTCTCTCTAATGGTGATTCCAGTTTAATTCCTGGCACATTTTTTTTTTTCCCATCATGTGATTATCTCTCTGAGCTCACGGAGCGACTCGGTACACTTGCACGTGACCAAGCACCGCATCTCATTAGGATGGTGACAGATTGTCATTAGCACGTATGTGCCGCAGTGAGTCGATGGGAGGTGGAAGGACATAGTGGCACCTCCGGGCCCATTTGCCTAGAGCGGACCCCAAAGGGGGTAGGCATAGCAGATATTGCAAGGGATGATAGCCCTGTAAAACAGTAGCACTACATGTGATTGTGAAATTAACTGAAATTGAATGTACCCTTACTTTTATACGTAAGACATTTGGAACTAAATGTTTGCTTTTTCTGAGAGCCTCCTTGCGTTCTCACAGCTCACAATCATTGTAAGATTTGGCAGCATTTGATATGCAAAACTGATCTCACTGTTAGTTTTACCCCCCTTTTAAAGTATTTTTTTTAACCTGCAGGGAATTTTTCCTCTGAAGAACAGAGACACTCAGCACTGTGTGCTTCCTACTTTTAAACCGGCTACAGCACTTAGACCCTACATGCCTTCAGCTGTTTGATTCAAAGTAACGTTTAATGTATTTAAAAAAATAAATAAATAAATCCAATATTGATAAAAATAGTCCAACGCCTATTGGGTTCATTTCCATAGTGTATTGTCCTCCCCGTCTTTCTTCTTTATCTGCACGAAATTAGTGTGTCTTGTGAATTAGCACATTTTTGCCCAACTGCATGAAGAGTAAAACAATTTTTTTGTGTTATTTACATGTTCTTGTTCCCCATCCATCGTCTTATTTCATGGCTGCCTGCTAAAGGGTGTTGTATCCTCAACATTGTAAAACTCACTTCTAAGCAATAATTAACACTTTTCCATACAATTTTAGTAAGTATAAGCTCTGCATCTATCCATCTTGCTCTGTAGTCGTGGTTACTATCAATATCATTTCTCCAAGCGCGTGTGCACATGCTGGTCGACAATTTAATATCACCCAGACTCATTTAGACTGCTATTAAGTACAAGTTATGCAAATAATCAGCAGTGATTTACAGCTACGCTGTGTCACAGAGATCGATGCTTCATTGTCTCTACTTACGTATGCCGCTAATCCCGTTGGCCAACATCGGTTTCTTTTAGTATCTCACATTCGTGGATGAACACATTTGAAGAATATAAGAGCATGGTTGTATTTTTGTGGCCAATATTGACTATTCTTCTTTGCTGTGAGTAGTTGATTGACAGGCAGAATCCCAGAAAGCCTCAGCTCCACGTAATTGCTCAGGGTCAGAAGCCGGCAAACAGGTGTAAACCTCCACATCCCATATCTACTCTCTGCTTGCTGTTTTTTTTCCTTTCACCTTCCTTATAACATGTCTTGCTTGGAATTATTTACTAGGCTATTCCACAGGGACTGAGCAAGTGGTATCTTGCAGCAGCATATACTGGATATAGATATACAGTTATTTTTTCATTAAATCCCCAAACAAAAACTCAGTACTTTCTGGGATTTAACTTCACCGCCTGACATCTTGTATCTTAATACACCGATATGTATTAGACAAACTACACGTGTGTAAATATAAAGAATATTTAAAAAACAAAACAAAAAAAAAAAGCCTGCAAAATTAAAGGTTTTCATCAGGTATTGTTAATTTAACACCTTAAAGTCTACTCTGTCCTTGTAACATGTTTTAAGTGGCAGTGGATTACTTCATAGTGTGATAGTGTTCAACAGATGTTTATTGTAGAAAAATTAAAAGTGTTATTTGGGTCCATCAGTTTCATTGGTATTAAATGGCCTGCTTGCATCTGTTTTTGGACGGATTTTTTTCAAATCTTGAAATACTACTAAACTGTTTCTTCAAACATACAGTAATATAGATAACAACATACCACACATGGTGGCAGACACGCACATTGCAGTCATGGGTTTAAATCCGGACTCCGGCCTTCCTGTGTGGAGTTTTCTGTTTCTCCTCATGCCTGCGTGGATTCTACTCCAGTTTCAAGAGAATAAAAAAAAGGCATGCAAATTAATTCCAACCTTTTTGTGTTAAACACTATTTTTACCAATTTATGAAACAAATACTGCTTCCATAATACAAAAACGAATCACAGGCTTTTGGAATATCGTCTTTCATCATAACCTGGCAACTTGAGTCTTGCCTGGCGACAGCAGGCTGTGCAGGGGAATGTTGATTTCACGTGGCGCTTAAGAGGACCTTGCGGTGAAGATGAATGCGGCTTCATTGTGCCGCACAAATTATCCAGACCACTTCCATCATGAAGCGAGCAAAGCTGTTTGTTCAAGGTGATGTGCAGTGTTCTTGAAACCTGTTGAAAAGCTGCAGCATGTGTTGTGAAATGGCCTGTTGCTTAGGAACCAATGTGACTCCCTGCATGCATAAGAGCAGGCTTTGTTCAGGTCTTGGAATGACAATTCTTTAATGTATAATTTTTCATGTGCTAGAACTTTCATTCTTAAATGCCAATGCAAATTAATATAGTCGCTTGTAGCTTGAGTTTCGTCTGTAGCCAAACAAGTAGGGAATGATAATGTCATTGTGTTATTACTGAATACTGAGAAAACATATGTTGATGTATTTATTTATTTGTTTTTTTACACACTCAGAATATTGAGGCTGATGTGCGAAAACACATTCTCAGGTTGTTGTGAATGGTGATAGATGGCGAGGTGTCATAAAATGACACCCATGTATTTCCATCCATCCATCCATTTTCTTGGCCGCTTATTCCTTCCTCACAAGGGTCGCGGGGGGTGCTGGCGCCTATCTCAGCTGGCTCTGGGCAGTAGGCAGGATACACCCTGGACTGGTTGCCAGCCAATCGCAGGACACACAGAGACAAACCATCCACGCACACAAGCACACCTGAGGACAATTCGGAGCGCATCCATGTAATTATGTATCAAAATAAGATGGTCATTAGTGGTTGCCTTATGCCTTTCATCCATCCATTTTCTTTTTTATACCACTTATCTTTAGCGTCACGGGGGTGCTCGAACCTATACTAGATGACCTTTGGACATGAGCCATACATTTAAAGGTCACAAGTAGAGATAAATAACCAATCACACTCACATTCACACCTATGGACAATTTGGAGTCTTCAATTAACCATTATGATTTCCTAAAAAATAAAATAAAAAAAATCTCTTACGAGGTATTCAATGTAGCATAAAAATAGACCACGTATGTTAAACATTCAGCCACTTCTTTAATTACACGGACAATTTAGATGTAAAACAAAATTGTCTTTTTGGCTTCATAATGGACTCTCGTGTTACATACACAAAAAAAAATCTGTCCTCGATAAGTGAAAAGCAGAAAAGCCGTGGACGCCCTCGCACCTTGATTCGCACCTCCCGCCGGGAGGGAGAGTGCTGGTCGAATGAAAATGGCGGAGGGAGTTGCCATCAGTGGGGGCAGCATCAGAGAAGCTGCAGCACTTCAAATGGAATGTGAGGTTTTCAAGCCATATAGTCATAAATATTTCATCTGCCAGCAGCTTTGAGGAGACGAGAGGGGGGCAGGCCAAGCAGACACAGACCTAGAGCTTCTGGGCTTCGAACAACAAACTGCAGCTCTCAGAGACAAAAGGTACAGATGGGGGAGGGGCACTTGTAATGTGAAACAACAAAAACATCTTTTGTTTACTCAAATTGAACAAAATAACTCTTATTAAAGGCAAGTATTTGCTAACATCTCACATGCTCTCAAAGCTAATGTCAGCGCATAAATTGGTCCAAGTCTCCAACAATAGTGGTCATAACAACACAAAAACCAAAATATATTTTCCAACGACGTTACACATTACAGCAGCGTAATATTTATGTTGAGCAAAAAAATCTTTACACAACAATTGCCAATAATAAAAAAGTTTATTAGTTATAATTTACATGACATTTCTTTATTCAAACACACATATATCTGTCTTTATTTCAGAGATCTTAATTAGAACTACAATATATAATTTATTGTTAATGAGCTTGCTATCAACTGCAGGTATTTTTAGTAGCCTACTGCGCTGTTAAGCTGAATGTGTGTCCTATCTGGTTCATAAATAAAAATGAACTCCACCACTGCAGTAACAAATAGCATCTCAGGTCTTGTGTCACAATAACCCTTTCATTATTTTTTTGTGTTAGATGAATGAGAAACATGAAGATGTGCTGTGGTAAAAGCTTCCAGTCATGAGTTGCTGTCCCCTTCCCATAAGCAGCCGGTGGAGCGCTGAAAAAAGGCTGCAAAATTAATGACTTTTTTATTTTCCTGGCACTCTTGATCCTCTTGGTTCATAGTCCATGTCAAAGTTAATGCATTCTGATGTTTGCATCCTTGTCTAAGCAATTTGTTACTGTAAAAGAGCTCCTACAAATAACTACTAGAGGTCAACTACTGATCCACTTTCCCAGTAAAGTAACCTAGCTGAGAGACAGACTTCTTTTAATTTGATCAAGGGTAGGCAAAGTAGCCAAAACTGAGTGCTGTCACTATAATAATATGATTGATGTAAAAGTAAAAAAGTAGTCTGAGTACTGAGTAACTGCAGAGTAACTTTATTTTTCTATTATTATTTTATTTTATTTTTACTTACATTTCGCATGGACATCAAATCAACAAAGATATGAAATTTATACTTGTTCCAGCACCAGACTCACCAGATGGGTTTAATAATTGTAATATAATAATACTGTATCATTTGATTACCGGTATATTGAACTTCAACATGTGGATTCATCCACATTTATCACTAGTAGTGAGTTGTTTAATAAATGAAAAAACAACGGGTTCTCAAATGGGGGTACGTGAAAGCACTCCAGGGGTACATGAGATTTTAAAATATATTTTAAAAGTATATGTAAATACAGTATTTCTAAAAAAATATATATAAGTTCATAAAATTAATTTCATACTCAGTAGGCAATTGAATTTCAGTGTCCTAAAAACGCAGCATTTCCCTATACCAGAATGGTTTGACCCAACTTGTTGTCACCTAGAATCACCTGTCAATCACTTGAAAACATTATTTAAACATCAGTTAATTAAATAATAGTTACCGTATTTATTTACAATTAAATTAGTTATTTATTCTTTTTTTTTTAGTTATGTTTTATTTCCAAGTCATTCAAGAGATCACATAAATACAAATAGAGTTCCAAAATTTAAAAATAAATCAGGCAATGATGGCACAGCACTCGGTTTTATTTATTTATTTATTCTAAATTGTATTTATTATAGAACCACTGGTGTAGATAAAGTGCACTATAAGTGCACTCTATATTTACCATATTGATCAAATTCAACTTTTCATTTGTTGGACTATGATGTTTTGCGACAAAAGTACAGTGACTAACCCATTCGAGTTAAATTAAAATCCGCCTATTAATATCAACACAAATAGTGGATGGAGTTTTGGGTGCGAGTCTGAGCTCTATTGGATATATTCATTCATGGCGGCGAGTCCAAGCAGTGGCATCCAGATGAAGCTGTGCATTTGTTCAATGGATTAAGGGCAGCGTGATGTCACAAGGGCACTTGAGTCCCAAGCTGTACGACTGGAAGCAGGTGGCACGTTTCTTGCATCCCCACTAAGAGGGATTAAAGGCCTCTGAAGGGAGAGGGATCATATTTGATTAGCTCGTTCTAAAGGTTCATGTGATTAGCTTGGCATTTTGAGCTGCACTCCTGATTTTGTTGCAAGTGTGGTTTATAAGGTCTTGCGAAAGAATTTCAATTCCTTTGCAACAGTTTTGACTCCTGAGGAATTCAGTTGTGTTCAGCTTCTGATAAATAAATGTTAATGAGGGCGAAAAAGTAGATGGTTGGGTATTTAGCTCTGGTAGTGTAAATGTTTACAGAGTATTACATTTGAAATGGCACATTAGATGGTATTCGATCTCTTAAATTCTTCATATATATACTTCATGTTGTGGGAGATCTATTTCTGTGTCTGATTTGGTTGTTGTGATCATTAGAATAATTACACAATACTGCTTACAGGAAGAAAACATTTGACAGGAAATCTCTGCTATTTTGGTGTGGATAACTGCTGTGGGTGGAGGGAGTCGGGACTGAGCAGTTGCAAACGCCAACCTACGCACAACAATCTCCCAGGAGGAGAGACTCTCCATTGAACTCTTGGAACTGCAGGTCTACAGGGAGGCTGAGCAGTCAGCGAGTGCAACACGACCAAATAAGATAATATTCAGCTCCACTTTGTACATTCGTTTCAAATGGCAAGGTAGAACTGAAAAAAAAAAAAATCTGTCTTGGTCGTGTTTTACAAGCCTGTTTTTGTTACATTTAGTCAGTTCAATCCATAGGGGATTCAAAATATAGTGTACGGTAGCAAAACATGCATTTTTGTAGTCCTGCTTATTCACAATGCTTGATGAAATGCTAATTGGTTAGCTCATTCGTGCAACATGGCTGCTTATTTATTGACAGAATAATTACACACAAGGCTACATAGCAATCTTATTGAGTGTGGGTGTGATAGCAGATAATGTGAAAGGAATTCTGATGGCCCCAACAAGAACAATTTTTTTTTAATCCCCACCCTTTTGTTCGCAAGGCTTTCGCCTTTATGGATAGCTCCTCCCATTTGCGGCAAGGCGACATAATTGGAGGACAGCAACGTCACACGTTGACAATCGATTCAGCGGCACAACTGTTGCTAAGGTGCTTTGAATGGCTAGTTGGCCATTACAGCATTTTATCCGCCTCTTTCGAGCCAGGAGATGGCATGGAATGTGTGATGAGTGTGAAAATCTCAGCATTCGTCAGTTGCTCAGACAGCGTCTGCTGTTGGGATTTGACCCACGACTGGCTGGTCTTCCTTGATTCGACTTCTTTCAAATAGTCTGCCTAAAGAAATTTGGCAGACACATGCTGTCTGCAGATAGGCCTTTTTTAAAAGGAGCCGGAGGAAGCTTGAGTTCATCCTCAGTTCAGAGCCCATGTCAAGGCAAAGCTATTTCAGTGATGCACACTGAAAGCACAATCCAAAAATTAACCTGACCACCCCCAGGATGGATAGAAACAGGTGGATTTGGCTGGTTAATTTATATTCTACAAACACAGTATTGATCGGAATACTATATTTAGCCTAGTAGGGATGCATAGAGCATATTAACGTAAAGAAAATTTTAGACTGTTTTTCACGACATTAAACTCCACCTTGAATTCTATTGCTTTTCACGCCACCACTTGAGAAGACCTTTTTAAATTTGGGATCACCTTAGCATGGACCACAATATCATCATAAGCACCATCATCATCATTGAGCAGATGAGAGCCGCCGGCCTCGTCTGTGATGGCGGGGGAGCTCATCATGGTGTCTGACTGTCTGTGTGCAGCAGCGTGAGGCTGGTCTGCCTGGGACTGTTGGTATTGAGTAGGAAGGAGCGCCCCGGGCACCGCTCATCAAAAAGGAGCCTTTTCTACTTTGGGAATAGGCATGAATAATCCATGCTTTCTTTACCCTTTCCTGTGTATCCCATTACATTTGATTTGCTGTTGCCTTTACTCAGAAAATCCTCTATTTGTTTTCATTCAATCTTTCTTTCTTGTTTATTCAAACCAATACTGGAATTACCTATATTTCATGTGCTTTTTGATGATAGTTGGGAAAATGATGACAAATAAGCTCTTTGCTGTTATTACACAACACATAAGTCTATTTCTCCATATAAGATGGGTTGCAGTCTGATTCTTTTAAAGTAGATGAACAGTACAAAGCGCATAAAACATCCTGTGGCTGATCATGAGATCAAAAATGTTCTAATTATATTTGAGGAAATCTACCAGAGTCGAGTTTGGGACTTCACGTTAAATCAGCTCAAGGCTGCTTCTATACTGCGTGTAAAGAAGACAGTTTATGGATGCTTTGGGGGGGTTGAACCTTCTAGTTTGCAGTATTTTTATGACGGTTCTAAACATTGATTTGTGCATTGTTGTTAATGAAGAACCCTCTTGAGACCTATGAGGTATAATCACTGTATGTCAAGTCCCTACTTACATGAATCTTTCCCCCCCCCCCTCATTTTAAATCTCAAAAGACATACTTCAGCATCACCAACCATCAACATGATCAACACTTGCCTCGTCCATTAGGCAGTGAATGAAGCAGAAGAGGTTTCATTCCACAAATGATATCTTAATGGACTACTGCCCCACTGTGGCAGTAAAGTTACTGGAGCCAAGTGCCAAATTGAAGCCATTTACTTGGTGTTTATTAAGCTTGGCTCACTACTCTATTTCCAGCTGAGGTCTCTTACTGTGACCCGGAAGGTAGCCGTATTTCAGCCACACTAGCAAGACACACTCGAGACACCTTGAATTGTCCCCGCAGACTAGATAAAGTTTAAATTGGACTGAATATTCTCCCATGAAACATTTGTGACATTATTATATTAGGATTGGCATGTAGTTAGCATTATGTACTGTATGTTGTGGGTAGTTTGCTTTCAGGAGTCCTCGAGTTACGGCATTCCGCCATTTTGTCCCTCGTCCACCATTTTGTCAGCAGTGTTTCTACTTAGCTAGTGCTAGCACTTCTGTGTTTGTGTTTCTTTGGCTTTTCCACCAACCTTTAAGCAGTAATGGTAAGTACGGCATCTAATTTTTTTATTTTAATGTATTTTTTTTTTTAACGACGTTCCGCTGTTTTGTCCCTTGTCCGCCATTTTGTCCGCAGTGTTTCTGCTTAGTTAGTGCTAGCGCTTGTCTGTGTTTGTGTTTCTTTGGCTTTCCCACCAACCTTTAAGCAGTAATGGTAAATACGGTCTCTTATTTTTTATTTTAATGTATTCTTTTTAAATACAGAGTATTTTGATTTAAATTTCGACTTTAATGGTGAAATCCGACTTGCGGAAATTCAAGTGACTTCGCCAGCGTAGGAAAGGAATTCATTTGTAACTCGAGGACTCCCTGACTGTGATAAAATTAAGAAATGAACATAACTGAATGAATTCAGTGGGGAACAACCACTCGTATTGTCAATTTTAAAAGTATTGTTTTCAAATTCCATTTTCCAGATTATTTTTCCTTCCAGGCCTCTGGTAGAGGACCCGAGCTTGAGGGAGACACCGCCCAGGTGGGCGAGGAAACGATTTAAAAACATATAAAAAGCCTTTAAGTAATGGTCTTCCCACCAGCAGCCATCAGACAGGATGTGATGCTGCATAACTTAACCTGCTCAGTAGAGATGTTTGTTCACGCTCTATCGCTGCCTTCCCACCCATACTCAATAAATCAGCTTGCCTTTAAAGCTTCTGTTGTCCATTGCAGGACTCATTCTTATTCTTTCGACCCTTCCATCCCCCAACTTGCTCTTAGATGAGTCAGGCAGAAAAATACGCCCCTGGATTTTATTCTGCTTCCATGAGCAGCATAATCAATATGCTTTGCCTATGTTGTGCTTGTGCAGCTGCTGGGCGAGGTTGTTTTGGACAAATGCACAGCAAGATGCCCCTCAGGCCTCTCACATCAATTAGGACACACAATGGACATCTGTTCTGTACATTTAAAGACTAAAAACACCACTCAGAGACGTGAATACGCAATTGTGAGTCATCATTGCTGGTTTGTTCAGATGTCTGGATAAAGTCCTATGATTAAATCATGATGTCCTTGCTTGGTAATGGAATTAAGGTCACAGGTCACAACAAAAATAATAATACAGTGCTTTTATTTTCGAATGCATGGAGATGCTTAATCCCCCACGTCCAATTGGTGATTGGCTTCTATCTGTTTCCATTTTGCAGCAATTAGCATTAGAATATAGCTAACTTTAATAAATTTTTACAAATCTATTTAGAATTGTGAGTAATTGAGCTTTTTTTTCAACATGGCCCTGGTTGATCTCCTCTGCTCTGCTGCCACCTGCTGGCTGTTTGTGTAATAACTACCATTTCTGCAACCGTTCCTTCATTAAAAAAAACAAAAAAACAACAACAACAACATATAAATATGTCTTTGGGACACTTAAAACATTTTAAAAAAAACAAACAAACGTATGTATCCATTTTGGGGAGCAAATGAGTTTTAATGGGTTTGTTCCTCAACCCTCGAGTGACTTTATTTATTTTTTTAAAATAAACTAGTAAAATTTTGTCAAAATCTCTCCTTGCAAAATTTACTAAGAATTTTTAAGTGAACAATATTTAAAAATTTTTTCATGGATTAGGAAAATTCTCTTGTACACAGTAAAAAAAAAATCAAAATACTTCGTAAAATTTACTCTAAATATTTTACTCTCTTCCAAGTATAAATTTTACTCTGTTTAGAGTGCGACCATTAAATAAACTTTGTTTAGAGTAAAATTTACTCTACAAAATTTACTATAGCTATATTATAGCTGCATGCTAATTTGTTGTCAATACCTTGTGGAGTCTCATTTTCTCAGTGAAAAAGGCATCAGTCTTACAGTTACAAAACTAATTCCCACTAAATGTACAGTATTTGTTTGTAATGAGTGCTTTGATTTGATGATTTCACTGCAGAAAACCATAAACAGGTCAGTCTTTTCTTAATTGCATAATTTTACAAGAAGGTGAGGTTTCCCTCGATATGAGTTCTGAAATCAGGATGCAATGATGTATCTATCTCTTAATCCAAGCCAAATCAAAATGTCTCTGTTGTCCTGTTGGGTGGAAAGTGACCGAGGGTGGGCCGGGCATGGCTGTCCTCCCAGAATCATGGCAGGGAGCTGAGCTATGGAGAGCCAGTATGTCTTCCTCTTCTCTCTCATCGAGCTCTGTTTATTGCTCGTACTCGCCGTCTGTCACACCACACCACGCCGTAGTTCCCCCCCCCCCCACACACACACACGTCTCACGTTTGCAAATCATGGCCGGCGTAGCGCAAGTCTCCGGAAAGCCATCATCACTCTCTCCTCACACGGTGCTAAAAAGGCCCCCGCTGGCCCTCGGGGAGCTCCACTCTTCCTCTGAAGATCGATCCCCTGCATTCATCTATCCATCTTCTTGCCTTTATGTCTGGCCATTTGTCTCCACATCTTTACCTCTTGTCTGTCCTCTCGCACGGAGCTCTCAGTAGCTTTTGCGAGGAATCAATAGTTTGCATCCTTCACTCATTCGTGCATTGTATTCATTATAAATATTGGTGATGTGGATTGAAAAAGCGTGACATTCTTGACGTGCATTAGATTATATTGTGTACTATCCTTTTGTAGTGATTTGAATCCCTGTGAATGATCTCTTGTTCTTGCCTGTTTAGCTTTTTGCTATTCGTTGCTGTTTTCTTCTGATTGCTTTTTCTTGCATGTTCAACCCCCCTCCCATGCATGGCGTATCGATCCGCTGGGTGCACTAATTATCGTGCATGGCCTTGCATGTCTCTGTGAACCACAGTCAGCCTTTGATCGACGTGTCTGGCTGTGTTTGCGTCGCCGGCGAAAAGCAGGAAGTGAAAGGTTTGATTAGAGTATATGACAGGTTGTGACTCCTGATCTCTGTGAAACAATTGTGACACACTCTTGAAAAGAGCAATATGTCTACAGCGTCTCACTTCCTGTGCTGTGGAAGATAGCTCTGGCTGGTCACCTCCGCTGGGTCAGTTTGGACGTGTGCGGTCTTGTTTACATATGCATCCATGCATATGAGCGTATTAGTCGTGTATATGTGTATACATGTGTGTGCATGCGCACATGGGCAAAAACACAGGTCGGTACATCCTGCTCTGCCTCCATCTGTGCTCACGCAGTCAACAGACCACTTTTCATAATAACCAGCTCTATACATACACTCATGAATCTGTTTTAGTAAAGTCTGCTTTCATTACATTTGAAGACAGCAGCATTCTGTTGTATGCTGCAAATCAATTTTGAGAAATTTAAATCTTGGTGCTTAAAAACATGTATCCGAATGGATGCCGCAATCTGCTGTCACCTGACAAAAAATTAACACTCAAATAGTGCTGTCGAAATGTATCGATCAATCGACAAGTAATTGATTATCAAATTAATCAACAACTATTTTAATAATCAAGTAATCATTTGAAGCCAATTTTTTAATTTGATTGTCCAAATCCTCTGAATTCAGCATATCAACAGTAATTGTTCACTGATTTCTGTAGTCCTTCATGACTGATTATCTTCTGTTTAATAAAAATAAGACATTTGCAAACTCCTGTTTTTACTTTTACTTTTCTTTTTTAAATCACCATACAAATGTGAAGTACGAAATACACACCAATCACGGGTTAATAAACCGTAATTGGGGAAAAAATGCTTTTGTAATACATTTTAATGCAAAATTAAAATGAACTTGATTAGTCCATCCATCCATTTTCTTGACCGCTTACTCCTCACAAGGGTCGTGGAGTGCTGGAGCCTATCCCATCCGGCTTCGGGCAGTAGACGGGGTACACCTGAACTGGTCGCCAGCCAATCGCAGGGCACACAGAGACAAACAACCATCCACGCTCACAATCACACCTAGGGACAATTCAGAGCGTTCACTTAACCTGTCAAGCATCTCTTTGGAATGTGGGAGGAGACCGGAGTACCCGGAGAAGACCCACGCAGGCACGGGGAGAACATGTCAACTCCACCCAGGAAGGCCGAAGCCTGTACTCGAACCTGCGTCCTCAGTACTGGGAGGCGGACATGCTAACCTGTGCCGCCCGAACTTGATTAGTTGATTAGTAGATAGATTAATCGGTTCTAAAATATTCAGTAGTGACAGCACTACACTCAAAAATACCTTCAGTTAAAACATGGTGTTTATTTTTTGCTGATTTATTTTGCAGTTCTTGTAAATGGAAATTTAATTCCTTTATATTTTTTGAATTGTCAGGCTCTTATTTTGGAATTTGTGTCGGAGAACTCATTAGTAGATTATAGTGGAGTAAAAGGTGACCAAATGTTTTCGCGGACACTGGTCAACCTCTGATTTGTGTGAATTCCACAACATCTTTTATACAGCTAATCATGGAAATTTAGAATAGTTTACTAAATTTATAAAACGTATTTAATTTTAATCCCAAATCTGAAGGTCATAATAAGATTTGTAATCAAGCTCACGTCTCAATTTTTAACATTAACAATAAATTTAAACAATGAAACAAATAAGCTTTATAACAAGTGACAACAGATATAGTAGTTAGCTAGCTGTCGCTGATAGCTCTTGTTGATAAAGTTCCAAAATGAAAAACGGACGTGCACTCGTTAATCCTTTGGTTCTGGCTTGATGAAGATTCTTAGAAAAGGTGTACAATCTCCATGGTATTCACTGCAATGTGCTAACTTTTTCTAGCCTGACTTTTGCCTGAGGAAGGAGCTTGTGTGTACCACAACTCACATAGGAGTCACTGACCTTCTATTCAATTATACATTCACTGGCACCACATTACAAGTCCAGTCACACTGAATAATTAGCATTTTAGTGCCATCTGTAATTGCGAGGCATAGTGGCGCTGGATGGGGAATCAATGAGAACCTCTGAAGCAAGTGTCACGGGTGACCTTTGCGCCTACTGCGCCAATGACATTTTAAGCCGAAAGGTCCGCATGGATAAGCACACATCAGGTGGTTTGGAAATAGCATTCTTGGCAAAATGTGTACGGGGTGTACATACTGATGATGATCGTATGGTCCCTATTGAGCACATATTTATTCTGTTTGAATGCAGATCAGCGTGTGGACTATAATGCTGAACATCTGATTACTTGTAATAACTAATTTGGCACCACCTATCTTCACCTGAACCCTCAAGCCCTTCTTTCCACTCCCTCCGAGGGGACATCGTCTTATTTGTGGATGCACAACCTTGTGTGTGTACCATCTGCCAGCCCCCCAGGAGAGCAGCCAGGTGCTGGGCCCACTCTCACCCCAGCCAGGCCACAACAGCACATCCTGCTGGGATCATACTCTCTGTGCCAACTGTTGATCTTCACATAAATCTCACGAATCAGCCAGACCACACTAACCTAAAAGCAGCATGCATGCAGTCATGAGCCAAAGATGCATCCACAAGTTTTTCGTGTACCGCACAAATAATTTGCTGAAGCCATTATTTGTTGAGGCTTGTTGTTATCCTCCCTTGTTTTGCCCTGAGGATGTTTTCCCCAGAGATTCAGCCTGGGTGGAACCACAGCCTTCAGCTTCTAAACAAGAGGGTACTGTTCTGTATATTGGAACTTTTTAATTAAAGTGAACGTTCAATGTCCATACAATTTATTAGAAATTAAATATTAGGTAGCCCTTAAAGTACAGGGAGTCCTCAAGTTACGTCTGAGTTACGATCCAACGCTAGCGATGGAACA
Organism: Festucalex cinctus; assembly: GCF_051991245.1. NCBI lineage: Eukaryota > Metazoa > Chordata > Actinopteri > Syngnathiformes > Syngnathidae > Festucalex > Festucalex cinctus. The sequence goes on along the minus strand of NC_135413.1, from coordinate 23,091,478 downwards.
TAAGTCAAATTTCCCCATTAAAGTCAATATTTACATCAAAATAATTTGCATTAAAAAAAAATCTCAAATACATAAATAAATAAGATGCAGTACTTTCCTTTACTGCTTAGAGGTGGATGGAAAAGAAGGGGGGCGGGGATGTGGAAAAAAAAGATGGCAAAAAAGCCAAGATACTCCCACAAGTGCACAAGCGCTAGCACTAGCTAAGGGTTACATAGCGGACGAGGGGAAAACACTGCGGGCTATATGGCGGACAAGGAGCTAAAATGGCAGATCTAACATAACCGTTGTAAAGTCGAAATGCCTTACATCGAGTGCACCTTAACTCGAGGACTCCCTGCAACTTAACTCATTCAAACCCAAAAACGTATAAATACGTTTATAATACTTTATCCTAAACTCCCCAAAACCTATTTATACGTTTTTGTTTCTTTTGTTTTTTTTATGCTATAACATACAGAAGGCTTTGATGGAGCTTCTGACCTGAAGAGGTCACTTAAAGCAATGGTAGTTATTACCCAAAACGACCAGCAGGTGGTAGGAGAGTATAAGAGCAGCCAGGGCCATATTGCAACAAGCTCTTTTTTTCCCCAGTGTTTTCAACAGGTTTGTAAATAATGATGAAACTTAGCTATATTATATTAGCTATATTAGCTATATTCTAACGCTAATTGCTGCAAAACTGAAACATCTTTCTTTTGGTAGGTTCCATGTTTTTATAGCAATAGAACACAATATTCTAAGGGCCTTGCAAAATCAGTCAAAATCCAGTAAAACAAGCTGGGAGTGAATGACTTAATATATCAGTTTTGGTCCAAAATCTTACCATGTTACCATGAAAAGAGGCTTAGCAACTGTCCCTCTATTCTTCTTTCCCATTTAATATGTTCTCCCGCTTGCCTCAAAAGGCTACTAAATTTCAATCATTGTTTCTTCACATTATTGTCCTAATACTCTTTTATAGGATCATAGAAAATATACTTTACTCGCCCTTAAAGGCAATCCCGATGCATTTCGCCGCATATCATGTTTATCTACTTTTTGCCTCCTTTATGGCTTGTGATGAAATGGCAGGGGGATTTTATTGGACCCACTAGACTGGGCCCTGTGTTCAAGGTCAGAATGGAGAGAGACTTCATACATAATGTATACGCTATAGCATTCATTGCTAATTAGTACTAACAGGAAAGGATGCCCCCAGATTTCCCCCTGATTTGTGTCTAATTTACATAAATATAATGGCACACAAGAGAGTGTGAGGCCTGAAGTCTGTACTCCCCTTTGGGGAGGGAGAGGTGTTACTGGGCTTTGGGCATGCAAGTGATAATTGTCACAGAGCTGCTGTTCACATGCCCGGACCACAAAGTAAATCATGTGAGCAGAAGGACTGGATTTAACACACAAATGCATCATGACTTGGTATTGACTATATCAATGAATACTGACCCGCACTGTATATGACACAAATGTGGATGTATTGTATATTTTATGGCACATACTACTAATGAAATCAGTGTACATGTGATTTAAAATATATTTTACGTTTCTGGGATGAAACTGAATGTATACATCCCCAAAGCCTAAAAAAAAAAAAAAAAAAAAAAAAACAATGGTGGAAAAAATGAAGAGTTGTGTAATATGAAAAACACTTGTGTCCGGGTTTTTTTTGTTTGTTTTTTTTTGGGGGGGGGGGGGGGGGGGGGGGGATGAAACTAAATGCAGCCTTTCGTACGTGAAAAACACATGTCCATTTTTTCTTTTCTTTTTTTTTTTTAAATTATTATGATTTTGGAATGTAACTGAATGTTATCCCAAAAACCTAACAAATAAAAACAAATGGGGGGAAAAGTGTTTTTCACACTGCTAAGACCTAGTATGTCCATTTTTTTTTACTTTTTTTTTTTTTTTTTTTTTTTTTTTTTTTTTGGTTTATGGGATGAAACTGAATGCAGATATCCCAAAAATCTAAAAATAAATAAAGGGTGATGGGGGTGGGGGGTGTCGGGGGGGGGGGGGGGGGGGATTAATGAGCATAAGTATTTTTCACATAGCAGCGACGATAAGTAGAATATGAACAAAGCAGCAAAATCCAGCTTGTTTTTTCCCTTCTTTTTAACACTCAATAACACTCGAGGTGTGGCCATTTTGCCGCTTGCTGTCGACTTAAAATGACGGCTCACCTGTTTTATGAAGCTGAGCTGTGATTGGTCGTTACCTGAGCTCTGAACTGCTGTGTTGTCTTTCTCAATTGACAGCAAGTGGCAAAATGGCCGCCCCCTGAGCTGGATCAAAATGGGAAGCAATAGCTGCTTTATTCATATTCCACAAACAGAATATCGTGTTTAGACTAGTTATAGAAAAGAACATTTTTGGTTGACTTTATTAGATTTTATAAGTGCATCAAAATAAGTGTCCAGTTCCTGTAAAGGCATGATTACTTAGTAGCCATTTCATGAGCCCAAGAGCCATACAAAGCAGGTTGAATGGTGATGATTTGGGGGAAGGGTAGGTGGGCGCTCTCATGATTTGAGGGAGTACTAATACATTATTCACAGGGGTGGGGTGGGGGCCTAAAGTGCCAGATTAATTTGTGTTTTTTTCCTTTCCAGTTGGGTGGAGGAATAAATGGGGACTGTCAGGCGTGCAGTAAAATGCCGTGCAATCATTTAGACAAGTGTTATTGGTGCGCTGGAGCTGCACGGCTCAAGCGGGGGTGGGCCGGACTGGGCCAGGTGTGTGTATGGATGGAGGCTGTGTAATTATCTGCTATGATGACCATTGCTAAAAGCAACCCAGTCGTGTTAATGTTATCAGCCGTTTTTAAATTTAGTCCCAGTTTTAGTCCAGTTTCAATCACGCTTGCTAGTTTTTAGCATAGTTAGTCAACCTTATCCCGTTTTTATTTAGTCCATTTTAGTCGACTATAAATCTAGCATTTTAGTCTTTGTTTTAGTCCAAGAAAACATTTTATTTGTCTATTTTTAGTCAACAAGAACTGTCAATTCTGTGATTGGCTGGCAACCAGTCCAGGGTGTGCCCCGCCTATTACCCAAAGCCAGCTGAGATAGGCTCCAGCACCCCCCGCGACCCTTGTGAAGAATAAGCGGTCAAGAAAATGGATGGATGGATGGATGGATGGAACTGTCAATGTTTGTCTAGTTTTAGTCAACACAATCATTTTACCCCTGTATATTTGTTGTCGGCAGATAATTTCAGATCAACAACTATTCACATAAAATGTCCTCATCTTTTTGATGAAAAACAAATTCACACACATTTTTAGTATATCAGCAAGTGGCTACTATGGCTCCATTCTATATGAACGAGCAAGTTAGCGAGCATCAGATAGCCGTAGGATTTTAACGGTATTGGTGGAATGTTCTAGCCGTTGGATTCATGTTACATTAAAACTATGATTTACTTTTTATTTTTTTATTTTTTTTTTACCGTTCACCATGAATCCACCTTCTGTCTGTCCCATGTTTTTGTACGTTGCACTTGCTAGCTGCAGATTTGAAAGGTGGCGTGTCACATGACAGTGTCACAAAGACAAGATTTTACAAAATCATATATCGTCTCGTTTTTGTTTATGAACTAAAATGTCTAGAGATTTTAGTCCAGTTTTTATTAAGTGAACTACATTTTCATCTTGCCTTCATTAGTCAACGAAAATGCATTCTGATTTAGTCCCAGTTATTGTTTATTAATGAGGGTTTTAGTCTAGTTTTAGTCCGGTGAAAATTGTGTGTTGACAAAATTATTTTTGTTTAGTTTTGATTGACGAAATTAACACTACTACCGACAGGTCTCATAAAACAGCAGGTGTAAAAGCACCAGGACAGTACGAGTACGAGTGTCCATGAGAAGTTACAGTAGCTGACATTTTGAGGTCCATTGTGATCCAGTTTAATTAAAACAATTACGTCTGTATTAAAATAAAACACTGACGAAACTGGTGTTGACAGAGGTATTGTTGCAGCCAGCCAAGCAGATTTTTTATCATTTTAGTTCTGCTGGAAAATATCACACTTGCTGCAAAGCAATCATGACAACATGCAAATGAAGACACCCGAGCACTGTAGCACACATGCGCTGTGTTACACACACAAATGGCTGACATTAGCATAGGCTAAATGCGGATCTTATTCTCTGATTCTGTAATCCAAAGGGAACTTTTAATGTTGACATGCAGGCAGGCTTTTCTCAAAACAAATTATCCCCATGATATTGTTGCATGTAGAGAGGACAGTGTTTGAGATGTTTGAACGCTTACTCGACGGACTAATGGGGCGAATTCAGAAGGTCCAAGGGTTGAACGTCTTTGTTAGACGGGCCGGCAGCCACCACCTTTCCAGGCTGCTCCCAAGGGAGGCCTTACAGCTTGCTTAATTGAATCAAGTACAAATGGTGCCTCCCCCTTTACAGCGCGGCCCCTCCCCAATACGAGAGGAGCGAGAAGGGCAGCTCCGCTTTGATGCTTTTGTTCTCATCAGCACCACGGACAGCACCGGTTGGGTTGGTGGGATTGGGGGGGGCTTTCACTGCAACTAGTTGCTGGGATGCTCGGGGAGCATTCACAAGTCGCTTTTCCTCAGCAGCGGAAGAGGGAGGTCAGCATGTTAGACTGCGTAGAATCATAAATTGCTCCTCACAGCCTTGAAATGCTCAGAGCCTAGCAAACTACTGATTGGAAATGGTACATTTATTCTGGATCGGTATTTGACTTTGACGTGTCAGAAGGACCAAGAGCTAATACTAAGAAATCAGGACAGCGTGACTGTGCATAGCTTTTTGTCTTGCATTTCGCATTTCATCCCTGACTATTTCTTTCTTTCTCTTCTATAGAAGGTACTCAGAATATTTCATGAAATATCAATTTTGGAGCAAATTGAATGACACAGACAAACACACAGATGAGCCAGTCTATCTCTGGATATGCAGTTGCAGCAACATCCGGTTGTCTGAGGTCATTACATCCAACGTATGTTTTTTCTTTTTCTTTCCTTCTAAAGTGTCTAAAATCTGGTAATCTTTAGTTGGGATTTTGAAATCCAACAGACATACATTCATCTAGAAATAATGGAGTAAACTGCACACTAATGTAGAAATGTTCAATAACACATTTTTTTCAGATCGATATCATTGAGTAGTCACTTTTGAATACTTAATCGATAACGATACCAAGTAAGCGATACCACTAGGACTTAGTTCTGATGCATAACATGCCCTTTCATTTATTTCTGGAAAGAAAAAGCAGAACAGAACACTCTGAGTTTTAATCTTTGTTCCAAATAAGTTGAATGACAAAATAATAAATGTTCAACTGTTAACTGTTAGTTACTGAAGCATGACAATATCAAATTTGAAAATAGGGCTGTGGTGAGAGAAGAAAAATGTATTGCATTGTTAGTATTTATATCAGCCCACATTGACAAATGTTTTTTTTTTTTTTTACCTATTTAAAACAGGAAACAAACTAAATGGATTAAAGATAACATTAAAGAAAAAACATCCAGGTGAAAAAATACCATTATGAAATATCGCTACGTACAAGTACAAAAAAAAGATTAGGCAACAGGTGACTATATCGCTCTTATCAATCTCAGTCGATGAAAGCAGGTAAATTTGTAAAGTAAGGGTATGCATGAAATACCGTAATAGAAAAAGTCATCATAACACCTAAATTGAGTTAGCTGAATGCATAATCGTAACCTGACACTGTACTGAAAAATACAGCAAGACGAGAGGAGCTGATAGGCTTAATTAGCATTGTGGTTCAGGTGATGACATTGTGAACTTGATGCCAATTGAGTGTTGTTGTTTTTTTTTTAATATAGAATTACAAAGTATTTTACAGACCCATGAATGCTTGATAAATGTAACAAAGTTTCAATCTAAATTTTTCTTTCTGAAACCAAAACAACCATAGCGGCTAGCACTGAAGTCTTTTCCAGCGAGCTAGTTAATTGGCCGGAAATCACTGTGGCAGTGAACTTTGCTCAGATGAACCTCTGAGTCTAAAATATAATCACAGGCAACAGCTATATATCATTGTATCCGCTCCTAATGATATTACATAGGAGTCTGGAGAATAGCTTCCAGCACACATCTGATGGACCAAACGGAGACTGGACCTCAGCAGTTTGAATCACTTGTGAGACAAACTGATGGGTGTTTGGTTACATATTACCTGGTCACCATGTGATTTCCTCTTTATTGTCCATTAATATGCAGCTGCTGATTCTCATCAGGATTTTATGACTGTTAGTGCTGAGCAATGCGATAGCAGCAGTATTGTATTGATTTTATGGGCATTAAGTATCCAGCATCTCTAAGGACTTGCAGAGGCGGATCCATCTCTCGTGCTTGAGATGAATCAGAAGATCATGTTGTCCTGTAAGAACGTTAGACTCAGGCTGTGTCACCCAAATTTGATCTGAGCTTGAGGTTCAGAGACGCTGCAGGAGTTTTGATAATAATGAATGTAAAGCTTTGTATTCATCATGTAAGATGAGATGTGTGAATGAGTGTGTACATACATGTTTTTTTTGTTTTTTGTTGACTGAGGCTGATCAATATCCACTCTGAGCACAGATTTCAAATTCATCATGCCCTCTTATATGCCTATTGATTTTTGTGCAAAGGCTGCCCTCAAAAGTGTCTGATTACTTTTCCTCCGTCAGTCAGAGCAAACACGAGCTTGATAGCAGCAGACGGGTCAATTCATACCTTCACTTTGCTTTTAGAAGTGTGAATGTAAAATGTAAAAACATCCGATGGTGTTCTCCATCTGTGATCTATTTGTATATGCTATAATCTAAAACATCAGCTTTGTTGAAATAGTCTTGATAAAATATCCTCTCCAAAACAGTATACTGTACACAGAGTGTGAGGATTGTATGCGATATTCCTTTTGTCTGCTTTTTCAATATTAACTGTAACCTTCATGTATTTTTTATTGGCAGGGATGTCACCCTCCCTATTGGCAGAACCTGAGGTTCAGATGTAGAATAATATAAGCAGTCGTGCTCCAGCAGAGGCGCGGTTATATGCAGTAATTGTGAGCCGCCGGGCTGTGTTGTCTTGAGAGTATTGCAGACGGAGATGAGTGTAGCGGACCAGCACACATAGCTATGCACACACCATTCAACAGTGCAGCACAGACACGTATTTGTGTGTGGCCATCTGTGCACGCTTAGCACTTCTCTGCTTCATAGAAGATGATGTGTGGCCACAGTGACTCCTAGTGGCCGATTTAGGCATTTACTAACCACTTCCTCTGTGGATTACGTTTTTTCTGATATGTTTAGCTTGCAAAGGGCATACTACTTGTATTTCAGGAATAAGGTTTAATTGGCTATCAAATTGCATTCTCATTTATTTTATACTTTTTCAATCTGGTTGGATTCCTTTCACATTTCTGTGTTGTCTATGCCTGCATGTAGATTGTGATGTCCTCCCAATTACAATCATTATTGTTTTTTTTACATGTTGTGTATTGAAAACAAAATAGCTTTGCGCACAATGCCAAACAAATCTTTACAAATCTACAAGTAGATTGTGATTTTTTTTTTCTCAAATTTAGAAAATGCTAGTCAGTAAATTTGTACACTCACTGTAAGATTTTGATGAAAATGTATTTATATGAAACTCCAGGCTTATAACTGTGAGCCACTGTATTTAACAAAAAGGTTGCATTCTGTTACATTTTTTAACAGTATTGAAATAAAATGTTAAGACTTATTGTTCCATAATAACATTCCTCCATGCTTAAAGTCTGAACCGTAACCCTATTTAAGACGTTTTGTTGAATATTTCAATCAAAAATTTATGTTTAAGCATCAATTCGGCCATATCCATTTTTTTAAACACCTTAGGAATTCAGCATTCCCTCCCACAGTAATAGGAGAAGCCGTCTATTCATCTTTGTGTCCACAGTATTATACTGCCTCCTAGTGGTCAAGGTGGGCACACCAGAAGGAGCAGCACCATTAAATTGAATTAAATGTTGCAGAAACTATGAAATTCTTAACATTCTAATTATTTATGTTGTTTTAAAGTACAATATAGACTAGAGTGTTGTTTTTCTGTACTAAAAAAAACAAACATTTAAGGTTTTTAGGGTGGAACAGATTATTGTCATTTCCATTCATTTCAGTGGCGAAAGATGATTTAGCACCGTCTACGTGTATCGAAATCATCTTCAAACAAAAAGAGGGAGCCGAAAAGAACACCCCTAGCAGGAACATTTGGATAAGGTTCATACAAACTGCCAACCCTGAAAACAGAAAAGTTGGGAAAACATTTAGGTGTCTTGTTCAAGGGCAGCTAAGCTGTGCTAGGAAGCAGACTAGCATTTATTGGACGGAAGTTTATTTTTTTAATTTTTTTAATCAATGATGGTGTGCACTACTTGAACATATTGTGCCGCTATCAAGCATTGTCGTGCTTGTACACTGACTTGAATACAGGCAAGATAGGTGAGATGTAAGCTGTCCTTGACAGACAAAAGCGGCATGTAGCTGCGAAGTGGGCGGAGGCTTTGGGGCTGTGGATGGCTGCAAGCTTAATACTAGACCTTGAACACTTAAGTGCCAATGCAACCCACGGTTCTTACTGTCTTTATAGGAAGGGATGCAAATGAAAACTCGCAGAAAATATTTAATAAATATATTTTGAGCTGCAAATATTGCGGATATTGCTGTCTCAATATCGAGATTATGCTGTTGTTTGAACTCTTTGACATCTAACAACCAGCAAAGTCACTGAAAGCTTCTTACAGACTTATTTTTTTCTGAGTTTGCCACATTTACCTCGCTCTCCTGTTGCTGTCTGATAAGAGCCTTGTGGGGAAGCGGGGAGTTGTGTGGCTTCTCTGCGGCATGCAGGTTGGCCACTTTGAAGTGCCTTGAAGAAACCATATCGTCAAGAAACAGCTGGAATGGAATTGTGTGGAGAAAGACATTTTTATTCCCTCCTCTGCTAAATATCCTTTCTGGATGCAGACACTATTACTGCCGCCTCACAAAGAAGCTGTTTAGCAGTGTAAGCTATTGTGTCGCCTGTCTTGTATCAGCTCGGCCCCAGCTAATGGGAAATAATCTGTCCCTTTATGCACAGCAGTCCATTATGAGGGGGTGCAGCATTGTCTTGCACAAAATAAAGGGTTGAAGGGTTAACGTCTTCATTTGGCGGCCTTATCTGATTCAGTGATGTACGCGGCGTACACAATATGGCCACCTTGCCTTGCCTTCACTCCCATCAATCGATGAGAAGCTAATGTAAGCCTTTAACCCTCCGAAGGACCCCGAGCTAATGTCATTTATCCAGCTCTGCGCAGGATTAATAACGCCGGACAGCAGCTTGAAATGTAATCTAAGTATTCATTTTATCTGCACAATTCAATTGACTATTTATGTGGTCATCTTTTGGTTCAATGACCTTCCCCTCCCACTGTAGCTTGATAAAGAATCAAGGTTTGAGACCAGCATTCTCTTGAAATGAATCTCCTGAAAGGCAGAGAGAAGGGTTCGTGTCTTTTAGCTTTGCAATCACATCATTGCAACTCTGACCTCAGAGTGTTTTTTCTGGAAGGGGCGTGAGGCTGGGTGTGGACGTTAGAGCATCACTTGGGTGATTGCTGATGTAAATTCAATCCAAGTGACAGCGCTGCCCTAGTCGGAATGATGTATTAGACACCAGGCGCACCTACCACTCCCTCATCCATCTCCATGCCCGTCTCGAAACTGAGGCAATGAAAACATGTTTTGAATGTTAAGGCAGGGTGTGAGTTTTTTTGCTGTGATTATTAGTCATTATTTTATTGTCTGTTAATAATATTCAGAACTTGTGTCACGAGTGTTACAAATGCAGTGCAAGCTCAGTCTCAAAGTGGGAAAATTTGCCACCACAAGCAAGAATTGAAAACACAGTATAGCATTACAAACCCCCCCAAGTTTTTTTTAAATTTTTTTTTAACTCATTCACTCCCAGCCATTTTCACTGAAGCAACCCACTTCGTTTTGGGCTGTTTTACTGGATTCTGACTGATTTGGAAAGGCCCACAGACTATTGTGTTATATTGCTATAAAAACATGGAACTTATCAAAAGAAAGATTAGAGTCTCGTCTTTCATCGGGGAAAAGGAGTATATTTGTATTTGTTTCCATTTTGCAGCATTAGCATATAGCTAAATTTCATCAATATTCACATTCCTGGTGAAAAAAAGAGCTTGTTGCAGAATGGATCTGACTGATCTCTTATACTCTGCTGCCACCTGCTGGCCTTTTTTTTTTAATTAATAACTGCCCTTTCAGCCACCTTTTCATGTCAGAAGATGCATCAAAGCCTTCTGTATGATCTTGCATTGAAAAACATGTAAACACGTTTTTGGGAGGGAAGGACAAAGTATCTAAAAACGTTTTTACAAGTTTTTGGGATTGAATGAGTTAATTGCCTATCAGTATCAGTATCAGTAAATCACAACCTTTGTCTTAGCTAGCGATGTGATTCAGTGAATAACGGAGAATCAGTTAATTCTTGAATGCCAAATTGCATATATGCGAGGTTCACTGTACTGTATACAATACTGTGCTTTTCCTTGTATACCTTTACCCCTCATATCCGTGGGTCTCCGAGCTGTCTCCTGTGAATGTCAACAGATGTGTTAGTCATTAAAAATGCTTTGCTGTAGCATTTTGGAAAGGTTAGATTGTGCCAGCGGGTTAAAAAAAAACAAAAAACGTTCATTGATATGTCCTGTCACACCTTGCCGACTGCAAAAGCTTGAGGTCTGATTTAGATGAATGTTTTGTCCCTTGAGGCTCTGCCATGCATCCAGTGCATGTTTGGTTCGGATTGTGAAATACAGAAAACGTAGCTGTCCAAATTTGGGCATGATTTCTTGCGTTTTTCCTCAATAATTAAATAGTTTAAAAACAGTTATATGTTGACTGTTTATTTCCTTCAACAATTAATTAGTTGAAGTAGTCAATTTGATACGAGGTTTCGTTTCTTATATAAAAGCATTAAAAGTGATCATTACTATCTTCACTTCTGCTGCCCTCTGGTAATAGGCAGACTAAATGCAATCTGCAAGTGGGATGATAAAGTGGCATAAATCAAGAAGTTAATTCTGAAATATGTGTTGTGTGGGAAGGTCGTATGACTCCACTGTTTTGACTGAGCTCTGTGCTTGGATGCACTCATCGCCCACACGCCTCATTACGCTCAGGGCCAAGCCTTAGTTTGCGTAAATGTTTGTTTGGCCGCCTCGTGGCAGCATAATCGTCACTGATAGATGTTGCTTCACTGATAAGCCTTGAGTTTGAGCGCTCTATGGTGGGATGGCTGTCAGCCGAACTGTCCTTGAATCCAAGTTGATTATTGTCCTTGACTCACAAACATGTGCAGTCGCGCACACGCATTTTCGTATACTTTTTACTGGCGAAGCATACGTATACTTGAAGAGCAAAATTCAGTGTTGGTGACAAATAATGGTTTCTTTGAATTAAATTAATTTCATATTTTTGCTGCTAATTTATGGGGGGGGTCAAGAGATATTAAAACAACCGATTCATAGTTTTATGAATCGATATCACGCTCGAAAAGGAAACTCGATTTGATATCGATTTTTCCATTTTGTTTAAAATACCAGCCCTAAAATACATGTCTTTAAGTGAAGACAAAAATAATCATTAAATAATACTATATTTTAAAATAAAAGCTAAAATAACTACAAAATTAATTAATGTTAAAATAATAAAAATAAAATAAATGTGTTGATGTTTTAAGCCAAACAGCAAAATGCTAAAGTTACATGCGTAAAATATGCTAACCATTGCATATTTTGCATATTTATTGTTTATTTGGGATTAATTGAGAGGCACTTCAAAAAGTAGTTGTTTATTGAATCCCATTTAACATGAGTTTAAATGTGACTGGGTTATTTGAAACACAATCACATCACAGTTATAAGAGGGTATGCACACTTGTGCAACTATATTATTCCATTGTTTAGATGTGTAAGATTTTCTTTTGATTCAGTTGATTTTTTATTTTTATTTTTTTTTGAGAATTATTGGGCTCATTTTTTGTGTCACAAAACTAACCTGCCATTTGAACAAACGGTGTGTAGACTTTTTGTATCCACTTTATGTATTTGTTTGCCGTTCTTTTGATATATATATTTTTTCCCCCTGAATTTGTCATCCTCTACATACATATACTATAAATGTCATTTCTTCAACCTTCACCCTTCTTCCCTTTGTGTCCATTAGCGCCCGAAAAGTCCTTCCGCTCGGCTTGTGATGTGTTGATGGCGGCACAGGAGGGTTCCGTAGGATGGTGCTATTATGTGAAGGAAGGACACTGAAGTGAAATGTGCAAAAAGAGGAAATTGTGTGATGTCGGGGTCACGTGGGGGAGGAAGGCAGAAACCTGAAAGCGAGTGGGCAGGAAAGGTAGCGCGTGCGAGGAGGTGGGCTACTGCTCACGTCCCCCGGGAGCCGCCTTGTTCTTGCAGGCTAATTGAAGCTCTGTGTGGCAGCAGCCTCGGAGCTGTCACTCCAATGAAGAGCCCATTTGCTGCATTTTACGGGCTGTGCGCTGAATTCTGATGATGTTAGCAGAGGCTGCAGACAACTGTCTCCCAGAGACCCCTGAGCCCCCCCGCCCCTCTTTCATGGAGCCCACATGCTGCTTCCCGGCAATCGGCTGATTATATGTAACGGGGTCACAAGCATTCCGAACACGAGCGGTAAAATGTGAACATGAATCATTTTCATGCTGAGAATTTTGTAAATTAGTTGTGCAATCGCATACATGATCAGGGGATATTAGAGTCCTTGCTTTTTGCATGTTTTCTCTCATTGGAATAGCGGAGATTAGAAATGTTCTCGCAAAGCACATAGCTGGGAGCATACTGTGAATTATTGATCATTAATTAAAGCAGTCAGTTACGTCAATATTTATCTTAAGACTGAAAATACTGCACTACATTTGGTATACCTGCACAATCCAGTATGAGAAAAACTATTCAACGATAATGACACATGCTTTTCATTGACACTGCCAATCAAAATCAAAATTAATTTGACATACAAAGAGGTGTTTCGGTGATGTTTTGCCACTTAAGGTTGAATATTGAATACAGCTTATGTATTGGATATCATTCGATTTTGTATGTGTACCTAATCTTTTTACCTGCTTAAGAGTCATTCATTAGCTACTGCTTGTTGCTGCTTTGATCATGATCATATATGTTAAATTTATGATAGTAGAGAACAGTTTTATATCGATGATGACTCTCACTATCAATAAATGTTTCTAGCCATCACCGCTAATGAGGTACCTAAGCAGGTTTCTGATTGATCCATCACGATTTAGCTTTCAAAATGCATACAAGCTCTTGCTAGCATTAAAATGTGAAGATGTCACAGCCTCTGATTAATGAAAAAACAACAACTTTGAGTTGCGAGAGAACGCAAAGTTTTTTGCGAGGGCGCGCAGTTTTTTTTTTTCTTCCATGTCACCTTAGGATATTTGAGCCTAGCATTTAAGTTTTAAAAAATGTCCTTTGTAGTGATAGCTTAAATAAAAACTTGGTAGTCAGGAGGATATCATAACATCAAGATATTTTTTTTAATATTGTATATTATTCTTCTGTTTTTCACACCAAGTCTGGGACTTTCATATAATTAAGTGTTGCAAAAAGCCAAAGCAAAAGTATTAGTCCTTTGATGCTTTTTGAATTGAATTCTTAATATGGCATATTTGTCCTGAAATTGATGGTTAAATTCAAATCATCAAAGATCTCCGAAATGTTTTCAGGCTGCTAACATTTTTGTTTCCCTTCACCGAGAAGATTGTTTAAAAGAGTCCAGTATGTTTTGCATGCATAGAAATCAGGCGTATACTGTCTATGCAAAAGTTCTATGAATGTGTACAGTGCGAGTGCTGATGTAAATTCAGGCTAGATTGCCACACCGCAAGTGTCATTCTGCTTTCAAATGACTATCAGCCTCCAGCTAAAGAACGAGTGTGCTTTGGTCTCACATTACAGTTTGTTGCTAATATGAGTGAAACTGGGACAATCTCCAGGGAGAGAGCCACAGGTGCTGACCAAGTTGTCATTAGACAGTTCCCAACATTGCCCTGGTGTATTCTTCCAGGAATTGATTGTATTCACTGTGTCGCATACTTGCCGTTTGATCTGAAAGAGCCGCTTCCAGACTCAAACGTGAGTTTATTTTCATACATAATCATCCTAAGGATGATTATGTATGATGTAGGAATGTCTAGATTGTACAGAATGACTCTCCCTGTGTTTGCAAAGCTGACCCTTGAAGGACATCAGCGTTATTTGCTGAGGGCTCTCGTTAAAGAGGAGGCACTGCAGGCATAGTGATGTAACAGTTGTTTTATTCATGTAATGAAGAGGAATTGTAATGTAGATGTAAAAAAAAAAAAAAAAAAGTCACTCACTTATAGTATGAAAAACCCAACTCAACTTTATTCATATAGTAGATGCTTTGATATATTTTTTTTAACATAAATTATTGTTTTTTAATTGCTCCTAAGCACACAGCAGAGCTCAACAAGCTCCAAACGAAGGTGATTACACACATGGATGCAGTCATGTTTCGTTAGTCAACAGCCACACGGGGGAAGGGATGAATTATGCTGGAACAGACGCTCGCAGGCAGCAGACAAAATGGCTCCAAAGATCAAATTAGCATTTTTCGCACTGATTGCACACGAGCTGATGAAACTTGATGATGGTCTGCAGTGTTTTTCTTTTCATACAATACTGTCCATTTATTCTTATAGACATTTTCATATAAAATGTTTTTATTTTCACAAAAATAGGTCTCTAGCTAAGTCTGAAAAAGCAAGTAGATATATTCAGATTTTTCAGTGTACTGCTCAGTACAATTGTCCAAAGATTGATTGTTTGTATGACAGGCGCTTTTGTCTTCAAATAAGCAGAAGACTGCCCCACCCCAACCCCCTATAAAGAGACTTTGTCATGGGGAATGCTCTTGCACATCATGCCTACAGAGACCCCATCTCATCCACCCTCATGATTGTCCCCGTCATCCATTGCCCTTTCAATTAGATGCTCAATTTCACACCGCCGTCCCATGGGAGTCACATCCATACCATCCCAGATTGGAATCCCATAATTGTCACCTACCCCACATCATCATGCATCAGAAGCCGAGGTCTCCCTCTCTATTCAACACCGTCTGTTACACATGATAGCGACACATGTGAAAGAGCAGAGGACAATGAGCATGGACTTCCTGTCTGACACAGGACAGGACTGTGTCTTGATAATAAGGATTTGTTGTGGGAGGCAAAAAAAAATAGATGTATGGTGTTGACTTGAGATATGATTCATTCTGTGTTTGTAACTCAAAACACTTGTATCGCAAGTCATCTTTCTCCACAAAATGAATGTAAATTCCATCAATCCGTACTTTACACAGTGCATAGACTCATTAAATAGTTACATAGAATGTAATAAATTTATAAGTCGTTTTTTGCACAGGATAAAGAATATATGCCTGTGAGTATTGATATGTCTACATGTGTTGCTGTACCATTTGTGTTCAAATATCCGTTGCTGAAAGGATTCGGCGCAGCATTGATGCTATTGTTTTGTAGTGTTGGTTGGCAGCCAAACAAATTTTAGGACACTTGAAACCTCATCTTAAAATTGCAGCAGATTGAAACCTTTTTTTTTTCATCATTATTATTATTATTATTAAAGATGATCACTATCTGCCAAACTACTGCTTGAAATATGTTGAGTTCACTGCCCCACCATAATCGCTTGTATCAAATTTTGCACAAATACTTAAAAAATAAATAAATCAGTTTGTATGCTGTAGTTCAAATCAGATGCAAACTTTAACAATATACATGTTACAGTTTCAGCTTTGCTTTCAAGTTAAACCGGCCCAGATTTTACAAGTTAATTTGGGAGTATATTATGTTGAGATAATTCAGTATTCATATTTTTCTTGACATTTTTGTTTGGTGGTGTGCCATGAGATTTTTCTAATGTCAAATAGGTGCCTTAGCGCAAAAAAGGTTGGGAAACTTTGAATTCAAAGAATCTTCTCAAAATATCTGACCATAAACTAGTCTCCTAGCCAGTGTGCCTGTGTAGCCTTTATTATCCAATAGGGTTAAAGAGACATCTAGTGGTGAAAATGGGTATTAAACTGTGCACTTTAAAATAACCTAATTTGGACAAAAAAATATTTTTTTGTGGTTGCCACAGGTATCATTGCGATTCACTATAAATGTAGGAAGAAGCTCATAATGTAGAAAGTGCGGCTGGCTGTAATGTGTGCTCATCCTTCTACGTGTCTATCAACAAACCGTTACGTGATAAAGCAAAGCGTCTCATTTTGGCCATGGACCCACTGATAAGGTGGATATCCACCTTATCTCCTGAAGGACAGGATGTGACCTTCGATGAAAGGATGTGCCTGAAGATCTCGCTCGTTTCTGGCATCAAAGCAGAGAAACAGTCAAGCCCCTCGACAATTATATTTCAAAGATAGTTCATATTACAGTACTCGCATTAAGTGCTCAAAAATTACATTCTGAGCAGTTAAAATTGCACACAAACACTGACTGCACATACAGTTACTTATAATATTTTGGTTACTATATTTTGCTACACGAAAGGGGCTTAAATGTGATAAACTCAACATCAGTCCAGCCAAAATAGTAAAGAAAAGACCGTTACATTATTACGTCTTATGTGAAAATTATATGCAAAGCCAGAATTATTTATGCATATTTTGTGTTAGATTTTATTAGATTTGTAGATCTACCCTAAATTACTGTGGATTGTGCTAATTCTGTCCTGTTGCTGTTTTGAAGCCTATCTGAAATTTTGAGTGGCTGTTGAGACAAGCAAGACTGTCGCGACTGGATCGGACACATCCAGAAGGAGGTGATACAGGTTAGCACAGAAAACAGACACCACATTTTAGTAAAAGCGGTTTCGTTATAGTTTTTTATATTACCAATCCAAAAACCTCAGTAGGATGTTACAAGGTCAGCAGGTTCAAATGGCAATGGTAGCATTGGGAAAGGGTAGCTTACATTTGTATCGTGTGTGCTTGAGCTTTCAACATAGGAACATTGCATACAATATCTTGGAATTTGCTCATTGTAATCAAATAGTGGATTCCTCTGTTATGCATTTCTGCTGCAAAGGCAACAATTTTACCCAACAATGTGTTTTTCAAGTCTTGAAGTAACACACAGTGCCACTAATCACATTGGTCACTTGTGAAGAAATTCCTGGGGCAATTTATGAATGTGTTTACAGTTCATAGATGTTAGAGTGCTAAATATGGACAAATGTTGCTCATCCAAGTTCTGCGGGACACCATGTTATCGACTACTACTGTGTAGGGGTTTCAGAGTTAATATAATGGGCTTGTCTGGTAGGAGTATGAGCTCAAAAGTGCTGTGCACATTCACATGTCGCTGTCTCTCCACTCGGAAGTTCTCAAGCATCTGTAAAGAGAGGAGGTAAAACTTGGCCATTCATATAGTGTGTAACAAAATATGCTGATAATTGAGTACAACTCACATGGATGAGAAAGATCTGCATCTCCGTCTCGGCTATTCTGCGTCCTATACACTGGCGTGGGCCAAAACCAAAACTCAGGCTGCGGAAGTAGTGGCTCTCGGTCCTGAGCCAGCGAGACGGCTGATATTGCTCTGGACGATAAAACACTTTGGGGTCTCTTCCCATCGCATAGAGACCTAGCTGCACCAGGGTCTGAACGCATGACAAACATGAAGTGTGTCAGAAAGGTTTCAAGACTGTTGTCACAAAAGATATATTTCAATCACAACCCACAAGCTGTGGAGTTTCCCCTTCAGTGTGGGTTAAACGATCAACCAGCAAAGAGAAACTGCTGCTAGTCTCCAGCGGGATTACTTGGAGTTTGAATTTGAAATACAGTATGGCATGTTTTGTGAGACAAGTCCTGGAACTTTTCTGACACACCTTATATGAGCAAAGTAAGCAGCTTCTGTAAAAGACTCAAATATTTTACCCCTGCCGGAATGTGGTATTTCTGAATGATGATGTCCTCTGCTGTGTATCTTTGCAAGCTCACTGCAACTGGATGCAACCTTGCAGGATACAAGGAAGAATGTTGTTTATTCTATAGGAGACAAGCTGACATTGGGTTACCTCCAAGATTTTGATCACCTTAGTGTTTCCTTCAGCGCTCCTTTCACCAAAGGAATCTTCTTCAGCATTTCCGCCATATCGCCTTGGCTTTGTGTCCGGGCAGACACCACCTCCGCCCTCAGCTCCTCCTGAAGGCTAGGGTGTCTGGCTAGCTCATATAATGTCCATAGCAATGTGATAGAGGTCTGAAAAATATAATTTATGCAGGTTAACTGCACCAATGCAATAGAAATCTTCTATGAAGGTTTTGTTTGGACATTTGATTACCGTATCAACTCCCCCAGCCATTAGCTCAGTCACACTGGCCTTGATGTCCTCAATGGACAGTTTGTCCAGCATGAGCAGGCTGGCCAGAACTCCTGGGTATTTTTTGGTCGGACCACTCTCCTGGCGTAGCTGCCTGTAAATGTTCTGGATGCAACGGTCAGCTAAGGAGGAAAAACAATATGCAAATGAATTGCAATTGTTTTTAAATCATACCAACACACTTTTGGTGACATTTGACATTATTGTTGTTGTTGTTGTTGTTGTTTTTTTAAATCTACTCTGCTTTTAAAGAACATTCTGCAGACAGGCCAGAGATCTGAGGTCAATTCTTCAGAAACAATTCCTGCAGATAGAGGGCTAAAAAGGTTTGACCGAAACCTATTACAACCATTTTTGGGTCTGATAGCATTGGAAACAGATGGAATTCCTGTTTTTCTGTACAAGTTATCCCTGAAAGTTTAAAGATAAGTAGAGAATTATGACCAGTATACTTCAAAAAGGACAGTAGAAATTTTAAGAAAAAATAAAGCAAAATAATTATCTGCCAACGGGACAAGACAATTTTACTTGGCAAGATTTTAAAAAGTAAGAAAATAATACTAGGCCCATATCAACCATTGCAATCTTGAAAATAGTATTTTTTAAACTAAAGACAATACTTTTTTTCAAGCTGTGATATATAGAACTATTTTCTTAAAATACATAAAAAGTATTTACTGATGTTTGCCCAACTTAGCCTTCAAAGCAAGAAAGCTGTAAGGAGGCTAAACCCATCAAATACATCATTGATGATACGGTAAGGCAGGGGTGTCAAACTCATATTAGCTCAGGGGCCACATAGAGAGAAATATATTACCAAGTGGGCCGGATCGTTAAAATCGTAAATATAAATATATTTTTTAATTGTCAATTATACGCAGATTTTTGGTAGTTGTGGGCCAGCACTAAATTGCGGGACGTAACTGTAAATATATTGTCCCAAAAAATAACATGAATGCAAATGGAACGTGACAACATTTCGCCCGTATGAGTTCCGTGCCTATCTCTCTATTTTGCATATATCAGTGTATTGTTCACAGAATGCATTATGTTGTGCCGTTAATGAAGTTATAAGGACGTTAATCCATATGTGTAGTTGAATGTGTGTCTTATTCAGCATGTTTTTATTTTTTTAAACAAACTAACTTTAAATTGCATGTAAAATAATGACATCCAGTGCAATACCGTGTACAAATTGCATTGCTCATCTGAGGATTGTTTGTGAAATTATGCTTTGATTGTGGCCGGCTGATTAGTTAGTCCGACATTACTCTTTTTTTTTTTTTTTTCTTTTTTTTTTTCTCTTTACAAAATCATTGCGCGGGGCCGGATTAAGCCCCATTGCGGGCCCGATTCGGCCCACAGTCCGTATGTTTGACGACACTGCTGTAAGGCCTAAAAGATACATTTAGGTTGAATGTCGTTGCAAGTTGTCCTATAGTAAAAGTGTCGTACCTTGGTTAAAGATTCCATCCCAAGCAGCCACGTGGTCAAACCACACTTTGGCTCGGATTGTCCTCAGTAGAGCCGGAGGTATGTACAACATGGGTGAGGTAGTCTTGAACATGAGAGTGATGGAGTCAATGAAATGCTGAACTTCCGGATCGATGTAGTCCAGCATCAGGCCCAGACGCTCCCCATATAGAACTGTGCTCACAGCTACGTGGGACAAAATGTGGGACAATGTCAATACATACTGGATTCTATCTACATCTCCACGGTATTGATTGCCATGTGATGGTGCCAGTCTCACACTCGAGTGCATATTTGAAGAGCTCATGGGAGAGATCCGTCGTCCACTTATTCTGTCCGCTTCGTTCTATCTTCTTGTGAACTCTGGCCACAAAGTCATGACCCACTTCATCCAGCAAGGGCACAAAGTTGCTCATCATCTTCGGGGAGATGACCTCCTTATTGAGAATGACCCGGTTTGACCTCCACTCTGGCCCGTTTCTGATGGAAAATCAATGAGGTCCAAACAGCTGGTGTAACTAAATGCATTCGGGGCAGACCAGCAAATCAGTGCCATTTTCTTGTTGTAACTCTCTTGGGGGAAAAAAACCCTTGCATTTCAGTCTTTCTTTAGCTCTCAATGAGAATTGACCAGTCTTAAGCAACTTTGATGTTTGTCATTGTGCTATTGTACTGAAACTCATTTGAGTAATGAGTTTTTAGCATTGGATTAGCAATAGTGCATGAACAGTAGCCGCATGACATTTATGCTAATAGCATGTGGTACTGGACAATACAGTGATTCATCAAGAAAAATGTACTGATTGAAACAAATGTAATTTATGGTATTTTTAGAAAGAGGAGAACAGGCAACAAATATTTATTAGTATTTTTCCAGTGTTCAAGGTTGTTGGAATTAACCTTCTAAATTGTATTTATCAAATATGCACTCAGATCAATGTGCAGACTACTTTGCATAAAAGCATATTTTACAGTTAATTGTGCATTTAGACATTTTATTTCCTGCGGACGCATATGGCACAAATTCAGTGGAATGGCCTAAAGGAATTACATTGTAAGATATTACCTACTTGAGTAAAACTCCATATTTACGATTCCTGTATTCTCTGTATGAGGTCCAGGCTTCCACTTTCAATCTTTTGGGATAAGAACCTTCTGCCTTGAACAGGATGGCAGCATCCTCTGGGTTGATGATATTCACACTTTCATAATAGCCTACTTTTTCTCTAACATGCAAAATGAGACGAGAAAGAGGTCAGATGAGCAAAAATGTTTTCTAAAACAAGATTATTTTTTTCAAGCATATTTGTTTCTGCATTTACAGCTTTCAAACAGCTAAGGAGCACTTAGGTTGTTAGGGTGCCCAAGGACACCTGAGCCAACTTTGGATCGTCAGAAAAATCGAACATGGTGCATAAGGTAATAGACCAAATTGTTAAGGACTGAGCAATAAGCTGTAACATACTGATACAACAGCTGTTTCAAGCCATAAATTTTGCTCTCACCATTTAGGCTATACAACTTATCCTTCATACCTGTAAATGGGTCCAAAAGTATTAAAATTCTGCAGCATGATTCGGTGAAGGTTTTTAAAGCCATCCAGCTTCCAGAAATTGTACAGGTTAGCAATGCCATTCTTCCATAACCCGGGAATCTCGCTGTAAGGTTTGATGATGCTGCCATTCTCAGTGAACGCCTGTCGAACCATGGGCATACTGCTGCTGCTTCTGCAGACGCTCGCTGCTACCAGTTTGTCCAGGCAGCTCGCAGGGAGCGTAGAGGATACATGCCACAAATTCCACCTGGCCATTCCTAGAACTGCTCTTTCTGCTCTTGGCTAAAGCAGTAGGTTCAAAAGCTGGAGGCTGGTTTAAATAGTCCTCCCCACCCACTTGCTCTCAAGGCTCTCTGAAGTTGAATATACACTGTGATACACTGCGGCATCAGTTCTAGCTAGAGAGATGTATGAAAAAGTTCATGTTTATGTAAATAATGCATGATGCATTAAACACGGCAGCATAAAAAAAAATCATACTGTATCGTTAATCATTCACTCCCAGCCATTTTCACAGATGCACTCCCCTTCACTCCTGGCTGTTTTACTGGATTTTGTAAGGTCCACAGAATATTGTGTTCTATTGCTATAAAAACATGGAACCTACCAAAAGAAGGATTAGACTCCATTTCAACATCTTTCCATGTTTCCATTTTGCAGCAATTGGCATTAGAATATAGCTAAGTTTCATAATTATTCCCAAAGAATTGTGAGTAAATTAGCTTTTTTTCAACATGGCCTTGGTTCATCTCGTTTGCTCTGCTGTCATCTGCTGGCCGTTTGTGTAATAACTGCATCAAATCCTTCTGTATGCTCTAGCATATAAAAGTATAAATACGTCTTTGGGACACTTAAAACATTAAAAATAGAACATATTTATACGTTTTTGGGAGCAAATGAGTTAAACAACGTCAAGCAAAAATAAAAATTACGTTTGCTATTGCAGGTGTATATGAATAATTTACATTATGGAAAACTTATTGTACTTTAGTTTAAATGGAAAAAGTGAAAACATGGTGAATTATTTCATGTTTTTTAAAGAGTTTTGAAGATTAATGAAAGCTAATTTTCCTACTAAAGAATTTAGAATATTACAAACTTTTTAAAAATGGGATTTTACTTTCTGAAAGGTTTTTGTGGTTGTGTTTGATTAATCTAATTGAACCACTGAAATAAATAACTTCTCCATTTTTCAAATTTATTGGGATGTTTTCTGAGGGTCAAAAACGATAGGCCAAGTTTCAGAGAAATTCATTTATAACAAATGTAGTCAGTGCATACAATAAAAAACAGTGTTTCCATAAAGTTAAAACTTCAATAACTTGTGAAAATGTTACTTCCTAAGCAGCTTTATGAGTTCCTCCAACCTCATAGCGGTTTTAATATCTCCCTGAATTTGAAGTCGACCACTGCTGTATGCAGCAAGCGGCTGCAGTCGTCCCTCAAACATGGCCAAAAGGTCCTCGTCGCACATAGTCAGTGTTACATCTGGCTGTCTGCACAGGGATCCGGCTCCAGCAACTCCACGACCTAGACGACAAGCGTGGCATGAATATCTGAAATGCGCAGCTTCAGTTCTTCTGTATGACAGCACATTTTGTGTGTGGGTCACCTTGGCTTAAGTCCACATAGTAACTGCGATGCTGTCCCTCTCCTGAGCTGATATCAAACTGGAAGCAGGCACCAACCTGGTTCACCAACGTTTCGGAGAGGACAAGCTGGACTGCTTGGAGCAGCTCTTCAACAGAATGTTGTGTGGCCACAGCCTGTTGGATGCCACTCTGCTCATCTATAAATGTTACACTGCTCTCTACAATGGGATAACAGCGCAGTGGTCGAATGAATGTTGCACCTCAATTTGTTGCGAGCGTGAGGCCTTACCTTGCTGAGGCTGCAAGCTGTGGTTCATAAAGTGCATGGCCAGCTGCTGAAGAGGACCTGTGAGGCCTTCCAGTCCAGATACAGACGGAGGGACAACAAGAGGCCCTTCCTCAGGTGCTTTTAGAAGAGAACCTAGCGTGAGTTCGACCCTGTCTATCTCGAGCCCCCATGGCCGAGTCATCTCATTTATGTCCACCTGCGGACAGAAGGAGATTAAACGGAAGCATGAAGCTGTCGGGATGAACTAGAGGGTGTGTTAAATGTCTTACTCCAAGGTATTCTCCCAGTTTCACTCTCTCTGTTTGGATCTCTCTGACTGTCTTCTTGGCCAGGCTGTGAGTTAAAGCGTTGTGTGCCGTCATCCTGGTTGAAGCGTTCAGGTCCTGCACTGACACCACTGACAAGACTGGGTTCCAGATCCTGAACTGAATGTCGGCTCCCACAGAGAAGAGGCCACCATCCCTGGTATGTACCTTTAAAAGATAACAGAAAAATAATCAATGCAAATGGAAAGATATGTGTTCCATGACTGCCCCCTGTAGGACAATTTTAATCACACAAACTGTCCTTATTATGCATGAAAACAACAAAACACATTTCCTATGTGTTTCTGCAAAAATGGGTTAATAAAGCAATCTTGAAGTTTGCTACTAGGTGTCTATTTACATGTACTGTGAAATATGTATACTCCATTTTTCAGTGTATGTTGCAATCAAGCAATCTTGGGACATAAAAACAATAAGAACAGAAAACTTAAATGTTAAATTTCTCATTTGTCACTACAATTGGTTTACCTGGCATGGAGGTATATTGAAAGCACGGGTGCGCAGGTCTACTTTTTGCCACTGGTCAATGAGGGGTAGCACCAGGACAATGCCAGGACCCTTTGGAGGACAGACACGACCCAGGCGAAAGACTACTATCCTCTGGTAGTTTGGCACAGTCTACAAACATGATCCAAATCGGTTATATAGTCACTCACGCTCAACACAAAGAGGTCACGATTTAGGACTAAAGGTGGCTTACTTTCAGTACAAACCATCCTGTTACCGGAAAGGTTATAAAAGTGCAGACGTAGACGAGGAAGATGACAATTAGATTGCAAATCCATGACGACCATCCCTGGGAGTTATCTTCAAGAAAAAGTTTATTTCTTAATTGCAAGAGTTTGTACGTTATTTTTAATCAACAGTTTTAGGGTCTACAGTATTTCGTTTCCTTGGTGAACAGCTCGTAACGAATGATGATCTCACAAAATTGGATTGTTTAAGTTGACGTAACATTCTTAATAGAACTGTGGTTATCTACTTCGTGAAAGGTTACGCAACATACCACTGAAGTCGTTTTCTGAAACATTAGGGATGTAATCAAAGGACAGGCCTTTATGGTAGCTCGCTTGTGTGTAGCTGTCGGCGGGTACAAATAGTCCAGGAGTCCTCGGTGCGCTGGGGTCAGTCTGGGGAAGAAGGTGGTAAGACTTCCCAAACATTGTGGAATTAACTAGCCTCTTTACAAGACCCACAACGTAATAATTGTGGTTTGTTTACGTTAGCTCAACTTCTACTAACGTGTTTTGCTAAATTTCTTCTTCGTGGCGTGAAACTGCTGTGACGTTCGCGCCGCCTACCGTCGCTTTGTGGTCACAATAAAGCCATTCATCAATCCATTTTATTGACCGCTTATTCCTCACAAGGGTTGCCGGGGGTGCTGGCGCCTATCACAGCTGGGCAGTAGGCGGGGTACACCCGGGACTGGTTGCCAGCCAAACGCAGGGCACACAGAGACGAACAACCATCCACACTCGCAAGCCCACCTAGGGACAATTCGGAGCACCCAATTAACCTGCCATGCATGTCTTTGGAATGTGGGAGGAGACACAATAAAGCCAGTTTTTTATTTTAAAATATTATTTCACTCAGTCACAACATATCAATCAAAACGAGTGAATTATAAATCTGGAATTGCTCGAGCTCTAATGAAACAAAAACTGCATTGCAAGAGAGACCAAAAAAAGTTAACTTTTTCATCCACTTGACTGACATGAAGAGGAGTGGTAGATAAAACTCAACAGTTGGAGTTGAATAAGAACATGTAAGACTTGCATGGAATTGGTGGCCACGTTGTTCTCTCTGCGATCACAGAAAACAAGAAAAGAGCAGTCAAATGAAAAGTAACGATTTATTGTAATTTGTCGCCTCCATGTGGTCAATGTTTAGGTTGAGGTTTATTGCGGACCTCTCCCAGATTTGAAGGGTTTGTTGCGTGGCAGATTTTAATTGATTAGTACACAGACAGTTGCCATTAGAAACGCACTGTGAAAATACCTTATATTTAATCACCTCCATTACGGCAATATGACGTAATGAAATAAATTGCATAACCTTCAGGGGCCTTATGGTTTGACATAATTTTACGGAGAGTATGCCATTGCATGAATAGATGCCGTAGTGTTGTTTTCCTGAACCCCATTGGGCAATTTCTTCAGACAAAAATCTATGTTGGACCAAATCTTTTGAGTTCTTTTTTTTAACCAATGATTGTGCTGGTTCATTCACAGAGCCACCATGAACGTGAGATCCTACCAGTTGCTGTGAGCGGACAAGGAGATGGCACCAAACGCTGTGTAAGCAAATGCCAATTTGTCATCCTCCTAATCTGTACTGTCAACACGCGCAAATCAATCGGTCAAAACACTTAGATGCAAGTCATTCATCAAGTGCTGGCAATGGTGAAGGATACATGGCAAATCATGCGTTCACATTGGTTGCTCATTTAGTATACCCTGTCTGGCTTTTTTTTTTCTGTACCACATAATAATGATACAGTAATCCATCCCAGTATTTTTATGAATAACATTCATGTAATATAGGAAACACTACACACGTTCTCGATCAATCATTCTGGTTTGATCATAATTAGTTTCATCATCCATCAGGCAAAACTAACAGCTAAATGTGCATTCATTTTTTTTACTTTTAAATTAAAATCCTAGATGACTGGACAAGGTGAGGTACACCCCTTTAACTTTAGACTAAACACCAGCCAATTACAGGGCACACACAGTGGATATAAAGTCTTAACGGTTTTTGTGAGATTTAAAAAAAAAAAAAACAAGTCCAAGATAGATTTTTTTCAAAACTTTTTCCACCATTAATGTGATGATACTCACACCTACAATGTAAGTCTCCGATTAACTTGACATGCATGTTTTTTTGAAACGTGGGAAGAAGCTGGAGAACCCAAAGAAAACCCATGCAAGCGAGCAGAGCACATTCACAGGAAGGACGGAGCCGAGTCGAACCCCAAACCTCAAAAACTGTGAGTCAGACGTTTATTGTAAAAATCTAAAGCTATCATTGGACAGGCAGTAAACATTGACCTTGTGAAACCGCCTCGCTCAGCACTATATCCCAGGTAGTGTTGGGGAATGGTGGGCGAAGACCAAGTGCAAAGATTGAGGTGACAGCACTCCGACTGTAGCCTTGCCTTGCCGTCTGCTGGCACTAATGTAATCCACATGAGGAGTAATTCAGTTGTCCCCTTTCCGTAGCGAAGTTATGTCAGCTCAGTTTAACAGTGAGGAACATGTTATTGGACAAAATGTTGGCAAGGTGGTGCGATTTATGGATATGTATACTACCTCAAATGTGCCCAACATCCTATGAATGTACCGTAGTATTGCTCTCATCTTATAACTACTAACTTACTAACAAAATGCAATGACCTAAGTTTGAAGCACTTGCATTTTGAAGCACACGCTCTACGGTACCTCAGAGAGACCACACTTCACAAGCATACCACCCATTACTATGTTTGCGAAGTTCTCCTCCTTTTGGTATCTGTCAGAGAAAGATGGCGACGAAACATGTCAGCCTCCTATAAAGTGCGGCATGACCAATGTAATATAGTGATTACTATATGTTGATGTGATGTGAACATTTCTTTTGCACATTATTTAAATTAATAGTGAGTTTTAAAAAGAATGAACATTGAAAACCCCCCAAAAATCTACACAGAATGAACATTGAAAAAAAAAAAATAAATAAAAAATAAAAAATTGCACACTGTCTCTTTAAATTACAGTTTAAAAAAAAATCAAAGTGGCCCTTGCAGCCTCCGATTTTTCAGTATGTGGCCCTTGGAGGGAAAAACGTTTGCCTTAAAATATTGTTTGTAATTATTTATTTATTTATATATTTAACGAGTACACGTTGCATACACATTGGCTGAAAGTGGTACCAGTAAATGAGATATCATAATTATTTATTATTAATATAAAAAAAAAACTTTCATAGACAGATTTGAACTATTATTATTATTATTTTATTTTTTTACCTGGCCTAGCTGTCGATTTAGTGTTAACAATCCTTCTATTCTGAAGAACCTTAAAAAAAAACAAAAAAACATGGTCCAACAGTGTTATGTTGACAAACCTTCTATTCTGAAGAACATGAAGAACATAAATAAATAAATAAATAGATGAATAAATAAAATGTTCTAAAAAAATAAATAAAATGCTTTATCTTTCTAGAAAATTCTTAAATTTGGCAGGAGAAAGTGAAAGGCACCCCAATTTCTTACAAAATAAAAAATGAATTGGGTGTAAAGTGGGAAATTAAAGGTAGACGTTTTTCTGAATGTGACTCTAAATTAGTGTCCGGATAGGTCTAAAAATCCATTTAACGGAGGTGGGAAGTCCTTTGTCATGTCGGGAAGGCTTTAATTCGGAACGGAGGTTTTTTTTTGTTGTTTTTTTTTTCGTCGGTTCCTGTACAGTCCGTGTGACGTCAGCGTGTCGTCGAGTTGTGACGCCGTGTCCCTTTGTTGGCTTAACAGCGGCGACGTTTTTTGTTGTTATTTTCGCAGCTGCCTGGAAAACAAGCTCGGATCACTTCGCCTCCTTCGGCTCATCCCGCGAGCAGCCGCGCGCACACTGTGTTAAAAGGCGTCTAGGTGAGTTTGTCACAAGTTGATAAGCGACCCTAGGAATGGACTCAGACGAGGGTTATAACTATGAATACGACGACGAAGAGGAGGAATGTAGCGAGGACAGCGCCGAAGAGGAGCCCGAGGACGACACCCTGGATATCGGCGAGGTGGAGTTGGTCGATCCCGTAGTGGCCGCCGCCGAGCGGGACGAGTGCGGCGATACGGTCGGAGGCGGTCAAGGCCCCGGCGAAGAAGAGGAGGAGGACTACCGCTTCGAGGTTTTGACCGCCGAGCAGATCCTCCAGCATATGGTGGAGTGCATCAAGGAGGTCAACGAGGTTATTCAGGTAGGGTTTTTGTCGTGTCACGGTCGGGAAAGCCAGGGTCCGGGGCTCTTGGTGAACCGTAAACAGGCCATGGTTGTTAGCTTAGCAATTAGCTCTCCTGGAGTAGTTTACTTGCTGGAAGTTGACAGGTTAACCGGGGTGGCTGCGAATACACGAAACGCGGTTGTAGTGGTTCTTTGTACACACGAACGTGTTTCCACACACGGTCAACGTTAAACTTTCTAAATGGACACATGACAGCACTTCAATGCTGATGTTTATCCAGGAAGTAGTCTAATCCCTATTGAGAAGTTGGCAGCAATGGTTGCCTAAGCTAATGCTAGCTTTGCAAGCTAGCCACCTTGTTAGCTAGCAAACTAGAAGTAGTGTGTGTGTGTACCGATGAGACAAACGTTTCATTCTTGAGACACAGGCCAACTCATTACAGTGTATGTCTATTGACGTTGCGGTATAAATAACAAAAAAATGGTTAACTACAATAAAGTCAATTGTGTTTTTCACCACTTGACGAAAAGCTTGGTCATCGAATTAGTTGTCAGTTGACTGAATGTCCAGGATACTTACGGTGATAGCAATTTGCAAATATGTATATTTTTTATGCTGGGGAGAGTCTGGACTAAATGATAGGCAGATTGTTTATTTTGTAACATGTAAGGTTCTCAGAATAAATGTTCTGTAGTGGCACCTCGTCGTGTTGTGGGCCTCCATTTGCAGTCTTGTCCGACATGCCACACTGGGGGGGACAACAGTGAAAGTTGGCTTCGTCTTTAAAAAGTAGCGCATGGCAACACCATCCAGGACATAAAACATTTGGATGTCTTCGCTCTATTGTTATAAAACATATTTAATGTAGTCATGGTGAATGTAAAACAGCAAAGAATTATGACAGTTAGTTGTTCTAAACTGAACTATGACTCATTCAGGCATTCAGGCCTAGGTAAGAAATTACTTAACCTCTTAATATTATGAGCAATAGATGTTTTCATCTCTGCAAGTTAGGGGTGTTAAAAAAAAAATCGATTCGGCAATATATCGCGATACTACAGCACGCAATTCTCGAATCGATTCAATAGGCAGCCGAATCGATTTTTTTTAACATTCTTTTTTGATGGAAAAATATTCAACAAAATGTCAAACTTTCACACCTTCAGCATGGAAGAATGTTATATTAATGGAACATTAAGCCTTAATATTTTGTTTCAATGCTGTTCAAACATGAAAAAGGTTACAACCCGTTTGTTAAATACAGTGGCTCACTGACTGAAGTTTCAGATCAATAAAAAATCATTTCATTTTCATACAAATCTTACAGTGTGCATGTACAAGTTTACTGAATCGCCAGGTACTAGGTAATTCACACCCCTACTGCAAGTATACAGTGACCTACAAAAACAAAAAACTGTAAAATAAGTAGTGTGGGCATGAGCTCTCCACTTCCTCTTGGCCATCTTGTACAGTCTTGAGACATTATCTTAGAAAGTAATTAGTCCTAATTACTTTTATGCAAAAGTAATTGAATTAATTCTAACTACTATAGATAACTGTGTTTTCAGGAAAACTTTCAAATGTGTCAAATTTAGATTTTGGAGCTGTCATAGGCAAGTTGTATGGAGCAGAGGAGCATATCTGGCCTGCAGTTTGTTAAATTGACCTCCAAGAAATGCAGCTTTATTTGTTTAGTTTGTCAATTTATTTCATAAACGCATGTACCAGTGAAAGATGTTTTGTAATAATGATGTGCCACATATTTTAGCAGTGATGATGAAAATTTTATTCAAAGAGTAATTGTTGGCTCGTGCATTATGGGAAAAATGTAAATAACGTCTTCTTATAAATTTATAACACCTTTACGGCCATCGCTGATCTTGTTGAACTTAGATAAAACGTCAAATATCGAGGCCACTGTGTATCTGGTCATCTGGTATTCCAATTGCACCTTGTCAATACTGAGCAGCTTTGTCATTTCCTCATTTTGTAATATTTGAAGGTCAGGGGTCCTCAGTTCTGTTACTACACCCGTTTTATGATGGCTTTCCTTTGCTATCCATCTGAAGAGTTAGAAATTATGGTGAACACTGAACAGGGTAACTACGGAGACAATGCTGAAAAGATGATTATCGCAGACATAAGGTGAACAAGATTGTTTTGTTTGCCTACAGCACGGCTCTACACTAACTTTTGAATGAGTAGCACTGGTGCTACCAACTTTTTCAGTTGGTCAACTCACACCACACAGATTTTGGTCGCACACTTTTTGAGTGAGATACAGCATTGACCGTATAGTTGTCTCAATTTGCATAGCATCATTTCAGATGACGTAAAGATTGACAGCGACTCAACATTAGAGGTGGGAATCTTGGGGCACCTCACGATTCGATTGCGATTACGATTCAGAGGCTACATTTCGATTATAAAACGATTATTGATTTCCCCCCCAGGCAGCAGAAAAAAAACAATGTATTTTGGTGCTTTTAATGTTTCGTACATTAGTTACAAAAATAGTACAAAAGTCCTCTCAGGCCTAAACAAACTACTATTTCAGTATCAAGTTAACAGTTCAAAACAGTAAATAAAATACTCAAGTCCTCATTCTGTAACAACAGCTTTTAAGTATATCCAGTCTTCAACAGAATAAAACATAGCATTGAGCAAAAATATATTATTTTTATCCACTCAAAAGTGCACTGAGGTATAAATGAAAGACAATGTGAACTACTACTTCAATACAAATGCCTAAAAAAAAAGAAAAGTGCTTTCCTGCTTTTTAAGTTGTGTAAAGATGAACATGTAAACATTAAAGTTTCTCAGAGGTACAAAAAAAAACAAAACCCTCAAGTGCTTTTCTGCTTTTTAACTTGTGTAAACATGAACGTGTAAACATTAATGGGATCGTTCTGCTTTTTTAACATGAATCTCAATTTGATCCTCACCTCCCGTGTGTGCGATCAGCACTGACTTCTTTCTGACAGCGTTCGGTGACACGCGTTCTGGTTCGACGTTGGACGAGAAGAAAATAAAAAAGAAAATAGTCCAGCAAGCTGGCTGGGGTCTCGGAAATAAAGCGTTTTTCTTCTAAAAACTTTTTGTTTTCAAAAGCGTGATACATTTACACCACAATACTCTTTTCTGAATAAAGTCAGACGCCATTACCGCCAGCCACTACTTTTCTGTTCGTTCGTTCGTATCACTGCGCGGCGCCCTGTAGAACGCTAACCGACGCACTGCAGCCAGCTAGCTGATACTTCCGCCTCAAGTTGTTTGCCTTTCGGAGCAGGTCTGATCCCACGAAGAGGTGGGTTGGTCAGCTCAGCCATGCTTGTTGTTGTTTTGAATGTCGAGGCGTGAGTTGTGGATGTGTAATCTCGGTCCGTCCCAAAAAGCGTCCCGAAGACCGCGCGCGCTACTGCGTTTCAGTTCCGCGTACTTTTCGCTCGGGTCACTTTAGTTTCGCTTCCCTTGGCATATTTATATAATCGGAATTTGGACGTTTGTGAATCGTTCTCGATTGTTCCACGGCCGAATCGTGAATAATCTAAGAATCGGAAATTTTGCACACCTCTACTCAACATATAGCTGCATATTGCACAATATATCCTGTAACAAGATTTGTCTGCAATAGAACAGGACAGGAGAACAGGAGTGTTTTTTCCTTCAAGTAACGAATATTCACACACAAATGCTGTGGGAACACATACCCACAGGTAAGATCACACTATGCAAAGGTACAAATTCCTCTCAATGTGTGAAAAAAAAAAAGTTATTTTAATAGAATTCAATGGTAACTTTCTTTTCTTCTGTACTCACTTTGTGTGTACACCATAGATGCATGGCACCACACTGCCCCAAAGAGGGCACAATGCACAGGGACAGTCAATATTTGTTCTTAAATGTTTTTTCCAGTTGCTATAATTTGACGGTACGTTCTATTTTTATTTTCAGTTTGTTTTTATTTTGTCTTTTGAAGTTATATTTAAAGTTGATATTGAATGAGTCAAAACATTTTTTTCTCAAAATTCAAGGGTGCAAACATCAAAGGATTTTTTGTTGTTGTTCCCCTAACACACATTTCCACATGACATGGCTTGAATTTCACGTAATATTTACAACATAAATGTACTTGACAAAAACAAAGTGCAGGGATGAATGGGCACGACACAGGGCTGGACGATATAAACGGTATATTCAGTATAAGCCGCTACGGTGACACTTAAGTAGTTGAGCAGCTTTAGTAGTTGAATAAATACTTAATTTTGTAATCACATTGCTTAAATCATGATTTCCTTCTCAATCAAATAATCGTGATTGCAATTTTTCCAGCCCAATGGGGTATATGCCACGGAAGAGGCGGGACGTGATTTTGCACATCAGTTTATTTCCGGTCCGGGTTGCGAACGCGCAACCTAGGGACACAAAGTCGGAAGCACTAGTATTTTTGACGCAGCCCACACGTCGCAAACCGAACCGGAAACAAACTTGTGCAAAAAACAACAAAAAAAGTCCCGCCTCT
Source organism: Festucalex cinctus (assembly GCF_051991245.1). Classification (NCBI taxonomy): domain Eukaryota; kingdom Metazoa; phylum Chordata; class Actinopteri; order Syngnathiformes; family Syngnathidae; genus Festucalex; species Festucalex cinctus. The sequence goes on along the minus strand of NC_135413.1, from coordinate 23,058,245 downwards.
TCCGTGGCATATACCCCATTATGTACTCTGACCATATACAGTACAGCAGTTGTAAACAAGTAAGAATGGTTTCATTATTGATATATAAATCTTTACAATAATCTTGCATACTTCATGAAATTTGTAATCAGTATTTTTTTCTGCCAAAAATCGGCCTCGGCCTCAAAAACTGCATATCGGTTGGGCCCTAGAACATAGATTATCTAGATATTACAAGCCATCTTAAATGGATTTTAGAAGTTGCCACATTGCGATGACAGCAGAGTTCCACACTTGATTAGTGATGCCTGTCATTATCTTTAGCATCCTCTATGAACGGCAACTATTAACTATTCACCACCAAATCCCAAGCAATACAGCTCCATAAATTTTTGATTAGTATTGCATCTTAATCACAGAGCTGATGACATAAGTAAACTAAACATCTCTACTAGTAGTAGAGCAACTACATTTGCACTGCATAATGGAATATGTAAAAAAAATGTTGAAGATGGAAAAAGTTTACATTGTCCCAGAAATTATTTGACGCAACTCTGGGGATAGTCATCTTGAATGCTAATGCTAATTTGATGTAAATGTGAAACGTCACTCTTAATTGTAGCAATAACAGAATCTGTCATTGTGAATAATGTTAAAAAATCATCTTCACGCCTCACTGACCATCTTTTCATTTCTCTAGAATCCTGCAACAATTACACGCATCCTTCTTAGTCACTTCAACTGGGATAAGGAAAAACTCATGGAAAGGTAATGAGTTACATTCTTAATTAACCTCCTTGTAACTTTCCATCTAATCTAGCAAGTTGTCTGAGAAACAGAGGGTCTTTCCTAATTTCTTGACTTCACACAGGTATTTTGATGGTAATCTGGACAAGCTTTTCTCCGAGTGTCACGTCATCAACCCGAGCAAGAAACCCCGCAGCCGTCCACCGATCAACACCAGATCATCCGCACAAGACATGCCGTGTCAGATCTGCTATCTCAATTTCCCTAACTCTGTGAGTTGTTGTCGAACTTCTCGTGAGCTTGTGTGTGTTGATTTATGAATTGTGGCGTGATTGATGATTTTTTTTTGTCTACAAGTATACCTGTGTGGAACATGCTCATTATGCATGCCTAATAAAAAAAATAAAAAATAAAAACCTACATCATTCCACATTCCAATTTGGCAGCGCTTTTCTCTGGCATGTCAAATTTAGAAGATATTTCACTTTTACTTGGACTTTAATACATTGTAGAGTAGGGCTGAATGATTATGAAAAATGTAATTGGTTTTGTTTTGTTTTTACGCCCTCAAAATTGCGATTGTGATTTTAATTTGCAATTTTTTTTTTTCAAGGTCCTTTTTAAATGTATTTTTTCACAATTAATATTGATTACAACTTACAGCTTTGCACGAATGTGCTTTAATTTGGAGCATCACAAAATACAGCACACAAACGGTTTTTGTTTGTTTTTTTGTTTGTTTAAACCTTGTGAAGTTGCCAGGCAAAAAAAGATCAAGCATGTTAGATACTCTCTTCACAATTTTATTACTTATGCAATTATTTGTTCAGCCCTATTGCAGAATAATATCTAGCCATATGCAATGCTGCTCTTAACGTGTTGCTCTGATTCCTGTTTTCATGATCACGCTTGTATTTTACAGTATTTTACTGGCTTGGAGTGTGGACACAAGTTCTGCATGCAGTGTTGGGGTGATTACCTGACTACTAAGATCATAGAAGAAGGGATGGGACAGGTATACATACCATCATTTGTATTAAAAAAATAAATAAATAAATAAGTGTATTGGCTCACAAGAATTATGTGCATTTTGTTTTCCCTCTCAGACTATTTCTTGTCCTGCTCATAGTTGTGACATTTTGGTTGATGACAACACAGTCATGTAAGTATTCTTACGTTCTTTTTGTGTGTTTCAGGGGAAAAAAAGAAGTTTGTAAAATGACACTTTTTATTTTGCGTTGACACCATGGTACTCATTTAAATTTGAATCCTTGGATCGGTACCTGATTTAACCCTCATGCTGGCTCTTAAGATAAGACTAATTGTCTTAACCCACATAGTGATGTTACCCACTAACAAGATACCCAATGGTCTTTCTCTGATCCATTTACAGAGCAAAATATTCTAAAATGTTCATCTGTTTTCTGTTGAATATTTCATGTCTTGCTTTTTCAAAAAAAAAAAAAGCTTAACCAAACATTCCAGCTTTATGAAACACTAACAAATCATTTGACTTCTCCTACAGGCGGCTCATAACAGACTCAAAAGTCAAGTTGAAGTACCAGCATTTAATTACAAATAGTTTTGTAGAGGTAAGTTTGATTTGTTTTTTTTCTATCTTTCTTTTGACTATATTGTAATGTAAATTAATAGGGATAGACTAAATATCCTGTTGACATTTTGCATTTTGCCGCCTATTGGCATAGTCCCCCTTTTTTATTTATTTATTTTTTTTTTTTTATAAACTGCTCCGGAACGCACGGGAACACCCCTTTTGAGCTCTGAGATCTGACTTATGAAGTCTTAAAGACCCCGACATCATCAATTGGCTTCAATCTGACGTCACTCGAAAATGGTGACCCTTGTAGAGATATAGCCCGTGAATGGCAGAACAATTTACATGATTACTAAAGTATTTATTTATTATAACATGAATTACTCGAAGTAGGTATCTCAACGTAATTCAACGTGTTTTGGACTGACTGCGTTAACCAGGACAACAAAAAAATGTCTCGGAATCAGCCATCTTTGTTTACATTTGTCGTCGTTTTTGCCAAGCAAGCAAGTTGCAAGTTATGAAATGAGTGACTTGTGATGACTTGAGTCAAATAACTGTTCTTTTTTAGAGGGCGTCCGCTGTGCATTGATAACACATGAATTACATTTTGTCTGTGGTAACTGCAGTGATGAGCAATACATGATGAGAAAGGTTTGCACCCTGTGTGTCATTTTCAGTGCAATCGACTGTTAAAGTGGTGCCCTGCTCCAGATTGCCATCACGTTGTTAAAGTCCAGTACCCAGATGCCAAACCAGTGAGGTGCAAGTGTGGCCGTCAGTTCTGGTATGAAAAAAACAACAAACACTGATAAATGTTTTGAATGCCTAGTGTGTAAATGTAAGGTTACTTTTTTTTTTTTCTGTAATCTTGCTGCAGCTTCAACTGTGGGGAGAACTGGCACGATCCTGTCAAGTGCAAGGTATGAGCAAACATGAATACAAATATGACTGTTTTTTTCTTTATTAGTGAAGAGTGATGTTTTCATTTCTGACACCAATTTACTTTTGCAGTGGCTGAGAAAGTGGATTAAGAAATGCGACGACGACAGTGAAACGTCGAACTGGATTGCCGCAAATACAAAGGTAAAGAAGTCAAAACTAATCAAGTTTGCATTCTGGTTAAACTAGTGGTCCAATTTCTTATGTGTATGAATGCCACCTTTTGGATTTAAGAATACAAATCATTTGTTTTATCACATCATTTTTGTTCCCTGTCATGTTGGCATGTGTCCTAGCTGCAGTCAGATCTAACAGTGAGGTTGAAACGCTGATAAATCTCATAAGCTAAGCACAGATCAAGTGAGAGGGCGGTCAGTAAAATGGGTCAGGTTGGAGATAAGGTGGTTGTATTCCTATTTGTGTCTCCATAATCAGCAGAGGGAACCTGTGCCCAACTTGATGACAATGTGAACCACATTCATGTGCAGAGCGGTGCAATAGTCCTATTTTCTTGCTCATTACAGACAGTAATATAAGATTATAAAACAACAAAAGATTTACCTTATTAAAACTAATTTCTAATTAATTCTCTTATTCTCCACTGTGCTGTCTCTTGTAGGAGTGTCCAAAGTGCCATGTGACCATCGAGAAAGACGGAGGCTGCAATCACATGGTTTGTCGGAACCAGAACTGCAAAGCTGAGTTCTGCTGGGTCTGCCTGGGCCCGTGGGAGCCTCATGGTTCTGCTTGGTAAAAACTCTACTCACTGTTGATAATAAGGATTAAAGGGGAAGTCAACGTGAAACATTCGTTGGTAATAATGTTATATGAGACCTCACAAGTCTAAACATGACGACGTGATGAGTATTACATTTGTGGAACATGAGTAATGCAGCAGAATCCAGCCGTTTTTATCCATCTCAGGGGGCAGCCATTTTGCCACTTGCTGTCGAATGAAGATGACATCACAGTTGCTCAGGCAACGACCAGTCACAGCTCACCTGTTTTCTGAAGCTGAGCTGTGATTCGTTGTTACCTGAGCAACTGTGATGTCATCTTCAGTCGACAAGTGGCAAAATGGCCGCCTTCTGATCGTCATAATAAATGCTGGATTACAACAATATTAACCAAAATACTGTATTTAGATTAGTGGGGCTGCATAGAACGTTTTTGTTGGGTTGACTTCCCCTTTAAAAACAAATGTTTGTCATAGAACTACTTCAGCACACTATGAACACATGAATTACACCTGAACAATCAAATGAGGTCAGTCATTAGATGTGTTCATTTTTATATTGGTCGTCATTAGAGGTGAAGTAAAAACTAATTTGAATCGGAAAATGAGTTTAGATTTTTTGACAAACCGAATCAAATTGATGCATTTGACATCGCAGGTGATTTGTTTCTTTGAATCGAATTAACTTTAATAGTTTGGGCAGGCTTTGGAGAGTTTTATATTTGTTGTATATTAATAAATATGACAAGATACAGAATTGAATAATTCATAAATTGGAAGTCAACTTTAAACATTTCTTGACAATATGTTATATGTGACCTCTAGTCTAAACATGACATTCTGATTAATGTTACATTTGTGGAATATGAGTTATAAAGCAAAATCCAGCCATTTTTATCCCTCTCAGGGGCGGACATTTTGCCACTTGCTGTCAACTGAAGATGACATCATAGTTGCTCTGGCAACGACCAATCACAGCTCACTTGTTTTCTGAAACGTAAGCTGTGATTGGCTGTGACCTGAGCAACTGTGATGTCAATTTCACTCGACAGCAAGTGGCAAAATGGCCGCCTTCTGATATTGATAAAAACTGCTGGATTTTGCTGCATAACTCATATTCCATGAATGCAATATTAACCATAAAACCATATACTAGTGGGGCTGCATAGAACATACTACTGTCAAGTTAATTTTTTGTTGTTGATTGACTTCCACTTTAAGGTTATGACTAAGCAACACTGATATAGTAGCTTAATAGTCATAATTAAAAAATATGGCCATAAATATGAAACAATCCTAGCAACCCTAAGTGTACCAAATGTTTTGGGCAACAAGTGTTCCTATTACTCGTGCACTTGACTGTTATTCCATGATTCAAATTCCCCTCTGTCAACTACAATAGTACTTGATAGCACACAATCTGTTATGTATTTTAGGTACAATTGCAATCGCTACAACGAAGATGACGCCAAGGCCGCCAGAGACGCCCAAGAGGTGAGTTGTCCGGAAAGTGAAAGCGCGATCGGGCTTTGTTTGTGCTTGAATCCGCCCACGCTAACGGCGTGCGATCCCGTGCCGTGCGCAGCGCTCGCGGGCGGCCTTGCAGAGGTACCTGTTCTACTGCAACCGCTACATGAACCACATGCAGAGCCTGCGCTTCGAGCACAAGCTGTACGCTCAGGTCAAGCAGAAGATGGAGGAGATGCAGCAACACAACATGTCGTGGATCGAGGTGCAGTTCCTGAAGAAGGCCGTGGACGTGCTGTGCCAGTGCCGCTCCACGCTCATGTTCACCTACGTCTTTGCCTTCTACCTCAAGAAGAACAACCAGTCCATTATTTTTGAGGTAAGACGCCAGGTCACATGACATCGCAACATCATCCGACAGGGAACTCTTAGTTAGTGTCTATGTTCTCTCGCTCATGGCGGGACTGATATCGTTTTCATGCTCGGGCTCTCTTCCACTGGCTCGCCTTTTTTTTTTTTTTTTGCAGTCTGTGGTTGTCCCATGAGAGGAATCGTTCATCCAAGCTTATATAAAGTAAGCACAGTTGAAATGTCAGGCTTGAGACAAGGGTAAAATAATTTCGGTGAATGGTTGCCAATAGCGTTTATTTACTCTATTTGGTGTACAATGTTACAATTTATATCAAGTGAAAATGAACTTTAAAACAAACCAAACAAAGCAACCTCTGTCTATTGCAGACAGAACGCAACACAGGCTATTACAATGAATGATAACAGATGACAGTTTCTTTTTAAGACTATCAAAAATAACTTAACATACAGTCGTGTTTAAAGGTAAGTCAACCCCCCAAAATCTTGACAATATGTTTATGCAACCCCACTAGTCTAGTTAAAGCGATACTTGACTCGCTAAAACTTGAACATGTTGAAGAAAAGCCTTGCTAGTGCGTCCAGAATGAATTTGAAAATTTAATTATTTTTCATGTAAAATTAATACCTTTTAAAAACTATTTTTTACACTTGCTGTCGACTGATGATGACATCACCTGTGCTGAAGAAGTAGGTGGCGACCAATCATGGCTCAAGTTTGCTAACCAAACTCAGAAAACAGTCGTTACCTAGCACAGGTGATGTCATCTTCAGTCGACAGCAAGTGGAAAAATGAGTTTTAAAGGTATTAACTGTACATGGAAAAATAATTATGTTATTAAAGTTATTCTGGACAAAATACTAACTTTTTACTGCTGAAAATGGTTCAATGAGTCAATTATCCCTTTAAACAGTAACATTAACGCCATTTTGACACTTGCTGTCCATTGAAAATGACATCACAGTTGCTCAGGCAACAACCAATCAAAGGTCAGCTTCAGAAAACAGGTGAGCTGTGATTGGTCATTGCCTGAGCAATTGTGATGTCATCTTCAGTCGACAGTAAGTGGCAAAATGGCCGCCCCCTGAGAATTTAATTGGAATTTGCTGCACAGGAAAGCCCATGGAAAAAAATGATACAATGCTGCCATCTGCTGGCCAATGTTAGTGGGTGTTTTTGATCTCACAAACCCAATGACAAAGCAGTGCTGCACAAAATGTTGCACTGCCCATTGAGGGGGGAAAAAACGTAAACGTCAACTAATGTTTTTAGCGGCATTCATCGTTATTTTGCATACATCATTAAACGGTTTCTTGGGTCAACGACAGTAATATATCCTTCTACAAGCTTCTCACAATAGTTGGCAGGAATTTTGGTCCCCATACTTCCTAACAAAACCGGTCTGTCGTTCACCAGGCCAGGCCCCGCCTTTTAAAAACTGCACACATTTAAAGTTACAGGTGCTACAGTATAGACTAGGATGGCAAGTCACAAAAAAATGCTCTCATGCGTGTTTTTGTGATATTATGCAAAGGTGGGGGACTCAAGCCAGACTCAAGTCGCTCATTTTGGCATAGTTGTAACGCCGTCTCGCTGCCTTTCCAGAACAACCAGGCCGACTTGGAAAACGCCACTGAAGTGTTGTCTGGTTACCTCGAACGAGACATCTCCCAGGATTCCTTGCAGGACATCAAGCAGAAAGTACAAGACAAGTACAGGTGAGTGGGAGGAGCGGGATGACGTCACGTGAGCTCGGATGGGCGTGTAATTGGCTGCCCTGTCGTGTGCTTGCAGATACTGCGAGAGCCGGCGACGGGTTCTGCTGCAGCACGTGCACGAAGGCTACGAGAAGGACTTGTGGGAGTACATTGAGGATTGAGGACACGTCTCAATGCTTTGGACTCTGGAGTATCTTGACAAAATAAGAGCGCTGATGCAATTGATCAGGGCAGTACGGGCCTTCTGCTGCCTCTCTTTTGGCAAACCTACCACTTTTGCATCCTTTTCTTTAACAATATCGAAGTAAATTATATTTAAATAAAAAGGTAGAGTAATTAAAAAAAAAAAAGAGTGTACTACAGTATTGTTAGCAGCAGAAAGTCCATGTTAAACAAAAACGTACATCCTCTTTTGGTTTGTATTGTAACACTTCCCGTCAGCTTCCTTTTGTTTGTTTCTTTGGCTTGTGAATCTTCAGATTTTTTTTATTTTGTGTTTTCCCATTAGTGTGAACATGTTTTAAACACAGCTTTAATTGTCCTGGCCATGTTTGCCGTACGTGGCGAGGTCTTTTTGTTTGCTGGGCTGATTGTAAAGGGGCAAAGACATTTCATAAAAAAATAACAAAAAAATAAGAAAAAAAAACTAGCAAGTCTGTTTTTTTTGTTTGTTTTTGTAAATAGTCCATATGCATGGAAGTTAAAGGGCAAGTGTGGCACGCGTTTGCATCGTTTTGACCTATTTATTCTTTAAGAACATCGCAAAAGATGTTTGGCAATAAGGAGCAGCGTACAGGTGACCTCACCAGGAGCTCTGAATGGACACTACAAGGTTTTAAAAGGTGTCCAACACGCGTCGGCTCAATGTCCCTGCTTCCAACCTGCTGCCCGACATACTTCATTTTTGTTGTCACAGTTAATTGTTTTTCAAGACTGAGTGACATTCACTCTTGTTTTGTTGCTGTCCCCCCCAACGCCGCTTGAGGTCGCCCACCTTCGAGCTCCACTCGCACCTCGGGCACCGAATGTAGTGGCAGTGCTGCTAAGTGGGCGTCCAAACAGGCTGGGGGGCAGGCGGGCTCATTATCACTACAAATGGTAATAGCTGAAAGATGGGACAGTTTGAAATGGATCGGATGGTAGGATAAGGTCGCTATTCGTCACGCTTTTGTTTTCAGTCGTTGTTTGGCGAAATAACGTTGAAATGTCGGTGCCCCAGTGCTGCGGGTTGTGGATGGCTCCGCTTGTAAATGCTCCCTTCGTGTTTGTGTGGAACACAGCGGCCTTCTCCGCATGTTCAGGCACTGATCAAAGTCATGGGATTGACAAAACCAAGTGTAACAAAAAATAAAATAAAATAAAAAATACAGCCCCATTTCTAGTACTATGGGGGGACATTTGTGTCCCAAATCGCTTATGTGTTCAGACTTATTTTATCCTAGCAAATTATAAACTGTATTGTTTATTTGAATAAATGTCATGAGAAAATCTCATTTTCAGGCGTTTGTGTGACTCATTAGTTAATTTGGTTTTATATAGCGTTCATCAAAATAACTGCATATTGTGGTTTAAAAACGTTAGTCGTTTAATAAGTTTTATTTTTAGCAATACATTTGTCCTTAAAAAAAAATAAATATGACTAAATGTCTTGGGACAGATTGGCTACGGCCAAGTAATTTCAATGCTCTTCCCTTGCAAAACGAAGACCGACCATAAGATGGCGACAGTCTACGGGGCTTGTTTACGCCAAACTGGCTACCTTATCGCTCTCATTGATAACACACATTATCATCCATCCATTTTCTGAACCGCTTGCTCCTCACAAGGGTCGCTAAGCCTGGACTCGAACCCTAAAAAAAAAATACATAAATTATAAAATATATATATGTATATGTATATATATATCGTCTCTTTCGGCAACCGCCTACTAGGTTAACCGATGTGTAAGTAGGATCAAAAATGACCCCAGGACTTTTAATATATTTTTTGTCCCGAGCTGTGCTTGTCCTGGTTGTTCGTCTCTGTGTGCCCTGCGGCTGGCAACTAGTTCGGGGTGTACCCCGCCTACTGCCCGAAGCCGGCTGGGATAGGCTCCAGCAACCCCGCGACCCTTGTGAGGATAAACGGCTAAGAAAATGGATGACAGTTACACATTTACTGTTAATCCAAACGTAATCCCGGAGGGTCTGACCACCCAGGTCATTTTTACAGTAACGACCACGTGGCGCCCATTTTGACAGGGGCAACGCATTGACATTGAAATCAAGGCTTACTTTTTTGTCGGTGCCGAAGGGTTCTTTAGATACAGAATTTATGAAAAAAGGCCAAACTGTAGTTTTATATATAACTTAGTTATTTGTAGTTCCATTGTCATACATGCAGCACAATGAACTGGAATGCAGGAACTTATAGAAATAAACCAGCGCCCCTTGATAAACACCACAGATGAGTCCCTCTGGTTAAAAAAAAAAAAAAAAAAATGTGTGCAAGGCTCCAATAAAATAGTCCAAGTAACCAGTATACAAACCTTTATTAAAGACAAAAACTGGTATCTAAGACCGTATGAAATCCAAGTATAAAACATCCCTTGGAAAATAGGGCAAACCTGTCATTGACACGTGCTGTGAGCACCACACATTTTGAACCCGCTTCAATAACCACAGTACAAGTAGGCCGTTTGGCAACCACTTAAATTTAAAGCTGGTCAGAAAACATCTCAACGGTGTTCAGTAATTCTGATTCTGAACAGTCACATCGCATTTTTGTTCATGACAATTGGTACGTACTCTCACCAGACGCTCCATTAGGTACGCACAATCTTACTCCAATACAATACTAAAGTAGCAGCCGCCAAGTTGTGTCGTCATAAGTGAAACGGCAAAACTTGTGACTGCTCACAAATTGGGCTTTTTACTGCCGAACTACAAGAGGAAACACGCACATGCAGCTAAATTCAATGTGCACAGACCATACACTTCACATGCAGGGACAGCAGGGGGCAGCACTGCCTCACTGACTCCATTTGCGTAACGAGGGAACTTACCAATAGTACAGTAACACACTGATTGTCAACACGTATTTTTATTGACTTATAATTGACTTGTTTTGTGAATTATTGCTTTTGTTGTATTTTAGTTTATAGGTTGGAGCGTTTTGTGTACTGCGCATGTCATGAGCGCAAAGGAGAGAGAGAGAGGTGTAACTGAGCGAGCTTCGTTCTAGAACAGAGTTGAATAAAAAAAAAAAATAAAAAAAAAGACATGCTTGAATCCTGTCCCACCGTGTTGGTTGTTTAGCAGGGAAGGTGCCAGAAATCAGGATAAACTTGGAACTATTTGTAGCCCACCTTTAACCGAACTTCTTGAGACAACATCATCATCTTAGGCTTCCAGTACCAATTTATGACAACAAATTGACCAAAATTTGCCAGGTTTGGGTCTGACGTCAACGATATTATATTTTGATTCTCATTCAAACGTTTCTGGTGGGTGTGTCCTCTTCAATTATGAGCCAGCCTTTCTTGTAGTCAATGAGCAGCTCCAGGTAGTACTTCCAATCAGGCTCGCTGTCGTAGCACACCTCAAAGATGGTTTGCAGGGGGTCGCTGTGAGCCTCGTGGACCCGCATCACCTCCCCCCCGTACCACACCTCCGACTTGTCCTCCTCCTCGTACAGGTGCCGTATCCTCTTGCCCACCAGGTCCGGGTAGGCGGGCATCAAGGCCCCCAGGGCGCGTCGCGTGGCCGAGCGCAGGACCCAGCGCCGCTTGCGCTCGGCGCCGCGGTAGGCCGACAGGTACTTCATTTTCAACCGCGATGTGGTTATTCGGGAGCCGCTGACGGGACGGAGTGTGCGGCCCGAGCTTCCCGTCCGCCGCCACGTGAAGGTCACGTGACTGCGCTCGGCCTCTCTCGGCTTGACGATCGTTCCCGAACTGTTCTGAGAGATGAAATCTGCGTCATCGTCGTCGCTGCTGGGAAAGTCCTCTGAAGTTAAAGGGCGAGTCCAGGAATCGTCTGAGGGTGAGGCGTCTTCTGTGCGGGTTTCCTCGCACGATTCTTTTTCGGTGTACTGTTGTGAGTCGTCGTCGTCGTCATCGTCGTCGTCATCGTCGTCGTCAGACCAGCTGTCGTCCAGAAACATGCGCCTGGAGCTGCTCTTCACTCTGCTTTTTGTTTTTGTGGGACTCCTCTCGTGGGGTTGAGCCTCTGGCGAGGAGTTGCTGCTGATGTTCGAGCTTTCAAAACTCTTCACATCTACTCCTGAAATGCGCAAAAAAAAAAAAAAAAAAAAAAAGTCAGCAAGCATGGAATTTTTCAAGTAAAAAAAAATTAGTCATAAGGGGGAAAGTTAGTGTTAGTCAGGGGTTAAACGATCCTCCACAACACCCGTGATCAAGCCAAAGTGATTGAAGAGTGAAATAAAATATAATGTAGCATATTATAACTAAATGGAGGTCATCCAGATTTGGACTCATGATTTAGCAGAAGCAAAACAAAAGGCGACTTCATCTGGCCCAAAGTGATTTTCAACGTTCGGATATCAGATTGGAATCAGGAAACTTTTGTTTGGAGGTTTCACTTTGATTTGAATTCAAAGAATGGATTTTTTTTTTTTTTAAGGAAACTTCCTTAGAAGAATATTTTATCCACAGAAAATAGACCAGCTGGTAGATCAAAAATCATACATAACACAATTAAGCAAATAAAAGTAACAGCAGACACCAACATGAAATATTACCACATTTCACCTTTTAGAAAACATTTTGTAGTGGTGTTGAGGAAATGGTGGTTATTTTTTATTTATTTTTTTTTTGGACGAGTCCATTGGTACTTTTGGGGGGGACTGGATGACCACACGCTACATTCTAGTTCACCCTTCGTGTTGAAAAAGTGTGACGGCTGATGACAAGGCCAGGGTGGACGCCACCTCTCACCTAAAATCAGCGAGGACAGTTTTCAAGAGAAGCGCTACAGAAAATGGACAACCTGACAAATGAAAGCAGGGAACATACATACTCAAATTGGGACTTTTCCCTCCTTCTGATCATAAACAAAGTCAGTCAAAGCCATATTTAAAAAAAAAGAAAAGAAAAAAAAAAAAAAAAAAAAAGAGGGTTCTCGATTATCTGGACTGATAATCCTGTGGTGTCATTTGTTGTTTGGGTTTACCTGAGCCACCGCCGACACCATGATTGTGACGTCGAACGAATTAGGAAGTAGCAATGTAGCTACCAGATATGTTAACAAATAACCGAGCTTTTTTCTCATCAACCATCGTGTCCACCAGTCACCCCAACTTGCGACTTGAGTTATTAGACAACAAGTGAGCAGACAGTCGACAAGATAGTCACCCATTGCTGGAGCTCTCCATTGCAAGCCGGCGAGACTTCCTTGTTCGCTGAGCTTCTCACTCGGCCAATGACAGGCAGTTTGCAACGGCGGAGTCCAACCCATGACTCGCTTAGGACCGCCCCCTCATTTGAATAACATTTCGAGTAGGCTGTACGACCCAAAACTGCCAAAAATCGAAATAAATGACTAAATGAGTAAGTAAATAAATAAATAAATGACTAAATAAATAGATAAAGAAATGACTAAATAAATAAATTACTAAATAAAAAAATAAATGGCTAAAAGTGAAAATAAAAATTGATTTATTTCCATTTATATTTATTTTGTTAGATGTAATTTTTGAATTCTATTTTTTTACATTGATTTTATTTTCACTTTTGGTCATTTATTTATTTATTTCAAATTTTAGCAGTTTTGGCCCTCCATAGGGAAGGACACTACAGCGTCTGCGCACAAGTACAAATTTGCATTTGTTTTTTTTCCTCCATTGATCAAAGACCTTGTAATGTTAATTGATATACTATTTTTCTATCTATACCTACATTTTTAATGTCTTGGCCAGATCTGCTTTGACCGTTTGTAACAACCAGCAGATGGTTGAATTGGGTCGAAAGATCGCCGTGTTTTGGATCTTTGGAAATTTGTTGCAGCTTGTGATTGATCAAGTGTTTGTCCCGTTAAATCTACTTCAGAATGTCACAGAAGAGTAAATAAATATAACGGCAATTATTTAAATTTATGACAAATATTACAGTATTTAAATTTAACAGGGATGACAATGTACGTAATGTACACGTAAAAATGTTACACTGATGATATTATTTTGCCATTCGATGCTCATTTTTATTGTTTGTATTTTATAGAAGAAAATTATTTTCCATTTCCTGTTTGCGGCATCACAAAATATCCTTTTACAAAAAGCTTGTTTTTTGCATTTGTTTGGGGGTCCAAAATTTTGATTTGGTCATTTGGGTGAAACCAACCTGTGTTCTACTGCTTGATTATGGAAAAAATAAATAAATAATAATAATAATAATAATATAAAAAAAAAAGCTATGATTCACTCAAGTGCAACAAATTGCAAGAAAACAGCATCATAACATCCAGTTCAAGCTTAAGTGAGATGCAGTGAAGCATGTGGCCAAACCATGCGAAGAGTTACGCCATATTGATTAGATTTGTTTGTTGACATATGTGACAAACAAGATGGAGCTTTTAAAGACATAGTTGAATTTTCTTCCCTCCACTTCAGTCACATTTTGTTGAGCCAGCAACGACACGCACCCACAAGACATTGCGCAAATGCTTATCTTTGGGCCCCCGGGCCCCTTTTTCCCCCACCTTCAAAAAGTGCAGCGCAATCATACAACTTCCTCAACTTGGAAATTAACTTCCCTACACTACTCGCAACAACAAAGGAAGGAAAGTGTAGTGGGGTTAACTGACAACATAAAAATTCAGTTCATATACCTGGGTAGCCTTTTGGACATCAGGCGACGCTGAGTCTGTAAAAAATAAATGCATTTTATTGGGAATATTAATGAGTTCTGCCAGTGGAGCAGAAATTTGTCAGTGCTTAGATAACAAACGACCGTTCGAGTAAGTGGAACCAAATGAAAGTCATTAGTGTGTCTGACAATTTGACAAAGAACGCTTTCTTCTTTTTCTGCAAGAGGAGTCTGGAAACGCCGTAACGGGGTCAGAAAGGGTGCTTGCACAAGACACACGACGGCAGTTGACCAACAGTAGCCCGGCACTGCATCTTTTTTTTTTCCAACCTTGTCACAAAACAACATACAACTTTGATACCTTTTTGCTATCACATTTTGTCACATTATGCAGGCTGGATTTAACAGCGGGTTCAAACATCAATTAATTAGGGGCGGACTGTCCAACAGGAATTTTACAAGTTGGGCCATATAAATATTAATCAGGCCATATCATATGCACGTATCAAAAACGCAAGTCAAAGACTATACAAGTTTAAACCTCAACAGACAACTTTTGTTCTCCTATTCCGTTTCATTGGCCTCCCTCAATTTTAGTTAAACATTTTCATTTTTAATGTACCCAATTTTGACCATATTTAATCCTTGCTACAGTAAGCCCCCTCAATCACAGTAAAATTTAAATCTATTTAAATAGCTTTTTTTTTTTTTTTTTTTTTATAGCTTTTACAAAACTTTTATTTTAATCTTGTTTTTAGACACACAAATTACAACCCAATTTTCTATTTTTACACTTCCAGCACCCCCTGGTGGTTAGGGTCTTAGTGCAGTTTAATTTAAATTAGGCATGTTTTGGCCACCTACACTTAAAAGACCCATGCTAATCGCCAGATTCCTCCACAAATTGACCCGATTCACAATGTATGGATACATTAACAAGTAAGTTCCTCAATATTAAGTGTTGTTCATAATTGTAGTTTGTTTATGTACATTGAGGTTATTTTTACCTGTACTATTTGAACATGTATAGACAAGACGTTTAAAATACAAATTGTATTATTTATTGATCTCAAACTTCCGTTTTATAACTGTGAGCCACTGTATTTAACAAACAGGTTGTAAACTTTTTCATGTTAGAACAGCATTGAAATAAAATATTCAGGCTTAATGTTCCATTAATATGACATTCTTCCATGCTTAAGGTGTGAAAATTAGACGTTCTGTTTAATATTTTTCCATCAAAAATGGATGTTAAAAAATCGATTCGGCTGCCTATTGAATCGATTCGAGAATTGCGTGCTGTAGTATCGCGATATATTGCCGAAACGATTTTTAACCCCCCTAATATATATATATATATATATATATATATATATTATAAATTTTGAGTGTTTTTATAAAGTAGCATAAAGCCCCCCGCCCCTTATTCAAGCGCACTCACCCAGGTGCTTGCAGACATCGGAGTAATACAAAAGGTTGAGTGCGTCGGCGTAGACGTCTGGCAGGTGCTTGAGCGACATCAGCCTCCTGAGGCGCGACGAGCAGGGCTTGTGGAGCTGGATGAGGATCTTCTCCTCGGAGAGGGTCGTGGGCCGCAGCTCCACTTTGTGCTCCTGCAGGACTTGGTCGATAAAGGATCCGGGCACCACGGGAAAAAGGATTTCTTTCACCACCAGCATGGGGAGGAACACCGCCCCCGTTCTCATGACGTGTGGAAAAGGGCAGCGCTCGTGTGTGATGTACTCCCGGAACCGATCCAGCACCTCCTGGAGAGCAGAACTGATCTCCTTATTGAGCCACTTGTGTCTGGCTTGACTGCCCAACAAGCAGGAGACTTTCTGGACTTTGGTTGACGAGGTTTCCGCCAGTTCTAGCTCAGACCGCCAGGTTCGAAGCTGCTGCTCCGAGGTGGCAGACACACATTTGGACACCTGCTTGCAGAGGGCGCGATGCAGCTCTAAGAAATGTTTCCGAACAGATGGTTTCGGTGTCATCGGTGAGATTTCAGCCGGAATGTGCGCCGGTGTTTCTTGTCGCGCAGCCGGACGATAGAGTTTCAAATCAGGGAGCCGCAGATTGTAGGTGGAGCTAAGCTTTAGGCACTCAAGTGGAATGGTTTTGACATCTAATTTGGGTTTAAGTGGACTGACTGGTTTTGACTCAGTGTTGGCTACCTGCACCTGTGGTGTCGTGGCGTTACTCGGCAGTTCGGGGCTCTGCGAACTCTCGTTGACCTCCTTCGGCGATGACGGCTTACATTCAAGTTTGTCAGTTTCACATATCTGAGTGACCAGCAAGGACTTGGCGTCTGACAAAGTCGCATCTTCGGCTTGCGGTTTGATTTGATCCTGGATTGTGCTGCAAGCAGCCTGGCTTGGAGAATTTCCACTTGCGACACATGCGTCCGATTGATTTTTTTTCCCAACTTTGATCTTTGTAGGTTCAATCATTTGGACTTGGGACCTCTCCAGACAGATATAAGTGGGTGGTCCAAGTGGATGAGATTTGATTTTTTGAAGGGGTTTTGTGGGTTTGACTTTACAGTAGTTAGACTGTTGCGTCCCGCTGTGAGGTTCTTTAGATTTTCGGTATCCTCGTTTAGGTGCCAAGCTAAAAACACTGTCAATAACCGGCATTTCAGGGGACTCCGCTTGATTTCGTCTGAGGACCCCGTCTTTTTCTAACTTTTGTCGCTTTGTAATACAGTCACTTTCACATAAATCAGGCACTTCTTCTTTGATTTTTGTAAGTGAAGGGAAATGTCTCTTAAGGCTGTCTTTAAGAATAGAGTTGCACGCGAGTCTGTTGTGCTCATTAGCGGTTGCGATGACGCTTTCAGATCTGATGTATTCCGCGTCTGATTGGGGAAGCCGCGTCCTTGGGGAAACTGGGAGCTCTTTGGGCTGTTTGGGGCACGTAAACTGACCAACATAACAAGAATAGTCCAACAATCTGTCTTGGGTCAAGCCAGAAGGCGAAGCGACCGGTTGATCCATCTGATGATCAATTCGACTGGTGAGCAAAGGATACAGCCTGCTAATCGGAATGTGGGAAGGCAACACCGATTGGCCCACAGGTCGCGTCGGACTGATGGGCTCCATCCGCAGCAAGGGCTGCGAAGGGTCCAACGGTCCCACGTGCTGGTTGTTCTTCTGAAGGCTGGCCGCCACGGCGAAACGTTGGTCTGATGGAGAAACGCCGATTCGATGTGAAGGCAGCCCAGGCGCCACGTGCGGCCTCTCCACGTTTCGGATTTGACTTATATGGAAACCAGGATGGGCGTAACATGGATAGCCGAAGGCCTGCACGAAGGAGTGACTTGGTGGCGTTTCAGTGCTGTGCAAAAACAACGGAATGTCTCCATGAAGCGTCTGAGGGAATGCATAATACTCCCGAGGGGTTGGGACGGCGCTTTTTTGAGTAGCGGGAACGTCCTCTTTCCGCTCGCCACCAGTATCCCGACAATGTGTTCTGTTTTCTACCTCCACATTGGCCTGCGGGTAGTAAAACATTGGGTGCTTTGTTGGATGGCCATATTTGGGCATGGGAGAACATTCTTGATAAAGCTCTGAGGTCATATGCTCATATGTTGCATGGGAGGGGTGAAGGCCTGCGTAGCCTCTGGGGGAAGGCTGTAAATGTCGGCTTTGCTCACTTAAAGACGTTAGCATGGAGACCGGGGGCACGGTGGTGTAGCCCCTGAAGTTTGGCTCCATTTGAGTCGGCCTTCCTCTGTTCAAACTTTCCGCAGTCATCCTCTTGACGCCTTCCTCGCCGGGATCCAACTGTAAACCTTGCCGTTTGTCTTGCGCTTTTTGCTGGATGGGTGAGCTTTGGTTCCGGTAAGCATCCGCTCGAGTCCAGTCGTGCTCAACATCAGCATTGGCTGCCCTCTGGCCATCCTCCAAGCTGTAATGATGTCTCATCACGCAACCCAGATCGTGGCAGCAGGGGTTATGTCCATACATAGCTTTTGGAATTGCTAAGAAAACAGGACCGTCAGATGAATTGTCGCCGCCAGTTTTTGGACCAGACGCATGACGTAACGGACTCCTTGCGTCCAGCAGAGAAGCGCTTGAGTTAGTCCAAGGCGTTGCAAACTCTGCTGCATCTTTTCCTCGCGGGTTGTAGGAAAAATGGGCCCCGCCGTACTGGAGCACCGGCTTTACAATGAACCCGGACATGTCTGGTGACTTCGACAGTCTAGCGAATGCCACGGTTTCGTCAAATAAAGGCATCTTGGATCACAACATCTCAAAGGTCTGCTTCCACTGGTTGCTCATCTTGTCAGGATTTGATGATGTGGCTCCAAACCTAAGAACATAAAACAAGGTTAAGCACATGTAGTTTGTCGTAGCTTTCTTTCACACCCTATTGGGAAATTTAGACTCTCCAAACACCTAATCTACCACTCCTTATGTCGAGAATGCAATTAATGATTCAAAAATATTTGGCACCGAAGGTCACATGCAGGCATTGATGAGACTTATCACATGTGTATCAACCATGGGAAATAACAATTTGAGGAATGCCAAAAGGCAACTCTTAACTCATTCACTGCCAGGCCAGACAAAATAGAATGGATTGACATCTACGGCCGTCAATGGCACTGAATGAGGAAAATGAAAAAAAAAAAAAAAACATTATGAATATCCTAATTTGTTTTTCATTTATTTATGTCAGTGGTCGGCAACTTTTAATACTTAAGAGCCATTTTGGCCATCTACCACTGGATTTGATCCTGGGAGCCACAAACCCTTTTGATATCTAAAATGAGGATAACACTAATTTTATCTGTATGTATAAAAAAAATAATGTTGACAATAAGACACCTAGTTGTAGCTCACTTTCAAATACTAGTGAAAGTCTATTTGAGTCCTCCTTATATTCATGAAATTAAAGCCAAACTTACATTATCGACCTGAAGTGGATCAAAAATGCCATCAGATGTCAACTTCCAATTCAGAGACACATGCAAATTTCACTTAAAACTATATATTTTTCAAAATAATAAATAGAATATTTATTTTCCCTGGTTATTGTGAATTTTGCTCCTGAACGTCAGCATACTGCATTAACGCATCACGGCTGTGTATCTTCAAATTCGCCTCACGATTGCAAATTGCGAGGCATGTTTGTTTTTAAAACAGTTCATGTATGCGTAACATTACATGTCCTGTTTTATTCACACACATATTTTATTGGATTTATCCATGGTTTGTCTGCAGGGGGCTGCATAGCTAAACAATCTGACGTCACGTGCGCTTGTGACACATATTTTGTTTTATTTTAATGTTATAAAAGTCCGCTAATTTTCAAATTTATGAATACATTTGAAAAAAAAAAAAGCTAACAAAGTAATTTAAAATTTAATGTGTTTTCCAAAGTCACAGAGAGCCATAATAGATGAATTAACAGGCCACATCTGGCTCTATAGCCGCAGGTTGCAAACCCTTGTACTAACCATGGACATTGTCCATTGCTCAGCATACAATTAATATCTCCACCTAACTAATTACTCTCCACCTATTAAAAACATTGAGTCACCACATACCAGTAGTGTATGTGACCTTTTTCTTGTGTTGTAGTTGTTTTTTTTAAGCTCTATTAGTTTCAGTAGTCTTGTCTTTTTGGATTACTTCAACAGTTAAAATCTTTATGCTCTTTTATCCTTTTCTGCATATAGCAAAGCCTTGTGACATCATTTGTTAAGTCATCACAAATTTCAAACAATGATGTTTAGGTAATGTAAGATTATTGAAAAATACATATATAATATTGAGATTGCCCAATATCATTTTAATGTGTATGTTGGATGTATAGGTTTTAGCTATATTTAATTGTTCTGCATCGGTAACAAAGTACTTGAGCATGCTGTCAAAGCTAGAATTTTCGTATCGTGCATTTCTATGCTAAAAGAGTTCAAAGCTAGTCACACAATCACAACGAAATTTACATTCTAAGTGCAACATTGCAGGTGCAAAGCAGGAATTACCAAGCCATCCCTTTGTCAATCTTATCTCGGCTGGTGTGCGTGTTTCCACTCCGGTGATAAAACAAACAAAAACGGTCCTAGACTGTCAAACTTTTCCCTCGGTTCCGAGAGCTTTAATATTTGATACGCATGTCATGGCACGAAGCGTTGCACTGTCACGTGACACAACTTCCACATTAGTCGAGATGAAACCAGTTAAACCTCTTAAATAGATGAAGAGGAATTAAACACATTAAACACGAGCCAGCGTGGATGTTTGCCAGTGGCTTCTTTTGTAGACATTTTTCTTCTTGCTTCCTTGAGGAGGCAACTTGAAAGACAACTTGAAATCATGTCTTGACGCGAGTTTACATGGACCAAACACGTACATTACTTTGAATGTGGCGACTTTAAAACGTGGTTGTAACGCTACTTACGAGAACAGACTTTAATTGACACAAACGTGATTAAACGTCCCTGATCCGTCTGTCATCCTTTGGGAAATTACAACAAAGTTACATTTTAATGCAAAATTCCTTTACCTCCATTTGAGATGTCACGCGGCACTTTCGACAAAAAAAAAAAAAAAAAAAAAAGACTCCATGTGTGACAAGTCCAAAATTGGAGAAGTCAAGAAAAATGTTTGACAGCGGCTCAAGCGGAGGAACACCCCTCGAAATGTCCTGCGAATTAAAAAATAATAAAAACGCGGCCAGGGTTTGTTGTTTTGCTGGGGTCTTCCCTAAATGACTTTTCCCGCGCCCTGCGGATGTCCACGCGTTTTTTGGGGGGAGAAGTGAAACAGTGAGGACGAAGACAAAGGAGGGAGGAGGAGGGAGGAGGGAGAACATGAAGGATGGCCTGTGATCAATAGGCGGAGTTTGGTTTTCCACACGTGATCACGAAAAACTTTCACACACGATTTAAACTCATCTCGTCCCTAAATGTTAAGAGTTCAGAGACATCAGGGAGAACGTCATGGTATGTTTTGTTGTTCTGTGTTAAAGGGACTCAGAGGAGGCAATGCTTTTGATACAAGGGCTTGACTTTAATCAATAGATCAGCACACATGTTGCACTTATCTGTAATTCCGGTTTTCCTTGTCTGATATATTCAGATTCAGAACTACGTTTTTCTCTTAATCGTAATTGACATTGCCGATATGTGCAACATTTGGCTTGGTCACAATGGTTCTCAAACGTTTTATAAGTACCACCTCAAAAAAATATTTATATTTGGCTCTCCAAATACCGCCATGACAACAAAATACACATACTAACTGTACTTCACAAATGATTACATTTATTGCACAATAAAGTTAAATGAAATGTAATTATGCACGTTTGAAATACAAGTTATAAAAGACTAAATGTATTTTACTTAACCCTTTAACACCTTGTCACAGGCCTGGTCAACAAAGACTTATTTGGGGTCTGGCTATATTATCTATACAGACAACTTTTACACCAGTCTCTGCTGTTCAGCATTTGAACCAGCAGTGATTTGAAGCTTGCGGAACATACAGATAATGTGAAAGGACTGGTATTGTTAAAGGGTTAACCCTTTGGCACCTCAGTTAAATGTTCAATCCAAGAAATGTACTTTAATGCATAAAAAAAAAAAAAAGGCACTAAAACATTCCACACTGAAAAATTAATTCACTGATTCTTTCTCATACATCTAATAACATGACAAAAACATACATAAGAAACATCATACTCACCAGAGAAGCTGATTCTAAAATGTATTATCGTGTGCAGATCACTACACAAATGTGTTTTGTTAGTTTTAGAGCTAGTGCAGGAAAAAACGGTGGCAGATGTTACGATGGCATCAAATCTCAAGAATGGATGGACCAGAGAATGTTAAGGACACCCTACAACTAATTTCCAGACTATAGTGATCAAAGGCGAGGTCATGTAAAAGAAAGCGATGACACAGCAACGATGCCACGGCATCATCACAAGGCATTTGTTTAATGTCTTTTGATTAACTGCTCGTGATCTGAAGGCGGGGATATTTGCATCGTATGAAGGGACTGACATGATGTGCTCTGATGTCTGATGCTCTGATGACCGACGTGCACTTTTTGAGGCCGATGCCGATCGCGATTTTTGGCTGAAAAAAATACCAATTTCAGATTAATCTGCCGATTTATTTATTACAAATATATATAATACAAATACTGACAGCTAAGGCTGTTTGAAAGTGCTATATAAATCAAGATAACTTCACTGTTCCTGTGCGTTTTGGCCTCTTGGGGGCAGTGGGGTGCCATACATCCATGGCGTACACACTTAAAGTGAGTACAGAAGAAGGTTGTGTTTAAAATAACTAGTTTTTCACACATTGGGAAGAATTTGTGCCTTTGCGTAGTGTTATCTCATCTGTTAGTATGTTAGTATGTGTTCCCACAAGATTTGTGTGTAGATATTCGTTATTTGAAGTAAAAACACTCCCAAAGTCAACGCTAACTTCCTGTCTTCCTGTTAGCATTTACTAACTTCCTGTTCGTGCTACGCTAGCTTAAATATACAGTGGATGGAATTCTTTACGTTGTGTGGTTAGTTTTACAGTTAACTCCAACTGTGGTGTCATTAAACAGACACTTAGGGACAACAGAATAACCAGAATAACATATGCTACACACTTTCTAGTTGCTAATGCTACGAAAGCAAAATGGTGCATTCAGGGCACTTTCACACTGTCAGAAACTGGTTTTCTTAGATAACGTTTTAAGGGGGAAATAATCGGCCATTTGGCCCAATTTGCCGATTTTTTTTTGGCCGATGTTTGAACCCCAATATTCGGGCCCTACTCTGATGTCTACGAGGTTCTTATACTCCACAAAAAATACAAACAGCTCAAACTACATACAATATGTTAGTACTTGTGTAAATTATTTTACTAGACGATATGGATATGGACAATTTTATTTGTAAACTGAGGAGCCTGTTCAGATGAGAGGAAAAACATCTAAGACGATCATAACAGTTGAGTTGTAATCGAATCCATGACCTGACAATATTCACAGGCATGCTGAAAATCGAGCTATAAAGATGCATCTTAATAAATTACAATAAAAGTCATTTTATTTCAGTGGTCCAATTCAAAAAGTAAAACTATTAACAGATTACATGAATACAGAAAATACTTTTCAGAAGGTCAAGTTCTATCCAGTAAACTATTTATCCTCATTTTTTTTCTTTCTACCCATTATTATTTTTAGTTTAAATTGAGTCCATTATATATGAATTTTTATTCGCTAGCTGACTCAATCCCTGTCCTCTTCTCCTTTCAGGACAACATGATTATTTTTTTTATTTTTTTTGAGTAAATAATCAACATTATGACAAAAAATTCTGAAATATTTCACAGCACATGCCATGTCACAAAGCTTTATTGCAAACGTCTTCTAAGGTGATGTCAAATAGAATTGGGCAAGATCCTGTATAATTGTATTTATGCTCATTATGTTGTTCGTTGGAACATTTTCTTTAAAATGAGAAACCCCACTTAATCATGGGGAGAGTAATTCCATATATATTCAAAACCAAAAAAAACCTCAAATGTACAGCAGACACTGAACCGTAATCATAAAATGTACCATTCATGTTTATTTACCCTCAGGATGAGTTCACACAAAGCCGCACTTGCATCATACCAACTCACTTTGTCATCTGTGAGTTGGATTTTCATTCATGCGCCCCCCAAGGACTGCCACAGTTGGGTCTAGACTCGTCCCTGGCTCCCATCAGTCCTTGCGGCCTCACAGGTGAAGAGACGGCTCATCGACGGGGGGGTCTTCGAACCGACAGGCTTTTCCCATCGGAGCGGCTCCGCACTTCCCATTACCATGGCATCAGAGCCCGAGGCCAAGCAACACAAGGCATCATGGGGCTGACGGGGCCGTGCAACATTTCGCCCAACACATTTATTTGTTAAACACGTGAGCCCTGCGGCTTCATAACAGAGGACAAAGATCTCTTAGAAAAGGGTCAAATCACCTGAAAAACTTTGAACTATTCCCCTCATTTGCCATCAAGGGGAGTGAATCATTAAACGACATGGCGGCGACATTATTTGATTTTAGTTTGCATTGAAAATGAGCCAAAGTACTGCACGCCCTCAACTTGTATCCACAGGCTATTCACATTATACTGAATATTAATTCAACAATAAACATGTGCAAAATTTGTAAACAACATAGCCCTAAGAAAATAAAAGAGGAGCAGTATTTTTTTTTTTTAATCAGCGTTATTTATGCCCCTCACTTGGTTATTTGGCTTATTTTAGAAGTTTTAAATATGAACCACAACAGGTGATTTAGAGCATTTATTTAAACCGTGTGTAGAGAGAATCTTGTGTGACGCACTGCAAAGAGCAGGAAGCTCTCCCAGGATAACAATTCTGATGAAATAATCCCTCAAGAATATGAGCCCATCGTGTGTTGAAGTTGCATCAGACGACACACACATGCACCTGAGCGTGCACAAATATTGACATGGGCAACAAGACAAATGAAAAGATGAAACGATGTCACAAAGTCTTCTGTCGAGTTGAGTCCACTTCATGTTGCTTGCAAAAAATCTGTGCCCAAACTGCAAATTCACTTTTACTGATGTTAAAATATTGCCAAAAAAAGTGTTTTGTTTACAGTGTCAGTCTATAGCAGTGGTGTCCAAACTATGGCCCAGGGGCCATCTGTGGCCCACCAACCATTTTTCAGTGGCCCGCGGCATATGATAAAAAAAAACTCGTATTTGTACATTTGGTGTAGACAACCACTACTAGTATTTTATTCATTTTACCGTAGATTTTCTATGAAAAGATACAATTGAACTATTTACAAGAAAAATGGGAACATTTGTCTTCCTAACACTGAGGTGAATAGTTGGTAATTCGTTTTTAGATGCAAAAATTATTACTCTGAATTGTGAACCTATTAGATTAATTAATCAACTGCTTTAAAAATGTTGTTTAAAATATTTATCGCATTTCACAATATATGTTTTCAAACTAATATATAAACAATAGACAATTGCTTGACTGATTATGGCGCAATTTAATGAACTAAAGTTGAAAATTTTTAAAGCGGCCCTTGCATCCTTCAATTTTTCTGGATGTGGCCCTCAGAGGAAAAAGTCAAGTCAACTTTATTTATATAGCGCTTTCAAGCAGCCTGAGCTATCACAAAGCGCTTTACAGAAAGACAACAACACTAACGTGACAAAAAGATTAACTGCAATACAATACAATCAAAACAAATCAACATTCTTCCATTCCTACTACATACGCTTTTATGTTTGAACCAGTTCTAGATGAAAGAGGACAGAATCAAGTGGAACAACGATCAGCCACCCCCTCCTGTACACGGATGACATCGTATGTGCCAAGACCAAGCATGACATCGACGACCTGATTCACCTCACAGATATAAAGCAATGACATCGGAAATGTCATTTGACTAGATAAGAGCGAATGAATGACATCTAGGCGAGGGAAGATCATCACAACCGAAGGGGGATGAACTACCCGAAGGTAGCATAACATGCAGGAGAGCTACAAATACTTTGGGATTCCAAATACTAGTAATAATGAGAAGGCAGCTACGGCAATCAGACATCCCCCACTGGCATAATATCCAGTGGAAGATATGCAAAGCCACTGATATCAACAGAATCCCGGTAAGGAGAAGGAGCCAGATGGACTTTTCTCATTTGGAGAACTGGTGTTCTCATGTTGTGCCCTGATTCACAAAGAATATTCATTTTGAATTGAAGACGGATGATCTTGTGTTTTTCTCTTCACGCCACGGGCATATTTTTGACTCATCATGTAGAGTACGGTGACCGTGGTCATCCTTGCATCTGTTTCCCACAGCCACACTTGACTGTTATGAGCGTATTAATGAGATCAGCATTGACCCCTAGCAAGGCGCAGCTGCGTGCAGTGCACTTCTCAGTGCGCTTACGTTCCACGTTGGCTGATATAATCTTGTTACAACCTCAGTAACACAATCACATCGCCACAAATAGCTGAAGGAAGACTGACTTTTTTTTTGTATAGAGAATAAATCACATGCTTCCCACCTTGACAACTAAAGGGGGAAACTCGTGTTTAATTGCATTACGACAGGAAGCGAAATGAATGGTGGATAGCTTAGCTTAGCTATCCTTGTGTTTTGGGCCATTATCCTGTTGCAAGACGTGACTGAGACCAAGCTGAAGTCGCATTCTGCTTCTTACTCATCAGACTTGTAGAGCCAGTTTGAATCAGTTGCAGAAGAAGAGAAGACAATCCCAATTTAAAGCCGTCACCGTGTTTGGAGATGGCCGCTTTTTTACAAATCCCTTTGAGGAGAACCACACTAAGCTTTTGACCTGTGGAACTTCGAAACTTTTTTTTTTTTTGTTTGGACCCGTTGTTCTCTAATGCCTGAAGACATTAGATTAAGAAGACAGTAATTATTTTCTGATATAAATAATCTGACTCGTCTATAGTGTGCGAGCACAAACAAAAGCATTTATTGTCAAAAAAAAAAACCAACATAGAGATGAAAGAGGGACGTGAGAGTCAGCAGACTGTTTGTTTGAAAAGCTCCACTAACTTCCTGTACTTGTACTTTTCCACCCTTTTTGTAATAATTTTTTATTGTTGGTTTTCCCAAGGAAAGGATTATAGAACTAATAGTTGTTCGAAAACTGCAGTTTGTTTACATTCAAACTTGCTTGTGTCAAATAATATAATAGCCAGATTGCACTTTCAACATCCTGGCGCTTTTGTACGTCATCGACAACATACAAGAGCGAACTAAACTGTGGACCTTCTGTATGCAAAATGCCAATGTGAAAAGAGTGCTTCTTGTATATTTCAACTAAAATATAAAATGTCGTTAGTTTTATTTGTATCATTAGTTTTAGTTGTAGTAAAATTATTATATTAAAGTGCCCTTTAAATTAATTTGACTTGCGTTGAGTCTTTTTAGTGCATTGCAAGCAAGTTTCTGTGGTCGGCGCATGTTTTTGCTTATGCAAACAAAAACAAAAAAACACTTCAAAACAATAATCGTTTCACTCACGCTGAACAGAATCTTCTTTTAAGTCAACAAGAGCTTAGCAAATTAATTCTTGGAAATGATATGCCACAGCCTACAACTGCAGGGCTTCGGAATTAGCTCCAGATATACAGAGTGACCCTGCTGTCATTATTCGACTTGAACAGAACGCCGTATGCGTGAAGCAAATTCTTTCAAGTTGATTTTCTGGTATCAAATGAAAGAAGACCCACTGCATGACAGGAAGCGAATAATTTATTTTGCAACAGTTGTAAACAACCAATGGCAAATATTAGAATTGCACAGAACATAAATTAACTTTGAGCTCGTGTTAGGAGTTAAGTGTTGCTAAACAGGTTAATCACATTGACATTCAGAGATAAGAGATTGGCTGACAAGCTTCTGTATATGCTGATCAAAAGTTTTAGAACACCCTCATTTGTCTTTTTTCGTTGTTGCTTGAAAGTTGAGTAACACAAGTCCATTGAGAAGCTTGAAATGGTACAAAAGATTGTGGTAAACGGCCAGAAAAAAAAAGAAAGAAAAAAAAACAGGTAAATTGACCACAAACTGAAAAATAATGTAAATTCCAGAATTATGTCTACAGACCATCAAAACATTTTAAAAGTGTAGATTTTAATCAGTCACAATGCTTGCCCATTTGGCTAACATTAATTTTATTCTAACAAATATCAGAATTAGCTTAAAAAAGTCCTTATTGGTTGGACTCAAGTGAGAACTGTCCTGTTCACCATGAAAGGTGCTCAGAAACTGCGAGAAAGGGACAGGAAGAGGTCAAGCAACACAGTTGTAAAAGAATCGCAAGATCAGTTCCTTAGCGTCAACAGCTCGTGTTGATAGGCGGCTCACAGGAAAACATCTTCAAACGCAGCCTCAAGACCATCTCCAATTGATACAAATGTTTTATTATTCATCAATTTGAGAGGTGTTAGCTTTATATGTTCAAAGAACAAAGTCTGCATTGTATTCTGCGTGAACTCTGCATGGTATGCACTGTACTCCTTTCCTATGTAAATCAACATTGTATCTCTGTGTGCTGATGAGTGGGATACTTTGGTTGTTTTGGAAGGAAGGACTGAGTTACAGCCCACCTGACAGCAGATAAAAACAACCTTGAACATTTTCTATGCTTCCGGTAATAATTAGGAGTGGGATGGTTCAGTAAATCCATGGTTTCGTATAGTTAGTTATAGTTATACATTAAGTATATGGGAGGGTTACTTTAAAAATGTATTCCAATACAGTTACTAATTACCTCTTAAATAATGTAGTTAGTAATGCAATTCATGATGTACCATAATATGAAAGTAATTTAACATGATTACTTTCAATTACTTTAGGATTACTCCAAGGAGTTTTGAGTCTGGGTTCCACACAGATTACGCTTTGATACGCGGTCATTCAAAGGTCAAAGTGTTGTCTGCTGTTTATGTTTGGGGAGACGGCTCACTGGATGGCTGAAGGTACTGCTTGATAACGCTGATGATCGTCGACACCTCCGCCATGGCGCCTTTGCCTGTAACAAATTCAACAAGTACAAATAACACAGACAGAATGTGTGCTCATCATTATTCAACTTTGCCTGCCAGCCATGTGCAAATTTGCATTTCTTTGTGCGCATGTTAATTTTTTGGAGGATCATTTGAGGTCATGCTTAAAATATGCCTGTGAATATTGTGATTTATCTAAGTCATTGTATTATCACGGAAGTGAATCGATTGTAGCTGGACTGTTGCGGTTGTTATCAGGTCATGCACATAGACCACATAGGACCAGAAAATCCAAGTATTTATCCTCTAACAGGGCATCAGACTAACATATTTTACTAGATACACAGTGGCTCCTAATTTAAAATTTAGGGATGCATCGACTTGCAAAGTTCACATTTTCTCTCATTCATTGTCCACCTTCTCCAGGCTTAGAAAACATGTGTCACTGCTCATCAAAAAAATACATCAATAAAAAAAACCCAAGCAAAATTCCATTTGAAATTTGGAATTGGACCGTTGACTTTTGCAAGTCACAAAGTCGCATTTGCGAAGGCTTTTTGGCAAGGCGATTTGAAATAACCGTTGTTCTTAAATGAAAAGTCTTCCAGTGGTCTAATTAGAAAGTAAGTGGTACAGGAGGTTAAATGCACATTTTGGGCTTTCATGTTTAGAATTTTAATTTTTTTTTTATATAATATTAATAAAATAAATTTAATACCAAAGGTGTACGTTGCAGGTAAAGCCCTTCAATTTTTTAATTTGGGGCTTTTGTTTTGAAATTTTGAAAAAGGTAATAGGAATGAACTGAACAGTTTAAAGTTGGAATGGTTTCAATAGGTAAAAAGAAGAAATAACAGCACATAATAATAATAATAATAACAATAATAATAATAATAATAAATAATATTAATTCCCTTCAAAAATGTTGTTTGTGGCTTTTATTTTGAAATGTTGGGAAAAATGGAAGATGAGCTGAACATTTTGAATCGGTCCAAAATATGGAAGTTACAGGTAAATCCCTTCACAAATTTTAATTGTGGGCTTTTATTTTGAAATTTTGAAAAATAAAAAATAAAATAGGAAGACGAATGAGCTGGCCAGTCTGAAGTTGGATGTTTAGAATACAGGATGTAAAACAAATAAACAAACAATGTTTTTGTTTGTTTTACTCTGTCCCCAATAGACTTCATTTGGTCTGACATTTTAAATCCTGTTCCACAGCAAAACTTTCCTGTCATAAAAAGAAGCCGAACTGAACAGGTTGAGGGGAAAAGAAAAAAAAAGAGGACAATTCTAATTTCCATAATATATCCCCTTAAATATGTATTTTTTTGTTTGTGGTATGATTGCACACACACACACCTTTGTCTCCACACACCAGCTTCTTTGCAATGCAAGGGATTTCCACATAACCAAACTCCTTCAGCTTGTGTACTTGCTGGGCTGTGATGGGATGCTGCCACATAGCAGTGTTCATCGCAGGGCAGAAGAGGAGAGGGCAACTGGTATCCCAGGCTCTCACCACACACGTCTGCCTTGATAAACGCTAAGTCATCTGAAAGTCATTCATTTTTAAAAATTGCTTCCAACGTTCAGTGATCTCACCAGCAGGTTGTCACAAATGCCGCTAGAGATCTTTCCGAGCGTGTTTGCATCTAACGGGGCGATGACGAGAAGGTCAGCCCAGCGTCTGAGCTCAATGTGTAGCACCGGGTCAGATCTGTGACTCCACATCTGGAACAAATACACAATGAGTGACTCACGTAAATGAGATGACGAAAATAAAATACAGAGTAGACCTTGTGCCAGATTCTAGTTAATTCATTCTTTATTGCAGACACAGGTCCATACAAAATATTTAAAAAAAAAACACACACACAAAAAGTGGAAACAGTCTGATTCCAATTGATCCAGGTTTCATGACACCAGGATATACCTCATGTAGTCAGAAGAGATATTGACTCAATGAGGAAACACCATTATAATAAAGAAACATAGCCCTTATGACACCATTATAAAATTGCCCCCTCAAGCACAACAATCAAAGAAAATGGGTTCATCCCCTGATTGTGCTCAGTTGCTCACCCGAGGTGTCTCGACTTGTGTATTGATGAATATCAAGGGCTAGAAAAACGTACCTCCCATTCATCTTTGTCACTGTAAACTTTTACTGACACCTCTTCGGGGTTATAAAAGTGCAGGGCATGCTCAGTTGTGACCACTCTGACATCCACCTGGAAAAAAAAGATGTAAAATTGTTATTTAAAAACAACAACAAAAACAAAACAAAAAAACCCCAACTAATATTGGCCTCTGACTTTTAGTTCTCAATAGACAACACAAAAGCCAGTAAATTCGACAGTTGAATTAAATACTTTTTTTTAGTAGGTCATCAGTGCCATTCATTCATTCAGTCCTGAACCGAATTACTAAAACACAGTACTGTATCTAAAATTCTATGAAATCACTAATCACTTGTATTTAAAGTGAGGCCTCGGGAAAAAGGCGTCCAAATTACAAAGCTCGAGTCTATTAAACGGACAAAAAGACATTTACTAGTTGAAAATCTCACCCCGGGGAGATGAAGAAGTTCAGAAACCAAAACAGGAAGTTTGAGGGCAGCTACACTCCCGGTTACTCCAACAAGCACAGAAAAAGTCCCGGACGTCTTGACCAAGTCGCTTGGAGGATGAGCATCATCTTCATCCGTCTGCATTCTGACATACTGCCGAAGGTGAAACACTCGTTATCCTTGTTTTTGCTTTTCGAAACGGTTCGTATGCTTGTTGATTTTTTCCCCACCGTTTCGACTTCCGCAAATAAACCACAACAGCCAATCGGAGAAGAGGACGTCAAACCAGCCAATCACAGTAGCGTAAGATGAAACGTCACCCAGTCGAGCTCACGCACGTCGCTTGGATGACAGCGCGAGAACGCGCCCGTTTGTGGAATGTTCTGGCTACTTGCTAAACGCCTAGCATGAGGGGCTGAGCCGTCGGCTTGTCTTTTCTTTTGATTTAAAACTAATTGACTGATACAAAACAACAATGGCATTGACGCCTCTTGTTTACTGGGCCCAACGCCACGAGGAAATCTACCTTCGGGTGGAGCTGACTGATGCACAGGTGAGCTTCTACCTGTCATATTTCTTCGCAGCAACCACAATAGGAATGAGTTGGCGGAGTGGCCACAATGATCCATCGTTAACATCACAAGGAAATAGGTAATGTTGCTGATGTCATAATATTAATGGGACTAAAATTGTCCCCCCCCTGCTTACAGAATATTGACGTCAACGTGCATGAAAACATCCTTCACTTTCAAGGTGACATATTACTGTGTGTATCTGTGGTGATCATGCTCCTGGTGCTTGTTAAGGTTGCAAGGTTTTCTTTTGGGGCATATTAAAAATGTGATATTTTGTGTGTGTAG
Source organism: Festucalex cinctus (assembly GCF_051991245.1). Taxonomy (NCBI): domain Eukaryota; kingdom Metazoa; phylum Chordata; class Actinopteri; order Syngnathiformes; family Syngnathidae; genus Festucalex; species Festucalex cinctus. Next base: position 23,025,955 of record NC_135413.1, on the reverse strand, counting down.
CCCTGGGCCACGGTGCTAAAGGTCAAAACTTGTACCAATTCAGCATGGAGTTTCTTTTACCTGTAAAAACACAGGTACGTGCATGTGCAGTTCTCCCTTCATGTTCATTTCCTTCTCGTCTCCTCTTCCTAAACGACTTTGCCGGATGTGTACAGGTGGCATATAAGTCCACTCAGCGGCAGGTGAGCATCACCGTGAGGAAAGGGCAGCGAGGCTGGTGGGGACGGTTGACCAAACAGGAACGCAAACCGCTCTTCTTGGCTCCAGACTTCGACCGCTGGCTCGACGAATCGGACGCCGAGATGGAGATCAGGGAGAAGGTGAGCAAAAGTTGCCAATGGCAAAATATGTTATGTATACTACGTAGCACATTGTGTTACGAGCTTGGTCAAGGAACAAGTACAATTTGTAAGTCAAAGTATCACTAGTTTGTAAAGACAGAAAAAAACGGTAAAGAAACTGCTTTGTACTTTGCAAAGGAGGAGAGAAGAAACAGGCGGAAGGCTTCACAGTATGATGAAGACGGTAAGTGAAGACAGAAGTTTCTCCATCTCCAGATATATTTTTTTTATTTTTTATACTCATTCACTGCCATTGACGGCTATAGACGTCAAAGATCCATTTTTTTCCTTTGGCTAGCAGTGAATGGCTTAAAAAATAAATAAATACATTTAATTGTATTTCAGGTTTGATCAGTCTGAAAACAGGATTTTTGTTTACATACAACCTGGTGCAGTTTCTTGGCTTTTCATGGATCTTTGTCAACATGACCATTCGTCTCCTCAAGTTTGGTCAAGGTGAGCACTGCGTGTGCAATGTGAATGGTTTTCCCCCCCCGCATGAAGGCCACACTAACGCCGTGCGCGTCGCATTTCAGATTCCTTCTATGACACGTTTCACACCATATCCGGCGTCATGTTCTTCTGCCAGATCTTGGCAGCCGTCGAGGTCCTCAATGCTGCTTTTGGTGTGGTCAAGACGGGTGTGATGCCGACTTTTATACAGGTCTGGCAATGTGAAATCTCTTGGGGACTATAATATTTGTTTTAACAAAAATCTTGTTTTTAATAGGTGCTTGGAAGGAATTTCATCCTCTTCATCATTTTTGGTTGCTTGGAAGAAATGCAGAATAAGCCGGTGGTCTTCTTTGTTTTCTATCTGTGGAGTGCCATTGAAATATTTAGGTAGGCCATTATACTTATCACTGTATGTTTCATTAGGTATACACAGCTGTAGTCAATTTATTTCTTTTTTTTTCTCAAGTGCTCGCAGAGGTGACTAACCGAAAATGTTAGACAAACCGTTACTTTAGAATAAAAGTTGTCCTTCAAATATTACTTAAAAGTAGAAGTCAACCTTAAGCATTTCTTGACAATATGATATGTGACCTCACGAGTTTAAACATGTCATTTTGATTAATATTACATTTGTGGAATAAGTGTTATGAAGCAAAAGCCAGACGTTTTTATCCATCTCAGGGGGCGGCCATTTTGCCACTTGCTGTCGACTGAAGATGACATCACAGTTGCTCAGGCAACAACCAATCAGAGCTCATCTGTTTTCTGAAGCCGCACTGTGATTGGTTGTTACCTGAGCAACATTGATGTCATCTTCAGTCGACAGCAAGTGGCAAAATGGCCGCCTCCTGAGATGGTTAAAAAGGGGATGCATTTTGCCGCTTTACTCATATTCCACTAACACATTATTAACGAGAATATCATATTTAGACCACTGGGCCACATAGAACATATTAAAAAATAAAATACATAAAAAATTTGGGTTGACTTCCCACTTAAATACGTGTCCAATGAAAAAAATAGCAAGTGATAAGCTTCTGTTATTATAATTTTCAATTAGAGCATTAAGTTAACATCAAGTAGAAAAAAATAAAAACTAGGAATTTACCCCCCCCCCCCACCCCCCAAAAAATGTAACTAAAATAATAAATAAAATCTATATAAAATAACATCCACATTTTTACTTTACAACACAGGTTTGCTGTGGAGTTCTTGTAGGCTGAAATGTGAACATCTTGAGGCAGTAACTTAAATTTTTTTTTTTTTTTTGTAATGTGTAAAGTAAACTTATATTACATGTGACACCAGAGGTGTTGAGCTTCTAATGACTGAGTCACATGTTGTATTGTTGTCATTTGTTCCTGCATGCTTCATGTAAATTAAGTCACTTTGAACATTTCTAGGTGGAGCCGCGGAGACATTGTGTGCTTTATGTGACTGTCTGGGTGAAGCAGTCATGTGACAACACCCCAGGCACAAGTCCAAAAAAATAAATACATAATATATAAATAAATAAATAATAAAAAAAAAAAAAACACCAACAACAACCCTGCGCAAACAACTGATAATTAAAGTAGCGGGATGAAGCTCAGTCAGTGTAAGGAAAGTGGTATTTTTCTTGACATAAATACTCAAGTAGTAGTGAAAAGTGTGACTTACAATTAAATGTAGCATGTGACTCCCCACTTCTGCGCGCTTGACCTCAATAAGTCATCTAATGTGTTAGTGAGTGTATATCCCTGCTAATTTATCATCCACATAAATAATGTCAACCCAAAGCTAACAAGACTTTACTGCAGGTATCCATTCTACATGCTGGGATGCTTCAACAGCGAGTGGAAAATCCTGACCTGGTTGCGATATTCCATCTGGATGCCCCTTTACCCGATAGGTGTTATCGCTGAAGGTACGTTTCCCTTCAATCGTCCGAAAGTTGATTCATGACCGAATACAAACACGTGTCATCTCAAACAGCTGTCGCCGTGATACAGTCCATCCCCATCTTTGACGAAAGCAACCTGTTCAGCATTCCTCTGCCGAAAGCCATCGGCGCGTCTCTCAGCTTCTCATATGTCCTGCGCGTGTACCTGGCGCTCATGTTTTTAGGTAAGCGCGCACTTTGAAACAGATGCAACGTTTTTGCAAGAGCAATCCGATGTGAATTGACTTGTTCGTCCCTTCTTGTAGGACTTTTTATCAACTTTCGTCATCTCTACAAGCAAAGGCAGAGGCGGTTCCGCACCAGGAAGAGGAAGGCTTATTGATGCGGCGCTCCTCACACACCTTTGCTACCCGTTTGTTTCTTATCAACATTTCCTCAAGATGGTCTCATTTTACAGGCACCTTTCACTGTTTTGCTAAACCTCCTTCCTGCTGTTTATTTGCACAGTTCCCTTGTTTTACTTGCACTACCAAACACAACTCGTTTGACTATGTCTGCATGTTTTGGTAATAGTTTTTAAAAGTCCCTGTAAAGTCCCAACACATCGTTTAAATATTTACACACCACAGAAGTGTTATCAACCCTGCCAATAACTATGTGGGTGTGTCCACTGACTGGGCTGAAAGCACACCCTGCTTAATTAACTGTCAATCAAAAGCGACTACTAGTCCTTGAAAAATGAATGCTACTTGATCTGGTATGTTCATTATGCCTAGACAGCACATTTGAGCCAAAAAATATATCTGCTGAAAGCCTCCGGTGCTGGAATGTCTCGCGCCAAGAACAACGTGGCGCTCTAAAATAGCCACAACTATTGGGCTGGAGGAATAGCAAGCTAGCTTGCTAACTATGCATTGCAATTGCACCATATATCATGTTATGTTTTAGCCATGCTCAAAACATCTGGAAAACTGAAATGGTGAAAGGCAGTTTTAATGTTCTTGCACCACATTTGAGTCAGAACTAATTCCGTCTGCACACAATTTTAGTGAGTAATTATCTTGAAACCTGTATAAATGTATTTAAAACCAAATATGAATTCACTTTACAGGGTCTTAAGGATAGTTAATGGTACTGTATTTCATTATACTGTTCATAAATCCCAACATTTCTGCTGCAATATGTTGTACTTCATTTGTGAATTAGCGCTCCGAAGTCCTCAGGGAAAATGAAATTGCTAACCAGTGATATTTTGTCATTCTGCTTTGTTAAACCTACGCTTTTAAACTCTTTAAAATCAACCGCAGAAAGTTGTCATCAAGGTCCTCAACCATGCTACATGAAAAATAAACTGAACAATGTTGACGGTTGTGGTGTAGAACATGTCATGAAGCGTGACTGTGATTCAACCGACTTTACTAACAAAGTATAAAAAGATTTTTTTCTTAAAAGTGGCAACATTTGTGATTGGAGTTGTTTTTAAAAATCATGACTGGCCCACGCATTGGTCCATATTTCAGTGCATTTTTTTTTCTTTTTTTACCACAAAGTCAGGCGTGGCTCAGCTTGAGAAATCGGTGTGCATGGGGACAATGTTGTGCTCAAAAGCGGCATATTGGGAGTCCCCCGTGCTGGCCAGCTTGAGCTGCTGGGCTGCGTGGGAGAGCTGGAAAGCGGCGTCGGGGTGGGCCGAGTCGGGCAGCAGCGTGCACTCCCGCTCTAGCAGCTCGGCCACTCCCTTCAGGAGGTCCCAGAATCCAAAAGCCAGGGCGGCCTTCCGAAGGCGGTTCAGCTCCTGGGAAGATTCAAGAAAGTGGATAATTTATTTTATTTAAAAGAAGAAAAAAAAAAGAGAATGTCATGCAATTTTACCTTGTAGAATGTTTGTGTTTTATCAGGCAGTTTTCTTGCATTCCTCAGAATCTTTTGCACATCAGTCTGAAATGAATATCATTTCATATCATTATTTACTATCATTCATTTTTAACAGAAAATCACTATTCATTAATGTTATCAATGGTTCCTGCCTCACAAATGACAAAAGACATGTATTTTTATTTTGTTACTATATGAGATACATCTTCAAGCCTAAAAGCCTTTCGGGAATGCCATTTGAATGAGCCTGGCCATCATCAAGCAGGAGGACTTCACCTGCAGTCCGCTGGCTTTAATCCACACTGTAACATTCTGGGCGTAGCTTCGTTTGACGGGCGGCTGCACGGGGAAAGGACTTTTACTGTCGTCCTCTCCGTAGGGATTTTCCACCGCCTCTGAAGGACAGTAATTACAAGCGTGAGGTGAAGTTGATGTCATGAGCAGCATATATGGCAGTCATAATGATTAACTTCCAGATTATGCTCAAATACGGAAAGACCTTTGTCCTTGAAGTGAAAATGTATTTGAAAAGTAAGTGTGCCAAAAGTGAATGTATACAAAGCTTCAAGAGGTTATGTGAGGTGAACGCACTGGAAAGAAGGTCTGACGTTTGCGTGTGTGTGTGGGGGGGGGGGGTTGTTACCTGAGATCGGTCCCAAATGGGAGATCTTCCCCAGCCAAGGCAGAGGTTCGGTACTGGGTTCAAACAGTGACATCATCAGATTTGATTTCTTTTTGCTGTCTGCTTGCGAATACAGCATGCCGAACCACTCGGGCCTGTGACGCAGAATCAATTTAACGTATCAAGAATCTGCGCCTCCGAACCTTCAAGGCACATATTTTTGCTTTTGTTTTTAAATATTATGAAATCATAGACAAACACGCTTGAAAGCAAATTGGCAAAGCTTTATGAATGTAGTACAAGATGTACGTAGTTTTTTGCTGTTCTGCAGAAACCTCGTATGTCCAAATATGGTGAAATTCATGTTGAACATTTTTGTGGTCTGGATTGGAAACTCGTACGCCAAAATTGCTTTACAAAACTCATTTTCAGCCCACTTAAGTGAATTTTGGAGAATGTACTCATGTACACAAATGTGTTAGGGAATCATTGCTTCGTGCAGCCAACTGTAAGCATGACAAGCATCGCGTCTCACCCCAACTGGACGAGCGCCACCATGCCCTCCACTTTGAGGCTGCCATGTAAGAGCACGCAGAAATTTGGACTTTTCCCCGCCATTTGACTTGCAGACACTTCCTCCTCCAGATCGTCCGCGCCGCCTGTGCCAACGTCGTCAACATCTGAGACAAAAGTCAAAATTCAGCGTTAAACAACATCGGGCTGCCATTTCGCACACTGGAGAATTGTCACATTTTGGTTAGGCAAATCTTCCTTGGAGTTCTTCTTTTATTCTGTAATGCAGTTATTTGTGTTGAGGTAAGATACAGATAAAAGTGAAAAAAATGGATTGGAAAAAGGATTGTTTGACATTCCTTTGCATAGATTGCAAAGATAAAAGCTAAAGCAACTATAGCGCTGGAACAGTTCAACAATGACAAAATGGACGGAGGGTCAGGAAATGACTGGGGGAAAAAAAGCCAAAAGGACGTCAATTAGGTGATATGGAAGCGTTTGCATTATGGTATTTTTCAGGGAAACGTATTCCAACAAAAATCATTAGAAAGGTATGTAATCTTGCAAGGTCAGTGTTGATGTAAAAAACGCACGTCATGCTCACCTTTGTTGACCGCAATTGGCAGGACCAAGTGTCTGGATATGACAGGTGGGCTGGAGATGTCTGCGATTTCAATGAAGCCCACGATTTCCAGATCTGCGACAAATAGGACACAATGTTTATTTACTGCTCAACATGAGCCAGTTGTGTTTATTTATTTATTTATTTATTTTTAAATTATATTTCCTACTAAGAGTGGAAAATTATCATCACTACTTACTAAACTTTTCAATTGCATTTCCTGCTATCGGTATGATTATACAGCATAGACTTGTCTGGCTGGTTGAAGTCAACTTCCCAGATGTTACATTGTTCAAGTTATCAGCAGATGAAAACTTTATATGGCCTTTTTATAATGACAAGGTCATCCACTGTTTGCTTTCTCTATGTGTGTCAGCTACATGTCATGACAGTCTTATTAGTGGTATATGATGATAAAGTTACATTATAATGCACCATCACATACAGCTGACGGCCCGAGGTTGTAGAATTTGGAATTCATCCCGAATAAAGTCTGTATTCAACTTTACGCCAGCAAAAGTACCTGGGTTGACTGCTCGAGCTAAAGGTTCCACCTCCTCATCCACCACGACTGGCTCAGGTCGAGGGAACACCTGAACGTCTGCCGACAGGTTCCCACAGTGCAGGACAGCATGGAAGGGAGAGTAAGCCCTGTCAATTAATCTCCTGGACACAAATACAGCAAAAATGTTTGGTTTTTGTGAACATGAAATTACATGACTGGTGAATCCTTGTACAACAACAGCCGCACCCAAACATGGCCTGCACGCCCTGCATGCACAGTGGGCCCTCCACGGTGAAGACCTGTCCGTCACCTCCACTGAGACAAAGAAGCTCCTCCCATTTGTCCAACGCACCTGTTATCTGTAACTGGAATACAACAATAACAATATTTTCAAGCTGCAGTTATGTTTATGACTGTAAAACTGGCCATTAAAACAAAGAAAATTACCTGTTGCCTATTTAACCAAACTAGTACATAATTTTTGTCTTACCGAAGTCCTCTATCTTAATGCTAACACATTATAAAGACCTGCTGTTGACCAGCTAACAAAACTAGCATCGCTACTGCGGTAGTTAAGCTTTTGAACAACTTATAGGTACTTTACTTATCATTTTCAGCAGTAAAAAGTGAATATTTTGTTTGTAATTAATTTTTAGTACCGGTCGTTGAATTTCATTTGAATTTGTGGCAAAACGTGTTTTTAATTGTATTAATTGTACATGAAAAATAATGAAGTTATTAAATTAATTCTAGAAAAAAAACATTTTCACTGCGGAAAATGGCTAAATAAGTATCTCTTTAAAGCGTAGGTCACGTCAAAAAAATATTTGCAATAAACTCTATGTGTCTCCATTAGTTTAAACACGGCATTCGGATTTATATTGTATTCGTGTAGAAAGAATTCATCAGTTTTCAGAATCCACACGTTTTCAGCTGACATTTTATGCAGCACCGCCCACTGTTGTCGAATTGACGTCATAGGCTCTATACTGCTCACCTGTTTTCTAGCTTTGCTCACTGTGATGAGAACCAAAAAGGAGGTGAAGGCATAAAATGACTTAAAAGACTAGTAAAGTACTAGAAAGTACTAGAAAGTACCTCCTCTGTGTTGGCAACACACATGATGAACATTTTGGTCGGGAAGGGGAAGGGCAGAGGGAACTTCTTATTGTCCCCGCGGTGCCTCAGAGACTGTAGGGAGTGACGAAGGGATCCTTTTCCAATACCGAGAGCTCCGTCGGTCACCAGCACCACCTTATGGACACAATGGGGAACAACATCAACACAAACTTAATACCTGTGGAGACGTCAACGTTTCAGGTAGCCTGCTTTATTACAATACCTGGCATGGACAAGCACTTCCCCACTCTTGCTGCACAACGTTGCTGACTCCATTCAGAGCTGATTCCACACACGTCTTGTCATAGTCTTCTAAGTTGCTGAGGGCGTCCTGCACAGGAAGTAGTAGTAATAATCACAGAAGCCCCTCGTCTCGTTAGATGCTTGGCGTGTACCTGTAAAGCGTTATAATCCCTGGTGAACGGCACTAACAGTTCCCAAAGGGACGAGAAGGCCATGAGTGCGGTGAACTCCAAGCGATAGTTGGAGGCCATGTGCTCGAATAACATATTGAGCCCGTGGACGGCCAAGTTCTTCCTCTGGAACTCTTCGCTGCTGTCCTGCGACACCGGCCTTGTCATGGACAGGGACGCGTCCATTAACACCACAGTAGGCATGATTTACTGCGAGTGTTGAGGACTCGAAAAGGAACGAGAGGAACAAACGCGAGTGAGCGAGCTACGTAGACACTAGCATCGACATGCTAACGGCAGCGTTTATCTTTTTAAAAAGCTGATTATACATTGTAGTAATTAAGAGGCCTTAAATGGTTATATTGTGAGTAAACCATCTACCGAGTAGAACATGAACTCAACTGGACGCTATGTGTTTTGTCTTTCGGGTAAAATGTATCATTTCTGAAGCTCGCGTTCGCCCCTAGGAACCATCAGGTGCCTTTTGTGTTGACATGCGCACTCCATTTTTTTTTTCGTCCGACTGGAAAACATCAAGAACACAAAGTTCCGCTATAGTTTCACGACTCTTGCAATAATTGTTAATTTATATGTTTTTAAGTTGAGTGCTGTGCGTTATTGTTCTGCAAGAGAATAAAAGCCAGCATCAATAATATATATATATATTTATATATATATTTTTTTAAAAAGGCACCGACAAGCAGAGCGTGAACCTTTCCTACGAATCAGACAAGTTGGAGCCGTCTGCAGACTCCCATCACTCTCGCAGCCTAGATACAGGCAAATACACGGAGGAGCGCCAAAACAATGCCTTCGTGAGCCATCAATCAACCGCCTCAGATCGGCCATCTCTGATCCGACGACTCTGGCAAAGTTTCACACATGTTCAGCTGCTCGGCTTCTGAAGACAAATCACAGAGGCTGTCTCCCCCGTGATCGATTATCATCTGGACTCTCATCATTGTCCTTTGTTTTATTTTGTTTTTTTCTTAACAGTGTGATTTACAGGACAAATGGCTGCTCGCCGCAATAGAAATCTCACGTTTAGCAACAAAGACAAAACTGTTTAACACTTCATACAGTCGCAGGACAACCAAAACCAAACCAAAATAGAATTTAAATTTTTTTTTTTTTATATATATATATTTTTTTAACCCTAACCCTCATTTTTATCGTTTTCCTTTCATACGTCATCAAAAAAAGTCTTTGATCGTGACCTCTTGACCCCCGATCGATCATTTTTATCGTTTCATCCTACGTCATCAAAGGACATCAAAGCGAATGAGGCCATAAATCAAATTTTGATCGCGACGGACTAAATTGGCATTGCTTCCCTCTCTCACCTTTCTCGTCATGCTGCCCATCATTCTCTTTCTGTGGCTCACCACTCCAGATGTGCGCAAACAGGTTAAAAAAAAAATGCACACTTACCCTCAGCGCAATGGACAGATGAGACGTTTTCAGACCGGTCCTTTATTTGCCCACTGGTACGATCAGACATGGTCTAACCCCGAAAACTAAGTAGGCTACTGTACACATGAAAACAACATCAGTTTCAAGATAGAATAAGAGGCAGAAATTAAAAATGATCTTTTCATAAAAATGAAGGAAATGACCTGGTTCCACTTGTCTTATGAGCTAATCTCAGTTTGAATCTTTAGCTGTGTTGAGAAGCTCCTCTACAGCCCAAATCAATGTGACATCACCTTAAAAGAGGTTTGATAATAAAGCTTAGTGACATGAAGATGACCACCAAAGAGTCATTTATGCGTATGATGATGCTAGTTGGTATTGACAGCATCAGTTGGTATTGACAGCATCAGAGAGGCATTCCTTTCATAATATGAAATGTCTGACTATGGTGAATGAAAACAATATTACAGGAGAAATGCCAGGATGCACAACATGTGAATCAAAAGTTTTTATGGCTGCGTCCAGTCATCACAAAAATGTTTTTGTTATCTTTTAAATCCTTCAGAATTCCAGAAAATACTTTGCAGTCACGCTCCTGGGCTCCATTCTATGGATTTCAGTCTTCTCCTACCTCATGGTGTGGTGGGCCCATCGGGTATAGCAAATATGTCAACAATACTGATAAATTGCAAATACAGACCCCATTCTGAATCCTGTTTGTCCTCACAGGTCGGTGAGGCCTTCAGCATCCCAGCTGCAATTATGGGCCTGACTGTCCTGGCTGCCGGGACGTCCATACCAGACATCATCACCAGTGTGATCGTGGCTCGTAAAGGCCTTTGCGACATGGCTGTGTCCAGTTTAGTGGGCAGCAACATCTTTAACATCACCATATGGTGAGGCTCCGCCGTTATCTCAGTTTAATTCACTGGTGGTGGATTATTGACACATTTCTTGTCATCCATCTTTGAAAAAGTCTGCCGCTGCCATGGCTCCTGCACTCGCTCATCCACGGTTTGGTTCCCGTGGCCGTCAACAGCGACGGGCTCCTCTGTGCCATTACGCTGCTCTTCCTCGTGCTCCTCTTCTTCATCATCTCCATCGTTTCCTGTAAATGGAAACTTGACAAGGTGCTGGGTTTCATCATGCTGCTGCTCTACGTCAGCTTTGTGGTGCTCAGTGTGATGCTGCAGTATCGCTTTCTACTGTGCCCTGTATAAGTTGACTTTGCTTGAAATTATTACAATCAACATGTATTAGCAAGCCTGTCATCAATATAGTGGAAATTTCAAACATCTGGAAACTAATCGAATCATTCCAAAATATATGTTCACATTTCTCTTCTTGATCACACTTTTAGTGACCTCTTTATCTTTGGCGCCTTCTTGTGGTCAAAATGAAGAATGCCTTTTGAATACTTTTCATTCACCATTATCCTAACCGTTTGTAGTGACTCTTGTGGTCAATTTCAGTGCCAAAAATGGAAATACACTGACACGAAGACCGATCATTATTCTGCCGTTTTGACAAATCATACAAATCGATTTAACTAATTAACTTGCTGGAGGGTTTTGTTTAAATGCCAGGAAGTATTTGGCACGAAAATTGATATTTTATTAGTGAGGTGGACCGTGATGAAGTGAGAGTGAGACAATACGATGCTAATCCTCTTAAAGCCTGCAGGTATTAGCTATTATGCTAATCCATTGTGAAGACGTGTCGTGCGTCCTACATAAACTGTTGGCTAGCTTGTCGGAGCGTCTGTGTGCCGCTCAACCAGATGAACTTCAGTCTGATGATTATCAGACATTTCTTCATTCTCGGACCCAGCAGAATTTTTGGTACGTTTGCATCTTGAATTAAAAGTCATTGTTGTCATAATTATAAAAATACCAAGTTTTAGGCTGCTAAGTTTTAAGTTTTAGCTCAAAACAATTCTTGTTCATTGAGTTCTTCTGGTAAGCAGTGTAGATCATAATATTACCAATTAAAACTAAAATTGGGCCATTGCGGCTCATCTTTTCATGGCAAATCCTCAAACTTTGAAGCCTGCTTCTGATCGAGGCTTGTTTAGGCAAATTCCTGAATCTAAAAATGGGAAAAGTGTGAACCTTGAATTAAGTGGCCAAAATGGTTGCAACAAATTAAAATGGCCGACTTCCTGTACACTACAGTTTGAGGCATATGGGTCCTTCAGGCTTTTGAAACTGATGTTGTGTTGTTTGCTAACTTTTCAGGAGGCGCTACGAATGTTTTTTACAATTACATACATTTTGAGCATATTGGTGAGACTCGATAAAGGTAATTAGTTCATCAGAAGAACAATTCTAAAGCTCATAATAGTCTATTTTTTGCACTTTAGGTGGTCAAATTATGTGAAATGAAACACGCCAAGAAAGCACGGGATCCTGTCAGCCCCAGTCATTTGGGGAGAACGCTGGACTGTCCCACTGGCCCTTAATGCATGGAAATCCACCCTACGACACACTTGGGAATTATGTATTGCCTGAGAAGGAAGCGACTTCGCTTGAGGCGAGTCTTATTCCTCCTAGCCGGGGTCTTCATCTGCATCGTGTACCAGCTAACAACCATCAACGGCGGACGCCATGAGGCTGGGTTGCCATCTCCTCAGATCGGAGACGCTTTCACCGAGGGCTCAGCCGGATGGGTGGAGGATGTCACGGCCGAGAGTCGGCAGAAGCCAAGAAACCAGACGACACAGACGACCCCGGCCAACTCCAGCGTAGATGATAGCGCTACCACTCGACCTCCGCCTGCGACCACCAACCGGACTACTGTACATTGCATATATGTCCCGCCTCATCCCAAAGGGGAGGCACCTACTCCATCTTCTCCAGCTGAAGCTCCTCACATGAAGGGCGAGTACCCCGAAGATATATTTTCAGTGGAGGAGCGTCGCCGAGGCTGGGTGGCCTTGCACATCTCCGGCATGATGTACATGTTTGTGTCACTTGCTATCGTGTGCGACGAGTTCTTTGTCCCCGCGCTGGGGGTCATCATAGACAAATTAGAAATATCCGACGATGTGGCGGGAGCGACGTTCATGGCGGCCGGAGGGTCTGCCCCGGAACTTTTCACCTCCTTGATCGGGGTCTTCATAGCCCACAGCAACGTTGGGATCGGGACCATCGTGGGTTCGGCGGTTTTCAACATCCTCTTCGTGATCGGGATGTGCGCGTTGTTCTCCCGGGAGGTTCTCCATCTCACCTGGTGGCCTCTCTTCAGAGATGTTTCCTTCTACATCCTGGACCTCGTCCTGCTCATCGTCTTCTTCCTGGACAATGTCATCATGTGGTGGGAGAGTATGATGCTGGTGGCCAGCTACACCTTATATGTCATCTTCATGAAGTTTAACGGCCAAATCGAACACGTGTTCAAGACGCAGCTTTACAAACACAAGAGCATCGTCCGGATTATTACTGGCGAGGAGCTAGAAGTGGTAAGAAGCACATTTGATGTAACTCTTTACTTTAACTTTCCATTTTTGAAGGGGAGGGCACATTCATGGAAGTGATATACTTAACTCATTCACTCCCAGCCATTTTCACAGAAGCAATCCCCTTCACTGTTTTGCTGGATTTTGACTGAGCCCCACAGAATATTATGTTCTATTGCTATAAATACATGAATACCAAAAGAAAGATTAAAGTCTCTTCGTTCATCAGAAAAAAGCACATTTCTATCCGTTTCCGTTTTGCAGCAATTAGCATTAGAATATATCTTAAGTTTCATTATTATTCACAAATCTATTTAGAATTGTGAGTAATTGAGCTGTTTTTCAACATGGCCCTGGTTGATCTCTTATACTCTGCAGCCACCTGCTGGCCGTTTTTGTAATCACTACCAATGCTTCAACCTTTCTCTGCAGTTGAAAGGCTGCACCAAAGCCTTCTGTATGCTCTAGCATAAAAAACAAAACAAAAAAATGTATAAATACGTCTTAGGGACACTTAAAACATTTAAAATAGAACGTATTTATACGTTTTTGGGAGCAAAAAAGTTAAATTCTTGCAAGGCAGTGCTTATTACTTACAATAACGGATGTTTTGGGACACATCTCAACTCAATGTCGGTCACACAAGCAAAAGCACATCTAAAAGCAGTTATAAACACAACTGAAGGCAAAAGTATCTTATTAAAATTACTAAATCAACGAATAATGACAACATTTAAGCACATTTGCAACAAAAATATTAAAAGACATTTAGAAGCAAATAAATACATTAAAAAAGGACTAAAAGAACATAAAGATAAATTGATTTAAAGAATTCTTCAGACCTTAATCAATGAAATGGGCGAAAGCATCTTTTTTTTTTTAATGGATTTAAAAGCATTTGTACTTTGTATGCAGCATAACAACCGAATGGCACTTCACCATGTTTGCTTTGAAACCCTAGACACCACTAATTGACCTGAGCCTGCAGATCTCAGAGCACTACTGGCTTTATATTGAATTAGCATTTGCACAATATATTCAGACTCAAACAGTTCAGGTATTTATAGAGCAGTATCAGAATTTGAAAATCCTCCATTTTCCTTATTAGGGTCATAGTTGGCCTGGAGCCTGTCCCAGATGAACTATGAATTAGGATTATCATAATTAGTGAAAATTAATGAAATAGCTCAAACTAAAATAGAAGAAGATTTTTGTTAGTGAAAAAAGAAAATTAAAGATAACTGTAACTACATTTTATGTTTATAAAGCTAACTACAACTAACATTAACTACAGTAAAAATGTTTAATCCTTTGTTTTTATATTCTTCAATGAATGTCATGTATGAGTGGCCTGGGTTTATTTTTAGAAGCATTTATTTCTGTATCATCCTATGGCCGTAAAGAAGAAAGTAGGTCGAACAGTTATTTTGGGGAATTTTTGTTAAGAATCAAAAACTACAAACCCCTCCATAGTTTCTCTCATATTTTCAGATTCTTTTGGTATACAGTCCCAAAACTTTTGCCCACCCACTTCCTCGCTATAATCCAATCACCGAGCTGTGATTTTGTCATCATTGAGTTTTATTCCTTAAAAGGATCACACTCACAATCCTGACAGGTTTACTGACACGTTTATGAATGTGTCAAAAGAACGAACGAAGTGACACTTTGAAAGGGCTGAAAGCGAAGCTGAGCCGTGGCAGCCACATAATCCCTCGAGGGTATGCAGAGCTGCGCAGAGTGGCGTCAACATAGTGTGTGTTTACCCACTTGTCGACAAGCTTATGTGACAGAACATAGATGCACATACATGGATTCAATCTGCTTAGAGATCTCCATGTGCAAAACAAAAAGCTACAATGAGACAAAAGCATCAGCTGAATGACATTTTTTTTTTTTTTTTAAATTAATAATGTGCACACAGACCAAGGCCAATGGGGACGGTCAAGACAACACGCCTCCTCCTCCGGATGACAGGAATCGGTTAAAGGTAAAAATGAAAGCAGCATTTTTGACCAGTTTCAGTCATTTCTCTCCACATATTTAATAATTGACCTCCGTCCTGTTCATTTGCATGGCGTTGCCATGGCAACAACAAACCTCCCGCAGCTGCTGCTGCTGAATTTTGCCTGCATTTCATTTTGACATTGTTAGTATCATTTGCCCCTCCCCAGTTGAGGCCATCACTTCAACGCGGTGGAAGCTCAGCGTCTTTGCACAACAGCACCATGAGGAACACCATTTTCCAACTCATGATACACACGTTAGACCCTTTGGGAGAAGGTGAGCGCCCCCTACAGCCCACATCAACTGTCATCATGATCAGTATTTTGGCCTTTCAAATAGAGGAACGTAAAATAAACGACTGTGACACTAGTGAATGTTGATTTCACCTCAAGGTCAATTCAAGGTTGCAGCCTTTCTTAAACATTCTCTAAACAGTCTTAAATGTTCTCTAAATAGTCTTAACGGTCTTTTTTTTATTGTAAGGAAATTTTGAAAGAAAGACATTAGGTTTGCAAATGTCTTAAAGGCTTCAAGATTTTTTTGCACAACTATGTCTATTCTTATTTCACTAAAAACAGACTCCCTTTGCTGTCTGCTTATCCAGTCACCGCACGCAGTTGTTTTATTTGTGCTGATGTGAATGCTTGCAGGCAAATTCAAGGACAAGGCCGAGAGTCTGAATAATGTAGTGAGAAGAAAGGCTGAAGGTGAAATTGCAGCGAAGCGCGAAGAAGGTAACACACAAACGTGAAGGTCATGCCACCAAATGATGTCTTTGTAACGATAACTGTTATCTATGGCACATAGTTGTTCATTTTACAATGGAATTTATTATTGTTGTATACAACTGAAATTTTGATACCTTAGAACGTGAAAATATTTGATCAAATAAAAAAGCTCTGTTTCTTCAATATTTTACAGGAAAAGCGTTATATTCAAGGATAACAAAAATCAAATATAACAGTCTTTGAATGTAAATATTCTTTCTATTTGATAATTTACGTAAATTCGAAGATTTTACGCAACTAAATAGCTCTCACAAGCTTGGTAGAATGTGGTCGTAGAAAATGCGGTTAATTGCGATTAATCACAAAATATTGCGCAATTAATTATTTTAAAATGTACTTGACTAATATAATATAATATAATTAAATCAGATTGTCAAAATTAGTGCGTTGATTTAAAGTTCCTTTAACACCACTAATTTTTTTTTAGCGCGCAATTAATTTCCTTACTTGGAAAGCCTGTACTGGGGGAATTCCAGTCGCAATGCAGAAGACACCTCCATGTCAAAATTTAGAGTAATACATTTTATTATAATGCATATATTTCTGTATTTTGAAATTTTAAAAAATGTGCAGAATTATAGCTCTTAAGTTAATATTAAAAGAAAAATGCACTAAGCTGTCACCAACGTCTTACAAGTACAATTATGCCATCTCGTGGCAGAAAAATTACCTCAACACAAATCACTCGTTTTTTTTACAGTACAGTACATCTTTTTAATTTTAAGTAAATTTTATGAATCGTTATGAAATGACTGTATCAATGACTAAAAGATGCAGGCATATTTCTATTAGTTTAACATTTTTTCCACTTTTATGATAACGAGTAGGAAAACCTTTTTATTGTACATTTTATTGTACATTTAGTACAGATATAACATTTGCAATTAATTATGAGTAAACTATTGAAGTCATGCGATTAATTCCGATTAAAAAATGTAATCACCTGACACCCCTAAATATAATATTTCAGTATGATGATTTGCAACCTCTCACAAACGTGATTGCTTTATTAGATGGAGACAGTGGGCAGGAGCAGACCAAAGAGGACCGAGCTGAAAAGAAGGAGCCTCCCGAAGATGAGAAGGTACTCTCCACCAAGCATGTCAAAAAGCCCAGAAGTCAATCTTTGATACCTTTCTACGTAAGGTGACCATGCAGCATGCAGCACGCTCCGTACTTCATACTTGGGTCAAGTATACGTCTTCTTCTTGCAACACTGCAGGAGGACCAGGCCTCCGAGGGGGACGGGTCCGACGAGTCAAGCAGCGGTGAGGAGGACAGTGATGAAGATGACAGCGATGAAGATGACAGCGATGAAGATGACAGCGAAGATGAGGAGAAGGAGGAGGAGCCTCTGTCTTTGGAGTGGCCCGACACGCCACGGAAGCAAGTCACTTACCTCTTCCTGCTGCCAATCATCTTCCCCCTCTGGCTCACCGTCCCTGACGTCCGCAAACAGGTAACGGTATTCAAAGATTGTCACAGGATTGATCACAAAAACTATAGGTACATAAAATGTGAATTGTCCTTTTCTGACAGAACTCGAGGAAATTTTTCGTGGTCACCTTCCTGGGCTCCATTCTGTGGATCGCCATCTTCTCTTACCTCATGGTGTGGTGGGCACATCAGGTCAGGACAACTGATATTTTTACAGGAAGTCTGGAGCTGTGATTCGAGATCAAACCCAGACCTCAGAACTGACAGGAACACATGCTAGCCACTAGGACCACCACACTGCCCGGTTTACAAGACATATTTTCAGATTGGGATCATCAAAGTTGCTAGAAAAACAAAAACAAAAAAAAACCAATCACAACCAAAATAAATTGTTTTTGACCTTGATAATGCAGCAGTGTAGAATCACTGGTGAACCTGTTCTATTATACAATACTTAACCTAATAGTATATAATACCTAAGTCTTTCTTGAGTCCCATTAAGTGACCCAGAAGTGCCCCCAAATTGAACAGGAAATGACCCTGATTTGCCCCAAAATCAACAGGAAGTGACACAGAAGTGCTCCCAAATTGAACAGGAAGTGACCCGGATTTGCCCCAAAATCAACAGGAAGTGCCCTAAAATCAATGGGATTGAAATACTCTAAATTTAACAGGAAGTGACCCTGAAGTGTATCACAGTCATCAGGAAGTTTGCTGATCTGAACAGGAAGTGACCTGAAATTGGCCCAAAATCAACAGGAAGTGCCCTAAAATCAGCACGAAGTAACATGGAAAGTGCCCGAAAATTAACAGGGAGTGACCCAGAATTGGCCCAAAATCAATGGGAAATACCCCAAATTTAACAGGAAGTGACCCTGAAATGAATCACAATCAACAGAAAGTTCTCTGATATGAACAGGAAGTGACCTGAAATTGGGCCAAAATCAACAGGAAGTGCCCCGGAAGTGCCCCAAAATAAATGGGAAATACCGCAAATCTAACAGGAAGTGACCCCGAATCAACAATCAGCAACCAACAGGAAGTTCTTCGATCTGAACAGTAAGTGACCTGAAATTGGCCCAAAATCAACAGGAAGTAGAAAATCAGCAGGAAGTGACACGGTAAGTGCCAGAAAATCAACAGGGAGTGACCCAGGTGGCCCAAAATCAATGGGAAATACCCCAAATTTAACAGGAAGTGACCCCACAGTGAATTACAATCAACAGGAAGTTCTCCTATCTGAACAGGAAGTGACCTGAAATTGGCCCAAAATCAACAGGATGTGCACCAAATTCAACAGGAAGTGTCCCAGAAGTGCCCCCCAAACACCCAAAGTGCTGATTTTTTTTTTGGTTGTTGTTGTTTTCTATTCTTATTTCTACTTTTTTTTTTTTTTTTTTTTTTTTTTTTTGTAACCAATACAATTCTTGTATCTGAAATTTGGTTTATCCGTACAGGTGGGCGAGACCATCGGAATCTCTGAGGAGATTATGGGCCTGACGATCCTGGCTGCCGGGACGTCCATCCCTGACCTCATCACCAGCGTCATCGTGGCCCGTAAAGGACTTGGCGACATGGCCGTGTCCAGCTCGGTGGGCAGTAATATCTTTGACATCACCGTGGGGTAAGTTTTTAGTAAGTTTTTCGGCTCTTCTTCTTTTTTTGTTTTTGAATGTGATCCTGTGCATATTTCTCTTGCTGTGTGCCGAAAGTCTGCCGCTGCCGTGGCTGATGTACTCGTTCATCCACGGTTTGGTTCCCGTGGCCGTCAGCAGCAACGGGCTCTTCTGCGCCATCGTGCTGCTCTTCCTCATGCTCCTCTTCGTCATCATCTCCATCGCGTCGTGCAAGTGGAAGATGAACAAGGCTCTGGGCTTCACCATGTTCCTGCTCTACTTCATCTTCCTGGTGCTCAGCGTCATGCTGGAGGACCGCATCATCGTCTGTCCCGTCTCCATCTGAAGGTCATGTGAGGTCACGCCAGGTGGACATCTATTTGGGACCTCAGCGCTCACGCGTCCTAAGTATGCTGCATGTATTACTGAACATTGGATGCTATTGGAGCTGTGCTGCATTTGCAGTCCTGCCTACGTTGTCTGGAAGTCCTCATTTGCATACTACATTGAGACTTTTTACTTCAGTTCTCATTATAATCAAACAGAAGAAAAGCAACTTATAGTACTTTCTACAATAGTTGCCACTCGTCAGGCAGTGGTTCAGTATGATGGGCGGGAGGATTTCCGGTATAACAGAAAGCCTTTTCATGTAAAACTGAAAAGACTTCTGTTTTCAACTGAATGTGACTGTGAGTGGCCATCAGGGACACAATTAAGAATTAGAGGTACTACCAAACTGAAATGAAGAGGTGGCTTAAAGCAATGGTGGTAGTTATAAAAAACGGCCAGCAGGTGGCAGCAGAGTATAAGAGCTCAGCCAAGGACCATGTTGCAATAAGCTCTTTTTGTCAGTGTTTTTAACAGGAATGTGAATATTGATTATACTTAGCTATATTCTAATACTAATTGCTACTAAACGTAAACCGATACAAATGTACTCCCCCCCATTATGATAGAAGAGACTCGAATCTTTCTTATGGTAGGTTCCATGTTTTTATAGCACAGTACTCTGTGGGCCTTGCAAAATTAGGTAAAATCCAGTAAAACAACTGGGAGCGAAGGGTTGTGACATCATTTCAGTATAGCATGAGCGTGAATCATTTTTAAAATGAGCGTGCGAGCAAATAATTTTCCATTATTGTAGTGGGTTTGAGAGTGTTTCAGTTTTGAGTAAATAATTTTTTAGTTATTTCAGATGGCCCTTTATATTCATGTTTTTTTTTGGTAATTGCAGACCATTTTGCTTTTGTTTAAAATACAAAAAATGCAAATCAGCAATTTTAACAGATATTCAAAAATGCTTGTGTTTTTATTACAAAATGAACACAAATAACAGATCCACTTCTTTTGATTGTAGCTTCATATAAATTAGTGTCCACCTTACAAATGGTGAATAACAAACCTTGACACAACATCAAGTGGTGACTTTTCTTATCGAGAAAGTGAAGAGAATGCAAATGTACACGCTTATTTGATTCCAAGCAAGGACACAGCATGAAAGTCAAAGGGCATCACAGTACAAAGAGAAGTTGCTTTGTCAGTTTCTAAAGGGACACAGTGACTTGAGGAAGTGATGCAGGGTCAGGGCAGGGCACAGCTGCTCGTTCAAACCTTAAACCTTGCACACACAAAAAAAACTGCTATGTGCAAGAAAACCTGCTTTTTCTTCACTTTTTAAAATGAAGCATGTCATTTATTTTATGAAATGAAATACAGAAAATACATCAAATTCTGTACACGTATTTCTCCATTTAATGTGACAATATCGACAAACGCTGTAATTAATCCAACTGAAATATTAATTTGTTTTCCAGTTATCACATATATTGATTGTACTTTACTGAGGGAATGTATCCTTGGTGGTCCCAGACAACACAACCTTGTACAACAAATCTCACTTTAAAAAAGGGTATTGCTTTGAAAACGATATGAATCATATTAGAATTTCCCGTCTGGGTACTTTTGGTACATTGTAGAAAAAAAATACACGAATAAACATTGTGCATATAAATGAATTTAGTGCTCCCTTCTTGACTTAAAATGTTTTTTTTTATATTTATTTTTTGACCACCATTACCATGTAGTTTAGTGTCTTCAGGTATTAAAGTGTGTACATGGTGAGGATCCGTAGGAATGTATTTTGCTTTTGGTAAAGCTGTATGTGTTAGACATAAAAACATCAACATTACATTTTGTTCCGTGGTCCAGTCAAATCTATCACATCTTTGGCTTCTGGGCCAAATGCAGAGCTCATCTTGTCAAAGTGCTTTGAAACAGTTTCAACACGGGTCGCTAGGACCACAAAGTCAATGTGAGAATATGCATTATATTACATACTTTTAAAACACAACATCATAAAAAAGTGTAATAACTGTACAAACAGCTATAGTTAAAATACAGTGGAATGTCCTCAATATGTACTCAAGACTCACTGCTCCGCACGTCCCAGCGCTCGACAGTGAAGAGATGTCATCATGGCAGTTGCTTTTGCATTTAAGTCATATTCCCATTGTGCTTAAAAAGAGCTCAGGTGAGCTGGTCCTGAGTCTGAAGTCCAAAAACACACAAATGTGTGTGTTTTTTTGTGGTGTCTGATTCACAAACTGGGCTCCCCAAAAGTCTTCCTGCACTCCATGACCCCCGCTCCAGGGGGGCGGTCACAGTTGTGTGTCAGTTTGACCTGACTGGGGGTGAGGCGGTCGTAGGCCAGCTTGTACTCGCGGTCAAATGCATCTGCAAAGAAGTGAGAATTAGTTAAGATGCTATTTAGATAGCTAGCTAATCTGACTGGCTAACTGGCTAGCTATTTAGCTAGCTGGCTAATCTGGCTGGCCAACTGGCTAGGTATTTCGTAGTGTTGTTCTGATACCGATACTGGTATCGGCACTGGCCCCGATACTGCATTAAAACAGTGGTATCGGCATCGGTGAGTACTAACAAGTAACATGCCAATACCATTATTTCCAACGCTAATATAGGACTTTGGATGCAGCATCTTGTGTCTTGCTCGTGCACGACATTCACTGATGTGTGACATGTTCACTGCATGCTGAGCCAAGATATTCATTTTGGCCTTTGAATGCTCTGAAACAACGGCAGGACAGCTTTTTCATGTTAAAAACCCCCCCAAAAACAAAACAAAAAACAAAACATCAGTATCGGTACAGTATCGGCATCGGCCAATACGGCAAAGCTGGGTATCGGAACCGGTATTAGCGGCCAAAAAACGGTATCGGAACAACACTACTATTTAGCTAGCTGGCTAATCTGGCTGGCTGGCTAGCTAGCTGGCTAGCTATTTAGCTAGCTGGCTATCTCTCGCTAGCTCGATTATACAGCAAGTTCATAAGGCTCTCAAAATTCTGAATCACCGAAAACCTCCAGGACCAGATTTGATAGAGCCTTACTTTTTGAAAATGGCTGCTGATTTTATTGCAATGCCTCTTACAGTACTTTTTAATCGATCAATTGAAAACAAAGTAATCCCTGCAGTATGGAAGTCAGCTTTTGTGGTTCCTCTCTTAAAAGGAGGTGACCCAGCTGTTTTAACAAACTACAGACCAATATCAAACTTGTGTGTCTTATCTAAAATTTTTGAATCTCTTGTGTGTGATCAACTTAAAGAGTTTCTCTACTCAAATGAACTGCTCTCAAATTTGCAATCAGGCTTTAGGAAAAAGCACAGCACAATGACTGCTGCTACAAAAGTGGTTAATGATATACTTGTTGCTCTTGATAAAAAGCAATACTGTGCTGCACTTTTTATTGATCTGTCAAAGGCATTTGACACTGTGGACCACACAGTTTTAAAGCAAAGGCTCATCAGTCTTGGTCTGTCAGATGATGTAGTCTCGTGGTTCACAAATTATTTGAGTGACAGGACCCAATGTATTAAACATGATGGTTTATGTTCTGAATTCTTGAGTGTTCACAAAGGGGTGCCGCAGGGCTCTGTGCTCGGACCCCTCCTGTTCATTATGTACATTAATGATCTGGGACAAAGCGTGTTGGACGCCAATATGCATTTTTATGCTGATGACACAATAATTTACTCCTTTGGCTCATGCTCAGCTGCTGCTGTTGCTTCGTTGCAGAAAGCTTTTAATGTTGTGCAGCACACACTTCTGCAACTAAAACTAGTCCTTAATGCGGACAAAACTAAACTGATGTTGTTTTCAAATTCCAGGAAAAGCCCACAATTTCCCCCCAAAGTGTCCACTCTGGAGGGAAATGAAATAGAGGTGGTTCACACATATAAGTATCTTGGTATTTTGCTTGACGACACTTTGACTTTTAAACCCCATGTTGAGAACCTCGTGAAGAAACTAAAACTAAAACTGGGTTTCTTATTTCGGAATAAATGTTGTTTTTCTTTTGAGGTCAAAAAGCGTCTTGTCACTGCAACTTTTTTATCTGTTTTAGATTATGGGGATGTGTTGTATATGAATGCTTCAGCTCAGTGTTTGAGTAAGATTGACTCTGTATATCATGCTGCTTTGAGGTTTGTTACAAATTGTAGAGCCTTGACCCATCACTGTGAACTGTACTCTCGAGTGGGATGGCCTCCTTTGTCCACCAGGAGGTTGACTCACTGGTACATTTTTATTTACAAGGCTATGCTTGGACTGCTGCCCTCTTATATTTGTAATTTAATCACATTGAAAAGTGTTGATTCTTATGCTTTGCGTTCCAATGATCTTTTGTTGCTCTCTGTTCCATTTGCCCGCACTGAGCTGGGGAAAAAGGCTTTTGTTTTCTCTGCCCCTTCTGCATGGAACATGTTGCAAAAGGACTGGAAACTAACGGAACTTGTTTCATTGAACGATTTTAAATCCAGATTAAGAGCACTTGAGACGGCCTCATTGATTTGTAACTGTTTTATATAATTTTTATGTGATTGTAAGTGAAACTTTTATTTGTAACTGTAATGAAAACTGTTTTGCTGCCTCTTGGCCAGGACTCCCTTGAAAAAGAGGTTCTTAATCTCAACGGGACTATCCTGGTTAAATAAAGGTTAAATAAAATACAAACTTGTACTCGTGTAAGACTACTTTTACTTTTAGAATAAAATGACTTTAAATAAGTGAGGAATAAGCGGCCAATAAAATGGATGGATGGATGGACTTTAAAAGAAGTAAACCTCTAAGAATTGAGTAAAAATAAATAAATAAATAAATAAAATAAACCTCAAGTACTGAGTATAGCTGGCTATCTGGAAACAGCTATCTGGCTAACTAACTGGCTATCTATCTCGCTAGCTTGATTATACAAAATTGTACTCGTAAGGCCACTGTTACTTTTGGAATAGCATGACTCAAAAAAAGGGGGGGAGTAGACCTCCAAAAATTACTTAAGTAAGAGTAAAGAAAAAAAATAATACTCAGGTAGTGAGTAATTAGTAACTTTTGATTGATTTTTTTTTGTTATCAATACATGAATGGCAAATAGACAAAAATATCAAATTAAATGTGCAAATTCAGATATTGCCCAATAATATCACTTTAACTAGACTAAATAAATGTTAAAACAACAAAATAAGGTGATTTGCTGCCGTTTTTCCATGTTTCACCTAATAAATCTTCACATTGTTAATTGTTAAGATCTTAATAGGGTTTTGTAAGAGATGTTGAAATTTAAATGACATACGTGATCATCTTCATGTCATGATGTCATCAAGCCTTTAAATGACATTTAGGCAGTCATCACTATAACATAAAGCTTTATTAGAGAACCTCTTTCAAGATATCACATTGGGCTGAGGGAACTTTGGAAAGGACTTTGGAAGTTTAGGGAAACATTAGCCCTGAATGTGAAGACAGAACGCTACAGAAAGACGAAAAATGAGCGAGCAGTCTTGAATGTTGGATTAGCTGCCTTGGCAAATGCAAAAAGGTAATTTTCTTTCTTTATAAAAAAAAAAAAAGACAATTGTATGGTTCACTTAGAATTTCACAGTCATATGACACTGAAGATAGCATGTTTTAGAACTTACTGATATTGATGTTGTTTTTCCCCAAAGACACCAGAGTGAGGAATAATAAATCTCTGTACAAGCTCCTATATGGGAGACAAACACACACACAACCCCAGTTAGTGACTTCTCACTGGTGCCCGATTCCAAAGCAAACTTGCACCTCCTCACCTCTGTCTTTTGAAACCCAGCTCGGGCCCCAGCAGCTGAATAATTTGGCTCATGGGCTGATAGATATCGCTCTTCTTGATGCTCCTCACCAAACTCTGAAGCAGCTCCACGGTGAAGAGCTGCCCGTCCTCGCACAGGCCCGAGCGAACCAGCGAGTTGGCGCCTGCGACGAAATGGGACCTCAAATTCATCCTAATCAAACGCTCGTTCGTCTCCATAACTGCAAATCGCCGACTCAAAGTAAAGCACTGATAAGGACAGGCAGTCCAAAATGCAATTATGAGCAACTGTGCCATTACTTTAATGCATGATGTCATTTACTTGCAAGTATCACCAACCGAATCTCAGGGCTAATTGAATCTTTTGAGATAATAGTAAATGAAAACAAATGCCTTCCTAACTTACAATGTGTGTTCCAGAGGACGTAACAAGGTTGGACTTTGTCCTGGTGCAATTTGAGGTTGTCCCACATGATCCTCACCAGCACCTGCTTGCTGTCTTCCGAGGAAAGGCTGGAAACAGTCTGCAGACAAGTTGAAAAGTAGTGAGTACTCCGCATAATACTTTTCATTTTAATAATAAAAATGGGCTGTTTATTATATATGTAATTAGGGGTTTCATAATTACTGCATTAATTTTGAGTTCATTTAAAGTTGTTTTATTGCCAGTAACTTTTTTTTTTTTTAAATGCACGATTAATGAACACCCCTTACTTGGAAAGCTTGAACTGGGGAATTCCAGTTGCAACGCAGCAGACACATTCACGTCAAAATGTAGCAGTAATAAATTTAATAATAATGCATATATTTGTGGAGAGTGAGACAGGGGTTGAGTTGTATTTTACAATTTAAAACATGCAGAATTCCACAAGTTAACTTCATGTTGAAGATTAGATAGCTCTTATAATATGAAAAGAAAAATGCACTGAGCTGTCACCACTGTCTTACAAATGCAATTATGCCATCTAGTGGCAGAAAAATAACCAACACAATATCACGTTTGTTTTTTTTTGTTTTTTTACAGTAGAGTACAGCTTTTTAATTTTAACTCAATTCTATGATTCATTATGAAATTACTGTAGCAATGCATAACTGCAACCATATTTCTATTTAACATTTTTTTTTCTACTGCAATGTTCCCTCGCTATAACACAGTTCACTTTTCATGGTCTCGCTATTTCTCGCTGATTTTTTTGGTGCAAATTTGCGCGATTTTTTATTTTTATTTTTTTTACAGTAATGTACTTATTTTATTAAATTTTAATGTACCTATTTTATCAAATTGATGAAGCTTTGAATATTGAGAATGTTTAAACAAGAGAGAAATGTGAGAAAAGTGTATAAACTGTGTGGTAAGTGGTTTTAAAGCCTTAAAATATTTATAATAAATGAAAAACATAAAACATCATTTATCACGGGTATTTTTTGTAACCTAACCCCAGCGGAAAACGAGGGAACACTATTATGTTAACAAAAGTATGGAAAATTATGGTACATTAAGATCAGATATGAAACTTGCGATTAATTGGGAGTTAACTAATGAAGTCATACGATTAAATTATGATTGTAAAATTGAATCGCCTGACACCCCTTAATTGCCAGATTAATATAATCAAATCTTTTTTCCCTGCCAAATATTGAAAAAAAATACACATTGGTTAGGCCCAAGTTTGAATAATTAAAAACATATAGTATCAACTTTCTATTCCACTAAAAACGCAAAGTTTTACTGACCTGGTCGCCACGGCGACAGTGTTGTGAGGCCAGGATAATAGCCGGCAGATGACTGGGCAGCTCCAGCCTCCGAAAGAACCACACGAGGTTCCAGAAGACGATGGGGTGCTGGTCCACAACCCCTGGCGAGTACATGGCCTGCTCGCCTTCATTCACAAGGAGGCTCTCCAGTTCCTTCCAAACAACCAGAGGGCTCAGGTACGGCACCGTCACTGGTTCAGAGGTCCCGGTATTCCTTCGGGGAGTGTAGTCTGCCTGCGACGTTTTGGTTTCATGGTTGAGGGACGCAGACGTGTCGTCCTCGGCAACAGGGATAGACACTCGTGGAGATCTGAGAGGAGACACGGTGGATCAGATTAAAGCGGCCACAAGGGATGAAGGATTGTACGCGTGTGTTTGAATAAAACCACTTGCCTGCAGGGAGGCCTCAAATCTTTGACCTCCACATTGAGGAAAGGCAGGAAGGCGGAGCCGCAGAAGGGACACGTGCTGTTGAGGTTGGAGTCGTTGGCCGTCCAGCCGGCCATGATCTCCTCATCGTACACCAGAGAGTCGCACGTCTTGCAAGGCGAGCAGCTGGACATCATCACCTGCACGCAGCATGTCAATGAAACCGCTTGGCAAGGTGGAGGAATATTTACAGGTATGTATATCAATGAACTCACCTCAATGGAATAAGCGGGAGAAGGCTTGAAGCGGTTTATTTCGGGTGAGGAATCTGGAGTGTGAGAACTTCGTGAAGGAACCGTCAAACCACCTACAAATAATGTTTACACAAATTAGGTGGAGCGTTAACCCATTGAGCTATCCGGAAAACACCAAATTTGCTTAATAATGTTATATTATTCATATCATTTCACTTCAGGACACAAATTGTGGCCAGCTTCAGTAAATCCAATCTTCAGCCCAATTAAATAACATTGGAGAACAATTTTGAAAAAATAAAATTTAATAATAATAATAATAATAATAATAATAATAATAATAATCTGTTGAGTTAGATTTTATCCATCCATCCATCCATTTTCTTGACCGCTTATTCCTCACAAGGGTCGCGGGGGGTGCTGGCGCCTATCTCAGCTGGCTCTGGGCAGTAGGCGGGGGACACCCTGGACTGGTTGCCAACCAATCGCAGGGCAGTTAGATTTTAATGCTGATAAAACTAATATTGTCATGCTTAATCAAAATTGCAGTTATTTTTTTTTTTTGTAGCATGTCTACATAGTTTACCTTCCAGATAAGCAAAATGCACAGTTGTAGTAAGACTGTAGTTAAAAAAAAAAAAAAAAAAAAAAAATACCCAAAGCTGATTACGATTGGACTCATCTCCAGCTACGTAGCAACGTGTTTGTGCAGTCACAATTGAGACAGTGTGGTGACAGGTGTGCGCAGCTCACAATAGACGACGAGTACTAGGGGTGTGAATTGCCTAGTACCTGACGATTCGATTCGTATCACGATTCACAGGTCACGATTCGATTCGATACCGATTAATCCCGATACGAATGGTCACGATTCGATACCGATTAATGCCGATACGAATTTATAAGTCGATTGTTGCGATTTTTTTTCATTCATATTTAGAAAATACTAATCAGTAAGCTTGTAGAGTGTAAGATTTATATGAAAATGTATTATTTATTTATCTGAAATTTCAGTCTTATAGAGGTTGTAATCTGTTTCATGTTTGAACAGCATTAAAATAAAAATATTAAGGCTTAATGTGCCGTTCATATAACATTCTTCCATGCTCAAGGTGTGAATCCAAAAAAAAAAAAAAATCGTTTCTGCCGATTATTGAATCGATTCGAGAATCGCGCGATGTAGTATCGCGATATATCGCCGAATCGATTTTTTTTAACACCCCTAACGAGTACTATCAATATCGGCAAACAGAAAGCTAGCATAGTAGCAATTCATCAAGCAATCAATTTACACCGTTAAGTTCTTTCATTTTATCTTTTTTTTTTTAATTATTTTATTTTTTTGTATTTTCAAAGCTCTATTCCATGTTAGTGTTTTAGATTTGTTTCATTTTTTTTTTAAGAAACAAGCATCCTATATATCACAAACTTGAAGTCATAGAGAAGAACAGATCAGTTTTGTATTCTGAGCCCAAAAATAAGTTAGAGGAAGTCAACTCAAAAAAATTTCTTCACACCCCTACTAGTTAACACAACATTCTCATTAAACGTTTGTTAAACATGAATTAAGTAGTAAACGAAGCAAAAGAAAATAACAACAACTGATATTCCCATGTCAGGGGGCGGCCATTTTGACACTTGCCTGAAAATGACACTACTGTTCTGAGGAAATGAACAATCATGGCACATGTTTTCTGAGTTTGGTCGTGTGACATTAGCAAGATTATCCGTGATTGGTCATTACCCTTAACAACTGTGATCTCATTTTCATTCGACAGCAAGTGGCAAAATGGCCGCCCCCTGACATGGATAAAAATGATTGGATTTTGCTGCTTATTTCATATTCTACAAACAGAATATTAACTCATTTGCTCCCAAAAACATATAAAAATGTTCTATTTTAAATATTACCATGCTCCCAAACACGTATTTATACGTGTTTTATGTTTTTCTATGCTAGCGCAGACAGTAGGCTTTGATGCAGCCGCTGAACTGAAGAGAATGCTTGAAGCAATGGTAGTTACTACAAAAACAGCCAGCAGATGGCAGCAGAGTATAAGAGCTCAACCAGGGCCATGTTGCAAAAAGCTCTTTTCCCCACTGTTTTAAACAGATTTGTAAATAATAATGAAACATAGCTATATTCTAATGCTGCAAAACGGAAACAGATATAAATATACTTTTTTTTCCTTCCTCTAATCTAGCTTTTGGTAGGTTTCATGTTTTTATAGCAATAGAAAACAATATTCTGTTGGCCTTTCAAAAACAGCTGGGAGCGAAGGGGGTTGCTTCAGTGAAAATGGCTGCGAGTGAATTAGTTAATCAGAACGCCATGTTTCGACTAGTGGGGCTGCACAGAACATATTCTGAAATCTTTTTAGCTGAATTACCCTCTAAAACCAATTCTCAGACCTAACTCACCAAATATTTTGCTCAAAATCCAAAAAAAGCATTTTTTAGTGTGCTTATCTTTGTGCAGGTGCACCTAATGTGAGCATATGCGTGTTACTTGGAAGAGCCCACACGCTTTCTCACAGCTTTCACGCCTGCTGGCCTAATTTCCCTCAGCACAGCAGCAGGCGCACTTTAACACAAAATGAACAAGTGTAGACAGTTGCTGTGAGCACGCACGATGCCACACTCAAGCACGACTAACATATTTTGCATCAGAAGTTTTGACATCGATGGGCTCGATTATACAGAGCGGCGAAAACAATCGAGAGGTGAAACAAACCGGAGAAGGAGTTGTGTCGGAAGACCCTGTCGGGGGAGGCGGGGCTGCTCAGGTGGGCGTGGCCCGCGACGGGGCTCCTCCTGAGCCGGGCGGCGGCGGCGCCGTGCTGCGGGGACACGAAGCTGTCGGCGTCGAGGCAGGAGTCGTTATCGACCAGCGAGGAGCAGTCGGCGTCTCCCGAGGCGAACGAGGACACGCTGACGCGATCGCAGTTTGAGTCCTAAAAGACGAAATGTGTTCAGGGTAAGGTTATTTTCGTGAACGAAAAAATAAATAAAAATAAAATTCAAAAAACAATTTCGTTAGTGAAATAAAAACGAAAATGCTTTTTAAAAAACGAAAACTAACTGAAACTACATTTAATATTTACAAAACTAACTCGAACTAACTATAAATATAGCAAAAATGTCCTTTGTTTAGTCTTGGGCAATTAATTTAACGTATGAGCCTTTGGGGATGATTTTAAGTCGATTTATTTTGATATTATATTGATATACTTGATATTATAGTGTTTAAATTTTTTTTATTTGTCGTAATTTAAAAAAAACGTTTTTTTACGTTTAGAAACATTTTCTTTTGTACAAAAAAAATAAATGATCTGCACAGTGCACATGCTGCACTCCAACTTCAAGTTTTTCCCAGAATAAATACATGAATATATATTATTCTGAATACTGTTTGGTCCAAAAAGAACTTACATAAAAATAGTGTTTCTATTTCTTTAATTAGTCTTAATATTTTTTTAATTGTGTAAACACTTTTTGTTTTGTACCAAAAGATAAGCAGTGCACAAGCTTTGCTCCAACTTCAAGTTTTTGCAAACATAATGTATATTATTATAAATTCTGTTTGGTCCATAAGGAACTTACAGAATTATAGTGTTTATTCTTTTTAATTGGTCTTAATATTTTTAAGTGCTTCAACATTATCTTGTTTTGTACCAAAAGAATAATCATTCAATTATTGCCAAAATAATCGTGATTTTTTTTCCATAATCGAGCCCTATTACAACTAACCAAATAAAAAAAAAAAAAAAAAAAACTCAAAACGAAATAAAAACTAACAAAAATGAAAAATTCCAAAACTAATACCACTGGTTGAGGGTGAAAATGCTCGTTGGGCGGCGCTTACCTGTGTTAATGATGTTTGAGAGGACAGGCGCGAGTAGAGGCGGCTGGCCTTCTCGGCGACGCCCTTGCTGGCCAAGAGGACGCTGCTCTTGAAGCTGTCCAGGCTGGGGGTGAAGAGGGAGTCCATGGAGAAGGAAGAGGTGGACGGAGTCGGGGACGAGGGCAACACCAAGGACGAAGGCCGCTCTCGGCCGAGGGGGAGCGACGGCGACGTCCTGAGCCGCTCTCGAGATTTGACGGGTAGCGGGAGGTGGGTGTTAGAACGTAGCAGCGTGTGCCGTCGGGGGCTGGATTGGATCTGCGCGTCCATGTTGGGCCTGCAGCCCTTCAGCGGGCTGTTGGTGGCGTTCATGTACGTTTCAATCTCCTCGGCCAGCTCACGGCGGGCGGTGGGCGTGCTGACGCCGCACGGGCCGCGTTCGTGAGCAGTGGCCATCACAGACAGGGGGTCGAACCCGGCCTCGATATCCGATCGACTGCAGGTTCTGGTCGGGTTCTGTTGACCGTCAGGCTCCTCCGGCCCTCTCAGTTTGTCGGCAGCAATTTGGTGCTGCGTGTGGGAGTGGGGCGGAGGGACGGTGAGCTTCGGCGCTCCCGGCACGACTGACAAATCCAGAGATTTTGGCCGCTCTGCTTGGGTCGGAGGTCCACACAGCATGTTGTCGCTTAATGACGGACTGGAAATCAGGCTGCCAGCATTGCCTGGAACACAAACACGTTATTGTAGGGTGCAACGATTTAAAAAATGTGGGGGTTTATTGAGACAATATTAAATGAAACTATTTTAGTCTTATAGGTTAGGTTTACCCAAAAAAATAAAGGCAAACGAACTATGAATTAGAGTCTTTCAAGTGTCTTCCGAGTGTTCAGTACGGCGACGTCAAATTCGACCAAATAAGTGGCGTAAACATAAGTCAATAAAGCTAAACTAATGTGATTTTATCACGCCAACTTTTCATGTCACATGAATGTAAAAGTGGACTGCTTATGGGAAAATGAAGCTTCATGAGCTACTTGGGAATTTTTTTTTTGAACTCTAGAATGGTGCTCTTAGTTTAAAGATAAAGGCTAGTGCGAAAACCTATGGGTGACTTTGGAATCATCCCCGAAAACCTATATTGTGTTGAATATTGTCAATGGCCTACTAAATAAATGATATCTCAGCTCCTGAAGCAGATAGAAATATAATTCCAAAAACATTTCAGAGTTTACACCTGTGGCATTCACACAAACCTAAATTTTCCACCTTCAATGTATACATTTTCAATTACTCATTGGCACCAGACGGGGCCAGGCGAATTTGTCGGCTGCATTTTCCTGAGTGAAAACGGAAGACCCCGCATTTAAAAGGTAGAAGAGCGCTACAGCATTCCCGGCTCTAGTGGTAGAAATGCGGCAATGCACCCGGCCTTAATGGGCACTGTCAAAAGGAGGAAAAAACAAAACAAAACCCGCAGGTGGTTCATGAAGCTTCATTTTCCCTGTACCAGTATTGGTCGCCCTCCTGCGGCTGTAGGAAATTGCTATTTGATACAATTTTAAGGAAAAATTCTATACTGGGATCTATAGGCGTGTTGTTCTGCAACATTGCAGTGATGAAAGTATTAAAATAAGTCAAAGAATAAAACAGATGTTACGTGAGCATGTCAGTCGGAATGCATGAATCTCAGTATGACAAAGCACTATCATCATTAAAGCCGAGCTGACCCCTAATGTTCTTTGTAGGCGTGATGCAAGACAAATCCAATCACAAACAATGATTTGGTTACATAACACAACACTCATCCATCAACAGTGTGGTTTTCAGATTTAAAAGACTTTACATACACCCACACTGTGTTTTGCATGCAGTCGTTTGGTGATTAATTTAGTTGTTATCGTCAGTGAGTGTGAGGTGTAAAAAAAAAAAAATAATAATAAGATGTTTCATAACTCACTGTGCAGCTTCGTTCCTTTGTCCTCCACCAGTGGAATGTTTTCACCCTCTCTGCAGCACATCTCCTCCTTGGATAAGGAATCGTAGCCTTGGTCTGACTGGCCACCTGAAATGGAGTTTATATGATCATTTGTCCGTTTTTGGCACAGGATTGTGCTTATGCTGCATCTATTCTCAGAGACGTTTTTATTTGTATGTTTTTCAAGCTTTGTCTTGCATCTTACAGCACATTCTGAAATTAATAGAGCTCCCTGAGGAGGTGAAAAAAGATCTTAAACCATGAAGTCAGTCAGAAAACCAAATGGGTGTCAAATGCCTACCTGTGCTCAATCCATCATCGCTGGAGTCCATCTTATTGAAGTCGGTATCGATGGAGGTGCGCTCGGCAGAGTCATTTGCGCTGTCCAAACTGCCGTGACTGACCGTGTCGAGATCACTACCGTCTGGAGGCAGATAAGACAGCGGGAGTCACTCACCACTTCAACTCCAACAAACGAAGCACTCTTGAGCAAAATCCTCTGAATCCATAATGTTTTAATGTTCTATTTCAATTTGCTTGTAGACTACTGGTCCTATCATATGAATCGCGGATTTAACAATACGCCTGTGATAAAGTTTTATCGCACCAGACCACAAATTACCGCCCATAAAAACAAGTCTTGAAATAAATCACCTCTCTCCAAACAATTCAACATTATAGGCATCATGATGGGAGAGGTTATTGTTGTTATTCTACAAAGGATTTACAACTTTGCACTACCATGAACCAGTGATTTATGGAGTGCAGATTGTTGTTAGGTCTTTCACAGGACGTGATTATAAAAAAAAAAGTGTCTCATTGAGGTGTTGAGAGAATTAGAGATTGAATTGTTGCTTGGGAACAACATGTATTGGACGAAGAAAGTTAAAGGATCAAAGAGCACATTGCTCCCACATGATCAATGAGCTCTTTTTTCATTAGCAACTATGGGGAGTCAGACACTTAACATCAGTGGATCATTTATCAAAGCTGCCTGCAGCAGAGTGGAGTGGGATTGGTGGTAATGAGCAACGGTGAACGATTATTGCAAAACGTACAAATTATTTGTCATCTTGAAAGCCTTGAGCCTGGCTGGGATGTGTCACAAAAGTTCACATCTTAAACCCTCGAATAGAATAGTGCTGTGAACTCAATGACCGTAACATTACACGCCAGCCCAACTGGGTTATTACGGTTTTCCTTTCTATAGGAATAGCACAAATCAACCCTCCATTGCATAGGTTATGCTCCAGACCACCACTGCAGTGATAGCCGCAATATAGGAATACTCAAATAGCCATTTTTATCAGTATCGGGGAGACCATTTTGTCACTTTGTTGACTGGAAATGACATCACAGCGTATTCAGGTATTGACCAATCACTGATCACCTGTTATCTTAAGCTGAGCCGCGATTGGCTGTTACCTGAGCAACTGTGATGTCATCTTCAGCCGACAGCAAGTGGCAAAATGGCCACCCCCTGAGATGGATAAAAACGTGGATTTTGCTGCTGTGCTTTCTTTGATATGAATCAGAATTACCATGTTTAGACTATATGAGCGCATACATGTAAATATTTTTGGGTTGACTGCATCTTTACAATAACACAAACCCATTTAAACACAAAACAATATGGCAATCCCTCTGTGTATTTACTGCAAATAAATCCAGTTTAAACATTCTCAAAATGTACAACAATCATGCTCAAAGATGCCACTGCTTTCTGTAGGCATAAAAAGCAGGACTGCAGAGGATTTGACCTTCAATAATGACTAAAAACTAGGCTGAGCTGGACTGTCTGTTTTCATTCTTTAAAATTGATGGTGTCACGATAGTGTGCTGCAATCTAATCATCGACAGTGGAATTACACCCAAAATAAATAAACCTACAATATGGGGTGGGGGTATTACGGTATATGTTCCCCCCATGTAGCCTAATAAGGCATGCAAAATATTAACAGCTCACAGTCACAATATGATTCATTGCAGTCTTATGCTATTGAAAAGTGCAACCACAATAAACATGTCTCCATAGAGATTGTAAAGGCTAAAAAGCCAAAGCCGAAAGCGTTTTGGGCTTTGCTGAACAAATTTACCAACTCTTAACATCTACAAGTAGATAAAAATACTCATAAACTTCCAAATCCAAATCCTACCTGACAACTGAGTTTCTCGGTGTAGCGTTTGTTTCTTCCCCGCCTGCTTGAATTGGCCGATACCCAGAACCACATTTCTCAGCTTCCCCCACAAAAAGAAGCCGCCTCTGGTGGTCGACGGCCACGTGCTCTCCAACACCGCCTGCAACAAAAACATCATTAGCCCGAAACGAAACCGAGATCGACCCAGCTCTCAAATGCTCGCACCTTGTTGTAGTAGCCATAGGTGATGGCGTTGGGTTGAATTCCAGCCTTTTTCATCTCGAACAGCACCTTCACTGCCAGAACTGGCTGGCTGTACTGACCGCACAGTTGCAGCAATACACGATAACACACCTTAGGAAAATAAAGAAAAAACGCTAAACGCACCCTTTAAAAAAAATAAAAATCAATGTTTGCAGAGACTAGTGTGGGTGTTTCATACCTCATCAGGAGCCTGAAGCTTCTTGTCTTGCATCCTCCTCAGCACGTCGTATGCTGTGCGCAGTGCCCGCACTTTAGAGGGACACGTATCGACAAAACCGGGCAGGCAGATGAACCAGAGGCCGTAGCAGTGTCGCAGCAGACACTTGGACCACATCTGAGGCATCGACGAATAGGTCCGTGCCATCCTTTGAGCGGATTTGATCTCCTGAAACAAAATATTTATAGAGGTGAACTGGCTTTCAATGTTGTTTTCATGTTTGGCTGCAAAAGTAACGGACCTGTTTGGAGCGTCTGAAGATGGCTGTCGGGCTTGCTGGGCTGCAGTGGCGTGAAGCTGTGCCTGCTGATGGAGGATTTGGTCCCTCGGGTGGTTGTAGAAGTTCAGAGCTTAGCACTGGAAACCCAGAGTAGCTGGAGAAATAGTCAATGGCGTCAGAGACATCCTGACCATGTACTCTGAACGGAGCACAATATTTTAAAGGAATCACGTCGGGGTCACCAATTGTGGAGATGACTTACGAAAAGTAAGTCATGTCCAGAACCCTGAACCAAGAGACGTCATACTCCAAGGAAGGCGGCCATTTTGCCTCTTGCTGTCGAGTGAAAATGACATCATAGCTGCTCAGTTCTCAGGTGACAACCAATCACAGCTCAGCTTCAGAAAACCGGTGAGCAGTGATTGGTCGTTGCCTGAGCAACTGTGATGTCATCTTCAGTCGACAGCAAGTGGTAATATGGCCACCCCGAGATGGATAAAAAGTTAAAAACAGCTGGATTTTGCTTCATAAATATTATTCAGAATGTCATGTTTAGACTTGTGAGGTCACACATAACATAATTGTCAAGAAATGTTTAATCTTAATCTAAACATTTTAAGATGTGAAAAAGCAAAAAAAAAAATAAAATAGCAATTGTTGATCACATGTATAATACCTGTAGCACAGAGGATGCTCCTCTCCTTCTGGCAGGAGAGGCAGCTCTGGCGGGTTGATGTAAACAGTGTGCTCACTGCGATGGGATTCATCCAGTTCGATTAGTCTGGCGTCGTCTGGCTTTTCACCATCAGTCTGATTTGCATCAGAAACAGAAGAAAAACATGACAAACAACTCCACTGCTTTTGTGTCTGCAATCTTCCTTTGTGTAGTGTGAGGATGTGACTAAAAGCTGCATGGGTGTTCATAAAATACAGCCACTTGGTTTATTTGAGTGTCTTAGCAGCTAATCCCTAACTTGGGCTTCACCAAAACATGAATATTATGGCAGCTGAATAGCTCCTGGGTGGTACTGCGTTAAAGGCTTTTTTTCCCACTCGGCCGAGCGGATGATTGAGAATGGCGACTTTCTTCGACCCGCTCGGCCTTGTTTCGATTCTGCTCTTTTGTTTCTTCCGCTCGCTGCCCTTCCTGTTACACTCGAGAGCTCTTTCTCAACCGCGCTTGCGTCGTCAAACTCGGCAAGAGGCTGTTGACGATGAATGAATCAATGCTTCCACTTCTCAATACTAACCGCAGTGACCATTCATAGTGGCCCACGCAGGACATGCGCGACTTCCTGATTGCAAAAGTTTGCAGGCGCAATCATTTTTTTTTTCCACCAAGAAAGCATTACAAAACGTGCAGGCAAGTTTTGGCAAGTCTAACCACTCATACATAATAGCATGATTAAATAACTCTTAATGTAACATTAAAAATAAATGTTCAGAAGCCACTTAAAAATTCATGCATTCTTCAGCATCATCTTTCATAACTGACTCATGAAGGATTTTAGTGATGATCATTAATCTTGTCTCAACCGCTTGACTCTACGTAATGGTGGTCGGTCAATAATGCGGATTGCTGACACAAACAAGCAGCTAATGCACACTTGCGCTCTGAACGCTCGCACACAAACAAACAAACCACGTTTTAAGGTCAACAGAAAAGACCACACATGAAGCTATTAGTGCGGTATAGCTTTAACTCAATGCTATGTTTTGACAACAAAAGCTGGTGTGTGTTTACCTTGGCAACTGTGGAGAGCTACCAGGCAGTGACAACAATGACAAAAGCAGCAGAGAAAGGAGGGGGGAAAAAAAGTAAATGTTACACAAGAATTACAGATATTCGGCATAGAAAAGAACTCAGCAAATAAGTGCGCCAGATGTATTATCAATAATAGAGGGGTTTAGTGTTTGTTTCTTCCCATAAATATGATTCATTATTTCTGAGACGAAGACGATAAGGTAAGAAGATTAGTTGCAACTGTCACCTTATCAGCACACTCGTCGAAGAAAGCCAGACTTGCATCTTTGTCACTGACAAAGGAGCATTCCTCAATGAAGCGGCTGAACATTTGGGTCTTGGTCATGAGGGAGTAAAACCTCTGATGGGAGCGGTCTCTGCTTTTCAAGAAGCCTAAAAACAAAACATGAGATTCATTCAACCGGACCTTCATTCATCAAATAGCTTTGTTGCGTCTTATCAGAACTGGTGTTGAAACAAGTGCTCTGCTGTGCTGCTTGCATAAGAAATCTCATACAATTAGTCACTGAATCGTTTCACTCCGACATGGCACCAAAGCCAAATGAAAAACTAACACGTGACAAACAAAAAGCCAACCTTGGATGTCAAAAAGGGAGCCGACATCAGTGGTCTTCTCCGAGGGGGCCTGCGTTATGGGCTGCAAGTACGAGCGGTAACCTCGAAGGATGGCCGCCATGAAGCGCAGGAAGGCTTCCTGGATCTCCAGCTCCAGAGTTTGGAGAGACTTCCCGCCGTTGAGCTCGCCGTCAGCCACCGCGTGCTCCATCTGCACGTCTTCGTGGCTTAAGTAACCACCTGACAGCACATAACAGTACATTTTGTTACGCAATTTGTCTTTTTTTAAGAATGATGAGATTAAGTTCTTAAAGTCATTGTTTATGTAATGTGACTTGCCAGATGTTTTCATTCATAAATCTTCTGGAAAAGGTTATGAATGTTTTGTCCTTCAATTTAATTCAGGCTCATGCCCAACTCAGTTTTAAGTGAAGTTGCGGTAGAAAGTATTTCTCTTTTTCACAGCCATTTTTTCGGACATTGCAAAAGAGCCATGTGATATGTGGGGAAAGTTAAGTAAGACGCTCGTACATGCGGGAATTGCTGAATGTGGTTAATTAGGCTGGGATAACAGGAGTGGGCACAAAGTATCCTCAAAGGAGGCTCTCAAATAACCCACTGTTTTGCATCGCAATATTAAGTATTAGGTGACTTACTGTAAAATCCGTTGTACATGCTGACTCAGCGGCTAAATTATTCATGAAACCAGATATTGGCCTTGACTCACCCTCCGTGAGCTGCTGGTGGAGTTTATTCAAGGAATTCAAAAGATGTTTGCAGGCTCTCCCGGGCAAAATTTTCCACGTTAAAGCCTTTTTGTCTTCTTTCCTGCAAGCACACAGCATGGCTTCCATTACACGGGGAGGACACGTTGCCAAAAGAACTAAAGAGGGAGGCAGACGCTCTCATATCAGGACTGACAATTTAATCTCCCGATGAGACAACCTTTGAAAATCAGCGGCGCATAAAGGTGATTTAGCATCAGGATATTTCACATTCCAGCTCTATAAGGGAGTGGAATTTTCATCATAAAAACGAGAAATGTCAGTCTTAAAAAGTTATTTCAGATTGTGGTCACTCACTGGGAGATGGTGTTGGTGTCCAAATCGACACAGCTGATGTCAGCTGGGGGCACGTGCAGGTCAAAGTATCGGGAGTCCACACCCACAATGAAAGGACAAGGGGCGCTGAGTACACCCGCCAGGGCCAGTGGGCACAGGGGGATGTACGGGCACGGCCAGTGGAAGGGGAATATCATCTGGGAGGGAGACATTTTCATGTCAAATGTCAATATTAGCACATTCAGTACTACACAATACATAAAGTAGTAAATTTAACTTAAAACAGTGTTTCATCTGGAGTAAAATTTACATTTGGAAGAGAGTAAAATTACGTGTATATTTTATTCATGTATGTGTAAATTTTGTGTGTTTGAGAATTTGCTAATTCACATTAAAAAAAAATATTCTTTTTTAAATATATTTTTTATTCATAAATGCTAAGTACATTTTGCAAGGAGAGATTTTGACTATCTACAAGTGTATTTATAAAACAAAACAAAAAAACAAAAAACAAAACAAGTTATACAAAAGTTATACATGGGTTGAACTAAACCTTCACCTTGGGACACTGCCACTCTACCACGTGAGCTATGCCACTTCTTCTGTTTGCTTATATCCAAGTGTAAATTCTACTCAATTTAGAGTGGGACCAAATAGATTCAGTTTTGAGTAAAATTTACACTCCAGAATTTACTGTGTAGTAGTGTTAATTTAATCCACCATTTTTAAATTTAGTCAGTTTTAGACTAGTCCAGTTTCAATCACGCTTGTTAGTTTTTATCATAGTCAACTTGATCCCATTTTTATTGTCCAGTTTAGTAGACTATATATCGAGCATTTTAGTCTTTATTTTAGTCCAAGAAAACAATTTTATTCGTCAAGTTTTAGTCAACAAAAACTGTCAATGTTTTAGTCTAGATTTAATCAGGACAAGCATTTAACCCCTAGCTGTATTTTTTTTGACAGCAGTATGTTGAACATTTCAAATCTAAAACTATTTCATATAAAATTTTATTTAATCTTTTTGATGGTAACTTCACTCACAAGTACAGTATATCAACAAGTGGTTACTATGGCTCCATGCTATGAAGTAATAAATTAGCCAGCATTAGTTAGCGGTCGGATTAACATTATTGTTGGAACATTATAGCTGTTGGATTTTTTTTTTTTTTTAACTTTTCGCCATGATTGCAGATTTGAAAGGGGGTGTCACGTGACAAGATTATCAGAGACAATATATTCCAAAATCAAGTCATTTTCATCTCGTTTTTAGTCCAGTTTTTATTAAGTCAAGTACATTTCAGTCGCATCTTCATTAGTCGATGAAAATGTATCCTGATTTAGTCCCAGTTATTGTTTATTAATGAAGGATTTAGTCTAGTTTAGTCTAGATATAGTCCGGTGAAAATGTGTGTTGACAGAATTATTTTTGCTTAGTTTTCGTGAACGAAATTAATACTACTGTGTAAAGAAGCATAGCTATGATAGTTATATATATGAATGGGAGGAGAAAAGACTTACAGACACGAGTGCCTCTGTAACACTGGTGAGGACGGCAGGCCGGAGGGAGTGAACCAGGATCTTGTGCTCGGTGACGGCCAACACCAGAAGCGTGGCAGCATTTTTCGGGCCCAGGTTCATTAGTAGTGTGGAGAGGCTTCCGCCGCTCAGAGGCAGCGGCGAGGACACGGGCTGGCTCAGGATCAGGCTGTCATGTGGCGAGAGCTTTCGAAAAGAGCGCACAAACGGTGAACATACTCAAAGGTAATATTTCAAGTCATAGTTTGCTCATTAATACCTGCACAAGGATGCGTGGCCTCTGGGTGGAGGGGAACGGCACATTTTGCATGAAGTGAGAGATGTGCCTACACACACACACAAATCAACATTAGCACCGAAATGAAATTTCTCACAATAAATAAGTGCAAATATAGCCAACTTTTCAATGGGCAGCGCGTGTGGTCCTGAAATGGAGTATCGGTAGAGGAAGGTGAGGAAGCTTCTGAAGGACTGGAAGAAGGGCCAGTGGGAGAGGAGGCAGATGCTCTTGTTGCTGTAAACACTCCTGGTCCCGCCCGGTCCCAGATCAGAGCTGAGCAGGCCGAGCTGTGACAGCTGACGCTCGGACAGGTTCTCCTCCGAGTAAGGCTCATAGAACTGGATCGCTGCTCCGTACACCTGTAAACCAAAATCGGTCACCGTGTTACAGAACTATTTCACAAAGGCACAATACTAACGTTGGCACACAATCAATTCCGTGCGAGTATGTCAACATTTCAAACAACTGCTATGACACCAGCTCCTTTGTTCTTCCTCACAAATAAATGAGAATTTCCAGGCACGTGGTACCTGCGGCGTGCGGAATGGCGGTACCAGACGAGGAGTGAGCATTGAGGCGTTTAGCAATGAGCTATCCATTATTCACAAGATGAGCTGCAAATTTTCCCTTTATGCCGCATTGCTCTCAAAGTCAAAACAAGTCTTTCGGTTTTCCAAACACAGCCCTTAAACTTGGAATCCAGACAGAGTTGAGACGTTGTCAGGATACTTGTTATTCTTGGAAATTGGACTACAGTTCATAAACAAATTCATCCCAGTGGGATACTACAGTGTTGAATGCGAGATTCAAGGAGACATTGTTCTCACAATTTAAAACAGTTCCCAGGTGTCAAATAACATGTCTGTCACATTAAAATAAATACATGATCAAGAATTGCAG
Organism: Festucalex cinctus; assembly: GCF_051991245.1. NCBI lineage: Eukaryota > Metazoa > Chordata > Actinopteri > Syngnathiformes > Syngnathidae > Festucalex > Festucalex cinctus. Next base: position 22,983,612 of record NC_135413.1, on the reverse strand, counting down.
TACACTTTACACACCTAATTTTTGTTTACTGAAATGAGGCTGTTTTAAGCACTGTCTTATGTAAGTTAACGTTAACGCTCATCTGGGCATCCCACAAAACAAAGCAGTTCTGCTTATATTTCGGCTTAGAAAGTAACGGTTGCCTAGCTGCCAAATCATGGGCGGAGACCCTCAGTGTGGGCGTGGTTATAAGTAAATTAGCCACTCTTTTACCTGACAGTGGTGCAGAAATTCAGTACGGCTCGCTCACACACACATTTTCAGGAAAAACAAAATAGAGTTTACATGGTTGCTTCATTTCAAATTTAATTAATATTAATTAAGCAGCAAAATCCACCTGTTGTCATCCATCTCGGGTCGGCCATTTTGACACTTGCTGTCAGGTTCAGGTAACGACCAATCACGGCTCAGCTTGTCAAGGTCACGTTACCAAATTAAGAAAACAGGTGTGCCTTGATTGGTCATTACTTGAGCCCTGAGCAACTGTGATGTCATTTTCAGTGGACAGCGACTGGCAAAATGGCAGCCCCCTGACATGGTTGGCTTATTTCATATTCAACTCAACTCAACTTTATTTATATAGCGCTTTCAAACAGCCTGAGCTGTCACAAAGTGCTTTACAGAAACACAAAAAATAAACATGATAATATAATATAACATAAAACATTAACACCAAAATACAATACAATCATAAATCAACATTCTTCCATCCCTACATACGCTTTGATGTTTGAAGCAGTTTTTCGATGTAAGTGGACAGAATCAGTCTCCTTTCAGCAGTTGATCAGAGACATGATCTCAACATGCATGACGTCACACACGTTTGCTACAAACTAAGTTTGCTTATAAGCTAGCTCATAAACAAGCAGTTTACAAATGCAGTATTAATCAGAAAGACAGGTTTCGACTAGTGCGCGTGCATACATTAAGAAACATTTGAAGATGTCAAATTTTTATGTCCCTCCTTAAAGAGTGTCAGTTTAGCCACAACAGAAAATAATTGTAGCGCTTTACCTTTTCTCCTGAAGCTTCCGTTAGCACAAATGTGGAAAAAATGGGAAGGGCGTGTTTGGTGTGCGAAGGCCAGCACTCAATCGTTGCCCCCATGGGCAGACAGAACATAGGCACTGACTCAGGCAATGGAAAGGACTCATAGTCTTCTTCGGGGTACCTGCACAGCAGACCTGCAACAAATACATCCGCATTTACAACTTTACTACATATGGATTTCAATTTGTAAGACTCCACATTTTTATAGAACGATTCACTGTACCTGCTTTGCATGCAATTGTGTTTGCTTTTGCCAGAGACTTCTTGTAACACAAGTAGACAGACGAACCCCACTAAAAGATGAAACCAGTGGTCAATTAAATCACTTTTTTTTTCTTTAAACAATACTCAAGACTTCTTCTTTCCCTACCATGCTGCTGTTGAGGTTCTTGTCCACCTTGCAGAAGGTGTGAGGAGGCGTCTCGCCCTTTCCGGGCACGATGACGCAGACATCAGTGACGGCCAGCGAGGTATGCGGCTGGCTCTTTGGAGCGCGGCGGTACGTGATGTAGATGCGTTGAGACGACGAGCTGCTGATGTTGGCGGGGCGACCTGAGGGTGTGGTCTGGACGATGTGACATCCTGGCTTCAGCTTTTCTTTCCACTCATACAAAACCCTGTAGAGGAATTATTATAGTTGGTTTGTTATTGCCAATTCATAACGGTGTCCTTTATACTCGTGTCTCCATGTGAGATGTCAGTAATGTATGTCATATTTCAAGGGAGTGCTTTGAAATTTTAGATTGGCAGCAAATGAAGTCGGCTGTAGTGCTGTCACTTGATAGGATCTTTTTAAAATTCGATTATCCTATCGATAATAATAGCCCCCTCAGGCCCGCCCATTTTTGTCGATATAAGTACACATAATTTATTGTCTTCAATGTATATCCATTGTTAAAATTAGCCTATGCTAAACAGCTAGCAATCGCGATTAGCTTTAGCATGCTAGGATCTTTTAAAACATTTATTATCCTATTAACTATTCCATCGAATAATCGAGCCCCCCGGCCCCGCATATTTTTTTGTCGATATGACCACTCATAATTTATTTTCTTCTATACCTAGCATTGTTAAAAAAACAAAAGCAACACACCAAAATTAGCCAATGCTAAACGGCTAGCAATCGCGACTAGCATTAGCACGCTAGCGATTATCACTTCAGGTAAACAAAAAACAGTAACTATTTAGTTCACACATACATCACTATATCTACATTACACATGTAATTGTGTCTTAAAAATCACATACAAACAATGAGCTTCAAGTTATTCCATTAGTAAACAAAGCTAGAGTTAACTGTTAGCTAAATGAGGTTAATAACTTCCTGTTCCTGTCTTCTTCTTGGCACGTTTAATGAATGACTGCCCTCTACTGGTTAAGTGATGAACACCTAAAACCGAGTGGCAGGTTATATTTTGGAATAATTACAACGCATGTGCTTTTGCGGATGTTATGAACCTCCTTTCCTGTGTTGTGGGGAAGCTCAATGTGCTGTATTGTCATTAATACAAACAATTTAACATGTTTGATACACAGACGGCCCAAACATGGTTCCGGTGGCTTCCAGCTTCGAGGCAGAAAATTTTACTTGACCTATTTTGGTGCAAAATGACCAACATCCAGTCTAACCTGCCTCTGTGCAGATTTTTGCTGCCATACATTCGTCCTGTGCGATTCTGATGTGTTTAAGAGCAGATTAATGTGACCCAAGGCAGAAAAGTGATTAGTGACGGTGGTTGGGTGGGTAAAGGGTCAGCGACTGCGGATTAGCGCTTACCCAAGATCTGTCAGCGGAGGCTTATCTCTGCCTCGCTTGAAGCACAGGAAAATCTGCGGCCCCCTGAGGCTGGCTCCGTTGAGCTCGGCGGACAGGCCCGAGGGGGTGCTTTCCACACAGGTGAATCCAGGGGGTACCTCCTCGCCCAGGGACCGGATGACTACGGCGACATCTGTGATGGGCGCTTTGGGCTTGACGGATTTGGGCGCGGTATCATCAAAGTGCAGCTCTTCCTCCAAAAGCTTGGACGAGTCGGTGAGGCCCGCAACCACGAAGTAGTCGGCGACACGGGGCGCTTTATCCTCCATCATTTCCCATTCCCAAAGTGAGGGCTGGAATGCAGAGAGGAGAAAGGGAAGGAAGAGCGCCTCGATGAATTTTAATCACTTGGCTGGGCTCAGCATAAAAGCACGAGGGAAGTAAAATCACATTTCAGTGTCGCTGAGCAGAATGTAGAAGTTGAATAGATGCATTAAACATGGTTGCTGCGACAGTATGAGAAATGTAAAACAGACGTAACCTATATAATAGATTCAAACGCGACTATAACGAGAGCATCTGGAAACACTTTCATTCTTGTCGGCAAAAATCTCAATACTTCACCCAGAAAAATGGGAGAACCTTGAGACTGGTGACCTTACTCTCTGCCATGACTGATTATGTAATACAAAACGTGCTTTTGTGCAAAATACTAAACGGGCAAGGCAACGCAACATGACTTCAGGGAGATAAGAAGGTAACGCTATTTTTGGGGAGCTTTTAAGGAGGGAACATTTGGACACAGTGTTGTGCAAAAAGAAAGGGCGCCTGTTGCGTTATCACAAAGCGTTAAGAGCTGACAGCCTGCAGCGCTAAGTGCCTGTATTATTTCTCTCGGCACTCTCATCACCCTCACTAGTGGACTGATGAACCGATAGTGTCCAAAATGTTTGGTGTGAGCACTTCAAAGCTAATCAAGCGTGGGCGTCGTTCAACTTGCCATCGCTGATGACATGTTGTTTAGAGATGAAAAGAGTTGCTGCTTAATAAACAGAACCTCGTCTGGGTTCAGCCAAGCTGCACACAACATTTTGTGTCGGGCGGTGATATTTATCGATTATCAAATTAATCGACAACTATTTGAATAATCGAGTAAACATTTGGAACCACTTCTTAATTAAAAATTGTCCAAATCCTCTGATTTTAGCATATCAACCGTAAATGTTTATTGATTTCTGCCATCCTTAATGAAAGAAGACTGATTATCTTCCATGTTTAATCAAATTAAGAAATTTGCAAAAATCTGTTTTTACTTTGAAAAATAATGACCGAACCGGTAACATGGTACAGTTTCATTTGCTTCAAGATGGGATGATCAACAATTAGGGATGATCAATACCACTTTTTTTCTGACTGATACCAGTACGAGTGAAAATCAAAAATCGAATCAAATCGAAGCTTGAGTGAATCGTTACATCTCGGTGTACTTTTTGTTATATTTTTGTTTGTTGGTCAGTGTGGTTTTTCCGATGTAAAATGCCTCAGCGCAGTAAAGGTTGAAAATTGCTACACAAACTGTACGGGAGTCGAAGAACCAGTGATGCCAACCGTCGGGGAAATTTAAAAAAAAGACTTATGACATAATGTTGAAATGTTCTGTTATTGCAGGTGGTTGATTTGTTCTCTCCAGTGTTGAGTCTCAGTGGGAAGCAACCATCATGACTCAGCAAGAAAGAATTACAGCGCCCTAGTTACCACTCTTATTACATTTTGCTCAATGTTTTTGTTCAGCTGGAGAAAATAAAACCATCTCTTGCTTTGTGATGATTATTTCTTGTGGTTATGACTGGCTTCAATCATGTAGGCAGCATTCCATTTCATTTCGGTTAACTCTTTGTCCTTGGACAGCCCAGGCTGGTTGACAGCCAATTACAGGGCATACTGTATAAAAGCAAAAAAGCATCCACACAAAAGGACAATTTAGACTTCAACGAATCTGACGTGAACGTTTTAGGAATGCGGAAGGAAGCAGGATTAAATAGAAGACTACGAGAAACTGATTTCGACGCTTTAGATGAGCAGATGATGAGAGAATGATGTGTTAGGAAGGTAGCCAGAAATAAATGAAGTGAGGCGGTTGCTGCATCTGAACGTCTCACAGTCAACATCATGCCTCGCACAGATGGTGTCTGAGTCCACTTGACTTCAAATGCCGACTCTTCCAAGTTACACACCACCTGCATTGAATCAAGCACCCCTTGAAGGCACGCAACTAATTACATAGATTATACAACGTACATATTTTATGAATCCAGTTCCAACTGGCATGACAACTCAACAAACATTATAGATTATTAATGAGAACGTAAACGAGTGTGTTTATGCATTTCATTTGAACTGGTACCATTGTCCGTGTGCACTTTTTTTGTAGAATGAAGCAACATATGTTTTCTTGCCATGCGCATGCACAGCTGGAACAAACAACTCACTTTTCATTCAGCAATTTTCTTGCACTGGAGCGGATTTCCTTCAACAAGCCAACTTCCGTTATTGTTGTTGATGAGTCATGTCCAAGCATCATAGTTGGTTAATACCACTTGAGACATCCTCTTCCCAAAAAGTTCAACTCTATCCGCAAAAGGGAACCAAAACTCACTAAACAGTACATTTGGTACAGCTATTCAATGAAGGTTGAACACACTATGATGGTTCAGTGGTGTCATAATGAGCATTCTCAGGCTTCAATTATCACTTTTGCGCAGAAAAGATTCATTCTTTTGTAACATCCAACTATTTTACATCAGAAAATGGATGGATAATTTGATTTATTTAACACCTTATGTATAATTAGGACTTGCTATTTTGCTACATATTATCGATTAATTTTTTATTTTGTACTTTTTAATGACTACACAAAAAGATCCACAAGTTTCTGTTGGGTTGCCTCTTATACTGTCTGCAATTAAAATGATGTGAACTTCTGAGTAGGGCCCAACTGACATGGATTTGTTTAGTTTGAATCAAATTTTGACATTCGATTAATTGGCTGATCAATTCAAGACAATGAATTAGAAAAAAAACTTAAAAATCCCTTGTCACTTCAACTGTTTTTCAATACTTTGTCCTGTAATATTTGTTCAACTGTACAACAGACAAACATTGTCAAACACATGCTGATTTTTGTTTTTTTTAATAAAATTTGATTTTATTTTTTTGAGGAGGGGAATATTTAAGAATCTTGTGTCTAATTTTGTAACATGCTTTTGAAAGCGCCAATATTGGCCAATTAAATCATCTGGCCGATTACTAATCTGATTTGCTTCGTTATTTTCATTTTGAAGACTACTGGAACTGTGATTAACCCTTGTGGATGAATAAAGTATGGACCTACGGCATTTTATCCACTATCAATCAAGTAGTTTGACTACCAGCACTAGCAGAACAAAAAAATAAGGAATTTGTGTTTGGTAGATTATTTCTCTGTGGCAACAAAAGTTCTTAGCACCAAATTTTCTATAGTTGGAAACCCCAGTTTATTTTCCTTGTAAATTGTACCACATTAGTAAACAACATGCATTTGTGGGATGAGCAGCAGAGCTTATTGTGTGGGTTAATCAATTAGCCCAATCTTCTCTGCTAAAGCTAAACAGCTATTCTATTTTATCAATCCATCTTCATTCATCCAAAAAGGCATGAAAAGCAGAAAAAGAAGCCATATTGTCTTCTCTTAACATAACCAGAACCCATTAAGGACTGAAAACGCCAAATGCATCTTATAATGCCTATTGTCTCGTCATGGTTTTCTAAGGATGTGAAAGCTTTTCATTCCTGGCATCCCAGTGTTGTTGTGATGGTGTTGGAGAATGGGAGGGCTGCTTGGGATTAAAGGCCCTTTTGGCAGCAAGGGGGAGGAGGAGGAGAAGGAAAACATCACATTTCACTCGGCATCTGTTGTTAAAACAACCAACACAACCCGGCCTCATCGTCATTCATTTGCAGTCAGTGCGCTGTACAACGTTTAGTGCACACACAACCCCATGAAGACAATAATAAAATAGTTCTTAACGGAGAATTACAGATTAAATGACTTGAATTAAAACCTCAGATAATGATTACGGAGGAGGAAAGCACAACAGTACAGGGTTGGTTTCCACACGTAAGAGTCCATTTTAGGCAGCATCTCTACACTGGATGAGATGAAACGAGCCCTCCTATCTCCTTCCATCAGGATCAAAGAGTGCTCGCCTCGGTACACAAGTGAACAACAACACGCCGTAACACCGATGTGTGCACAAGCCACAAGGGTTTACGGATTTTTTGCGAACAACGTCATAATTTATTAACCGTCGTTAAAAAAATTAACCGTCGTAAAAAAACAAACAAAAAAAAACAAAAAACATTCGTTGTTCTTACAATAAGCATTGTTACGCAAACGCCGCACGTCACTGAAAAAAAAGAAGCTCAAATCCGAAAATAACAAAACATCACCGTGAAAACAGAGAACATTGTCGCGTTCGTTTCAGTTAAACAACGTACTGTACTCACGTCTCAAGACGAGCGGGCGCTATAACATGCGTGACGAGAAATCCTGTAGCGTGATGTCCGCCGACGCCAAATGATGCTCTCTTCGTTATTCTGCTCGTCCTTTCTAGAAAACGTCCAAACTTGAAAGTAAAAATGATGGAGAGCTGATGTAATCCACAGTGGGTTGAACGGTTGATGAACGCGTCTTCTTAACGTACGTATTCCTGAGCAGCGATTTATCAAGACCTAAGCGTGACACGTGACTTATTACAAACGTTGAAGACGTCACAAGTGACGTTTTGGGCCACCAGGAAGTGGTAGTGCGTAATATGATGAAAGCGCTGATGTTGAGTACAACAACAAAAACACACTTTAAGTTAATACTTAATAGGTAATGTGGTTATTTTGTCATTCACAAGTTGCCCCCTAAAAAACTAATAAAACAAAATCCATCACATTTTAGACACGCTTCTCCGTCGACAGTGATCAACTAACCATTCCACACAAAAACTAAATTCAAGTTCATCAACAACGGTTTCCCCATTATTCCCATTTCAGTTTTAAAACGTCAAGCTCATTCAGAACGTTTCAATTCAATTCAATTCAATTCAATTCAATTCAATTCAATTCATTTTTTTTATTTCATTCTTGAAAAGAAAAAAAGAAAGGGGACAGAAGAAGTAAAACTTGTGATATCTGCCCCTAATCAACATTAAAAAAAATGATCAACACAAAATAAATGACAGCAAACAGTCAAGAGGCTTTCAAAGTAACAATTAAAACAAAATAATTCAATATATGCACTTGTGCTAAATACGTATATATATATTTTTTTCCCAGTAAATTGCTTTAATACTTTTATTTTTTATTTATTTTTTAATACAAATAGACTGAGATGATTTGTTTTTATAAATCAGATTGTTCCACAAACTGAAACCTTTGTTCTGTATTTAGGTTTGGAAAAATATATGCTCCTTTTTATTTTAATTTGTACTCACTTTCCTTTTTTTGAATTTCATTTGCATTTTTAATTGGTAAAATTTCATGATTTAATTACCAGAATTTTCACATTCCCTAGATTGCAAACTTTTCACATAAAATCCCCAATCTCAACTCGAGATAATTTTTACATGTTTAATTCCTCCGTCCACATTTCTTGGCCGTTTAAAACCGTTCCAACTTCCAAGTACTCAGCTCATTCACGCCATCTTCGGACCTATTTAACACTCTCCAAATTCTTATTTTCCACAATAAAATAAGTTGAGAGATATTTTACTTCCTCCGTGCACATTTCTTGATTAAATTCGAACCTTTCCAACAATCAGGTTCTCTGAGCCCAACAAAATTCTTATAAACATCTTTATAAAGAAAGACTGTTACAGCTATTTAGCCTCTTTATTTTAACTTTTGTAGGTGCAGCGGCGTAATGTTGTGTCACTGCATCTACAAAAACTGTCAATACAAAATTACAGCTTTCTTTACTGGGGCGCCATCTTTTGGATTTTTGGTGAAATTACTACTAGTCTGAATACAAAAGGTCCTCGGTTTACACTGAGTTTGCACGCAAGTACAATAAAGAAAATGAAAATGTAGGCTACGTCATAAATATAAAACATTAAAACAGTAAGTATTACGGTCACTGAGCATTGTGCTGCGTGAAAACACACGTAGGTCGACGTAAATGATGAGGCTTTATATGCTAGTAGGCTAATGTATGTAGTGTATTTTTTCTTATGACGACTATTTAAATAGCCATTCACATTGTGTATTAATAGTACCATTACTTTCGTTTTGCAGACTAATATGATACGCATGAACCTTTTAGTTTATCCTGTTTTGTCTTGATTGTTTATCAATTGTTTCGTTTAAAAAAAAGAAAAGAAAAGTGTTTGGCTGTCACCTAGCGGCCAGCATACGCAACAACAGTGCTCATCTCAGTTACAGTAAGCTGTATTTCGTCTCTTAATTCATTGAATGATTGCTGGGATTGGTTCAATGGACATTATATTAATTAGGGGATTTGCCACATGGACATCACTGAATATAGCGGAGAGTTGAAAGCTAATGAAACAGGACAACAGATAATGACGGAGTTGGGGATTTAATTAAGACTTAATTAGGTTCAACTGGGATTTGTCCTATTGAGTAAATCTGAAAGTCAAGTGATTAAAACAAAACTAGCTCTTGTTCTTAACTAGATGGTGTCAATTGGTTTATAGCTGCCTAGTAAATAGTAAATCTAAGTAGTCCTACCTTGAGATACAAGTTGAATTTGTTCTCTGACCTTAAGTCAAATTATCTTTCTTCCTTTGAAATTTATGGAAATATAATTAAAGCCATTTTGTAATATGTTTTTAGTCTTGAGTTAGTCAATGGTATTGTATTTGATTTTGAAAAGTACAAAAAAAAAAGAAGAAACAATTACATAGATTTATTTATTTTTTGCTTCAATCACACTGAGGGTCACAAGTGCTCAGTAAGTAATGTGAGTTATTCTTTGCAGAAGATAAATAATATAGTCGCGATTCGTTAGCCCGTCAATGGTGTTTTGCAGCGCTTGTCAGCCTTATTCTAAAACGACTCATCAAAAGCAAAGCTGTGTGACTATTTTTAATGCTATTCTCTTTGTTTTATGTTTGACAGTAAGCTTCACCTGGAAGTCTTTTTTTTTTTAAATTTTTTATTTTTTTTAAAATAATTGTTCATATCTACCAAAGTGCTGCTTGTTAAGTGAGTTAAGTTCGGTTGGCTGGACGACAGCTCGTACCTCAAGGCACCACTGCAATTTAAATGTGTAGATATTTAGTTTGAATGCAGAGAAGTCCAACTTTGTTTACTAGTGGGGTCACGTTCAGTTCTTTATGACCATTATCAAGCTAGGATCTCCATTATAACATTTAGCACAGCTTGTAAGCAGGAATGACGCCATTAAAAATTAACATTGTTTTCGGCAAGCGCGCTAACATTAAGCAGTGGAAGTCGGTACGAAAGAGCTGACTTCAGGCTGTTGTTGTGCTGAAAAATGATAATGGCTTTGTGCGTGTGGTGTCTGCAGCTTGAGAAAACAAAGTACCACGCAAATATGAACGGAGGCCAGTGGAACATAAAAATCCGCTGGGTTAATCGTCGGCAGTTTTGATTGATTTGAGAACATTCACGTTCTGGTTCTGAGTTTCTATAGGATCACAAAAAAAAATAATCTGATTTTCAAGAGCAAGGAGGTAATACAAGGAAACAACAGGAGTGGTGAAAGAAGCCACTGGAAGGCAACAACAGCGCTTGCTATCTTGTCCTTTATGCAAAGAGGATCACGAGGAGCACTATCTGCTGCCAGAGGTGTACAAATTGACAACACTCATACCAAACTGTCAAAAACAGACTCCGTGAGGGTCCACACGGAGGTGCAGTCTGTGCTCACTCATCATCACCGAGCTGTTTTCTCCACAGATGGGATTGTTATCTTGAGCTTTTTTTGTTTTTTGTTTTGACCAGTTTATGTATTGTGGGAATGCTGAAGCATTCCCATATGTTATTGTGATTTTTATTCTTCACACTTTTTTTTTTGCCGCTTAACAACTCCCACATAATACTTCCGATTTATACTGTTCAAATTTCAACTAGATTAAAAAATTGACGCTTCATAGGGTATATATCGTCTGATTCCACATTACAATTTTTGCACAATTTAACGATTAATATCAACTTTTCCCATTCATTTTCAATGGGACAGACATTGAACTTTTTCTAAACAACATTTTGACAGAATAAAATCTAAAACAAAATTAAAAGATCAATGTATTTCTAAAAGTCGCATGCAGGTATGGAATCTTATTGGTGATGACTTGAAAGGGTGTCAGACAATTTTGAATTTTAAACGTTTGTTTAGAAGTAAAGTTATTGAAAGATATGAGAATGTAAGTTGATGTTTGGATCTTGTTTTGTTCATTTTCTAATCATTTATGTGTGTCTGATCTTGTAAAAAGGGTAGGCATAAATAAGCATGAGCTTCAGCATATGCCTTTTCGGCCTTTGTCTTTTCTTTTTTATGATGGACCTGTGTGTGGCTTTTTTTTCTCTCTCTGATCTAAATAAAATTGTATTCATTCATTCGTTCATTAGTGCCTATCTCTACGCATGCACCGCACCACACTGACCCCAACAGGCCAAGACACGCACAGCAGGGACAGCAAATATTTATTTTGTATTTTACTTGATACTCATTTATTTTTTGGGATGTTTATTTGGTAGTCGAATAAAGTTAAGGTTTTGAAATCAATATTTCTGAGTAATATGATTTTTTTTTTTTCCCATTATTAATCGTGATTTCAATATCAGTCAAAATAGACCCCATAATCGCCCAGCCCTACTAAGAATGTGAACAGCAATGGTTGAGGACAAATCCACTTGACATGACTAACCCTCCAAATACATACTATACATTGGATATTATTAACCTGACTGAAACACGGCTGCAATGACACAAAATGCTTTTAATCTGAAATGTGCCAAAACATGAAACAGCATCAATAAGACACCAAGCGATTAGAAAATAAATCTCTATATAGAGAGAACAGTCATGTGAAATTGAAGTTAAAGTAAGGTGCATCCTGTTATGTCCAGTACAGATGAAATGCAGTCTGGGTAATGATTGTCAATATGTTATTGCTTCCGCAGAGGCCGTAATGCAAGTGACAAAGTCAATAAATCAATTCTGATAACAAATGACTTTTTTTTTTTTAATGCAAACTGATGATTTTTCTTTTTTCCACATGTAACAACACACGATATGTGCGGGTTTTGAATTGGTCAGATAAAAGCTTTTTTTTTTGTTGGTAAAATCTAAAATTGAATTTACAGTCTGAGAGCGAGAGAAAGAGAGAGAGAACAAGAGAGACTTTCATTTTAAAACGCTTCACAAAATTACATCTCACAAGAAGATAAATTTGATGTGTTGGTGTTATATACATCAGTGGGTACCCTTTATGTGTTCATGCTCATCTTTTTTTTTTAAATGTAATTCTTATGTCACACGGATTAAACTCACCATCACTAATAATATAAATGAATAAATAAAGAAATTAGCCGTATAAATACCAAACATAAAGGTCAAAACCATCCCTCCTTGACACCCTGTACAGACATTTGCAAGAAAAGTTGCGGCACATAGAAAAAACAACAACACGAGATCGAGTCAGTTCGTTAATGAGGAGCAAATCCAAAAAGTTGAGACGTGTTTTTGATGCAGTCAGCGCATAAACTCTGCTGACCTGAATATCACAACCTCATTTACAACTGCAACACAAATGAAGCTCTTCACTTTGACCCCGCATCTCTTCGCTGTGTGCTCATTACGGCACAGAAAAGGACCGACTGCGACTGACGACATTTTGTATCCATGCTTTAGAAAAAAATAAATAAATAAATCAATTAGGTCATGTCTGTCATGTTTATACTGCTCGTCATCTCATCTACGTCTGCCGTGTGATGCCTGTACGTCAGGGGTGGGCAAAGTAGGGCTTCATTCTTTAATTTGGCCCACTGAAAACTTAAATATATATCTTACCTTTTTAATATATATTTTAAAATGAGTAAAATAACCATTCTATTCTTTATCTTATTACATAATTGGTTAATTTAAATAATACAATTAAATGGACTGACCCATTTTCTATACTGCTTGACTTCATTAGGGTCACAGGTACTACAGTATTTACATATTTGATACAAACCTTAAAGGGGAGTTGCAATTTAAAAAATAATTAAAAAAACAAACAAACAGTTGTCATATTTTTTAAAACAACCAACATGGCTTGACAGTATTACATGATAAATATGATGTGTGAAAAACAAACAAAACATAAAAACAGCCTCTAATTTGAATTGTGCATGAAATGTAATGAAGTTACCACATTAATTATAGACAAAATATGAACTTTTTACTGCTGAAAATGGATCAATGAGTAAAGTATCCCTTTAAAGTGGAAGTCAACAAAACCCCCCCCCCAAAAAAACCAATTCGTTTTATGCAGCCCCACTAGTCTAAATACGGTATATTGCATTTGTGGAATATGAGTTAAGCAGCAAAATTCAGCAGTTTTTATCAATATCAGAAGACGTCCATTTTGCCACTTGCTGTCGAATGAAAATGACATCACAGTTGCTCAGTCGCAGGTAACAGCCAATCACAGTTCAGCTTCAGAAAATAGGTGAGCTGTGATTGGTCGTTGCCGAGATGGTTAAAAACAGCTTGATTTTGCGGGATAACTCATATTCCAAAAATGTAATATTAATCAGACTAGTGAGGTCACATATATTTATTGTCAAGAAATGTTTTAGTTTGACTTCACCTTAAGTCATGCCTTCTGTTTGTTTGTTGTTTCTTGGGTGTTTTTTTTTTTTTTTGGATTATGTATCAAATTACAGGCACAAGATGTTGGCAGAGACAGCTGATTTTTTTTCACACTGACCAGTCATACTGGCTATTTTGATAAATCCAACAAAAGTAGTTTTTTTGTTTGTTTGTTTTGAAAACTGCAAACTCCCTTTAAAACATTTTTCTTTCTGGCCATTTTGAACTCAAATGTGGCCCTTGAGCGCAAAATCTTTCCCACCCCTGCTGTACATCATAAATCCAAACTGCTGTACACTCTTAACCGAGGCTGGCACAACCGTTACTCACGTCAACACCGTTTTGCCCTTCTATAAACTCAAGTGAAGGACGACTCTGTCCCTGTAAATAACTTATCCTTCCGATGCAAGCGTGGCAGCCTGAGCTCCCTCTTGTCGATCCACCTTCCGCTCCACAGCGTCCATAAAGATCCAGGAAGCAGTCCGGGGGGGGATTCTGTAAAATAAAATAGGCGAATGATTGCTGGTGTGTGGGCTTTCCTCTTTTCCTTTTTCCTTTCGGGTCCAAAAGAGCTGTGGCTGTCACGTCCTTGTTGACCACATGAAGACAAAAGGGGCTGTATGAAAACTGACGGGAGTGTTTCCAGCGCCGGGTCGGACCCTCTTAGAGGAGGGAGCTGGGGCTCTCCGGGTGCGGCGGCGGGGGAGTGTGCGTGGGGCTGTGGCGCATGGGCAGAATGTCATAGTGGGCGGAGATGTGGCCGGCGCGGGAGAGGTCGTACGGGTTCTGGGAGAAGCCGGTGGCCATCCCGTTGGGCCCTTGCAAAACACTCACTGTGGGCTCGGCGATTGCTGGAGGGAGAAAAGGGCAGTCAGTAAAATATTTATTACACCAGTGTTTCCCAAAACCTTTTTGAGCCAAGGCTTGTAATTTACAGTTGAAAAATTTCATGGCATAACAGAAATGACATACTGTATTTTAACGACTATAAGTCACATAAAAAAAAAAAAAAAAAAAAGTTTGGTTCAGGTGCGACTTAAAATTAAAGCTTGGACTGGCACCCAAAATCCCCCAAAACTTAATTTTGGTGGCTGGGAAATGCTTTTAGTGAATTACCACTGGTGGCCAGAAGGTGGTGGTAATGCACCAAAAGTATTTGCCAACAAGCAAAACAAAATAGAAAAAGACCATGCAATCTTGGAAAACCAGACATTCCATAAGATATTGGAACAGTACATTGTTTTGCACAGACATCTATCTATGCAATGTGGCAAATTTTTGATTAAAAAAAAGGATGGTAATTGTACCTTTCGCCATGAAAAAGCATTTAATTGTTCTGCCGAAGATACGTTATTTGTTGTAATTCATAATTTTGTTACCAATTAAGTGAAATGATGATCTCTCACGACAGTTATTTGGAATATTTGACTAGATTACCGGTATTACCCAAACAGTCAACTAGTTCTCCAGTGTGTCAATTTGAATAAAATAAAAAAATAAATAAATCCATAAACACAGAATAAGAGTAAAATAAATACAATTTAAGTCAGTTAGTTCTAATTAGCCTTTAGAATGGGTTTATTCATTTTTTAAAATAAATGCTTCTTTTTAGATACTTTTAAAAATTAGTTTTAGTGTTAGCTTCAGTTTTTTCTATATATTTGTTGATTGTAAAAAAAAATAGGTCACTACATATTGTTTAATAAAGTAACCTACAATTCCCAAACAACTCTTTGATCTTCCTTCAAAATAACAACCCCTCCAAAAGCTCATTTACGAAAATGAATTGACATTTTAGTTTTAATTAGTTTTATAAACATAAAATGTAACTTCATTTAGTTGGCGTCCTTTTAAAAGCACTCTCATTTTCATTTTATTTCATTACCGAAAATGTTTGTCCAATTTCCATCCATCCATCCATTTTCTAACCACTTACTCCTCACAAGGGTCTCGGGGGTGCTGGAGCCTATCCCAGCTGGTAGGCAGGGTACACCCTGTACTGGTTGCCAGCCAATCGCAGGGCACACAGAGACGAACAACTACTCACCCGCACAAGCACACCTAGGGACAATTCGGAGTACCCAATTAACCTGCCATGCATGTCTTTGGAATGTGGGAGGAGACCGGAGTACCCGGAGAAGACCCACGCAGGCACGGGGAGAACATGCAAACTCCACCCAGGAAGGCCGGAGCCTGGACTCGATCTTGCGTCCTTAGTACTGGGAGGCGGATGTGCTAACCAGTCATCCACCGTGCCACCTTGTCCAATTTCAGTTTCATTTATTTGTTAGTTTTGGGGTTCTCACCAACGTCGTAGATGTTCCCTCTGGTGCCCCCCAGGAGGGTGGCGGTGCCCCCAAAGGGCACTTCGCGGTGGGAGGGGGACTTCATCTCCACGTAGCTGCTCTCGGTGTGCTTGCACGCCAGCCCCGGCGGGTCCCTGATTGTGGCGTAGGGGTTCTCGGTGTTGTTGCACATGGAGCCCTTGATGTAATCTGCCACAGCGGGGAGACGAGCACATTCAGTCACAGCAAGGATAAAGCGATGGTCGCTGGTGCGTAGCGGTACGAGCAGAAGAGTAATAAAACGGCTTGGCCTTCTTTAAAAAGTTACACTTGTTCTGCCTCGGCTGAATAATGACGACGTAAAGTAATCTGGCTCGAAAGAGGAGCGAGCGGATGACTCATCTCATCCATAACAGTCTCATCAGTCAGACTGAGGCCTCATTATGGACCACAGTAAAGGCTACTTCAGACCACTCGTCACACCCTTGGGTCTCTGGCAGCCACCAGCGGCCGCACAGTGTGGGAGACCAAATAATGCGTCGGGCAATTACCACTGGGATAAAACTGCAGCTCATCATGACCTTCTTCAAAAAGATTTCCACAGAAATCATAGAGATATGAGAAGATTGCGGTTGGTGTTGCACTCAAGTGGTCATAGGAACCATTTGGTCAAATTGAAGTGGAAGTCAAGTCAAAAATGTGCCCTCATTAGTCCAAAGTAAACACAATATTCTGAGTAATACTGTGATTGAGGAATATGAATTAAACAGAAAAAAAATCCTCTTGTTTTTATCTATCTCGGGCGGCCATTTTTTTATTTTATAATGACACTTGCTATCGACTGAAAATGACATCACTGCCTAAAGGCTCATCTTGCGAACGTCACATGACCAAACCCAGTCATGACCTGAGCCACTATGATGTCATTTTCAACTGAACGACAGCAAGTGGAAGCAAAAGACAAAATGGCAGCCCTGAGATAGACAAAAACCACTGACCTGTATATATGACTGGATAGCCGATAGCCCATACATGCCAGTGCAAGCCGATGAAGTCACAGAGCGGCCATGTTGTTACTCCCACCTCGCGAGCAGACTACTGTATAAACTATACGGGATACGTACAGATGAGACATATACACTCGTAGGCAGTTAGTATACTCACTATTTTTTAACAAGTAAAAAAATTAATAAATAAATACAAAAATTAACAAGTGGCGGTATGTGGACAGAAGTCCTCTTGTTTGTTTAATAAATTTAAAACACCATAAAACATTTTTGCTAAGTACTATCTCAAATATTCTCCAATTTTGATACTGTAAATGTACTGGATCGTATGCTGAGAAAAATATGGCGGTGGCCTCACAATCTCGAAAGTCTTGGCCTATCAGCTATCCAGTTATATATATATATATATATGTATATATATATGTATATATATATATATATATATATATATATATATATATATATATATATATATATATATATATATATATATATATATATATATATATATATATAACAGTGATAAAAACAGACGCAATATTAATCAGAATACTGGTATTAGACAAGTAGAGGGACAAAGAACCTATTACTGTTTAGAACATTTTCAACTTTGAAGGACAGGTCTTAATTATTAGTGCCAGGAAAAGTTAAACAAGACACACAGGCACACTCACACATACACACGTGCGATGATGCTGCAAATGAATTATTTACCTTTTCTGGAGCCTCTCAGAGCCTGCGTCTCCCCCTGTTGAACATCTGCTACAAAATGTCAAAACATGAAAGTCAGACGTTGCATAATTTACTCAACTTTTTAACTTTTTGTTTTGGCACAATGTAGTACTCCTTTTTCAGAATATATTTCAATGGGAATACTTTGTAAATTGCAAGTTATCACACGCCCATAACCTCCTCCAGTCAACAGAGGTCAAGATGGGATATTTTCAAAATCACGGAGAAGAGACTCTTCACAGGCCCCTCCATCAGCGAGAGCATTCATTCTAAGGCACATGGAGTGACACAGACGAAATCACAAAGCGCATATATCTTCATAGAGAAAAAGCACAAAGCACCACTGAACAAAAATGTCACAAGTCTACATCTCGTCTCAATTTGCACAAGTTAATTGTACCTTCTGCCATTTAGATGAAGACTTAAATTGCTCTGCCAGACACGATACGACGGATACGTCATCGGTACAGTATAGATCAGCTGTGTCCAAACTACGGCCCGGGGGCCATTTGCGGCCCGCCGTCCATTTTTCAGTGGCCCGCGGCATATGCTAAAAATGGCATTTGACTCAGTTCAAATAAATTAACAAAAACAAAAATGTTTGGAGATGGTCAAAGTAAGAAGGGAGGGTGTCGAAAGCTGCCATTAATTTTTAGTTTACTAAAACTAATGAAATAACTAAAACTAAAATTCCAAAAACAATTTCATTAACAAAATAAAAAAAAACGAAAATGCTTTTTAAAAAACAAAAACTAACAAACTACATTTTATGTTTACAAATCTAACTAAAACTAACCATAATTATAGAAAACGTGACCTTAATTTTAGTCTTTCGTAATTAATTTAATACACGAGCCTTTGGGGATGATTTTAAATGTGATTTTTTTAGTCGATTTATTTTGATATAAACCAGAACAATGACGTTTGAAAGTGTGTCACACAGAAGTGACGTCATCTGCAGCAGCCAATAGAAAAG
The DNA here is from genome assembly GCF_051991245.1 of Festucalex cinctus. Classification (NCBI taxonomy): domain Eukaryota; kingdom Metazoa; phylum Chordata; class Actinopteri; order Syngnathiformes; family Syngnathidae; genus Festucalex; species Festucalex cinctus. Next base: position 22,964,933 of record NC_135413.1, on the reverse strand, counting down.
CACCTTCAGATGACGTTGCTCCCATGGTGTTTTTTTTTAATATTGCGCACAAGTAATACACATAATAAAATAATAATACTGAAAATAACAAACTAAACTAAAACTAAGCATTTTTAAAATAACTAAACTACTACAAACTTACAGAACCACCCTGAAAACTAATAAAAACTAACTAAAATGAAAAATTCCAAAACTCTAATAACCCTACTGCCATATTAATAATTGTTTTATATACTGTAGCATTTTTCTAAATATGCAAAAGCACAAATAAATTATTTGTACAATTTTTAGGACTAAACACAATTTCTCTTTATAACATTATGTGGCCCTTGCGTCCTTCTGATTTTCTGCATGTGGCCCTCAAATGAAAAAGTTTGGACACCCCCGGTATAGGTAATTGAAAAATATACATTACCCAGTAGTTGTAGTAGCTAATGTTTCGACCAATAAAAGGGTAGAGTACGGTAAAAAAAAACAAAAAAAAAATTGACTACGGTAAAAACAATTATTATGACTTAACAGTAATTAATGACAATATAATCTGTGAAAAAAAATCAGCCATCTTTTTCCCCATTTTTTTGCCTCCACCTTGATGTACAAGAACTACTTTATTCCAAAGTGACATTTGAGTACCCTTCGGTAACATTGAATTTGACCTTTACAAGCAGTACATGCTCACTCACTGAAAAAATAAATAAATAAATGTTATATGCACAAAAAACTGCAAGAGCGCAGTGATCCTTTGTTTTTGTTGTGACGTAGTCACGCATGCTGACGGAATGTTCATGCCATCTGTTTTCACAGTTGACCGTTTTCAGCATTTGTTGTTTTCAAAACTTGCCACATTTTCTAATTTTTCAGTTTCAACCTCAAAAATGCACCTTAGAACAGAAAACTAAATTAGAATTCATAGCCAGCCACCTTAAAAGTTCGGATCAAGACAAGACCTTTGATGTCTTTAGTTCCCTTTACTCATCTTGAGTATGTTTTCTGACCGCTTACTTTTTCTCCCTACATTTGAAAACAGATATCCGTACATTCTACTTTGTCAAAACAGGCTCATTACTTTTTCCAACGTCCATGGCTGACAATGCGGGGGGAAAAAAAAGCAAGACACAAATAGACTGCGGTTCAAATCTTGATTGGGTGAGATCCGGCGGACATTTTAAGGCCGAGGGAAAAAACCCAAAACAAAACAGGGACAGCAGTCACATGAATAAATGTGAACCAGGGAGCACTAATGAGGATGGCAACAGATTGGGAGAATTGTTAGATGATATCGGTCTTATAAGACTAACACGTGGCGAATGCATTTTGCATTGTGACAGCCTAAAAAACCGCCAGCTTCCAACCACATTTTCCATCTAATAACTGTCACTAATGTAGCGTTTTTTGTTTGTCACTTCAGATTTGATAAACAATGGAATTGGGAACACATTGTTTTGCTCGCATAAAAGTTAATCGAGGTAAATTAGCATTGGTTTAAAAAAAACAAAAAACAAAAACATGTAACACATTAAAAGCGGGAAACTATTTTGTGTGGGAAGATTGTTTTCCCATTGTGTCAAGTTATAAAGGGTGTAAAACTGAGTGTGGGGAAAAACATTTTCATTTTTTTACTCTTGTACTCATTAAGTACGTTTCAGAGTCTTTACTTTTTTGATATATCAGTACTTCTTTTGTGACAATACTTTTTTGCCTATCAATCAGTACTTCTAGCTAAACTAACCATAAAAAGTGGCTTTGATGATTAGATTATATTTACTGTTTTTTTAGGGCTGAGTATGGATTCTAATTTCCATAATTGATTCGATTTTTGCCCGATTCGATTCACTTCAGTTCAATCCGATATTGATTAATTATGGAACCTCAATTCTTCTTAAATGTCAAGGACATGATTAAAAAAAAACTCCACAAATATTAAATTCCAAAGTAAATTTTGCGGAGGCAGTAACTGGCCAAATGATTTAGTTTATTAATAAAAGTAACACCTGTTCTAATCGCTTAAGTGTTATACCAACATTGACATCAGCAAATATTTTCATAATTCTACTTTAATAATTGCAACTATGAACTTAAAATCTTCTGAATTGTCTTAGAGTGCAATAAGAGGTCTTTCATAAATGTAAGAAAATACTTTTAAATTCATGTAAAACAGTAAATTTCACGAAAATAAGATAAAAAAAGGGCCTTTAATATTCTATTTTCTTAAGAATTTATGGGGAAAAAGGATATTTAAATAATACATGATTTTATGAATCGATATTGGGCCCAAAAAGGAAAATCGATTCGATATTATTTGATTTTTTAAACCCAGCCCTACTGTTTTGTCAAACATACACCAGACAATAAAACAGATTAGCATAGCAAGTGCTTGGTTAGCACATTGGTTATTTCCACATGAGCATATAACGAGTACATTTTCATATACTGTCTAAAATAAAATTAAACTTGAGCCCAAAGAGAGTACAGAGGGGAACATGATTTGTATATTCAATATATTCTATCTAAAATGTATTATTCTCCTGTGGACATGAAACTATTTCAGCAATTATGGATGTTTCTCTTAATCCACATTCCTCCAGAGTGCAGCAGCTGACCTGGCGTAAGCCATCGCAGAGGAATCCGACACGGGGTGAGAAGGCATACTAACGAGTTCTTTCTTGACCCGTGTTCTCCTCAACACCGCACCGCTCTTCTTCTACGACGCATATCAAATGAAAATGAGAGCAAAGGGTTTTTTTTTTCCAACAAGGAGCCTGTGGTTCATCTTCATTCACAGCAGGGAGGCCAGGCCGCCAGCGCGGGCCCGCTAAAGACACGCACGTCTCTGCCCTTGGGGCGGCGTCGCAAAGTCATGATGGATGAGCTTATTCGTGGGGAATGAGAGAGAGGAAAACTCACCCAGTTCGTTGAGGTTGCAGTAGGCTCTCCATTCGGAAGCGTTTCGGCTTTTCAGAGTGCTCGACTGCGAGGGGGGAGAAAGAACACGGGTTGTTTTTTTGATCTGAGTGCAACTTGTGTGGCGTGCGAGCGTACTTTGAGGGTCAGAGTGGCGTCCAGGTTGCTGGAGATGGTTGATACGACGTTGCACTGGGCCACGGTGTGGTAGCTGGGGTTGGAGAAGCACTGGCCGCCGCTGCTGCTGCTGCCGCTGCCGCTACTGCTGCTGCTGCTTGGATTGTGGTTGACCTCAGCTGCGCTCGTCTTTATGGCCACGGTGCTGCCACACTCTGACCATTTCAGAAATCATTTATACATGTAGACAGTTATATACAGTATGACAGATTCTTTTTTCCTCATCAAATCAGTCGAGGAACTCACTGGTCACACTGACGTTATCGATACATCAATTTTCTATGGTGCTTTTTAGGGCTGAATAATTTTCTTTTTTTTTTTTGTAATTTAACTCATTTGCTCACAAAAACGTATAAATACGTTCTATTTTAAGTGTCCCAAAGACGTATTTATACGTTTTTTGTTTTTTTTTAAATGCTAGAGCATACAAGGCTTTGATGCAGCCTCTCAACTGCGAAGAACAGTTGAAGAAATTGTCAATTTTACACAAACAGCCAGCAGGTGGCAGCAGAGCAAAGGCGATCAACCAGGGCCATGTTCAATTACTCAGAATTCAAAATAGATTTGTGAATAGTGAAAAAATGGCCAACAGGTGGCAGCAGAGTATTAGAGATCAGCTAGGGCCATGTTGCAACAAGCTCTTTTTGCCAGTGTTTTCACCAGGAATGTGAATATTGATAAAACGTAGCTATATTCTAATGCTAATTGTTGCAAAACAGAAACATATACTGTACTTTTTTTTTCCTGATGAAAGAAGAGACTTTAATCTTTCTTTTGGTAGGTTCCATGTTTTTATAGCAACAGAACACAATATTCTGTGGGACCTGCAAAATCAGTCAAAATCCAGTAAAACAGCCGGAAGTGAAGGGGATTGCTTCTGTAAAAATGGCTGGGAGTAAACGAGATAATGTGTGATCATTTTTTCAAGGTCCTCTTCCCTTGTATTTTTTATTTTTATTTTTTACCAAATACAAGCACTCAATTAATCTGTATTACAATAAACAATATTAGATTTATTATACATAAATGTTTTGGTTTTATAGGTTAGGTTTGTGCTAAAATAAAAGGCAAAACAACCATGAATTAATATTAGAGTCGGGCAAGTACCGTTACCAGTTATTGGTATTAGGATTATACCAAGCTTTATTTCAAGGTATTGGTACTCACAAATACTCTTTTGTGGCTGTTTACGATCAGGAACTATAAAATGGAAAAGTAAATTGCCATTGATTTCATACAATTTTAAGGAAAATGCCATGTTGGGACGTGTAGGTCTTTCTTTAAAATTATCTGTTATTGTTTTTTGGGGGGAAATTTTATGTATCAAAAGTATTAGTGGTATTGATAATCGGTACTTATACTGGGATCAGCCTGGAAAAAAGTGATATTGAACATCCCTAGCGGTTTATTTATACGTCACTTGTATCCTACTAAGGGGCGAATGTTAGCTATGCTTGTGAATGTTGATTTATCGTCAGGGTTCGTTCAAGGTCGCAACGTTCGGCAAACGCTATCTAAATGTCCGCCGAATAATTTAATGTTTTTTATTGTCGCAAGGAAATTTTGAACACGTTAAAAGCTTTCTTGTGACAACAAAAAAAATATTAAAACTGTTGGTGAATGTTGAACAACCCCTGGGGAGAAATCGACTTTAGCTAGCTTTGTAAACGTTCAACCTTCAGTGGTATACGAGCTTTATTGGGAGATTTTTTCTTACTGAACACATTGACTTGTAACAGTAAATTTTTCTTTATTGAATCTTAACAAGATGCATGATTTTGCCGGATGCTGGATTAGCGGAGGAAAACCCACGCAAAGCATGGGGGAGAACATACAAACCTGAGTAGGTGTACCTAATAAAGTGCCATTAAAAAAACAAGTGTGCTACTTTTTGAGTACAAGTGACGAAAAGAAGCACAGCAGTTCTCACCAGAGAGCGAATAGTCAGTGTTGGTCATCTGCATGGCTTGCGTGTACGACACGCTAGGCTGGATCTCGTGTCCTTTCTCCCGCTGCCTCTGTCTGTACCACACAAACAGGCTGAGCATGGCCATGATGATGAGGAGGAGGAAGATGATGCCCATGACGGCGCCTGCGGACTGGCGCTCCGAGCCGCGGGCCGGGCTAATCTTGGTGTAGGGGTTCAGCTCGTCCATCATGAGAGATGCTATACACAGGACATTGCAGAGTGGTTTGTGTTAAGGCAACGGCTGTCACATTTTTGGTGGCCTGCTAAAGCCACAGAGGTTTATAGAAGTAAAGTGTTGCATATTAGAGGGCTGTCACGATCAAATACGATTCATCAAATAAAAATGTATTTTGAATTTGTTTATTGCAAAATATTTTCTTCCTAATTACTAATTTATTAACCAAATATTGTTGCTTATTTGGTAGTGGTTAATGATAAAAAAACCCCCACAAACAACAATTAAGTAATATTACAAAATTTAGTTTGAGAAACAGGTTTGTAGTAGTTTTGGAATTTTCATTATAGTTAGCTTATTTTTTTCCCATTTTGAATGTTGTTTTTTAAATTTAGTTAGTTTTGCTTAGTTTTCAGAGTTAGTTTTCTTTAGGTTTTGTTTTTTGAAATTGTTTTATTTTAGTTTTTATTAGTTTTAGTATTTGTTTAATTTAAAATTTGCATATTTTTTTGCATGTAAGCTTAAAAAAAAAACATTGGAAGTTCAAAAGTCTTTAAGGTAGGTAGGTAGGTTCCATCCTTTCTTTTTCTTCTCAAGTGGATTTGTAGTGTGAATTCCTGTTGAGAAGTAATAAACATGGTTCTACTGTGATTATATATTTTTCATAAACATATTTTGCAAAAAAAAAAAAAAAAAAAAGAGTTGTATTTACTGCCAGTAGATGATGTCGCTTTTACATAGTAATCAGGTAAAAGACTAAAACTCCCAGATAACTGTTCGACCTTCCTTCTTCCGGTAAAAGGCCGTGCTGTAATACTAAAATAAATGCATTTAAAAATGAACTCCAAAGACGAAAACATAAATTTTCTCTATAACTATAGTTAGTTTTCATCAGTTTTGTAAACGTACGGTAAATTGTAGTTTCAGTTTTCTTTTTCCTGAAAATCATTTTCATTTTTATTTTATGTCATTAAAGTGACACAGAAAATTGAATTTCAAATCACTACTGCCACTTGTGGCCGGAAAATGAAATTGCATTTTCCCTTCTTCACATACATAACATCACATCCGCAGAGAGAGGGTGGGAAATTCGAACCTGAATTCTGTCTCAAAACTATTGGCCAGAACTTTCAGGAGTACCCATTGTGAACGGCTAAGGTGTTAATCTTGTAATTAGAAGATGTTTCAATCGTAAATGGTCAAATAAAAAGGCTATTGTAAAGATATTTATGGAAAAATTGTTACAGAGAGCAGCTTTAACTTTTTTTTTTTTAAATTTTAGTTGTAGTTTTGTTTTAGGTTATTTAATGAAAATAACTGCTCTGAAAGGGATAATAGTTTCATATACACTTCTGAGGTTGCTTCAAGTTCACCTGCCTAGCTAGCTAGTGGCTAGCAGCTAGCTAGTAGCTAGCGGGACAGACAGACAGACAGATAGATAGATAGATAGATAGATAGATAGATAGATAGATAGATAGATAGATAGATAGATAGATAGATAGATAGATAGATAGATAGATAGATAGATAGATAGATAGATAGATAGATAGATAGATAGATAGATAGATAGATAGATAGATAGATAGATAGATAGATAGATAGATAGATAGATAGATATTTTTTTTCCCTCTAAAAATTGATGATGATTTAGTAACTGATTTGGTAGATAGTATCATAGTATGGTGACCCCGGGCCAACGACGTGGTTGCTATGAAAATAAGTTTGACACAACTGTGTTTTTGATAATGATCCAGTGAGAGAGCCTCACTCATCTGCTCACCTTGATCACAGCGGATCCCTTTATATCCCAGGCTGCAGTAGCATGTCCCGGTCACGTAGTCACAGGTAGCATTGTTCAGACACTCACACAGCTGCTGACAGCCGTATCCGAATGTACCGGCATGACACTCTGCATGGTGGAGAGGTGCATTACTGCAAAATTAAAGCACTGAGAGAGCGTCTGTATGAAAAATTATTTATAGCACGCCTCTTATTCTCATCCACTGGGCAATTTTTTTGCACACAGCTAAATGTGGCGGGCCTACTAAACTCTGCTCGCAACCGGTCCCGATGAAGCCGGTTCGACACGCACACAGGCCCGTGATGTGGTCGCACTCGGCGCCGTTCTGGCAGCGACACACTTCGGAACAATCCCTGCCGTAGAAGCCTGAGGGACAGCCTGGGATGGACGCGTGAAATGTTGGCAACGGAGAAGAGACGGGAAGACAATGTTGAGACGAGAGCCAAGGTCATTTTGCAAGGCAACAGCAAAATCAATAGCATTCAAAGTCTGTGCCGCATGCACAATAAGGGACAACACGAATGACATCAAATATTTCCTGCAGCAATAGAATATGCTTTCATGTAGATTATGAAGCAATGACAGTATATAAGGAACATATTTTGGCACCGTTGAAGACATAATGACATTTATGTACACTGGAAATTCAAATGAGTCACACTAACTTGGATGAACTACACAACTGCTGCTTCGAACATGTATTAATTTTTATGTTGCCTTCAACTCGAATCTGAATGATAAAGTAGCTTCCAGCATCTGCCCAGATGTTTCTAGAGTCTGCCTTTGGTGCAGTTCAGCCACACAACCTCTAGGTGACAGTGTGCGTTTGCTCAAGGACTCACGCTGCGTGCAGTAGAGACCCGTCCAGCCAGGTCCGCACCGACATTCCCCATCGTAGGCGCTGCATTGAGCTCCATTGTGGCAGTTACACGAGTTGAGACAATCGGGGCCCCAGCGGTCCGCGGGACATGCTGCACACAACAGAGACATAAGCCAAACATGAGGCGCAACGGTGGGACATTTTTATATCATGATTACACACGTGCCAAACTATAAAATGGACAGCTGACACAGATCCGTGCAGAATATTAATTGCGAGCTCTTCGCTCAACCACTCTATTATTTGCAATATAATGAACACATCGGACTAAATTGCCTAAAGCTTAATAACATCTATTCGAAATTATTTCTACTACAACAGAGTAGTCGCATAATGACAATCCTCCAAAAACATTGACTGTGGCAAGCAACATTTAAGACAAAATAAGATGTGAAGACATTCAAATGATGAAGAGTGGTGCAAAAGGTTAAGTTAGTAAATGAGACCAAAGTATAATAGAGGGCGGACATACCCTGAGAGCAGTCGTGCCCGATCCAACCAGGGAAGCACTGGCAGGATCCATCAATGGGGTTACAGGTACCGTTGTTGGTGCAGCGGCAAATTTCCGCGCAGGCCCTTCCATACCTGCCGCTGGGACAGACTGAAAACAAAACAAAACAAAAAACAGATTACAACTAATCTGATCATACCTGGCAAACAAAAATTGTAAACCTGGAAATGGGGTCAGAGTCTAACTTTTGCAAAAAGGCACTACTTTCTAATTCATTAGCAATATAAAGTGTGCAATACTGAGCAAATGAAATTGTGCAAATGATGCAGTGACTGGGTAATAATGACACTACAGAGATGTGAAAATTGGCAAAAGTGTCACTGAAATCATGGCAAAATTGATTTGACAATAAAATAGCTATTGACCTTGCATACATGCAGCAAATGTCATTCAAATCCTTTAGGTTATAATAAAACTAACCTTAAACATTTCTTGACAATAACATGTTATATTTGACCTCACTAGTCTAAACATGAGATTCTGATTAATATTGCATTTTGAAATATGATTTATACAGCACAATCCAGCCATTTTTATCCATCTTGGGGTGGCCATTTTGTCACTTGCTGTTGACTGAAGATGACATCACAGTTGCTCAGGGCTCAGGCAACGGCCAATCACAGCTCACCTGTTTTCTGAATCTGAGCTCTGATTGGTTGTTACCTGAGTAACTGTGATGTCATTTTTAGTCGATATCGCAAAATGGCTGCCTTCTGATATTGATAGAAACTACTGGATTTTACTGCTTAACTAATATTCTACTAATGCAATATTAAACAGAATACCATACTTAGACTAGCAGGGCTGCGTATAAAATATTATTGTCCAGAACATTTTTTTTTAGTTTTTTTTGGCTTGACTTCCACTTTGTTTGCAAAGATCACTAGTTAGCACATCCGTCTCAGATAAAAAAAATTAAAAAAAAGACTAAAATGTACTTTATAAACTGGACTATTAGTTATAAGAAAGTTTGAAATTTCCCCAAAATAGGATATTGAAATCCATATTGAAATCACAGATACAGAATATGCTACAAGTAATAAAATAAAACTGATGATATTGGGAGCGACTCAGCAGAAATAAGCAACGGTGAAAATGCAGTATGACATTGGCTAATGAGAAGGATGGCAGTGTTTATTTGAGTGGACATGAAGTGATGCGCTTAGATAAAAAAAAAAAAAAAAAAGTCAATCACCGCCTCCCGTGGCACAATTGCCCCATTTTCACCAACCCGAGCGGAATGACTGATGCGCCACAGTATTAAAATAGACCATGTACACAGACCACTGGATACATTTTTCATGAAATTAATATTTCAGCGTTCCCTGGCACTCTTCAATAAAAGATAGCGCTTGCAATGAAACCTCCATTGTACTTTATTGTTGGGCAGCGGGACAAATTAGGCCCAGATGCTCCTCACCATCAGGATGAGGGAACCGCAGCAACAGGACACGCGGCACATCTAAGCTCCGTCATAAAGAGAATAACTCAGCAACATCACATAAGGTGGCTGCTATACTTATTTTATTTTATTTTTTTTATCTGGGCTGATTTTAATGATTTCATTTCAACAGCCTTTCCGCTCTTGTCGAGACCCCTTTCATGCTCCTTCGAGCAGGCTGTCATTAATGCCAGGAGGTTAGCTCCGCTGTTCGGCTGCTTGTGGGGATTGGAGCCTCATCACACCAGGAGAGCTTCATTAGGCTCTGCCTGGCAGGACGGAGGACGAGCGCTGACGCAAACAAGCGCCCGACGCGACGACTTGTTTTCGCCACCGTCATCCCTCGTCGCCACGCACCTGCTCGCCGTTTCATTCCCGTTCAGACAAATTACAGCTTCCGCACCGCTTTCTTCATTGTGTTAAACTTTGATTGGATGATACATTTCTCCAAGTCATGAAAGAGAATTTAAAAAAACTACCAGCGTTTCTGTACTTTATCAAAAGTTTCAAAATTATTAGATGTCAAATCTAAAATATGAAAGTGTCTCAACTAGTTAGGTTCAAGTATTTGGACGATGATGTTTTGCAATAATGCAAAAGCAAAGTGAGGAATGTCACATGATAGTAGTGGTATGAAGAGATTTGGATTAAATCAGATTAATGCCCATTGAAGACCAAGGCACCAAATGCACAATCCAAAATTTGGAGACCCTCAAAATGGTGGTGCTCTGCATAGTATTGGCCCGTACACTTCCACATTGGTCTCAAATAATGTAAAAGTAAATTCAGTCATTCAAAGCCGTCACCGTCATAAAACCTTTACTATCATAAAATAAAACGATCCATCCATCTATTCATTTTCCATACTAAAGAACTGAAGACGATCCTGCTTTGCGTCACAGTTTAGACTTGTCACCAGTCATATACAGTCATGTCCATAAATATTGGGACATCTACACATTTGACCCGAAACGCCACTGCAGTAGATTTGAAATGAAACACACAAGATGTGCTTTAACTGCAGACTTGAAGCTTTAATTTGAGGGTTTCACTATTTGCATCTAAATCAGGTAAACAGTGTATGAGATACAACAGGGTGCCTCCCACATGGTTCTGATGTATTGATTGAGGATGTGACTGCAGGGTGAATTCAGATTTTTTTTTTTTCGGGCAGTACTACTACTCATGTTCAACCAAATACTTCTGAACTCATTGGATGGCGCTTCACAATGTAGATGGACAATAACCCAAAGCATATTGTGTTAAGGCAAAAAAAGTGGAATGTCTTGCAATTGCAAAGTCAATCACCTGACCTGAATCCCATTGAGCATGCATTTCCCTTGCTGACGGCAAAATTGAAGAGAATGCCCGAAGAACAAGCAGGAACTTAACACAGTTGCAGTTGAGGCTCGGCAGATCATCACTGGGGATGAAATCCACCGTCTGCTGATTCCTATGCGTCACAATTGACTGCAAAGTTTGATTTATGATTGTAAATTTGCCCCATTACTTTTGTTAAAAAAATGGGGACATAACAGTGTATATACTATACAAACTGTTGCAATTCCTGCACCATTCACCTGATTGCATTTAAGGAAAACAAAAAAAAAAGAAAAACAGAATGTGTTAATGTCCCAATATTTATGATTTAGGAGCATCAGGCGAGTCAACTTTTTAAATCAAAATTAATCGCATGGCTTCAATAGTTAACTCAGGATTAATCACAAATTTTATATCTGTTCTAAATGTACAATAAAATGTACAATATTTTTCCCCTTAAGGTTTCATACTCTAGTTAACATAAAAGTGGAAAAAATGTTAAACTGATAGAAATATGGTTGTATCTTTTAGCCATTGATACAGTAATTTCAAAATAATTCATAAAATTGACTTTAAATGAAAAAGATCTACTGTAAAAAATGAGTGTGATATTGATTTGTGTTGATGTCATTTTTTTCTGCCACTAGGTGGCATGATTGCATTTATAAGATGGTGTCAGCTTTTTTTCTTTTCTTTCATTTTTCTTTTCATAGCTATCGAAACTTTAACATTAAGTAATATTGACATTTTTAACTTTGTAAAATACAACTTGACCCCAGTCTCCACAAATATGTGCATTATTATAAAATTTATTACAGCTAAATTTTGACGTGGACATGTCTGGTGCGTTGTGACAGCATTTCCCCCAGTACAAGCTTTCCAAGTAAGGGGTGGTTTTAATAGCACGTTTACAAAAATTAGTGGCGATAAAGGAACTTTAAATTAACTCAAAATGAATGCACTAATTTTGACACCCCTATTTTTTTTTTATTTAAAATCAATTGCAGTGGTGTGTAAAGGCATTCTTATGGCTTTGTCATTGTAGCATTTAATGTGTTTCTGCAATCCATGTTGACCAGGTAGTGCAAATTTTTTGAAAGTCATAATTTGCCAATAGTAAAAGAAAAAAAAAGTGTCACAGTGAATACATTTGTCAGTAAGGGACAAAGTTAAGGGACGCAGAGAGAGGAACACTTGCCTTGGCTGCACAAAGGGCCCGAGTAGCCGGACAGACACTCGCAGTGGCCAGTTACGTGGTGGCATGGTCCCGTGCTGTGAACACACCGCGGGCATGATTGGCTGCAGCGGTGCCCGTAAAAGCCTGGAGAGCATGCTGCAGTGACAAAGCATGATGGGGGAAAGGACGAGAAATTCAAGTTAACAGTGGGAAGAAAAAGATACGGAATTCATAATCACGCAAAACGTCATGTCAAGAGTGATCAAGGGAGTGCAGAAAAATCTGATCTGGAAGTATTAAAGCATAAGCGACACAAGAGAGACAGAAAAGGGAGGAAGACATCAGAAAAGGAGTCTTCAATGCAATAATTCCCATGCCTTGTGCTGCACGGAGTGTACTGTAATAGTTATGAGAGTTGTGAACATTTCATGTACGCTATGTCTCACAGACGCTTATCTGTAAAAGTCTGCACGATTGTATTGAAGGATTAGGAACCTTTAAGGTAACCAAAAGGTGATGTCGGGATGTGGGAGATGATCAAACAAAAAACTATGCAAAGAGACAGAAAGTTACATGAAAAATTGTTAGGTTGAAGCGGAACTAAATATTTGGGGCCATTTACTTCAAACAATACTTGTTCTATTCAATCATAGCCTTAATGGCACTTATTTTTAAAGGCAAACTTGACTCATTGAACAATTTTCAGCAGTGAAAAGCTAATATTTTGTCCAGAATGAATTTGATGACTTCATTATTTTTTATGTACAATTAATACCTTTTAAAAAGTAATTTTTCCACTTGCTACCTGTTTTCTGGGTTTGGTCAGTAAACTGGGCCATGATTGGTCGTTACCTACTTCCTCAGCACAGGTGATGTCATCATCAGTCGACACCAAGTACAAAAAATTGCTTTTTAAACGTACTAATTGTACATGCTGCGATTGGCTGGCAACCAGTCCAGGGTGTACCCCACCTACTGCCCAAAGCCAGCTGAGATAGGCTCCAGCACCCCCCACGACCCTTGTGAGGAATAAGCGGTCAAGAAAATGGATGGATGGATAATTGTTCATGAAAAATAACGAAGTTACCACATTAATGAGAGACAAAATATTAACTTTTTACTGCTGAAAATGGCTCAATGAGTCAAGTTTCCCTTTAAGGTCTTCAAATACACTTTTAAAAGAATACAAACACGTTTAAAAACATGATTTAGTGAAAGAGTGCAATAGTAATAGATAAGACAAACATATGGCTCAAAATTCCGTTTTTTTTTTTTTTCATAAACTAACAAAGTTATCTCAAAACAAACCAACAATCATGCCCAAAAATGTACATTATAAAATTAATCTACAGCACTCACTTTCTGTAGACTTAAAAAGCACTATTCAGATGATTTGGAAGTGGAAAATGTTTGTCTACTTCCTGTTTACAGTCTTCTTCTATTAAATTTACATAGTGTAAAACAATAATGCGCCGCCATCTCATGGCCAACAGTGGTATTACATGAAAATGAATAAGGCTAAGACCAAAATATACTTATAACTGTACAAAAAAAGAAGAAGAAAACAACTGTGAAAAAGCAGCCCCACAAAACCCAGAAACCACGTCGCTGGGAGGTTTACTTTACTGTTGTTCTAAAATGACTTTTAGAAGAATTATTGATCATTGCCTGGAGGACTGTCTTCATTTGAGTTAAGAAGCGGCAACATAATGCACCACCGGAGAGGTACGTTATTCTTCTTCTGTTCACACAAACACATTAGACACAGCTTGTTTTGACCTGTCGCTAACACTCAGCTACAATTGATGTTTACAGGCCGGTGAGTGCAAATTCACTTCCAATCAGTGAGCTCATCACTTGAGAGCGGCTACAGAGCGACCAAGACGTGTTCACAAAGCAGAGGTGACACTCGCTGTGTGATGAGTGCTGTGCTAGGCCTGCGCGCGTCCCACTGTGAGCTGGCCGTGAAAAGGCAGGTGAGAGGTCAGTGGGGGTGCTGCCAGGGCGGGGGTCACTCTGATTGAACGACGGGCGTCTCAAGTGCTGCCTCTCAGCTGGCTCACCCTCCAAATGTTTTTCCAAGGTTGTACAAAGGTCAATATTTATGATAAGTAAATATTTAGATGCTATTTGGACATAATGGTGAAGCCAGTGAAGAGCCAAATTCGTAGTTCTTCCAGATATGAGTTGTCGTTGAGCAGATAGAAAACAATTATGGGGGGCGGGGGGAGGCTTCAAAGCTGTTTAATGGCACTCCCAGTAGATGTTTACTGTCAAACTAAACATAAAATATTGAGAATTACATGTTGTGTATTTAAAACAATCACATAAGTTTGTCTTTTAAGTCTGCTAGCTTAATGCTAACACATATTGGGAAAAGCTAGTCGCAGTTTAATGATTAGCATCTATGTGGCGGTGTGATAAGCAAGCAGACGTTTGAACACAAACGGTGAATCAACACAGGTAGACAGGACAATATAACAATATTGAAAGCATATACTTTTTATTCTCGAAAAACGACTATTACTGGAGTTACTGTGTCACAGTAGTTGTGGAAGTCTTCTTTGTTTGTGTCTGCATGACTGAATTATTCTGAGACACGGTGGTCAAGTCATACACAACTTAAAGAGCCACTTTGAACTTATGATGTACAAACTTCAATTGAATTGAATAATAAATGTTATGTATGGTTTTACAAAATACACTATTATAGTATGATGATGCAGTTATCTCTACAACTGCAATGAGAAAAGTTTTATTTTCACTTCAAGAGGTCATTGAAATCAGTTATAATTATCTGATAGCTTAAGTTTGAAGTTACATAACCATTTTTTTTAATATGTTCCCCATGCCCCCGGCCAGTGAAAGATTTAGAATATTATTCATCAACTAAAATGTGTGACAAATTCTCCTTTTTCCTCAGCGAGATAAAATCCTTAAAATCTTTCTTGAAGATTTATCTAACAACTGAATCATCTAAATATGTTTATGTAATTGATAAGAACATTAATCAACATTTAATGTTTAATCATGTCTTTGTGATGAAAAGCATCACTTGTGTCATCCTCCACAATTTATATATTAGCGTCTGGCTCTGCTGTTGTCACTGTCATTTGCTGACATTTGCTGCTATGAAAAAGGTTGAAACTTTTTGTAGTTTGGGAAAAAATGTTTGATTTCATCTCACCTTCTCCGGTTTCCCACTCCAATCGAGTAATCCGTTTCATGTGAGTTACAACCGCACAGCGCCAACAAGTTAATTTTGCCGTCTCCCTGAATCACGTCTGAACATGTGCAGTACGAGCATCAAAACGACCATGATGGAATATACATTTTAATGTGCTTTTAACTTTATAATTGGTTTTTCGTGATACATTTGGTGGGACGGTGGAAGCCTTGTTTGTCTAATGCAGTGCTTCTCAAATAGGTAAAAAAAAACAAAAAAACAAAAAAAACATTTTATTTATTTATTCATTTTGCATACTAGAATAAAGTGTAATTGCACATCCACTACAGTAGGTGGCAGTGGCAGTCTCATTGTCAGAGTGCAGACGAGTATTAGTTGATCTGCAGAGTTGAACTAATAACAATTTTATTGACAAATTTTATTATTTATGGTCACTGTGGAGAGTTTTTTTTTGTGTGTGGGGGAGGCTAAAATGTTTTCTTCTTCTTGGGTGGGGATGCAGAACAAAAAATTATTGAGAAGCATTGAATTTGGTCCTTACTCAATCTGGTGAAAAAACAAACCTGATATGGGATTACAGATCGGAACTGAACTAGACTGCCTGTTGATAATGTAGCTTCAGAGTCCTCCTAATTAACTCATTTGCTCTCAAAACCGTATAAATACGTTCTATTTTAAATGTTACCATGCTCCCGGAGAGTATTTATACGTTTTTTTTATTTTTTATTTTTTATTTTTTTAAATGTTTTATGATAGAGCATACAGAAGGCTTTGATGGAGCCTCTGAACTGAAGAGAATGCTCGAAGCAATGGTAGTTATTACAAAAACGGCCAGCAGGTGGCAGCAGAGTATAAGAGATCAACCAGGGCTATGTTGCAAAAAGCTTTTTTCCTCCACTGTTTTAAACAGATTTGTGAATAATGATGAAATTTAGCTATATTCTAATGCCAATTGCTACAAAACAGAAACAGATAGAAATGTACTCTTTTTTTTTTTTTCCTGATGAAAGAAGAGACTAATTTTTCTTTTGATAGGTTCCATGTTTGTTTTGTTTGTTTGTTTTTTTCATAGCAATAGAACACATTCTGTGGGCCTTGCAAAATCAGTCAAAATCCAGTAAAACAGCCGGGAGCAAAGGAGGCTACTTCTGTGAAAATGGCTGGGGGTGATGTCCCAAGACCTCCATCAAACACAAAGGCCAACCTGCACTGCTGACCACTGAGCTGCGTGGAAGTCAACGGTTTCGTAACTTTGGATCAAGCGTTTGCGGATTCCACTCACTTCTTTTGCAGGAAGTCCCTCTGAATCCAGGTGCGCACACACACGTTCCATCCTCAGGAGAGCAGGAACCGCCATTCTGACACGGGCAGCTGAGTGAACAGTTGTTGCCCCAGTAGCCTTGCGGGCACACGTTGTCACAATGGATTCCTGCAGGCACATGACAAGGACACCTATGAAAGTGTACGCACGATAAGAAGGATAAGAATCCTGCAGTAACACCACGCGAGATGTCCCTCTATGTCATATCACAGCAGATCTGCCGAGGGACATTTACTCAGCACGGATCCTCGATTGATTTCCACCCAGAAAGAAGAGGATGTTTTTTTTTTTTCTTTTTAAACTCCAGCCCATCTTTTCACACTCCCCCTGTTCTTCCTGAACGTACTTTATTTTTGATCTGACGAGGGCGCCATGCCAGTGCGCCGGGCTGATTAACAGGGCTACCTCTCGGGAGAGCGCCAGCTTGTCTGCCATTCTCTTTCAGCGGAGCCGGTTTAGAGTACAGTACGGAAAAAAAAAGGAAACGCTCGAGCTACATGGGCAGAGTGTGGGAAGTGTCACTGCACGTCGGAATCATCTCCAAGCGGCAAAGGAGAAAACGTTGCATCCATACGGCGGCTTCTCGCCGCGCGTGCAGATCTATTAGCACATCCGTCGGAGCGGCGCCTTTTCTCTCAAGCATGCCGGCGCCTTTGAAAAACTGAGGGCCAAAGTCACATGTGCTGTATACGCATGCAGGTTCTTAAGTCATATTACGGTGCTACTTGCACGCATGTAATGTGATGCACTGCGCACTCTGCGTCTTTTCAAGCACCTGCCTTTATCTTTACGCCTCGTTTGAAATTTCCTTTGAGTGAGGATATAGCGTAGCCATTAAAACAGAGTTACCTTTGAATTAGACCGGCAGCAAACTCTGGGGACTATCGTTTGTCATTTCATACAATAACATTAGCACATTTAAGGTTGACTGTGAAGGAGCAGAGAGGATCGGAAATATTGGTGTTGATGAACAGTCCATTTCAAAAGAAGGATAAAACTCGTTTGTGCAAACCGAGGATGAAAAACTGCAAGGCTTTTGCGGTGTTGAAAATGAATGCCGACAGAGTTTGATATAATGGTGGCAAACGAAGGTGCTTTGGTTGCCTGGTGAGCCACAAGAAGAAAAGACCAAGTTCAAGTGTCTTCAAAAGGAGCTGCAAAGCAACCAGAGGTCTCGCCATCCAATTTGTTCAAGGTGAGAAGGGAAAAGCAAAAACACTCTTTCTGGCTTTAACGCGCAGTCCGTGTAAACACTCAAATTAGCCGCAAAAGGAGGAGAAACTCGACAGAAATGAAGTGCGGTGAAGTACTACATGAACTAGAATAGAAGATCCAAATTTAAGTGTGAGAGAGCTGTACGAGTTGGGTGAATTTGGTTGTTTGATTTGTGTTAGGTGCACAACTATGTATCATATTCCTCCAGTGTGTTACCCACACAAATTATTTATCATAATCACATACACTTTTAATACAATGATGACCATTTTACTGTATATGAGTAGTGCAGGATTGTTGGCGTATGGTCTATTAAACTACTTTAGAATAATGGAATAGCATTACCAATATTTTCAAAGAACTTTGAAACATTATTATTATTACTTTCCCCCCTTGTCAGTGCTCCACACAGCAAGTCACTCAGTTGATATGGTTGGCACAGTTTTTACATTGGACACCTTTTCCTGACAACACAAACCCCCAACAGTGTTTTCTAATAATTTCACATCCAATTTAATTCAATTTCAGTACTGTACACAAACACTCTAAAATCAGTTGGGTCAAAAGTAACCCAATTTGGGACAGTAAGGGTCCGACCCACAAATTGGGTCAATTTCACCCAACGTTCTGGGTTCTTTTTGGGTTGAGTTTTGGAGTTTTGATCCAAATTGGGTTATTTTTGACTCAATTTTTTTTCCCCCCATTTTTTAGTGTGAACAAAACTGTTAAAAATGGTAATCAGCTTTAGCACTGCAGGCGGCCCAAATCAAATGTTCAACCAAATCTGCTGTTTCAAATAAGTTAATAATGAACCCAACCTCTGGTAAAAAATAAATAAATAAATAAATAAATAACCCAATCTACCCAAAATCCACACCGACCCAGAAAGTGGGTAAGGAAAACAAGCCAGCATTTTTCAGTTTATAAGAAACAAGTATAACTTTTAGGCTATTCATTACTGAAAATGGAAAATAAAATGTTCAACTTTACTTATACTTTCTCCCTCTTACCTTGATAAGGTTAGGTAGGCTACAGAAGACGGTTTTCAATTAGTTCATTAATACTTGATGAAGCTTTAATAAACTGTTATCAGTTGTGAAGTAAGAACAGCGAGAGCGACCTACTTCTTGCCAGATAGCGAGTTCACATTTAGCTTTATTGCTGTGGTCCTTTGCTGGGTATTAATATTAGTAGCTCAATATTAAATAATGATTTGTCACCATAGAAAATGACTCCCTTTTGCCAAGAATGGCTGGGAGATGACAGGGGCGGAGCTATGTGGTGGCCAATGACCCACACGACGAGAACTTATCGAATAGTTTTAAATATAGACCGGAATATTGATGTTCCTGCAAGTACAAGTACATTAGGATCTCTATTGTTTGAACATATAGGCAGCTGACTTCATCTCAGATTGACTCCCGTGACCATAACGTCCCCCTCCGCGCACCTCCTCTCAGAGAGCCCATTATGGAGGTTCTCTGACTTCAAGTGTGCACGAACGCGTGTTTGTCCGACCCGCTGGGCATCTCCCTGGCCCCTGCACCCCCGTGACTCAATTAAGGCAGACAGATGGTCCCGACCGGTGCAGGATTCAGAGCAGAGAGGTCCGTTCGTGCAGATAATAAAAGCCACAGTTTCCCCAGAATAAATGCCCCGAGCTCAGGAGGCCGAGCGCGCACTTAACCCTTCTTGCTGAATCTATTCCTTCCATGAGTGCATCTCTCCACCCACGCTGGAGGACCCCCGCGTACACACCACCCACACCCCCTATCTCAAATTTGACTTTCTGATGCAACATTTTAGTTTCAAGCATACACTTGTTTTTGGCGACACATTTTCGAGTCACAGCTCAGAAAACGTTTTAAAATAACATTATGGCAGCCATATCATTACTGTATGCACTGCTGTACAACCGACATTTCACATTATGGCACATGGAGAACAGAAATGAGCTACATTATGTTGTTGTTAGTTTATTTATATAATTTCGAGACTTGCACAGTCACCCAATCCTCAATGTGTTAATTATTTGGGTTTCTGCTCATTGATCTTAACTTTACTTTACTTTTAGGGCTGATCAAAATTCAGTATATATTTTAGATATTGATTAGGGCTGTCAAAATTAAAACAATAACTCTGAAGATGAATTGAAATTCTTTAAAGTGTTAACTCAGTTTTATTGATTGACTGTACGACCTGTTATGGCCTATAACCTGCAGATAAACTTGGGCAAAGACTGACTATTAGTAGTTTTACTTTCAGTTTTACTTGCGGACGTTTGGTGGAAAAATCTCTTTTCACAGCCAAATTCTAATAGCATAGGAATTTTATACGAGGATCAAAGTGATGATTTTACATTAACTCATTTGCTCCCAAAAACGTATAAATACGGTCTATTTAAAATATTACCATGCTCCCAAAGACGTATTTATACGTTTTTTTTTTGTTTTTTTTGTTTTTTTATGCTAGAGCAGAAAGAGGCTTTGATCCAGCCTATGAACTGAAGAGAATGCTTGAAGCAATGGTAGCTATTACAAAAACGGCCAGTAAATGGCAGCAGAGTATAAGAGATAAACCAGGGCCATGTTTTTTCCCACTGTTTTAAACAGATTTGTGAAAACTGATGAAACTTAACTCTCTTCGAATGCTAATTGCTGCAAAATGGAAACAGATAGAAACATACTTTTTTTTCTGATGAAAGAAGAGAGTTTAATCTTTCTTTTGATAAGTTCCATGTTTTTATAGTAATAGAACACAATATTCTGTGGGCATTGCGAAATCAGTCAAAATCCAGTATAACAGCTGGGAGTGAAGGGGGTTGCTTCAGTGAAAATGGCTGCGAGTGAATGAGTTAATTTTACGATTTCTAAAATAAATAAATAAAAAAATAAAATAAAAAACATCTGTTACTGTACACATTTTGTAGACAAAAAGTAGAAGCAGAAGAAAAATGTTAGTAATTGTGATTAATTACAGAAAAATGTGCGAGAATTAGTTAAAATATTAATATATACTACCGATATATATTTATTCATATAGTGTCTAGATAAGCTCAATGCAGAAGTGCAGCCAATTATTGTTTCAAAAACATGAAAAGTTGAAGTGATAAAGCCATTGAATCTGTTAGTATGACTTACTGACTTTATTTTTGTGCCACACTTGTTTTGTTGAATATTGTGAAGTTGTCATTGTAAATGCTAAAAAACTGCAAGCCAAAGTATTTACAAGAAAACACTCTAATTAAAAACTGTTTTATATTCATTCATGATTGGTTTGACTTTACTTTAGCGTAAGCCAAACTTAACAAGTCTAAAATGTCTAGAATGAATCTGATATTGTAGTGCAGTGTAGTTTTGTTGAAAAAAAGTAAAAAATAATAAATAAAAAATACATGGGAAGAGGACTGTAAAAAATATAATCGTATAGTGAATCACAATCACAATATTGAGGGGGAATTTTAAAAAAAAATTACTTTACAAAATTGTCACAGAGAGCTACAAACAACTCCCAAGTGATGCAGTCAAATTGTAAACCAACCAAAATAGTAGACGGATCCATCCATGCCATAAAAGCTGATGCCTTATTATCTTAATAAAGAGAACAAAAACGGCACTGGAATTTAACAAGCTGGATTAGGTGAGCACAAATAAATGCACGGCAAGTTGTGTTAAAAGTTTGCTGGCGCATTTTACTTTGGATAATAGATTCCGCCTCCAAATATTTATCCGCTGGGGTCAGCAGGTTGCGTGGATGTAATACAACACCGTTGTATGCCAGCTAGTTTGCCAGTTGCAGCGCTAATTTAGGGCTTACTTTACAACATCTCTCCTGCTGGCTGAGTGGCAAAAACAAATTGGACATTTAATTAACGCCACACAGCTTAGACATCGTGTGTAAACATGCATTACAAACTCACACCAGACGTCATATTTGTCATCTTTGTGAATTTGATGTCTGTCTAGCTTCCGGTGACTTTCAGCTTTGAAGGTAGAAAATGAATATTCATGCTCTCTGAGGGAGAGATAATCCCCCGCCCCAACCATATTATACAAAAATAAGGACCAACCTGTCCAGCCTGGGTGGCAGCGGCAGTAGCCGCTCACTGGGTCGCAGCTGTCCGCATGACTGCAGTCACAGCGCTCCCTGCACTCCAGTCCAAAAGTGCCATCCTGAGCAAAAAAACCCCAAAACAAACCCTCATTAAGCCTTGTTCAACAATTTAACACCATGCTGGGTTCAAGGTCACGAAGATATTAGCAATATCCTCTTAGTTTACTTTCAAACTTACTGGGCAGGGCTCATTGCAGTGCTCGCCCCTCCATCCCGGAGAACATGTACAGGTGCCATCGACCGGGTCACAGGCGGCATCGTTGGCGCACAAGCAAGACTGATTACAGCCAAGACCCCAAAGATCACTGGAGCACAGGATGGAGCAGTCCACCCCCTGCCAGCCTGGTGGAAGATGGAGCAGAGAAACATTAAATACAGTACAAGGAATTATGGATAATGCCGTGATTTAGTCAAAATTGCCTCAGTAATCATGTTCATTCAGTCTATATATCGTTCAAAGAAGCTTTTAAGGGATATTGCTCATTTGATTGCACTCATACAAATTATCCATCCATCCATTTTCTTTAACCGCTTATTCCTCACAAGGGTCGCGGGGGTGCTGGAGCCTATCACAGCAGGCAGTAGGCGGGACACCCTGAACTGGTTGCCGGCCAACTAGGTCATACAAATGAGAAACCATTAATTGCAATATATAGCGCTTTTCTATAGCGTTTGTCCTTATGAAGGTAAAAGGTAAACTTGAACCCATCCGAGATGACTTTGGGTGAGAGGTGAGGTGCACCCTGGATTGGTCGCCAGTCAATCATAGGGCACATACTGGATAGACAAACAATAATTCACATTCACATTGTAACCTAGCGCTACTGGGGGGCCACATTTGCATTCATGCCTGCAAAATCCCCCCTTTTAATATTTCATTTTTCACAATATATTTCTCAATACATGTAGAAAAGATCCACTATTGTAACACAGAAAGAAAGGGTTGAAGCAAGCAACAAAATGACCGCTTATTGTTTTTGTTTTTTTTCCCCCAGCACAAAGGGCTGTCTTGCACAAAAATTAATCTTTATCCAAAAAAAAATATTCAAGGATGGCACAAAAATGCTGAAAAGAAAACCAACTCAGTGCAAGAACTCATTTTGTGCAAAATCCCCCCCCCGCAAATTTTTGAGGTACTTTGTCCTGCATATCATTTAAAACCTGTCAAATGTATTTATTGTCTGCCATCTATTGGTGAGTGATGTTATGACAACTTAAACTTCTCAGATTTCTTTTTCTTTTTTTCCCTCAATATTTTTTAATATACTGTAGATATTCCCCACAAATTCCATTTTTTTTAAAGAAAACTTATATTAAATATTCATTAGCAATTTTATTTTTATTTTTTTAATTATTTGAGCGTGATGTAAATGATGGCCTGCAATGCCAGCTGTAGCCCATTCCCGATTTTTAGAGTCTTGAATTCACTCTACATGTTTTATTCATTTTTATGTTTGATGTGGTAGGAATTTTTTAACCTGGAGAAAAACCCAGTTCAGGTGTGAACCGAGAACGAAAGATGGAAAGAAAGGAGGAAAGTAAGAAAGACAGTAAAAGAAAGAAGCACAGAAATAAATAAAAATAAAGCAAGAAAGAATAAATGAATGAATTAAAGAAAGAATGAAAGAAAAAAAGAAAGACAGCCAAAGAACAAAATAAAAAGCTGTTAGTCTGCATGTGAGTGACTTGATGTGAGCTGTGGTCAACAGCAGCTCCTTGTGGGTGTTCTCATTTCTGTGTTTGACTGTTTGTCCCGCTCGATAAACTGTGGTTCTCTTCCTTCTTGTACTACTGTCTATTTTTTTTTTTTTTTTTTAAAGTAGAGTGATGGTATAAATGTGGATTGAAAAATATACAATGCTCTAGCCCCAGGCAGGGGGTGGTATATATATAAATTAAAAGTGTAACTATCCACATCTCACGCTCAGTCGTTCTATCAATTTCAAATGAATGCAATCATTTCCACCTCTCAGACATTATCGACCCGCATGTTGAATTACAAAAAAAAAAAAAAAGAAAAAAAAAAAGAAATAGTAGCCGTGGATCAAACTGGCTGGATAATGAGGACCAAACACTGCCAGAAACAAAAAAAGTTGAGATAGTTGTGTAACAAGCAAATGATCAAATAATAAGTCTTGCTTTCATGCCGCAATTCCGTCTGCCTGAAATTGGATTTACTCGCTCTGATGTTCTCACGTGCGGCGCGACGCATGCGGCAGGACGAAATGGTCAATTTGGAGAGCTGTCTGAAACACCTGCCAGCTTCTCCCGAGGGGGACGCGGCCGCTCTCCTCTCTTGTGAATAATATTGTACAGTACATTATTGACTGCGGCAGATATGTCGGACCGTGACATGGAGAAGCCTATTGATCGTACAGTCCGACTGAGCCTGTTAAACAGTGAGGAAAGTCCCGCTCTTGTTGACTCAATCATTCTTCTCACTGACTGTGTCAAAGTCTAACAACGGGCATTGATTGCTTCCTCTCTTGCCTGTGCAATGATGGATGGCGGCGAGCGCGCACATCAGAGTATGCGAGGCAAAAAAAAGTGACAGGCAAGGTGTCACGACAACAAGATCCATCAGCAGCTTTTTATCTCGTGAAACTTGCAAAGTTACACGATGACAGGGCCCTGGCGACAATGTTTATTGACTTTTTATTTAATCTCTGCTCTTTTTTTTTTTTTTTTAATCGGAATTTACCAATATCATGAGGCCTAACACAAACATTACCAACAGAAAAAGGTGATCTATAACCTCTACAACAACGGAACAACCACCTTCAAAAGGAGGCTCCCTGCTGTGGAATACTGTAAAATAATAATATCAATAATAATTAGTAACTGGCGCTAGCTTGCAGCAGTTCTTCACTAAAACTTCACCGGTTTGGAAATACTTCAAAATTGTGAATCTTAAACTAAAAGAGCATTTTTGTGTTTTATTTTGAGGGTTAAGACTATTGAAGAGTGACTGTGCTGTTTTTTTTTTTTTTTTTCAAAAATTAAAGGAAATATATTTGTTTAAAAATATCTTTTAGTGATTTTTTTTTATTTGTCAAAATGTACTACTGGTATCGGCAGTTGGTATCGGTATCGGTGAGTACTGCGGGTCTGAGTATCGGTATTGGTATCGGTCTGAAAAAAAGTGGTATCGAACATCCCTAATAATAATAATAATAATAATAATAATAATAATAATAATAATAATAATAATAATAATAATAATAATAATAATAATAATAATGATATATTTTTTCCCACTCAAAAATTCTAAGCACATTTTACAAGGTGTTTAGAGTACATTTTACCATTTTATGAAAAAAAACAAACTCATGGGTTGAGGAATGACCCATAATCTTCAGATTGAGAGACAGCCACTCTACCACCTGAGCCAAGCCACTCCTGCTGAGTGTTAGTATATTGACGGTGTCAGGCGGAATCATGGTACCTCCAAGGCCCATTTTTGGTCTAATTTTAGACACACCAGCAATGCAGTATAGTGGCAACTGGCAAACAGCAAGAGTGGCATGGCTCAGGTGATAGAGTGGCTCTCTCACAAGCTGAAGGATATGAGTTTGTTCCTCAATGCTTGAGTAACTTTAAAAAAAAAAAAAAAAAAAAAAAAAGGTAAAATGTACTCGAAACTGTCCTTGTAAAATTTACATAGAATTTCTGAGTAAAAAAAAACAAAAAACAAAAAAACTTTATAAGTTTTTTTTTTAAGTAAATAATACTTTTTTTAAGCACATTTAAAGGGATACGTAACTCATTGAGCCATTTTCAGCAGTAAAAAGTTAATATTTTGGCTATAATTAATGTTGTAACGTCATTTTTAATGTACAATTCGTACCTTTAAAAAGTATTTTTCTATTTACTGTTGACTCATGAGGACATCACCTGTGCTGAAAAAGTAGGTAACGACCAATCATGGCTCAGTTTACTGACCAAACCCAGCAGACAGGTGAGCCATGATTGGCCGTTATCTACTTCCTCAGCACAGGTGATGTCATCATCAGTCGACAGCAAGGAGAAAAAATACTTTTTAAAGGTATTAATTGTACATGACAAATGATAAAGTTATCAAATTCATTCTGGACAAAATATTAACTTTTCACTGCTGAAAATTGTTCAATTGAGTCAAGTATCACTTTAATTAAATTTTAATTTCAACACAAATGTTTTGATAGCATGCATCAAACCTCTAATTAATTGTAGAAATCCATTCATTGAACACATAATAATAATAATAATAATAATAATAATAATAATAATAATAATAATAATAATAATAATAATAATAATAATTATTATTATTATTATTATTATTATTATTATTGCTATTATTATTATTATCATCATCATCATCATTATTACTATATTATTATTATTATTATTATTATTATTATTATTATTATCATTATTATTAATTTATTAGAGTTATCTTCATTATATATCGAACCTTGGCTTTTGTATCCCTAGTTTTCATACGATTCGGTCAGTGACAAATGTTTTCACCTTTATTTTGTTCCAGTTTTGTAGAAAAAAAAAAAAGTTCAACAGAACTATTATTATTATTATCATTAGTCATTATATCAGCTTCAAATTGTTTTCTGCATGTAAAATCAAATGTATTTCCTATATAATGTAATGGAGTACAGACTCTGGAACAGATTGATTGAAATTACATTATTTCTTATAGGAAATATTGCTTTGACTGTTCATTTACTTGGAACAACTCTTTTTCAAACTGGGGCTGAACTGTATACACATTTCATAGATGTCTTCCTCTTCATGCTCGCTTTACCTAGCACGGCAACGCACGACCCCGTCACCATAACTAGACTCATATCACTGATCAGGTCAGAACCCTGAACCAGAACTACTCTCTCAGCGCCACAAGGGATTGAACCGCAAACTCTGCTTACTGATAAGAATGATACTACATCCACATTCCTTGGAGTCCTCATTAGACACAACCTGTCATATAGGCCACACAGCAAAGGACTGCGGAGGCCTCACCTCCTTCAAGAATGCCTGAAGAAAAGTACAATTCCTTTGAGAGCAGCTCGTCACTTACGACAATGAAGTTCTCCGTTGCCGTTCGGCGGGAGGCCTCAAGAGTACTTCATTAGAGGATCACTGGCCTTCAATGATTTGAAGTGGTGAGATATGACGTTACGTGGACCGTACCTTCCCTGCACGTGCAGGATCCGTCGACAGGCGAGCAGGAGGCGTGGTTATGGCAGGAGCAGGTGGACATGCAACTTGGGCCAAACAAACCAAGAGGACACTCACTGGCGCAGTCTTCACCCTGTCAGGGAATTACATCAAGGTAAGAGGAAAGTCATCAGCGCAGCAGTAAATGTTGTTGATATAAATTTGAAAAATGAGCATTACTGAGTCTGCTTTTGACCTTGCTAGATTAATATCAGACAGTTCAGAATTCAATATTATGACTGCAAAGGCTTGCTGTCAATATTATGTGAGTCTACCTTATATACAAGATATTACTGAAAAGGTGTAATGATTACCAGGCTAAGAACCAGTCACATGTAGTTATATTGTATGCATGTATAACAGTGATGCGTCATGATAATTTATGGTTCTTCTTCTTTTTATCCATCCATCCATCCATCCATTTTCTTGACCGCTTATTCCCCACAAGGGTCGTGGGGGGTGCTGGAGCCTATCACAGCTGGCTATGGGCAGCAGGCGGGGTACACACTGAAATCGCAGCTTTATATATATATATATATATATATATATATATATATATATATATATATATATATATATATATATATATATATATATATATATATATATATGTTTAGTTTTTGTTGTTGTTGCATTTTTATTGACAGGACAGCCGAATCTTTTAAAGGTAAATGGAATTTAGTGTGTTCTAAATCAGTGGATCTCACTCGGCTTCATCATTCCTTCCTTTCTTTAGTCTTTCCTCTGGTCTCTTTAGCTCGCCCTAATTTGTTGGAATTTAGATGTTTCTGGGGTTGGTGAAAGATTCTGGTTTGTAACTCTGTGGGTAGTAGGTGGTGTCTAGTCGGTGCTGGATTTCACTTTGTCTTTCTTTTCTCTGATCCTTCCTCTGGTCTCCTGACAACTTCTCGCCTGATGGGACCTGAAGAATTCGGTTAAGGTGAAGGGTATGGGATTTATTTATTTATTTATTTTTTCAGGTGAATTTTGTTTTTTTGTGTTTCTGTAAAGCGCTTTGTGACAGCTCAGGCTGTTTGAAAGCACT
This sequence comes from Festucalex cinctus, assembly GCF_051991245.1. Taxonomy (NCBI): domain Eukaryota; kingdom Metazoa; phylum Chordata; class Actinopteri; order Syngnathiformes; family Syngnathidae; genus Festucalex; species Festucalex cinctus. The sequence goes on along the minus strand of NC_135413.1, from coordinate 22,936,486 downwards.
TTATAAATAAACTTGAGTTGAGTTGAGAGTTGAATTAATGAGCACAAACTCACGTGCACGCACATATGCACACACGCACGCACACCAAAAAAAAAAAAAAAAAAAGAGAGAGCAATAATGATGACATGTTGAATCTGTAAGACTACTGAACTCCCGAACAGTACTGAGCTCTCTCAGAAAAAAAAAAATTAGTGTGTTCTAAATCCCACAAACTATGTCAGGGTTGTCAAACTGATATTCATTCAGGGGCCACTTTTACCCAAATTTAATTTAAGTGGGTTAAACGAGTATGTCTTTGACCTAATAAACTATAAATAATGACAAATCAAAAGTATTTCCTTTTTGGGGGGGATGCAAACAATTAAAGGACATTCTGAAAATATTTCCATCTATATTATCTTATTGCTGAGTAATCGGAAATTTCTTAATAAAAATTAGTACAAAAATATTTGCAAATTTGTCTGCTGGCCTTTGATTTTTTTCATGCTCTTTTTTTTTTTTCATTGCGTTATGTTTTTTTTTGTTTTTTTGTTCATGAGAACGGGTCACAATGAATGTTGTTTAGAAACAAACACAACAGCCACATGGTCTTCATTGCGCCCTGCAGTGGACAAAATTAGCAATAACAGTTAATTTAGGTGAAAACTGCAGTTTGTGTTCTGTCCTGATGGACCAGATTGGACCCCCTTACTGGGCTGCATATGTTTGACACCCCTGAACTAAATCATTCACATTAAAATTGTTTCAATATAATTAGTCCAAAGGAAAATGTTGTTTGTTATGTTGCCTGTAAATTGCTTTTGTCAATATTAGTTAGGACTCTATTTTACCACGGTGGTTTAAATTAATTTTTGGTTCCGTTGTAATGGGGACCTGATACCCACTAGGATTCAGTTGCCATAGAGACCAGATCTCATTTTTCTAGCTTGGTTCTGCATCCTAGCGAACAGTAATGGCTTCAAGGGTCACGTCCTTCTCCCCCAATTATGACTCCTCTCGTTTGGTGGGGTCATGCGCGGGCGCTGCGGTCGGATTTTCGGCATTTATCGGAACGCTGTGCATACCGTGCATTGGGGGAATACTCTGAATTCTCTTCATCCGCTGCTGGATGATAACATTCCGGGCTTGGCTGAAAGTGGGGGTGAAAAGGGGGATTAATACAACCACTGGGTGGGCAGTGAGATGTGCGGGATATCAGACTCCAAATCTCATATTAATAACACCACCGATGGGAGGCTGGTGGCCACTGTGGTGCAGCCTTTAAGCCCCTTATCATTACGTCTGGTAAAGGACACGCTGTATTGCCCACCATGTCCTCCATAACCTGCTGTCATTTGAATGTCTCTGCTTTAAAGGCTGAGCGCTAAGCGCACCTGTCTCGTCCGTCCTTATAAGCTGGAGATCACAGCCAGTCGGAAGACCCCCCCCACCCCCCACACACACAAGCATTCGCATCCTCATTGCATACTGAGGCTTGAGTGACAGGTGACACAATGATTTAGAGTTCCAATTAGGGGCTCCGGCCCCTTTCTCTCTCGACTGCTGGGGGACTGCTGGTCGCTCGCCGCTCTCATTATCATTTTGAACTCTGTTTAAACAGAAGGCAGGAGATGTGCTGGCGGATAGCAAGGGCGGAAGGCGCATCTTAAAACGGCTCTCCTCCCCCCAGCGCGACACATAAAAGCCCCTGTCTGCCGATGAAATTTTGATCAATCGGCTGCAATAAACCTTTGTTCTACTGCAAAATGACAGCATCAGGACTGCGAAGAAAAACGGTTTTGTTGCGTTTTTGGAAGGAGATCAACTGGCCGAGCTGCCGCTAAATGACCGCCGGACCCGAGGCGAGCTCCGCCGCAAACGACCGTGTTGATTTTTTTTTTTTTGCTGCTATTCACGAAGGGCAGACCTGCGGTTGGGTGACTCTCAAGAGACGAACGGGCTCATTACCGTCTGATTCATATTCCTTTTGAGCTGTAGGAAGAATAAAGCATGCATGCGGAGTCATTATTAAAACACCGGGCTGTCAGTCTGCCCTGCGAGGGAGTCGCAGGACCTTACGTAACAAACCCATTCAACGAGGTGACGAGTCGAACCTACAAACCAGGCCGTCCTTGGCCTCGACTCCTTGGCGCTTTCATCCCGAATGCCGCTCGCTGACACAACATTGATCTGCTTGCTACCCTTTGAGATTGGATGCAAACGACACTGATAATTACCAATCAGTCGCACTGCTTAACAGTTCATCTAACAGCCCGACGAGCGGGCGCATCTTAAAATTCATGCGGCAAGACAAGAAAATGAACCTGTGAACCTTTTGATGAGGTTGGAAAGCCCTGAGAGACGAGGAAATCATTTCTTTTCGCCACCAACAAAGGCCGACTGGAATCTATCTCAGACTGGCTAATGCGCACATCATTCACATTCAGCAGTGCTAACAGAATGCAGATAGTGGTGATAGACCAATGTGGTTTTTTTTGTTTTGCTTTTTTCTTAAGGCCGATACAGTTTATTAGTAGTCACGGAGGCCGATAACCGATATTTCAAGCCGATATTCATTTGCAGTAAAAGAGAAAATATTAGTGGGGTGCCGATCAACAATCCCCGATCTTTTAAAACGTCTAACCTGACGATTCCGATTTTTGCCGATACTGATTTTTTTCATTACAAGCAGCATATACCTTCAGTGTTCCAATCTTGTTTTATTGGAAAACATTGAACAATATCGGTGAAATAATGCAAACGGGTTGTTTTAACTGCACATGAATTAGCTCTCTTAAATAAAAATGGAAATCCTATTAGTCATCTCAGCAGAAGAACTCAACTCAACTCAACTTTATTTATAAAGCGCTTTAAGAACAGGCGTTGCTGTATACAAAGTGCTGTACATAAACATCAGTTTTGCAGTAAACAAGAACAAAGCAAACATTTTGAAGTGCGAATGCAGGTTTTTTTTTGTTTTGTTTTTTTACAAGTAAATACATTTTACATCAGTAAATAAATAAGAAGTAGTGAATAAAGAGATAAATAAATACATAAATAAGTAGACTAACAAGTCTCATGGTGTGCCAAAAGCCAAAGAATTTAGATGTGTTTTAAGACATGTTTTAAAAGAGGATAACGATGGGGACTGCCTAATATTTAGTGGCAGGTCATTCCAAAGGGAGGGACCGGCAACAGCAAAGGCTCGATCTCCTCTAAGCCTCCACTTAGCCCTCGGTACCTCCAATTGTGTCTGGTCTGCTGACCTGAGGCACCGGGCAGGTGTGTAGGGGTGCAAGAGCTCAGCGAGATAAGGGGCAAGACTATTGAGAGATTTGAAAACAAATAGAAGAATCTTAAAATGGATTCTAAATTTCACGGGCAGCCAGTGAAGAGAGGCCAGGATAGGGGTTATATGTTCCCTCTTCCGGGCACCAGTAAGGAGACGAGCAGCACCATTTTGGACAAGCTGGAGACGCTGCAGGGAGGACTGGCTGATCCCAAAATAAAGTGCATTTCAGTAATCCAGCCGAGATGTAACAAAGGCATGGATTACCATTTCTTAGTGCTGCTGAGATAGGAGATTTTTTACCTTAGCCAGCTGTCTAAAATGAAAAAAGCTGGATTTGACAACAACTGCAATTTGCCGGTCCAGTTTAAAGTCACTGTCCTAAGCAAGCAAAAATATTTCCCTAATGTGTTCTACTGTAAATAAAGTTTTCCAAAATTTCAACACTACATCTTTTTTTTTATTTCTAAAAAAAATAAAATAAAATAAAAAAATGTAGGGCGTTCCTAGTTCCTAGTGTCAGCATAATTTTTTGTAAAGTGAAAATTCAAATAAATCCATAAATGAAAAATTCCCTGTGTGGTTCGTAAAAGGTTGCAAAAGATCTTCGCAGACAGTAAAAAATTGAATATGTTCGAAATATCTTTGTGACAAGTAAAAATCATCTTCCTGATGAAAACCCTAAATTTACTATGTTCGCAAGCATTCACAGCTCGGTGAGATATCAACTTTCAGATTTGTAAAAAGGCCGATGCCGATATTTGTCAAAATGCCAAATAAATAAGCTCGGACGATAATCGGTCTATCCCTAGCAGATATTATAAACATAGCGCAGATATATGACTACATATGTAATACTAGTAGGAGAGGGGGCACTGCCTGAATAGGCAACATGTAATTACTTTGTCCCAGCCAAAAAGAGCATGTCCAATTACCAGAGTTAAATCAAGCATGCAGGAGCGCCATCTCCTTTGCTTGCTTTGCTCCCTGATGTGGCTGCAGAACAAAGATGCAGCGGGGAGGCTCGGGCCCATCGGCGCTGACCCGGGGAAGCCATTTCACCGACACTCACAGCCGCGTCGCCATCATCAAGCTCTTTCTAAAAGCGCCCAGTTCGATAATGATCGGACGCCGTGTGACAGCGACACAGCCTCTATGTTGTGCGCTATTTTCGTTAAAGGTCTCTCGGGGAAGGGAAAAAAAACAAAACAAACATGACTGTTCCAGCCGTCCCAATCCTCCATATGTAGTGCGTCTGTTCCCGTCCGACTCCTGCCCTCAAGGTCTGTTTAATGGATCTGGCAGACCTCCCCGGCGTGGCAGAACAGGTGGAGCAAATTAAGACACAGTCTGCGGCCTCGCTCCGTGGCTCAATTCGCAGCAGAGGCCCCGCTCCAAGACAAAGGCAATTTCCACTGAAATGTTATGTTGCCCGCAATGCACTCTCCCGGTCACACTTGCTCTGTAACTTCAGATTGCGAGACAAGAAACACGCGAGTGAAGTTGTACAAATAATTAGAGCTGCAAGAGGGGACGGCGCGGCCTCACGGAGCGGACACGTATGCGGTGGAGATTGCGTTTGGTGCGCGAGTTCACTAAATCGCTCGTTGTTTTCACTTCTCTGATGCTCCAAGTGAAGGCACACGAAGCACTCAATTCAAACGAGACACACGAGATTAAAGCCGAGATGATGCAAACTAAAAGATTCACTTCGGGGAGAGAAAAAAGTAATGAAAAATATTTTATTATGAAAATGGAAAAGTCGGATATTGTCCTTTGCCTCCTTGAAGACTACAATGAGCAAGGAGAAAACTGTCAATCTACAAATTTAATGAAAAATGAATGCGACCCACAATTAATTACAAGTCGACTCTCATAATTACAAACATGATTCAACTAAAACAGGATGTTATGTAAGAAAATATTGGTCACTGGATAAACAGTAACAGTCTGTTCCCATAAGATTGTAATAGAATTTTGCATAACGAAATGCACTCCAATTAGTGAGAAATTGTAGGTTAATTAAGAGAGTGTAATCATCTCGCTACAAGCACCAATGCAGAAGATAATTATTACTTTTCTTCGGCAATTGCATAAATGTTTGCTACCAATGTAACTCAAAACATTTTTTTTATTGCCCGAGGAAGGATCAATTACATTTCAGTGTATAAAATTTTTTTTGTCTTGTTTCCCTTTTGCTGGCTGTTTTAAATCACTGTGTAATGCGCATTAGCGACACCTAAAGGACTGGAGTAGAAATGTATCCTATGCTCGTTACTTTGTTAAATTTTTCTGTAATATGAATTCTATGTATATAATTTGTTTCAAACATTTTGGTTACATAAATTCAACCTCAAACATGAGAATTAAAAAAATAAAAATAAAATAATAAAAAATAAAGGATCCTGAAAAACTACCCTAATAATTTTTTTAACAAATAAATGATACTCTAATAACTCTAATAATAATTTTGGATGAAGAAATATTACAATACAGGTTTTTTTTGTTGATTTTTTTTTTTTTTTTTTTTTTTTTTTAAATTAACCTGATTTCAATATTAGATGGGGACACCCCTAGTTATTTTTGACCCAACTGTTTATAGAGCGTACACTCTGCTTGGATCAACTTTCTGGGTTGTTTTGTAGAAAACGAACCCCACAAAAACCGGGTCATTCGTAAAACACGATCCAGGTAGTTGGGTCAAACTGACCCCAGTAGCGGCATCAAAACGTTAGCGCCCTTAACCTGCTGAAAAGGGGTCCAGTGGTCAGCACATCTGCTTCACAGATGTTGAAGTTCTGTGTTCAAATGATGTACTCTGTGGTCTTCCTGTGTGGAGCTCACATATTGTCCCCATTCTTGTGTGGATTTCTGCTGGTACAGTTTCCCCTCCATGTAGCAAAAGCATGAACGTTTATTTCTATATTCGCAATGATTGACTGATGGCTATGTACCGTGCCTCTCGTAAAATGTCACTTGGGATTCCAACTCACCTGCGACCCTAAGAGAACAAGTGCTAAGTGCTAGAAAATAGACGTATGGACTGTAATCACCCAACCCATTATAATTATGGGCAAAAAAAAAAGCATTTTCAGAACAGCATGGTGTCTCATATAGGTCTCCTTGCAAAAGGAATGAGCACAGTTACATAATGCTCATGTTACTTAGTCATAACTTCAATTTTGGATCATTTGGATCCACATTTTTGCGATGCAAAAACACACATAGAGACTCACCATAAAGCCTGGTGCGCACATGCAGGTACCAGCGATCGGGTGGCAGTCAGCTCCATTGGTGCAGCTACACGGCAACATGCATCCCTCCCCAAAGTAGCCAGGCGGGCAGGTCTCATTACAGTAAATCCCCGTCCATCCCGCCGTGCAGGTGCACTCTCCAGAAAGCGGGTGGCAGCTTGAAGCATAACGAGAACAGATGAGACGAAAAGGCAACAACAGAAATGAGCCCATGAATATGCACATGTAAGTGTGTTTGCGGATTACGGATGCAACCGTACCACTTTTCTCTCTCTGTATTTGTTGCAGCACTGTTTGCAATATTCAATATGTCAAGGTTTACACTGCAACGTTGATGCCCTTTGTTAGCCTGTCTATAGCGTTTCACATTATATGTTAGCCTTAACTCATTCAAACCCAAAAACGTGTAAACACGTTTTTTAATACTTTGTCCTTCACTCCCCAAAACGTATTTAGCCGTTTTTTTTTTTTTTTTTTTTTTTTTTTTAATGCAAGAGCATACAGAAGGCTTTGATGCAGCCTCTAACATGAAGCGGTGGCTTAAAGCAATGGTAGTTATGACAAAAAATGGCCAACAGGTGGCAGCAGAGTATTAGAGATCAGCCAGGGCCATGTTGCAACAAGCTCTTTTTGCCAGTGTTTTCACCAGGAATGTGAATATTGATAAAACATAGCTATATTCTAATGCTAATTGCTACAAAACCGAAACAGATACAATTATACTTTTTTTTCCTGATGAAAGAAGAGACTGTAATCTTTCTTTTGGTAAGTTCCATGCTTTTATAGCAGCATAACATAATATTCTGTGGGCCTTGCAAAATCACTCAAGATCCAGTAAAACAGCCAGGAGTGAGTTGGGTTGCTTTAGTGAAAATGGCTGCGAGTTAATGAGTTAAGCGAGTGGACTTTTACCACACGAAGTACAGGCGCACAATATCAGCATGTTGCAACTCAAGTGAGGGTGCGCATGTGTGTGCGCGCTTATTTGAAATGAATGAGACGTCTCCTTTCTCCTTCACTCTGTGGTGACTTCTATGCAGCCAGAATCAGAGCATTAACGCGACATTAACTATGAATGCTGAGAAATTATGAATGAAGCGGAGGTCACAATGAAACGCTAACTGGGTGACACGGCCGCGAGGTGTTCAGACTTCAGAATGAGGGGTGCTTAAGAGCTAAAAGTGAGGCGGAAATGGAAGTTAGACTTTACCTTACAGTGTTGGTGGCATTACAGGGGCAGTACTTGTCACAGATCAGGCCGTAAAGGCCCGGGGGACAGAATCTCTCCTGGCAGTTGGGCCCTTTAAAACCAGTTTCGCACAGACAGGCTCCGTTGACGTGGTGGCACTTGGCTCCATTGTGGCACTCGCACTTTTGGTTACACTGCGGGCCGTACGTGCCCACAGGGCAGTCATCCTGACACCTGTACACAGCGGGATAATGTCTTAAGTGACTATAACTTCAGATGCAATTTATTTTAAAGTTTCTCTGTAAAATGAGGAAACATTGCATACATTTTTGAGTGTTCTAATGCTGTAATAACAACAACTATACCATAACATCATCACGTATATAAAAACAAATAATAGGAACACAACAAATGACTTTATTGCAATAAATCAAAAAGTACTTTGCTCAGAAATTTCCTGCCTGATGATTTAAACAATCACATTTTGTACACATTTGCCCTAAAAGGGAAACTGAATAAGAAATAGGAAATTAAAGTTCTAGCCTGTTGTTGCAAAAGTTTAGTTAGTGACTGCCCCAGAGTTGAAATCCATCTTAAACTGGAATTTGTGAACAGGCGCTTAGTATCAACACATTTAAAAACAGTAATAAATGTTTCATTCATATTGCAGGGGAACAAATGGTCCAAAGTAACTCCCTGCAGTATGCGAGAAGCACTTCAGTGTCTCTGCAGGGGTTGGACTCTGTAACCATTATCACTGCCAGACATGAGTGCGTCTCCCTTCAAGAACTAGATGTGAAAGTAAAGTAAAAACATATTCAAAGTCTCTGGTCTAATAATATCTCCTGGGCTGCACATCTGGAGTCAAATAGCTAGCTAATATGAAAGTGTACATAACTGCAAACTACTTATTTTAAAATGAATACTGTATATTTCTGACTGTTTCTTGTCAATTTCTCTATTGGGATTCATTTGATGACAGAAGTGGGGGACTCGAGTTACATGACTTGATTTATATTAGGTCGCCTAATTTAGGACTTGGGACTCGCTTGGCTAAAATGTGAAAGACTCAAATCGACTTGACATACAACTTGAATTAGACCTAAACTACTGTACATGACTTGCCTGTTTTTCAAGGCAATGTGGCAATAGTAATTTGTTTTGCTTTTGAAAGAAAAAGTCTGAATGTTTTTTGTGCTGCAGCGCTCCACTAGTAGACCAGTACAAAAGGTTACATCTAGATATAAGAACTATGTTTTTGACAAAATGGGTTAATAAAGAATTACAACACTAAAAAATTACAATTCAAAAATGGGAGACACAACAGGTGCAACATCTACCGCCGGACTACAAAACTCACAAAGACAAATAAGTTACGTCACAGTTTAGCTAACTTGATAGCTGGTCAAACATTAGCTAATTTTCATGTTGGTTAGCCATTTAACTCTTTGACCCCCAAAAACGTTTCTACTTTTTTCTCAGTGCAACGTCTAAGTGCAGCGCTGCCCGGTCAATGGGTTGTGGAATCAAAAACACTCTAACTATGGCCAGCAGATGGAAGCTTTGTATCTCCTTTCGTGAATGATCAAAGCCTTTGTCATATCAAAGTTGTTGTTGTTGTTTTTTTATTTGATGTGTGGCAGTAAAAGGGTTAATTGAAAATACATTAAAGTAGACAATAGAGAGCCTGGTTTGGGACCATTAAAAACATGAAATATAAATGTGTTGTTAAAGCTAACTAGCGCAGACACTGAGTACATAGTAGCTAATGCTAACAACTTAACTTGGGACATGCTTGGAACTTGAGGTTCACAACTGGTAACTTACTTATGACTTGCATTTAATTGACTTGCTCCCATCTCTAAATGGCTAAATACCATACTGTACGTCTCTTTATGCTAGGCTGGGCCAGACTATTCCTAGCAGGTTAATTTACTCATCGCTGACAAAATGAACGAGCGCAATTTGGCAAAAAAATAATAAGGTAAAATAAAGAGCTTGACAAGGTTTCCATCAGCGAGACGATTGCCTGAGCTGAAGTAATAAAGCCTGGCTGCTCTGGGCTGCTCCGGCAGACTCGGGGAACTAAAAAGATGTGTGGATTTCAATGAGACTTTAATAAAAACCCATTACTTATAATTAATGACCAGAACCCAAACAGCATGTAGCCTACCGTGAGATCAATGGACAAGTTGGGAGTAGAGGAAGATGAAGGCTGGAGACATGAAATCCTGACCTCTCAGTATGAAGTACGAGATTAATTAAACATTTACAACACTATTGGAAGCTTCCACCTCACCTTGAAATTGAATAATGGCTTTTTTTTCTTCTTTTTTTTTTATAACAACTTATTTTCACTTGAGAATGGACTTATTCAAGCGTTTCCTTCCTCCTTTAAAATAACAGGTTGGTGCCTCATTAGCAAGTCAACAAAGAGAATAGGTCAGTGAGGGACTTTACAGGGTGTGTAATTGTCAGCGTGAAACTGTCACTCTTTGCATGGAACGTCAATATATCACCCCATTGTCTGACCTATATGCAATGTGGGCGTGCTAAACATCACATTGTATCATTGGTGTGTTAAATCGAGCTGATCGGGATGTCATGGCGGTACCTGCGGCCGCTGAAGCCAGCTGCGCACTGGCACTGGCCTGTAACGTGGTCGCACAGGCCGCCATTACGGCAGGAACAGTCTTTACTGCAGTTGATGCCGTACTTGCCAAGAGGGCACGGCTGGCCACAAACAGAACCCTGTGGAGAACACAACCATATGAGATACATGTGTTGATTCATAGTTAACAATTTCAGGGAATGTAATATTTTGAAAAATGTGGAAATTCTTTCATCTCAATTAAGTATAACAGGGTTTCTCTGTATGCCCAATAGATGACAGGCTGGAATGCTTTAAAGGGCAAGTCAAACTTGAACATTTCTTGACAATGATATGTCATATGTGACCTCACTTGTCTAAACATGTCATTCTGATGAATATTACATCTGTGGAATATGAGTTATGCAGCAAAATCCATTCATTTTTATCTATCTCAGGGGCGCCCATTTTGCCACTTGCTGTCGACTGAAGATGACATCACAGTTGCTCAACAACCAATCACAGCTCACCTATTTTCTGAAGCTGAGCTGTGATTGGTTGTTACCTGAGACCTGAGCAACTGTGATGTTATTTTTAGCCGACAGCAAGTGGCAAAATGGCCGCCCTCTGATATTGATAAATATTTTGCTAATGAACTCATATACCTTGAACGCAACATTTAAAAAAAAAAAAAGTTGACTGTTGCTGTAACTGTATGAACCCATAATTGATTTTAAGTGCTGTACATTTACCTTTTATTATGATTCACACCAAGACAATTACAAGTAATATCTCATTTGAGGATGAAGAAGGCGAACATCGTTGCTTTAGAGCCCATCATTTATTATTACATTTTTCATTTAAACAATTAATATGATGATGCTATTTCTGTTATTTTTCTCCTAATAATTTAGCTGTATGTATATATATATATATATATATATATATATATATATATATATATATATATATATATATATATATATATATATATATATATATATATATATATATATATATATATATATCCATCCATCCATTTTCTTGACCGCTTATTCCTCACAAGGGTCGCGGGGGCTGCTGGCGCCTATCTCAGCTGGCTCTGGGCAGTAGGCGGGGGACACCCTGGACTGGTTGCCAACCAATCGCAGGGCACACAGAGACAAACAACCATCCACACTCACACGCACACCTAGGGACAATTCGGAGCGCCCAATTAACCTGCCATGCATGTCTTTGGAATGTGGGAGGAGACCGGAGTACCCGGAGAAGACCCACGCGGGCACGGGGAGAACATGCAAACTCCACCCAGGAAGGTCCGAGCCTGGACTCGAACCGGAGACCTCAGAACTGGGAAGCGGACGTGCTAACCACTCGACTACCGTGCCGCCCTATATATATATATATATATATATATATATATATATATATATATATATATATATATATATATATATATATATATATATATATATATATATATATATATATATATATATATATCATAATGGTAACACCCAAGTCAAATAGCAAAGCAAGGTAACGATAAAACTGCATAAAATTAAATAGCCATCCATTCATTTTCTATAGCACGTATTATGTTCAGGATCTGTTTATCCAAAAAGAGACAGCGCACATTACGGGTTTGAACATTTGCAAGTAAATATGACAGATTCTAGCCGTAGGCTAGTTTCCATCTGTAGTCTCTTGGTAGGTTGATGTAACATTTCAAGTTATGTAAAGTTCTTTGAGTGTTAAAATGAACTAATTGTTCCTCAAGGGAAATTTTTCTAGGGCACACAATAGTGTGACATGGTTGTATTGCAAAGTGGGCAGTGTTAGGCAAAGGATCCACAGAAATGAGATTGCCCCCTGCTTGGTGCGGGTATTGAGCACGAGCTTCCGTTTAATAACTGGAGGTGGGGGTGGGGGGTGGATCTGCAGCCTCGCCACTAACCTAGTGGGAAAGAGGGCAGCAGGAATGGGATATGTTCAGTTGTTTCGGAAGCCGTATGAAACAGTTATTTTTGCATATACAGCATATATTGCATAAGCAGAGGGATTATTATTATTATTACTAATATTATTCCAAGCATTTTCTGTGAAGAAGTAAACTTCCTGTGTCAGGGGTCACCACAGAAAGTGGTGACTGATAGTGCCCAAGAATGTAGCACTAAATTTTCTTCAAATTCACTACCAACATTAGCCTATCCAATCTGTTAGGTCAAAACAATTAGCCCCACCTTGCATCATCATACATGATTGATGAATATTTTCTTAACTCAAGGGACCTACCGTCCACCCTGCGCGGCAGGAACAATCCCCGGTGATGTGGTGACACGTGCCTCCGTTCTGACAGGGGCAGCCTTGCTCACACTGCGGCCCGTGACTGCCGTAGGGGCAACGTTCGCCACAGCTGCCGACAAACAAGTCAAAACGTAAACGCTGGTGCAGTTCAAATTGCGTCAAATGTCGTCGCTACTCACAAGGCGCCCGTGTAGCCCGGTGCGCAGATGCACTCTCCGGTTTCGTGGTCGCAGGTGGCGCCATTGAGACACTGGCATGGCAGTTGGCAAGCTTTGCCATAGTAACCCGGCTCACAGAGCTCCTCACAACGCCATCCTTGGTAGCCATCGGTGCAGACGCACGCCCCAGTGATGGGGTTGCACTTTGCCCCATTTTGGCACTGGCAGCGGTTACTGCAATGAGGTCCCCAGAAGTCACTCTCGCAACCTGCAGGAACACACAAATGGCCAACTATTTAAAATAAATAAATTCTGCAAAACTTCCATCCATTTTGTACCGCGCTTGTCTGAGCTGGAGCTTATAGTCCATCTGACTCCCGCGACTGGCCAGTCAATCACAGAACACATTGAGAAAAACAAGCATTCACATTCACCCACAAATTGAGGTCTTCAACAGACATAAAAAATTCTGGAGAAAATTCACACAAGCATGGAGAGAATTTAAAAATTCCAGACAGAGCCAAGATTCAAACCTAGAACCTTGCAACTATTAGATCACTGTGCTGCCTTCTGCAAATCCTGAGATACCTCAATGAATAAAACCACGAAAAAGACAATTTTTGAGCCATTACCAACCCTCGCAGCCGCACGTTGGCCTGTTAGCTTGGACTTCAAGCTATTTTTGGAATATCCAGTTAGCCACCTCTGGACTTTAGCCATAGCACTAGCAAACAGAGGCTGAGCAAAGGGATTTCAAGCAGAAGCCATGCGGAATGAGCAACTTTTTTTTGGCCTCTTTTTGATTTTTGTAAATTGTACATTCCAAAAAACATGACTTCAAACTGACACTTTTTTTTTTAGTGTTAACACTATTATGAAGAAGTCATTCGAATAACATAGCAGCTTTGGCTAACGCAGGCAGCCACACGCTGACCTGTTAGCTTGGGCTTCAAGCTAGTTTTGGAATATCCAGTTTATCTATTTCTGGACAAAAAAGGAAAACAATGTCCATCCATTGTTTGCTAACATTTAGTCATAACACACAGAGGCTTATTAGTGTTAACACTATTCCGAAGAAGTCATTCAACAAATGTAGCAGCTTTGGCTAACGCAGGCTTGTTTACAGCGCTAATGTGGATCGTACATTCAAAATAATGTGACTTCAAAGATAGGCCTATAGGATAAAGTTAGTTTTATGGTAACACTAACTTGAATAAGCCATGCTACCAGCATAGCAGCCGTGGCTAAAGTAGGTTTGTTTACAGTTGTAATGCTAGCTTAGTATTGCTACTACCTATTTTATACAAGGTGACAAGCATTGTCTCTATTTGTCACAACTATGTGCTTTCATAATTGTGTGCCATTATGAATGTCAGTGAGGGGTGCTACTTTGGTCAAACTCAAGGGGGGAAACTATAAAGTAAGTGAAGCTACATTCAAATCATGCTAGCTGTTTTAAAACTGCAAAGTCACCCTTTAATTCCTTTTCTTAGCGAGACATTCTGGACAATTCAATGCTTCCAACTTTGGTGGCAACAATTTAGGAAGGACTTTTTCTTCTTTTTTTCCTGTTCCCAGTGCACAAAGTGAGGCATGCCCAGAGAAGTATGGCGCAGACGCCATCAAAAACCTTTTGGGATGCACCACAACAGAGACAGTGAGCCAAGCCGTCTCTCTGTTCCAACATCATTGAACTTTCCACAGACCCAATGCGACATTTTGTAGAAAGTCTTTCCAGAAGTGTGGAAGCTCTTATAGCTAAAAGGGGATACCGATATTTCAAATAATTTCAGTTACTGTGTGCTAATATATCAGAACTTTCATAGAAAACAAAACCTTAAATGAGTCTACAAGTAGGCAACCAAAGTGTGGCAGCTGTTCAAATCTTAAAGATACATAGGTCACTATTGACAAAACCGCATTGATGGTCAAGTGCTCGCTTTTACAACTTTGCTAAACTAATTGTATTTCATTGGAGTAATTGGGCAGACAATACCTGAATGAGACAACATTCATCTCCCCTAATCGCACTCTTGGCTCTTGCAACCGCATTGTTATATTGACACTGTAAAAATTGCCACTTCACGTGGGCTCAAGTAAATAGCCTGATGACATGACCAAGTGGGGCCTGAGGGAGTGGTGTAAAACAAGCACATTCGCACACTGCGCCAGTGACAGGTGTGTTTAGAGGCACTCAATAATCCCACAAACTGCAAGCAAAGAGCTAATCCTTCAATGTTAAATAAACAGCCATTTTTTATGTGAAGAGCAATTGGCGCAGAGCGCAGGTTGCCTCGCAAACCTAATTGTTCTTGAGAGAGTGGAGTGCTGATTTAAGTGATTGGTATGGCCTGATGTATCTCCATCAACACCTGCTCTATTGCTCCCCATAAAAGCACATTTTGAGGCCTATTGGCTGCAGCCTGTTAGGTGAATATTCCACTATTGATTGCTGGCAGGCTAAGGGGGCCGCTGTCTTGTATGTCCGCTTTGCCAGAGGTGTGATCAGCCAAGGTGGGAGCTCAATGAAGCCTATTTCGTGGTTGCCAGCCAGGCTTGTTTTTCCAGGCACACAGCAGGAAAATGATCATTCCCTCCACGGATACGGACAGGTCCGCCCAGAGGGTGGTCGTCAAACACGTCGCTCGGCCGCCGTGGCTGCTGCGGCTCTCGTCGACGCGGCTCGCGGGCCGTATTGAGTGAACATAAATCTCGTGTGCGGCATGAATGGTTCCCTTAATGGTTGAGTACTTGGAAAAAAGTCAGGGCGTTGAGGCCAAGTTTGCAGAAGTAGTTTTTCCCATCTTGATTTGTTCTGTTGAAAGCATGCTAATTGACGAGCGCACCATTATCTCTGACGTTCGCGTTATTTGTTAACTGGTAGGCTACTTTTTTTTTTTTAATGTTCAGTTGAATTTGTTGTTATACACAGCAAATATAATAACAGAAAGCATGACCCTTCAGATGCCAGATAGCCAGACCATATTTTCACTTGACAAAAGAAGAAAAAAAAAAAGAAGAAAAAAAAGTCACTCAAGGGTTAAGGAACAAACTCACAACTTACTCACTGAGCCACGGAGCTCCTGCTGTGTGTTAGTATATCGCTCCTGTCAGTTGGAAACTTCATAACTCCAAGCATCGTTTTTGGTCTCCTTTTGGATATAGGCAATCAGTAGTAATGGCATAGCTCAGGTGGTAGAGTAGCCAGAGTTTTTCATGGCTCAAATTGAGGCAGAGGTGGTATCACCCCGACTAAGATGGGTGACTACCAATACCGGTGCCAAGAATGTCTTATTTTAAGGTATCGGTACTCATGGCGGTGACCGATACCATTATGGGCCGCATTAGGGACTAGAAATGAGAAATTATATGAATACAAAGTTGCCATTATTTTTTTTACATTTTTGTTTTAACTACAAACATTAAAAATTCATCCACTAGTACATATTAAATTGTAAATATAGTTCAGCATTGTTGTAAAACACTATTATGTTTATTTTATATACCGTAATTGCCGGACTATAAGCCGCGACTTTTTTCTCACGCTTTCAACCCCTGCGGCTTATACAATGATGCGGCTAATATATGAATTTTTCATCCTGAAACATAACAAACATTTGTAGTCATAACATTAATTAAATGAACACTGGAAGCGAGAGAATATTTGATCTTTTTCTCTTTCTGTGTGGGAGGATTTCCCATCGACAAATTGATTTATTTTCACATTGATATCTTTGGGGATCTATTTTGTACTGTGAATGAGGCCATGAGGCCAACTGCAAGTGTAGTTAAAATGTGTTGTAGCACTGTGTTGAGCGATATCAGTGGCTCAGGCTGGAGGTGCCAAGCAAATTAGGTTGAGATGGCCGCCTCTGCATTTTGTACACAGGAAAAACCCTGGTAGCAGTCTCCCAAGTTGAAGGTTGTGAGTTTGTTCCTCAACCTTTGTGTAACTTTAAAAACAATCAAATAAATAAATTAGTAAAATTGAGTCAAAAACTCTCCGTGCGAAATTTACTTCGAATTTCTGAGTGAAAAATCTTTAATAGGTTTGTTCATGTGCAAATTCTCTCGTACACACTAAAAATTAGGGCCGACCGATATGCATTTTTTTGAGGCCGATGCAGATACCGATTATTGGCAAGGGAAAGTACCGATTAATCTGCCGATTATTTAAAACTATATAAAATGTATAAATATATAATAATTATTATTATAATGTTATTTATTTATTTATTATAAATATATTATTATTATTATTATTATTATTTAAAACAATTATATAAGTGTTTACTATTCCTCAGTGTCCTGTGAGCGTAACCAGAATAACATATGCTACACCCTTGCTAGTTGCTAATGCTAAGCAAGCAAAATGGTGCATTCAGGGTACTTTCACAGCGTCAGAAACTTCGGTTTTCTTCGATAACGTTTTAAAGGGGAAAAATTATTTGGCCCAATTGGCCAATTGTTTGTTGTTTTGGCCGATGTTTGAAGGCCAATAATCGGCCTATTATAATCGGCGGCCGATTAATCTGTTGGCCCCAACTAAAAATACTTTTTGTAAAATTTACTCTCTTCCAAGTATAAATTATGCTCTATTTAGAGTGGGAGCAAATAGACTCGGTTTATAGTAACATTTACTCTACAGAATTTACTGTGATAGGTGATCGCACCAAACTGCATTGTGAGCTCAACCCGTGTTACCATTCGGAGTCGCAAACCGCCAGGCTTGCAGTTGGAAGCCTCGGCACACACAGAGCACAAAGCCCATTACCCAACTTGGCCCAGGCGTCTCTCGCTTTGCCCGCATTGACAGCAGTTAACCGTCATTTAGAAGTCAGCGCTGATGTGCGGCAAGCAAACACAGAGGACACGAGCGTGAGGACATAAGTTTCTGGGGAGCGCGGCTAAATTGAGTGATGTGACGATCCGCCCCCGGTGAGTTGTTTTTGCGCCGGCAGCAAGGCTCGCCACGCGTCTGAAGACAGCGAGTCTCGCGATCCGACCCATTAACTGCACCGACCCGGGTCAGGCTACCTAACGAGCGGACGCTTACACAAGCCGCCTCGGACTCTCAGAGCTCATATTGTATAAGAGCAAGGATGCGGATAACCTCACATACGGGGGAGAAGAACAATCCCAAGGTGCTGGGTATAATCTCCTTGGCTGGAACAAAACAGATTGCATTGTGAGGAAGGAGCCGATGGCAAACTTTTGAAGGTGGCGTCCAAAGCACGGGCTAAGAAAGCCGTGGCGCCGGCGCCCGGCTTTGAAGTGCGCTCAAGAGTCGGCATGATGAGTGACCGAGTGCGGTGGGATTAAGAACAAACAACTTCCAGCAGCTGACTTTGCTCACAAGTTCTCCTCTGCGTGGCCTCCTGAGCACACACTGATTGACACCCTGTAATAAGGAGGTGCCACAGAAAGTCACCACAAGCCTCTCAAAGTTCAAGTCAAAATGGACGAGTCAAACTCTTTAAAAGCAGGTTGTGTGGGAAAGTTGTCCGCAAGGTTGTTGCCGTTGGGTCCTTGCCACTTCATATAGCTGAACTTCGGTTTTCATGATTAATCGGTTTCAGAAAGTCTGACTAATATCAAATTGTACGAAAGTCAACGCAATAATTCCCTTCGTAAATAATGTATAACTGATCAATCCGTTCCAGAAATCACAAAAAAAAAAAAAGCAATTAATAGAGAATAATTACTGCTCCTCATACAAAAACAGAAAAATAAATAGAAATAAATGACAAGTCAATCAATCTCACTTTTAACTTTATTGAAGACTCCCTTGCCTTATTAACTCATTCAGTCCCAGCCATTTTTCACTGAAGCAACCCCCTTTTTTTTTTTGCAATGTCCACAGATTGTGTTTTATTGCTATAAAAACAAACAAAAAACAAAACAAAACATGGAACCGACCAAAAGAAAGGTTAGAGTCTCTTCTTTCATCAGGAAAAAAACAACAACATTTGTACTGTTTCCATCATTAAGTTTCATCATTATTCACAAACCTGTTGAAAACACTGGGGGAAAAAAAGAGTTTGTTGCAACATGAGCTCTTATACTCTGCCACCTACTGGCTGTTTTTTGTAATAACTACCATTGCTTAAAGCGACCTCTTCATGTCAGAACCTTCATCGCGTCATCATTATTCAGAAATCTATTTAGAATTGTGAGTAATTGAGATTTTTTGTTTCCAACATAGCCCTGGTTGATCTCCTTTGCTCTGCTGCCACCTGTTGGCCGTTTGTGTAATAACTAGCTTTTTTTTTTTTTCAACCGTTCTTTGCAGTTGAGAGGCTGCATCAAAGCCTTCTGTATGCACTAGGATAGAAAAACATAAAAGAAGTTATAAATAAGTTTTTGAGAGTGCAGGACAAAGCACTAAAAAATTTCTACGTTTTTGGGTTTGAATGAGTTAAATGGCTGCAACTCGTTTTGTCGTACAGTGTAAAAAGGGTGACAAGCCATATCTACAATGCAAGCTTTTAGCAACAACAAAAGGCAATAACAAGCTTTGACAAGTTTGGGCATTACATCCTGTTATCAGCCAGGCCTACAAAATAAGAGCATGCCAGTATAATAGTTTCACCACAGCCTCGCTGACCTCATGGAGGCCAATTTAAAAGCCGATCTCTAACTATTTTGTGCTTGTTTATTTATTTATTTTTTTTGTGCTTGTTTATTAAGCGTGACTGCAAAATAAGCCACAATGTGGTGACATTTTTTTTCATTTATTTATTTTTATTTTGAAGGTCTGTCCTTTTGACAGGAAATACAGTAAATGACCAAGTCAAAAATGTACTTTTATTTTTATTTGATATTTATTTATTATGAATACCAGTAGTGTGGAGGGCATGCAGCTCATGAAGTGTGAAATTAAACATTTTTTTTGAAAATGTTTTTGTGAGCAAGCCGTTCTGCACTTCAATCTCATTGCTACATAACAGT
Source organism: Festucalex cinctus (assembly GCF_051991245.1). Classification (NCBI taxonomy): domain Eukaryota; kingdom Metazoa; phylum Chordata; class Actinopteri; order Syngnathiformes; family Syngnathidae; genus Festucalex; species Festucalex cinctus. The sequence continues at coordinate 22,916,769 of NC_135413.1, read as the reverse complement.
GGGACTTTACTTAATAACCCGTCCCTTAAGAAGACCCAGAGTCAATTCCTAACAAAAGCCAGAGTCCATTTGACACATATACACAGTGCACCGTAGTTTACAGACAGCTGCCTACATGAGTCAGAATTGCTTTTATTGTTTGTTTATACTTTACGGGTGCGCTCTGTTTTTCACAGTCTGGGCTCAGCTTCTATTACTACAATTAATTAAGCAGTTGGCCACAGCATCCATTCGTAAGATTTGGCCCGCTGACTGGCCTCTGAAACAGGCTGATTTCAGAAGGATGGCGTAAATAGTGCATTAGTGCTCGTTGGGGTGTTTTGATGTTATTTAGACATGAGAAAAAAATCGTAATGTGTCTCCTTTGAAAAGAAAAACACATTGTTGCTATTGACTCGCTGCCTCATAATTGTTATTAACACACATTGTTGCCGGTTGAGTGAGAAACACTGAGAGCTTTTTACGCCTCATTTACATTACATTGTAAAAGTCTTCGATCACCATTAGATGAACGTAGCTAATTATTTCTGTCTTTTATTGAATACACTCAGAAAACACAAACATGAAAAACAGCTGCTGTAATCTCCCCTTATACTCAACTTTTATTTGTTACAAAGTTGTACAACATGCAATAAAATGTACGTCAGTAGTAGTATATGCATGACAAAGTAAACTATCACCTAAAAAAAAAAAAAACTCAAAAAGCAAAGGAAAACTGTTTTCTAAAATACAGAGAGTCAAAGTTAGTGTAGTAGTTGTAATAATGCAAGAATATTGTCTTGAAAATAATAATGTACTGTATACATCTGGTATTGGGCTGAATCCTTGTACTTCCCCAAAAAATAAATACATAAAAATAATAATAATAAATATATAAATAAATGTAATTAAAAAAAAAATCAACAGACAACAAAAAAATATATATAATAAATATCAAATATGGCCGTTTAGATTTTAGGAACGCAACTTTATATGCAATATAAGGCAGGACCAATGCATATGGCCCATGTATAAAATAAGGTGTCCTGATTTTTACGTTGATATTTTGAGTTGAACTTTGTATTTAATGGGGGGAAAGTGTTTCATAAAATAAATGAAGACACGTCTATCTTTTTTTTCTTTTTTTGCCGATCCCAAAAAAACCGATCCAATCCGGGACTAAAATCCGTGATTTGAGTTTCATAATCGAATCGTGAGGTGTCCAAAGATTCCCACCCCGAACGAAGACAGAAGCATTCAGTCTCAGATTGTTCCGTTGGCAGTTGGTGTGAAATTGTGTCGATACTCTCACAACATTACAACCATATCCTCAGAGAAATGATACTTCTGATATTATAACTTTTGTGAGGTTACAACTTTTTACTATTGATTTTACTTTCTTTTCTTTAAATATCCACAATATTTCTTTGACTTTACATAAACTGAATATAGCCCTAATTAATCTGTCCTACTATTCACTATTTTATTATGTAAAAATAACTGCAATTAAAGAGTCACTATTGGTTTCATGGCACAGAACTGGAATCTTTCGTAACTAAAATTACTTCCTAGTAGTAACTTCATTGATTGCCCACAGTCATATTATGACTTGAACATGGCGACGCAGGCTTTCCATGCTAAAATATTTAACATTCATCTTTTTTAATAGGAACAATGACACCATTCTGCTTGCGATTCAGCTGACACCACATTATGCACTCTTTCCACAATGAAAGTCCAATAAAAGTTCGTTAACGTTCATCCGTTCATCACAGCACATGAAATAAATCATGCGGATTAATAAAGTGAAGATTCCACAGAACTGGTGCGACGGGGAAAGTGATGATTATTGCGTGAAGTCATACATTTTTCTCACTTTGGTTATATTTTTGGCTACAATAGCTCCAGGTACTGTACAGGGTACAGTAAGTATCTGGTCCATGTTTTATTAGTTGTAGTTATTTACGCCTCTTTGGGAAATCCAAGCAGAATGTCAGGTTTACTTAACTATCAGATTAAATAGCTATTATCTCTGTGCTATCAAGCTCCAAAGAGATTTAGGATATTTTAATAATTTAATTTGGCACTTGTGTATGATCCTCGTCACCTATTGTCGTAGTTCTAACTCTAGGTAGCATTGGTGTATTTGTATGTTAAATTCCTAAACATACAAACAAAGCAACTCACAGAGGATTATAAACTGCTGACAGCCTTCACTTGAGGCGAGCGGTCCAGCTGCTTTAGAATAGAGCAAAAAAAAAAAAAAAAAAAAAAATAAAAAAATCAGCCCGCCACATTAACTTAATGTTGGTAATTTAGTTCCTTACGCTAGAGAAGAGAAAATTCATAAAATCAATCAGTTACTGAAGGGACATAATAAAATGATTTGCATACAGTACATTATAATGTACTTCATTCACATGGCGTTATTTCCTACTTGCGCAATTTTCAAGAACATTGAGGCACACATTCATGTACGTTTTCTTCAGAAAACTATACATTTACGATACAGGAGTCTTATCATTGACAAATATTTGTTCATTGAAATTTCTGTGATTCTAGTTGTTTATAATCTTATCATTTAAAATATCTTCAACGGTGTAATTGTGTTTTAGAGATTAAGTTTAAGAATTTTTCTGGAATCCCACATAGATTCTATCAGAATTAGTTTCATCAGGCCCAATGCTTCAACATGAATATGAAAAGCAGCACTTTCCATGCTGCGCAGGAAAAACATTAATGGGACAGTGTGTAGAATTCCCCCAAAATTTTTCATTGTTCATTCATTTAAAACCCCCTACTATTAAAAAAATATGTTGTATCACATCAACGTACATTTAAAAAAAAAATATATATATAATCTAGGTCTAATAGCTAATCATGCTACATATTACATGTTTCACCACCATCTTTTCTGCTACCGATATCTGAAGAAGAACATAGTAAATGTAGTAATTGGTTTCAGGCTTGCGAAGTGTGGTCACTCTGAGGCACGCGCGCTTCAAAAATGCAATGTCGTTGCATTCTATTAGTTCGCCACTAGATGGCACTAAATACTAAACACTGTCCCTTTAAAAATGAACTGGAAATTTCACTTAGTCATAAAAAGAGATGTATTTTTAGGACTACATTTAAATCTGTCTTTAAAATTGTTGAACCAGATCTCAAGTATAACCAACAACTCTCTTTTAATGCCCAAGTGGACACTAACACATCGGCAGCAGCATAGCAATAACGGCAATAACAATTTTATGTTCAACAAGGGGACCGCAACTTGAAAAACCCTGACTTACGGTAAAGCCTGTTTTGGGGTGTTGTCAAACAAAAAACAAAAAAAAACAAAGAAGTCAGCATTTTTCTTAAGTCTAACATTGTTTACTTATTTCCAAGTTTTGGATGCTAAGCACCTTCTGCCATGCGTGACTCATTCAAATGCAAGTGATTACAAATACTGCAGTTATTTAAGGTTTTGATATTAAGCCGCGAAAGGTAAACAGAACAAAACTACAGCACGGACACGTCGCTGTTAGCTTGACAAATGCATTTGGAAAAGCATACATAAAAATCTGCCAATAGTCATAAAGGGTGGTTCTGCTAGATTGGAGAAGCGGCTCGCCGCAGCTTCTGTTGTTGGGCGTGTTTGTTGTCCTGCTTTAATTCATCTTCTCCGAGGCCTTGTGCATTTTCTCCCCCCCCCCTGAGGACTGATGAGCACGGGGCCAAGTTAACAACATAAGGAGGAGACGCTCGGAACACAAATTGCTCAGATGCTTGAGTCTGAACGTGCGTCTGGGCTGGCCTTGCAGGTGGAAGGGTAGAAACAGGATGTGACGGTTGATTATCCCGATTGTTCAACGTGATCACTAAATAAGTTTACACATTTAAGAATGACGCTGTTCTGATTAAAAAGTCTGAGCTACTGAGTAGGGATGTAACGATAAGTGCAATATCGTGATATCGTGATATTAAAACAATATCGTTGTTGTCATGTTCACAATATTTAAAAACTACTCATCTGTTAAAAAAGTCAGGTTGATTTCCATTTGTGCAGTTCTAGCACCCTCTGCTGGCTAGTTGTTTTTTTTTGTTTTTTTAGTGCAGTTTAATTTTCATTAGGGATATTTTGGCCCTTCTATGTTTAAAATCACTAATTGTCAGATGAAGGGGATTGTAACATGCTTGTGAAGTGAGTCAATATGTGGAGGAACTCAATGTGGGCTTGCATTAGGTGAGTAAGTGCCTCAATGTGAAGTGTTATTAGAGATTGGAGGTAGTTTATATGTATTGCGGTTATGTACAAAGGCACAATATTGGGTTTTTTTTGTTTGTTTTTTTAATATGAGCTCTTTTTTTTTTTACAATATTGTGACCTTCTTTAAATATCGCCAACCTCCCCGCAATATCGTGATAATTATCGTATCGTGAGCTTCATATCGTGATAATATCGTATCGTGATATTTGGATATCGTTACATCCCTACGACTGAGTAGCTAACAAGGCTACTAAGTATGACCAGACTGCATCTTCGCAGTCTTAATTCCGCACAACTTTATGGTATTTCAAATAAAACCATTCTTTTTTTTTTTTTCTTGTTGCAGCACGAGCGGAGTGTGAAAAGACACTCACGCGCAGTAAACCAGGCGCTCGTTCTACAGAACTTCACACGCAGCTCATAAAAGCTTGTGGATCATCATATTGTTAAACTGACTGTCACACTTTTCTTTTTTATTTAATAACCCGTCTCATCCTGCAGAGACCTTTTGCTTTCGTTTAATACAGCAACAAGCAAAAAAGCCTTGAGAAGGGGGGGGGGGGGGGGGGGGTAATGGTTCATCTCCACCAGGCGCACCAGTACACACTTACTGCAGTGCAATAAACAAAGTCATGTTTGTGCTGCATCACACACAGCTGAAAACCCCCCCAAAAAAACAATGTCAAGCTGATAAAACCAACTCTTACCACTCGCCATTTGCACACATCGATTTCCTTTTTTCAATTATCAATTGTAATTAGCATGGAGCCAATTGTACCACGGGGCATTAGCAGTCAATGACAAGGGGCCCCGGTCAAAGAGCCGAGACGGATGTTCGGTCGTGGAATGTCGATAGGGAGCCCGCATCAGTTTCTTTTGTTGTCATCGGCTAAGGCGCTAAAAGAAAAGAATTTTAAATTTATGTACATAGACATAAGTAAGATTTGGGTAAACGTGCATATGGGGGCGGCACGGTGCTGACTGGTTAGCACGTCCGCCTCCCAATACTGAGGACTCGGGTTCGAGTCCAGACTCCCGCCTTCCTGGGTGGATTTGCATGTTCTCCCCGTGCCCGCGTGGGTCTTCTCCGGGTACTCCGGTCTCCTCCCACATTCCAAAGACATCCATGGCAGGTTAATTGGGCACTCCGAATTGTCCCTAGGTGTGCTTGTGTGCGTGGATGGTTGTTCGTCTTTGTGTGCCCTGCGATTGGCTGGCAACCAGGCCAGGGTGTCCCCCGCCTACTGCCCAGAGCCCGCTGAGATAGGCTCCAGCACCCCCCGCAACCTTTATGAGGAATAAGCGGTCAGGAAAATGAATGAATGAATGAATGAATGAATGAATGAAAGTGCATATAGGTCTTTATTTAGATAGTTCAGAAGAAGCTACCAATTATCAGGAGTCTAGTCAAGTCAAGTCAAGTCATCTTTATTTATATAGCACTAATACAGCATTTCACAACTGTGTTTCCATCGGATCTAGTGGAAGGTTGGTACATGTACTACGTCCTTCGAAAAATGAAAATAAATGTCTTCAATAGGCTGGGTTAAAAGTAGTACTGTCAAAGTTAAAGTTAATATCGCATTAATCATGTATTCATGCAGATTAATCACATTATTAATTTTGACCACAGATTATCCTTTAACTTGACAGCGGATGGTTATGTTAATAGGAGCACAGGTTGTGTTTGAGCAATACACATGAGTAAATGCATTAAATGAAGAATTTAATAAATGTTTGTGTATGATATTCAGAATATTTGTTCATGTAAAACTACTGTTTTTTTATTTTATTTTAAATTATGCAAGTAATTAACTGATTAGAAAAAGAGGAGGATGAGCATGTGCAGTGGATCAAATAATGTTGAAGACGTCCTCATAACATTTAATGTAGAATGTTAGAATGTAATGTAATGTAGGTGCTCTTCAAATTAGGCGGGCAAAAAATGTTGAATAAAAAAGCCTTTTGTCAGAGTACTAAGATGTGATTGATCTGATCAAAAAAAATTAATCGTTTGACAGCTCTAGTTAAAAGTAACCTAAATTGGGATGAAATAGCTAACCCAGTGTTGGGTCCAAAAGGGACTGAGCCAATATTGGGGTTTATAGTGAGTTCAGTTGGTGAGTTGACCCCATCACATTGAGTCAAGATTCCATAATGATGATTTACATCTACGAAGAAATGGGTTACTAGGTTAGTAGTATAACTGTGGTTAAAAAAAAAAGCCACTAATCTTAGCATTCAGCTATTAGCATTTAGCTTTCAGCATTCCCACGCAATTTCTCCAGAAATTGCACTTAGTCTAGTTTATTGTATTATTTTGTTTATTTTCATGTTTATGAGTTTACTAGATTTCACTTTTGAGCCAAGATGCCAATTGGTATCATCCAGTCAGGTGACCTGACGAACAATGAATGCAAAAATGTTTTGTAAAATGTTTATGACTCTATGCTAGCAATTTATTTTTTTTCATAGCCAAACCAATAAATGTACCTGTCATATGCCACGGGTTATGGACGTGTCCCTCAAAGTGAGCGCACACGCAATTTAGCTGGAGCGCCCCGACACCTACTAAATTACTCCAAACAACACAGAGACACGGGCTCACAAAAATTAAGCGATAATTGCTTTTTAATGATATCACATTATGCAAATGATCATTATAAAGTCATAAATTCTTGGGTTGAGTTCCTGCATGCCCGGGCACCACGAGTGCCAAATTTGAGTATATTACATCGGTGGAGAAAAGGGAAATGATAAGGATGTTTTGCTGGCATCCGTGAGCTGACACTGTTGGCTGCCGAAGTGGATATATTATTCCTCAACATTTAAATAACATACACTGCCAGGAAGAAAAAAATAATAATCACCTGAAATACTACAAATGTGTTCTAACAAGAAATCTTTAAAATATAAAGGGAAATGAACACATTCAATATGCTACAGGGATGGACGAAAGATTGATAGATAGCGGAGATAGCAGCATTGTACAAAAGGACAGACACAGAAAAGCACATCTCATTTTTTTCTTTTTTACAATCTCATCTCTCCAGGATAAAATGGATTCTTTTGAGACTTTTTCCCCATGAAAAAAATGAGGAAATCCTGGCGTTCATGTCAAATGAACCGCTGGCTCTGAAAGCAGCATCGTTCTTCCTCGATCTAAAACTCACGCAGCTTATGAATAATTCTCCCTCCAGTCTCAAAGTCAAAGTGAAGTAAACTTACGGAGCTTTATGTGTGTGCATGCGGCAGAGAGAGCGAGCGAGAGAGATTGAAAACATACTGTAGTTACATTAAAGAGGCGTCAAACAAATGAATTGAGTCATCTGGGGAAAAAGACGAGAGGTTCCAGCGAGTGTCAGCATGAGCCTTCAATTGTGATTGATTACTAGCATGGGAGGAAGAGTGTCTCAAATACTAAAAACAACACATCAATACGTGTAATCACTGGTCACTTTTGATTAAACTAAACAAGGAGACGATGTAAGAAACCAAATCCACGTGGAATCTTGTTTGAGAGTCCACGCGAGCGCCGGCGATATCGATCCGCAGGCCTTAAACCTCTTTTTGTGCTGTCTGGTTGCGGGGCGATTGTGTCATTGGTTCTTTTAAAACGCATCTGCCCGGAACAAAGGCAAGAGCATCACAAGGTGAGGAGTTTCAATCCAAATACCTCAGACGGGGGGCTTCTTCGTTTCAGCTGAAGTGGAATGTCAGCACTCTAGTCCAATAAAAAGTCTCCTTCTAATTGTGAAGACGCGACAGGACACGGCGAGGGGGACTGCACTATTGTGACTGCAAGCTGCATCCGTTTGGGAAGGCTCTTTTCGTTTCAAGGAGGACCACAGATCCATGCTTAGGTGAGTTGAGTGTAGAACAGTTCCAATCTCAACCACTTCAAACAACTTTTTAACTCTTTGACCGCCAAAAACGTTTAATGATGTATTCTAAAATCCTAATGAATGCTCTTTTACTGCCCCATGATATTAAAAAAAAAAAAAAAAACACTTTAATATGACAATGGTTTTGATCATTTACGTCATCCTAGAACATTTTCTATTTCATCAGATTCCATCATGTTTCATTGTAATTTCATAGACCGGCAGCCCATTGAAAAGAGATGCAATGCTGCCATCTGCTGACCATAGTTATTGCGTGTTTTTGATTCCACAACCCATTGACCAGGCAGCGCTGCACTTAGACGTTGTATTGCGAATTAAAAATTTTTTTTTAAATGTAGTTGACGTGATTTAACGTTTATGGCGGCATACATTGTGATTTTACTAATCACTATTAAATATTTTTGGCGGTCAAAGAGTTAATTTACCTTTATTACGTTTTTTGTTTTTCTTTTTCTCTCAACGTCTTGTACAGCTCCTGTTGTAAAGTCCCTGTTGTGCAAAAAAAATGTATCGTTTCACAAAAACCTTGTTTTCTCTTTATAGTTTTGTATTTTCGCTTACGTGACTCAAATGACCGAATTTCAAAGAGTGATTACTAAAAAAACGTAAAAAGGTAGAAACATACTTTTTCTTTTCTCGTGAAAGAATGGAATCCAAGCTTTCATATGGTATCCACCATGTTTATGTAGTCATACCGCACAATATTCTGTTTGCTTTGAAAGGTGAGTGAAAATGCTCGAAATCGGCTGGGGTTGTTTTTTGGATAACGTTTGGCAGTCAAAGAGTTGAAGATTGTGAGTCAGAGTCTCTCAAATACTCACATTTGTCCACAAAATATACTTAGAAATCATTCCCAAAAGCTTTTCTAGCTGTAAAGGTGGTGATCAAATTCTTATTTTCAACAGGCGTTCGAATACTTTTGATTATTTGACCCTCATTACTCAGAGTGCCTTTTGTCAATATTTGGAAACTAAAGTTGGAATGCCCAAAGTAGATAGTAGATTGCGCTTTTTTCCTTCTCCCTGTGTGGCAAAAGCAAACAATTTAATTGAATTTTGGGGCTTGTAATGTCTGCATTACTCTAATCACAGGAGAGCAGAGCGCAGTTGTTTATCTCGACCTTGCGAGAATTAACAGAGGGGATTTGTAGAGATGTTAATACTTTGAAAAAAAAATGTAACCTGGTTTATTGATCAGTCAATTGTTTCATTGGTATTCAAAACAATGACATGCGCTCATGTGAGAGCTCGACAAACTCCCACCGAAAATCAACAATGCACAAAGGTAATTCTGTGTCGCTGTACTGTATGTTAAGGCATGCAAATACAAATTAATACATTCAGGCTTGTTGCCCTACTGTGCAGCTGCATATGATTAATAAAATGCTAGCTGATTTATCAGTCAGCGGTAATAGAAAAGGTGCAGGTTGCCGTGCTATCTCGGGCCCACTACAGGCAATAGAACCTCCGGAGAGGGTGCCACGAATGCAGGCGGGTTGAGAGCGCCGCAGAATGCAAACTACAACCCCAAATACCCCGGGGGCCTGGAGGCAAATTTGATTAAAAGTTTGTTTTTCTTCACTCTCAACAAACGGAGGAGCCCGTCGATGCGGCACTGACAGTTAATTGGACTTGGCAGGGCCACGAGTTCATTCGTCAGCATTGTGTGGGGTTTGCCTAGGAGGAGCAGGACAATCGATGTTCCTCAGGATGGCCTGTAATCACTGCACCACTGCGATGAAGTGCAGGGTTAAACATCAGGAGATTGCAGGGGCACCAAAGGATCCGGGAGGGACTGCTAATATTCCCCCCCGAACGTAGACTAAAGCAAGGTCACCCCGACACAGCCACCAGAGGACCTGTAGATGCGAAGAAACTAAATTTGCAAGATTCCAGCAGAACCTGACTGTGAGTTTGCAAATGATTTGTATGTGTCTTCAGTTCTCAGGGCTACAAACACAAGCGCTGAGTAAGTGAGAACTTGAGCAGAAATAGTGCCAAATTGTTCAATAAGATTTTCTATATATGTATTTTACTGACACAAATGAACGCTGAAGGAGTATTTCCAGATTCGAGTCATATCAACATTGTCACATCAATTGTATGAAAGGAATGTTGAACGGTCACACATACTCACGTCTATGTGTGACATGATGTTCGAGGAGCAAGTGTCGCGTGAAAACCCCGCTGCCTTCGAGCAAGGGAACCCGGAATTGTTTGCTAGCCAGCTATTTAGCATTAGATTCAACTAAGCGGTCAATGAAGCCCAGCTAGATAGTTTATGAAAGAGTTTGTCTTTGATACTTCATTGCTGTCCTCTTACATCATAACTACGGCATACAAAGGGAGTTTGGCCAATTGTACACAGGAGCAGAGTTATAAAAGACCCAAGCTAGCTCAGCGCTAGCTAGCAGCTAGTAATACATTAGCGGATGGATTTAAAATTGGTCCAAAAGGATACGCGGTTCAGAAAAACAATGGATGGATCATTGGAATAACAACCTGGGTTCCGGAGCTTCAAGTAAATTAAACATACATTAACACATACAATAAAACTGTAAAGCAATTAGTACACTTTGCAGTGCCAAATCCAAATAGCACATTATTTGTACGCCTTTGGTGTATCATCACGGAACAAAATACCTTGCTCAAGTTGACAACTAACGTTGCTGGAGTGTAGTGTTTGTGAGCAGAACTAAACATGTAAGTTGAGAAGTTTCTAAACCTCTAAGTGGGAAGTTTTAAGAATTGTTTCTACGAGGCAAATATAAGATGCCTGTAAACCTGAGTCTGTTTTGGTCATTTTGTTCAACAGTTGTATTTTACAAGAGAACAGCTGTCTTCAAGGACCATTGAAAGCTATTAGAACATTTGAATTTCTTATTTGATTACTTTACATCAATCACAAGATTTTACTCAAACAAATATCTGTTACAAGTTTAGTAGCAAATAGTAGTAAAAATGCGATTAATTGTGATTAGTGATTTTTTTTGTTATGTTATGTTATGTTATATATGTTATGTTATATACATATGTTATGTTATATATGTTATGTTATGTTATGTATATATGTTATGTTATGTTATGTATATATGTTATGTTATGTTATGTATATATGTTATATTATGTTATGTATATATGTTATATATATATATATATATATATATATATATATATATGATGCACAAAGGGAGTAAAATACACATAGTAGCTCTGTGTGCACGCGCAACTGTTTCTGTTTCATTGTTTATGTGTTGATATTGACCCCAGTGGTCCCAATTTACCATTGTGTGCCTGAGAGCACTTTAAGTACCAACAGTGAAATAAAAACAGTTTTTGCCCTACAGCCATTATTGAGCTCTCGTAACATTTTGAAATGCTCATGTGTTTGTTCCTTTAGCCGATGAAGTATTGTGTATGCGTGTCACGATGCTTGAACCGTCAGAACGTTAAAAACATCCATCGTGTTTGGAGAAGACACTGTTCCACTTTAAAGAGTTGGAAGGTGATGACTAGACAGCCTTGAAGACAAGAAGAATCGGCAGAGATACAAGAAAGCACTCCAAGCTGAAACAGCATATGAACACCATAGCAATACATGGATGGAATGCGGTGGAGCATATTTACGTTTGTGTAAACAACCCACCAAAAATAACAATTAGACGTCTGCTAGGACAAATTTCTGAAAAATGGCAATGGACCAAACCCAAGCGTGACTTCCAGACTGCAAAATGAGCTTTGTTTTGCATTAGTATTCAGGAGACATTGCATCTCTCTAAACTGTTATCATGGCATTTCTGATATTTTAAACGGGCTGACCTTCTCTTAAGGACAGCAGATAAGGCCTTTTAATGTCCTTAAATCAGGCCATCTATGCAGACTCTCAGACGCTCTCTTAGTGGATAATGACAAACATCAGCGCGATAGCGCCCGTCAGAATGCGACGCTTCGAAATTATTCTATCGCGCTGACCATCGACACACAGTAAATGCCTGTCCCCCCCCCCCCCCCCCCCCTTCCACGTAAAAAAAAAAAATGTACACACACATTTTAGGCCTTCTCCCAAAGGTAATGGAGTAGTGAGCTCATGGGTGCCATAAATCCTGTTTAATGGGATGGCACAAGACTCTCCAGAGCAGAGCGGAGAGTCAATGCGCTCTCTGAGGCCAAAAAAACAATTTACGCAAACAGCTGTTTTAACTCACTTGACAGGGGCATGCAAAATCTCACTGAATGTTTGAATACTGTTTACTACGAGAATGCATGGAAATATGGACACACGCACCAATCATACACATGCATCGTCTCACAAAGAGTTGGAACTTCTCTCAACAAAAATGCTATGGATATTCAAATGATTCCCCAGAGAAATAACTACACCATAAATGAATGTGAAACGCAAGCAGCCTAACCGGTACAAAATAAATTGTTATAGTTGTCAGTAAATGTGTCTTATTGCATGTTTGTCTAATGAGGAATGTAATAGATTTTTATTTGTGGTAATAATCATCAAATACTCTCTCACTGGCCATAACTTTTGGAGCATAAAAAGATATCGGTATGAGATTCAAATACAAATAAAAAAAGATTGTTAAATCGCACATCGAGCGTCAGAAATACTTTCAATTGAGTGGTTAGTTTAATTAGGGAAATCAATTTGGTAGTTTATCGGTGTTATTCCTAAATAGAACATTTACAAATGTAGTTAATTATAATGCACTGGAGATGACTTAATGATTAGGTACGCTAATAAATCCATCCATTCATTTTCTCTAGCGCTTATCCAGCTCGAGCCGAAAGGCGGATCCCACCGTGGATTGGTCGCCAGTCAATCACAGAGCACATATAGAGACTCACACTCACATTCACACCATCACTTTAGTGGGAACTGGACCCACGCAGGAGTCAGGATAATGTACCATTAAAACAGCAAGCACATGTAATCACACCCAATTCCAGAGGTGTTGAAAATATTCTGCTGTTACAATCCATCCGAGAAGTGTTCATTTCACAATATATTGTTTTTATAATAGTCTTTTAACTGCACTGCATCCTGCGAAAAGGACTTTTCACCATATTAGCTAACATGAGGGGGCAAAATATTCGAAACACCTCTCAGTGCGATGCAGTGCACACCTACGCAACTAACAACCAACAATAACAACATAGTTGTCAATCAAAATTGAGCATTATCTGTAAAAAGACAGATTGTTATATGTAAGGGAGACCGGAGCTAGTTGTATCACGGATAAGTTGTCACATTGCAATTTTCTTCTCCAGCAGAGGGCGCAACAAAAAAGTGGAATACTAGTTTTCTTTGAATAAATGGTCAGGGATTGTGTACTGTCTGAGAAGAGAATAGCAAATTGTGAGCTCAGATGAGTGCTAGTTATCTGTTTTGCACAACCCCAAGTCATTTTTCTCACCTTCATATATTTTGAAACAGGCGTCGTATATAGACAAATTCTAGCAGCAAATCATGTGGACTTGTTAGAGGAGAGATTCAGACATTTTGTCATGCCTCAGTCACTGCTCTGTTTTAAGCTAACTTTGAACTAGAGCAAGTTTTAGCCAACATGGTCGTTTGGGGCAACTTGTCACAGTCATTTTGGGGTTTGTTGTCACATATGCAAAGAATGGGCAAATAGACAAATTCTAGCAGCAAATCATGTGGACTTGTTAGAGGAGAGATTCAGACATTTTGTCATGCCTCAGTCACTGCTATGTTTTAAGCTAACTTTCAACTAGAGCAAGTTTTAGCCAACATGGTCGTTTGGGGCAACTTGTCTCAGTCATTTTGGGGCTTGTTGTCACATATGCAAAGAATGGGCTAGAATGGGCAACTGTGTTTACGTATGCCAGTATTGTTCTCCCAATAATGAGTCTGAAGAATGAGGAATTTAGTTTGATAGATTTTGTTTCATTGATAAAAAAAAGATTTTCCAGTTGTTGGAACTACAGTATGCCCACATGTCAGGACTGGTTTAAGTTTCATAATGAACCATCCATCCATTAACTGAAATGCTTTAATATTTTTACTTCAATTTAATCTCAAATTTCCAGTTTAAGGGAAGCAAAACAGACATTTGAGGCTGAGCGCTATGACCTACATGCCAGCAGTTCCTAAGGACTTTAATTTATTTCATATTTATGTTAAAGTTTGCTCAATGACTGTAGTAAATTGTCAAGATCAATGATAAACAATTTTTCTGGCTGTAAAAGCAAACAAAACAAAATAGTAAAATAAGGATAATTTTGTCCTTGTTATTCTTAGTTGCAAAATCCAACGTGACATCTTACCCCATATAGTGTGACAACTTACCCATTGGTGGGGCAGCATGTCACATGTTCACTCCCTCTATTTGGTGGCTTATAACTCTGCACCGACACAAAGTATGAAAATGACATGAATATGAAAAATATACCCAAGACTTTGTCTTTCATCTGGTATACGTTTTGTTTATATATGATGTATTGATTCCAAGAAATATATAAAAGTATAAATAGTGATACAACTAGCCCCGGTATCACCTACAAGTATACACATATAGTAGGGATGTAACAAAAACGATTCAAATCAGAAAATCGATTTTGATTTGACAAACTGCTACAATTTAAAATTGTTACATATATTAAATTTTCCAAAATGGTGACATATTTAAATTGCAATGCAGCGCATGTGTAGCGACAGCCCTTGTTAGATTGCGTATGTGCCTAATGAATGGGCTGGGGAAACTGACTCGACATGAGTCTTTCTGTGCATGCACGTGGCACCCGGATGGTGCAATTTGCATCCTGTAGGTCTTTGACGCTGATGCATGTCAATGTCCTGCTGCTGTGGGAGAGGAGGGGAACCATCTGGCTTACATACACTTCAGAGAATAATGTGTAAATATTGTTGACGGGTGCCAGAGGGAATCCTCGCAGGAGTCTTTTCAAAATACATTCTCGCCGCATGCATTAGGTCTGGCTCTGTGTTAATAGTTCAACTAGTTGGTGTTGCTGCTTGCGATGTCCTCTACGACAGACTACAATTAACCAACACTGATGCCAAATTCTAATATGCAATAAAGTCACTGATTTATTTGGTAATTAGCATTAAGTAAGTCGCCCCCTTGTCTGTAGCAATTTGCCTTTCGCAATTCTTCTGAGGCTGAATTCATCAATTAAATGTGTGTTACACCAACCTTGTGCCATTTGGAGACGACTGGGGAGGAATATGTTCCCTCCTAGAGCATAACTAACCAACCAGATTTGACCATAAAGTGTCACTGATGATGCTTTGTGTGGCACGGTCTATCTTACTTCTATTCTCTCAGTTGTATGGGAAATAATTGAGAACATTTTCATGATTGAATACAGTAAATTCCCGCTTCATTTACGTTCTAGACCACTTCATGAAGTGAAATCTGTGATATACATTAGAAACACCCTATTCAAATTCTATATTGAGAAAGAGCAAGAACAATGGAAGAGCTAACCCGAACACAAAAATACTCTACTCTACTCTACAAATACTCTACAGTGTACCCAGACCAAGATTTTACAGGTAACAAATAAAAATTTTTCCAAACTAACAAACTTATCACCTCACATTAAACATGAATAATCTTGCCCAGAGATGTACATTATAAACCGAACCAAAAGAGTCACTTGATGTAGGCATAAGAAGCAGGATCGAAGAGGATTTGACATTCGATATTCTTCAGCAAAAATTCCTGAAACACTTCCTGTTTTCATTCGTTTTTCAAATTTGCACCATGTCAAAGTGTTTCTGTAAGAGGTGTTAATTTGTGGAATCATTTTGGTACTGACCTGAAAAGATTCCAAGTCACTTGCCGAGTTTAAAAAAAAATTATAAAATCAAAGTTCCAGACAACTATTTAAATCAGAAATGAGCTAGTAAAACTGCAGAAATGTAAATTTCTTCAATGTACCAGTATGAGTGTAATGAAAATTGTATATGTGAGTACGAGGATGTATTATTATTGTGTATGCCTATGAATTTCATGTACATTTGCTATTGGCAAATGTACGTATATGTCAAAGTGCAGTTGTATACACAAGCAGGATTACACATTTTTCTTTTAATGAAATGTTTTAACCTATTGTATCAATAATGAAATACAAATACAAAGAATAAGGGGTAGGACTAGATAAGTTTTCAACTTCTTCCCTTTGAACATCTAAACGGTTGGTCGAAAGTGGAATTACACCCCAAACAAAATACAGTTAAAGAAAAAAGTTTTTTTTTTTTTTATTTATTTGGAAAATATCGGGAAAGCATGGGGATTGCTGAAAAACTAACAATGACTGGATTGAATTTTTTATTTATTTTCTAGATCATTTTCAAAGCGATGGGAGGATCTCTCTCTGAATGTGAATGTTCTGAACTCCTGTTTCAATGCCACTGTTGTATTGAGCAGAATAATGCTGCCTGTCTAAGTTGAATCATAGCATGGACGCAGACAACAACCATTTGTACACAATTGACAGTATTCCTATTGATTAGTTAATTGATTATTTTTGTCTATCCCTACTCACGTCCGCTCTTTACCCTGAGCTGACTTTGTTATATGCAGCCAAAAGGTTTGGAGGCTAACGTTGGATTAGCTACACTCATAAGGTTTATTGAATTAAAACCCAAAATAAAGGACAATAGCACACCAGGACTGCTAAGGATATTTGAGTTCTCATTTCATGGGATCAATATATGTTGCAAACTACTCTATAAGACCATCAAAATGTATTTCTGCACAGTAGAACGGCCATTGCAGTGTTTCCCAACCTTTGAAAGCCATACGTTTGTTACACAAAAAGAAACTGGTGGATTTGTAATTTAAGCCAAATTCATGAAATTGGATACATTACACTGTTCCTGTACTATGGAGCTCCATATCGTCTTACAGCACTTATTCACTGCCACAGTTTATATTTTAAAGTGAATACTTTTGTTGAGCAACAACAAGATAAAAGTAGATTTTATCATAAAACTAGAAGACAGCCAAACAATAGAGAGCTCAAGCTTTACAGCCAAAACGAAATAAACATGCATTTTAATGTTGTGCGCTGAGAACTGCGAGGAGAAACATAAAATGATGATAGCAGACTACGTTCAAGAGCACAAACACGCCACACAAACCAGCAGCAACAATTAAACATTCATTCATTCATTCCTCGGGAGAACTCCAAACTAAACTCGGAATTGTGACAGTCAACAAGAAACGTCCTGTTTTGTCCTCGTCTAACCGTCTTGATATTAGCCACTGTGTCCTTGCGGAAGAAATCCCTCGGGACCCCACGCGGGTCACAGGGCAGCTCCGGTCCCAGCGGGACTCTCGATTCAAGACCGGCGAGAGGATGAAATATTTTCTGGCATCAGCAGGTGGATCCCAGTGGGCGGCAAAGAAAAAGAAAAAAGCAGCCGATATCTTCAGCCGCAAGACAACTGTGGAAGTTTATCGCCTTCTCTTTGCCGGCCCCGAAAAACAGTCTGAGTCTCATCTGGCCGCCTGACACATATACAAAACAACTTCCTGCCAGGTGCTGCTCCACAAAGCAGGTCCAAGCCTTTGATTGGGAGCCAAATGACTGGCTGGAAGGCTGTCACTTTAGCTTTAGGCCACTGAGCATCCCACTTCATCTCCAAGCCTTGGGTGACATGCTTTTTAATCACATTCACACATTCCTCATTATGTGACCAGCGCACTGCGTGCCCTCTCCCCAGCAATCAAATCAGAGAACTGGCTTTTTATATGAGCTTAAATGCCTTTCCTGAAACGTACTATAGCAATAAAATGAACACAAATGTGTTGTATAGAAAGTGTGCCAATGTGTCAATGCTCACATATGGAGGCCGATAAGACGACATTCCCTATATTTCACTTATGCGGAAAAAGGAAGACATGCCATTTACACTACAAAAAGGAGGGCAGATTTAATTTGAGAATTGGCAGACATTCCGCATTTTCACCAGATGAAAGCTTGTAAATGAAAAGCCTGGAATGGCGCCTGCGATGGAAATCCAAAGTTATGAATAATGCCTCTGTTTCACTGCTCAAGTCTTTTAATAAGTTGGATTAGCAAAGGCACCTGCACGCTCAGCTGCACCTCTAACCAACCAAGAGTGGGACAAGAGTCTCCTGAGGGACCCCCCTAAAGCTTGACACTCACTCTCCCTTGTTGCAGCCTCACCCGTGTGGGAGTTGGGCACGCACTGCTGCTGAACTCACCGCAAGTCTGCATTGACGCAGGAGCAGGTGATTTACACACATCTGCTAATCAGAGAATGGCTTTCTTGCTAATGAAAATTCATAGATCCATACACTAACACTACTGATATAATTTCTCATTCTTTATTTTGACAGGTTGATTTATTGTTGTGTACTGAGAATGTGTTGTGTGAGTTTATACTGTTGCTCGAGGGAGGCAACGCTGCTCTGCAGTTACACCACCAAAACACTAGTTGTGGGAATGAATGATGCTGAAGCATTCCCACATATGTTATTGTGATTTTTATTCTCCACACTTTGCCACGTAACAACTCCCACATAGTAATTCCAATTTACAAATTTCAACTTGCTTAAAAAATTCACGCCTCACCTGGTATATCGTCTGGTTCCACATTACTTACAGTATTTGCACAATTTAACATTTAATATCAACTTTCCCCCATTCATTTTCAATGGGACAGACATTGAACTTTTTCTAAGTATCACTTTACATGCCCACTCCCATACATATAACCAGGTGTCTGATACTGCTCGTTGGCACAGTTGATAAAGCGCATTGTCCAGTAATCAGGAGGTCATAATTTCATAATTTATCTCTCAATTTACTTCATAAGCATTCCACTTTCATTCAAATCTTAGCATTCAGCATTCCCACACAATTTCTTCAGAAATTGCACTTAGTCTACTTCCCACATACAGTATGTTATTGTGGTTTTTCATTCTCTACACTTTTTGCCGCCTAACAACTCCCACATAATGTCTGATACTGCTCGGGCTGCACAGTTGGTAAAACGCATTGTCCAGTAGCCAGGAGGGTATAATTTTAATAATTTATCTCTCAATTTTCTTATAGCATTCCCACACAATTTCTCCAGAAATTGCACTTAGTTTAGTTGGCAGTGTGGTCTGCCTTTTCAAAGTTCATAAAGTTTGCAGTGGAAAGAATGCGTGTCAGAAAGTGCTCTCATACTGGGAGTGATAGTAAATGCAATGTATACAGTAAGCACAAAAATATTAACATAAACTATGACATAAAGGGAAATAGGAATGGATTGCAGTTATGAAACAAACATAATGTAACCCTACTAATTTCTGGGGCAAGACAACTCATTTTTGATACAGAAGCACTTCTCCAGCACATTAACTGTAAATATTTTTCCTGCACTTATTTTGAATTTATCTTGATCATTGGTTCACAAAACCATATTCATTTATCTCATTCAAACGTATTGGAGAGTAGGCTACACCGGTGCGTTGACATAACGTATGAATACAAGGAAAGGTTAACCTGTTCAGTTCATTTATGTTAACCTCCAAAATCCCGCGCCATTACCCTGGCCAACGACCAAACAAAGGATGTTTTTTTTTTTTTTTTTTTGTCATTGGTACCATTTTAAATCCATCTACATTAATATCAGACTCACACAATATAGCGCTAAGCTAGTTCGTCTCTCAGGTGCGGCATCCAATTTTGAAAACTCCCTTTAGCTGTTGCTAGCATGGCGTTAGCCAACCATTAGCGAGACGTAAGCCGGCCAAATATTCCAATTGCTGGGATGGCCAACCAACAGCGAGGCATTAGCTGATCAATGATTCCCATAACTACTTCCTCAAATGAAGTGTGTACGTACTACATCGCTGTCACGCATGTGCACTCCACATATGACATATGTCAGACAAAAAGAGACGAGACATGTCAACATAACATTCTTCTCTGACGACCTCTATGACGTGTCCTGACTCGAAATGGAAACTTCTGAATTGGCGTTCGTTTAGCTCGTTTTGTGTTGGTTTAGTACGCATGTTAGCAGCAATAAAACAGACATTTGCTATGTGAAGCCACATTAACTCATTCACTGCCAGTCATTATAGAAAATTTTTACATTTCCAATACTCACGTGATATTACATTCAATAATTATATATAAACCGAATCTACCAAATAACAGAATAGACTCCCTACTTTTTGTCCCGTCCCGTTCTTTTATAATTGACAGCAGAAAAATGTAGGTTTGCCAAAATATAGCCATTTCTCCCATGGACTCTGAAACTGTGTTTATTTCCTATAAAATGGGGCAATGATGTCATCTACCGGTGGTTAGGCATCAGTAAAGTTGTTTCCAAGTTTGATATTTACAGTGGAGCATGCTCAGATTCGCCCCCATTTAGCACCGCTCTAAAAAATACAATTGACAAGTATACTTGTCAAAGGCAGTGAATGAGTTTTAATGGAGATATGTGCACTGGCCAGCTGCACACTCTATGTTAATTAGTTACGCGCATTGTCTCGATGTATATACGAATTGCTATGGAGCTGCAAATCAACCAACAGATTTAGTCTGATATGCAGCACCAGGCCTTGTTCTTTATTATAAATATGCATGTGCTTTATTAATCCCTTGATATAAATCAGTTGATTGTTCAGCAAGTTTCACGGAACCGAAACGAACTTCTCAGCATAAAAAAATAACAAAATAAACTATTCTGTTCATTGTTGTTTTTCTGCAGACACAATGCAAAACTTGGGATTTTTTTTTTGCTTTGACTTGTGGACAAAAAATAAATAAATCAGATACTTCATAACAAGCAACAGTTTGGCAGATAGAGAACTATTTTTCAAATAAGTGGCATCAAGACGTTTACCTTATTGCCACTTTCAGTTGCAAGCGATAGAAATTCACCAGGGACCTACACCTTTAAGGCAGGGGAGTATGATGTTGCTTGTATCAAAGGGATGAGAGTGATCAAAGGGTTGAAGCGCAGTAGTTTCTTGCTTGCTCGTTTTTGTGTGGAGAGTTAAAGATACATGACCTGCCTTCATCACCTCGTCTCGTCATTTACCACATCTCCACAATTGGTGACCTCGACGTGATCAAATCAATCAATTGCCCGACTTTGGACAACACAACCCACAGCTGTGCTTTCACCAAGGCCCATTTCCAGCCTAGAGGATCTTCCATAGGATCTTCCACTGTCGGACTGGGACTTATTTTCAACCCTGGAATTTCAGAGCTCAGACCGGCCCACTTTAGTTCACATTTTAATGAACATACACAATTTTACACTATGTGTATCAATGTAATATAGGTGAGCATTCCCTCCAACGATATTCATATTGCATTTGGTCAAAAATGTCATTTACAATTGAAGAGCTCGATCATTGTTTTTTGGAACAAGTATGTGAACATAAAATGGGCAAAACAAAAAGAACAAAAATAACCAAAAGCAGATGTATGTTAAAAGGGATAAAACATTTAAGACACTTAGCAAATAAAGTTAAACCAACAAGATTAAGGCAGCTCACACTGTACTCTTATTTTGAAATGTATTCTCAACCACTTCTGGTGCACTACTGAGCTAACTTGGACTGCAAACGGTAATCATAGGAGGCTTTCCCATCATGCTTTGTTGCCGTTACTAGCAACACTTGTGATTGTGTTTTGCCTCTTATGTGTTTTTTTTTTTTGTATAGACCAGGTTTAATATACCGCAATTTCCAGACTATAAACCATAAGTTTTTTCACACGCTTTCAACCCTGTGGCTTATACAATGATGCGGCTAATATATGTATTTTTTCTGACGGCCGCCAGGAGCGCTCGAGCAGAAAACATAAGAGTGAGACAGGTGGAATATATGTGTCGAGGAAGATGCAAGTTTAATGTAACTTTGCGCTTTGTGCATCAATAAAATTAGCATGAACAGAACCTCATCATGGAAAATACTACAAGTCTCAGTCTCAGTGACTTTTACCGGTATGTTATTTTTAACCAGCCCTGTTAGTTACTACCGCATTGCTGCCGTGTTAATGTCACGTCACAGGCACTGTTTGGAAAGAAAAGCTAAGGTACATTATTAAACCTTTGAAAACTCTTTTTGTGTACCGTCTTTCTTTGTAAATATCTCATGTTTCAATGTGGGCATATGCAGCTTATAGTCAGGTATGGCAGTGCCTTTATCATTTAGGAATGTACCGGCTTATAATCAGGTGCGCTCTATAGTAGGGATGTAACGATAAGCGCGATATTGTGATATTAAAACTGCCACAATATCGTCGTCGTCATTTTCATGATATTTAAATGCAACACATCTGTTAAAAAAAGTCAGGTTAATTTTCATTTGTGCAGTTCTAGAACCCTCTCGTGGCTATTTTTTTCTTTAGTGCAGTTGAATTTTCATATGGCATGTTCTGGCCCTTCTATGTTTAAAATCCACACTAATTGTCAGATGAACGGGCACGTAGTATGCCTGTGAATCGAGTCAATATGTGGAGGAACTCAATGTGTGTGTGCATTAACAACATAACATAATAATAATAACATACTAATAATAAAACATAATAATTAATAACAATAACATAACATTGATGTTATGTACAAAAACACAATATTGTGCTTTTTTTTAGTATGAGCTCTTTTTTTTTTTTTTACAATATTGTGACCTTTTTTAAATATCGCCAACCTCCCCACAATATCGTGATAATTATTGTATTGTGAGCTTCATATCGTGATAATATCGTATCGTGACATTTGGATATCGTTACATGCCTACTCTATAGTCCAGAAATTACGGTCGTTATATTGTTATTGTTTCAATGTGTGGATTAAAGTATTGCTACTTTCGTGGATGCTCTTTATTTACAGGCTGATTTAAAAATGAGCGAGCCTGCCGATTCGGCTCGCGACCCACCGGGAATTGCCCCGCCCCTCCAGATGGCCCAGTCCGGGCCTGGGATCTTCCCATCTTTTTGGACTTTTGGCAACTATGTTGAAAAGCTACTAAATAGAACAGGCGCCATTATGGCTCGTTAGAGCGCGGCATTGATTTATCCTTGCACAGCCACAAGTCACAGGCACCAGTCTAATCATGATTAAGATCATAACAGAGAGCTGGTGAGACACAGCGGTGCTGCAGCCATCCATCCATCCGTTTGATCCATCACGCATATCACTTCCACTTGCAGCAAATGAAAATGAATTCATTGGGACTTACCTGTTCCATTGGCTGTGTTTGCAAAGAAGAGAGGATACAAAGCTAAGTAGCTTTGCGATAGGCGTACACTGAGGCAAATGCTTCTAAACTAACAGGCTGTGAAAGCCATTTAGGCATAAATGAGACTAAGTAACGAATAGTGACTGAGGGAGGGGAGGCGGACTCACCACTGGAGCAGTCCAGTCCGCCCCATCCTGGCTCACACTGGCAGGTATCTGGAGACACACAGCGGCCGTGGACGCACTCTTCTGTGCACAGAGCTGGAAAAACACGCAAGCGCACGCGGACGTCAGCACCAGTTTGGGTTACGAGTGTGTTAAACAGCATTACGGCACTAATAAACCATATCATGAAAACGCTGATAGCAAATGTTTATTAAATGAGACCTCAATATTTTCCTGATTAATCCCATATCGAGGAGGCTGTTTAACACAGATACTGTTTAAGATGCACAACAAAAAGGCTTAACATTTGTCTACATTTGACTTTTTACATGATCTGCGTCGCATTTTCACACATTTTCTTCCTCTGAATGTTTATTACTGTTTCTTGATGCTTATGTGTTGTCTTTCCTTGTGTAAAGTACATTGAGTTGCCTTGTGTATGAAATGTGCTATACAAATAAACTTGCCTTGCCTTGCCTAAAATAATAAAGATAATTTCTCAAAACGCTGTGGTGAATAAAGATAATTCCATTTTAGAAGCACAAATAGTTTCTTCCGATTTCGGCTCTGTGTCAAGGTCTGAAGGTCTGAAAGATATCGCATTAATGATTTTTTTTTTTTTTTGTTATCTTACTACATTTTGCTATTGTCTTGGTTCTGAATGTGGAGATGGGCTTCGGCTGGAGTTCAGTGCAAGGTTGAATCAGGTCCAGTTGGATAGAGGGCCTTTGACCGCCCTAAAATCTAGAAAATTCTTTAACTGTTATCTTATCACCTCTAACAACAAGCTTATGTACTGTATCAGTTTATCAAATTAACTAGAAAACATAAATAATATAGAATTGCTTGCTTGTTTGATCTTAGTATATTTAACATTAAATTTAAAATGAAAGAATTTTAAAGCGGCCCTCAAAGAAAAAGATTTGAACACCCTGACCTAAGTCATTCTTTCATTGTATTTCATGCATTAATAATTTCATTTCAAGGTTAGAATTGGAAATGAAAATCGATTTTATTGCCATTGCACAAGTAGTCACAAGTAGAGGGCAACAAAATCCATTTGACAGTTTCAACAAGAAACCTAAAAAGAAAATGACACCTAACAGAGGGAGGCAGGAACGGGAAGGCTATGCAGTGCCTCGATTTCTTCGACGAGAAAGTGAAAAAGAAGGTGAGTGAAGAGGGAAGGAAAAAAAAAGGAAATTTCCAAACTATGCTCCAATGGGGGAGCACAGTGTGCATCCTGGAGAAAAAAACCCCCACCTCGGCCACCTCTGCAAATATGTGTTTAAAATGGAAGTCAACCTTAAACATTTCTTGACAATAATATGTTTTATGTGACCTCACTAGTCTAAACATGACATTCTGATTTAATATTACATTTTTAGAATAATAATTATGAAGCAAAATCCAGACATTTTTATCCATCTCAGGGGGCGGCCATTTTGCCGCTTGCTGTCGACTGAAGATGACATCACAGTTGCTCAGGGCTCAAGCAACGACCAATAAGAGCTCACCTGTTTTCCGAAGCTGCGCTGTGATTGGTTGTTATCTTTGACCTGAGAAACTGTGATGTCATCTTCAGTTGACAGCAAGTGGCACTGCTGGGTTTTACTGCTTAACTCATATTCCGCTGACGTAATATTGACCAAATTGCCGTATTTAGACTAGTGGGGGTGCATAGAGCATAATATTGTCAAAAAAGATTTGGGGGCTTGGTTGACTTCCCCTTTAACTAAGGATGTTGCCAATTTTAGCAGAGTTGGCCAGCATCCTGAGATGAGACTTGGCCCATTATTTTTCAGAGGATGACGATTTTTGGAACATGAGAGGTTAAATGATTGTTTTCTAAAGTATGCATAGTTTTGAGATGGTTCTTGGTACGAAAAGTTTGAGCAGCACTTCTCTACATACGTCATGCAATATTGAAAAAGAAATACAGCAGTAACACTGGGCACAGTGGGTAATGATAGCTAATATTACGCTTGTGTTTTAATGCTGAGTGAAGTTATAAGCAGGCCGCACTTTAAGTTGGAAGGCTGGAAAATGTGTTGTTAAACCCTCATATTCAACATCCATCTCTATTATTTGACAGCAGACTAAACAATTTCTCCAGAGAGTGCGGACTTAATCAACATCTCAGTTTATCACAGTTTTACTTTCCAGATCGAGCTGTTATCAGCAGGAGGAGGCATGACAGAGCGGGCCGTAAATCCCCTCTAATTTGATCAGCCGGCGCTTTGTCATGTACTCATTCTTGAATACAGCGAGGCAGCGCACTGCGGTGTTTACTAAGCGTGTGCGTTGTCTCGATCATTCTTATTGAGCAACACGGCACCCAACCGTTGGGATCCGATTTGTATTCCTGGGAGCGTGTTCGGGGAGTTTGAAACCATCCGCCGGGTGGAGGTTTTGCAGGTTTTTTTGTTGTTGTTTTATGGAAGAAGATAAAATCCATCACAGAGATGGGCACTTAGCATGAAAGAGCAAAGTTGGAAGACAAGGTCATCAGGTTCGCTGGGTTAAGAAAGATGTTCTCTTATCTCGGGGAAAGAGCGCGAGCATGACGGGAATCAGCAGTTCAACGCGCTTGGCCTATGGCGGAATGATACAACCAAAACAAACATACACCCGATCCAGATCGGACCACGTCCAAATTCCGCCTTTTTTGTTTTCTCGCCTCATATTACGGCTCTGGGTAAGACGACAAACCGGCGCGCTAAGCTTTGAGTTGATTTTCCCAGCTCTGTGCGGGATATCATGGCGCTCATCCTGCAGGCTGAGAGGTCAGCGGGAGCTGGCGGCATGCCCGAACTGTACCGCTATAGATTATCACTCAATCAGCCTTCGATTAGGGTCGGGCTGCCAGCGGGAGGGATGAGGCCGGAAAGGGGAGGAAGTGGGAGAATCCCAAACAGCCACAAGCCGCTGCTAATCACGGAAATGCTCCCGAGGCAAAAACGGTAAACCAGAGATTGAAAGATAATGCAGGGCAGATTTCTGAGCATCAGTATTCTGGCAAGGAGAGTGTCTAATTAAAATGAGGCAAGGAAAAAAAAAAAAAAAAAAAAGAAAAGTCTGTCCAGCATTTGTGCTGACGAAGGTGCGAGATCGACTACCTGTAATCAATGAGGCCACGATATGCAGAGTGTTCAAAATGAGGAGACGAATTCAATGTCACCACGACGGGCTGATTTGATTTTGTTTCAATCAGCAAATTTTGATCAGCGACCAGGAGGGGAAATGCAAACGTGTCACAAAAAGAAACATGGAAATGAAGTTTTTGCCCAGGGAGAAAAGATGAAGTGCACACTTCATCCTGAGATCTGAATGGCGCTCCCAAAAAAAAAAAAAAAAAAGCACGGCATAATCAAACAGGAGTAGGTCTTTTCATTTTAATTGAAATTCATGAATCACGCCGCTAAAACTCATTTCTGAGGAATCTGAAAATTGAGTCTTTCATCTCGATAAAAGGCTAATCTAGCTCATTATGCAAGAGGTGTTATCAGAGCAGTTAACAATGGAGCTAATTGGTAAATGCGCTGCAGCATTAATAAGAGTTATAGTCTTGCACGGTCAAGCCACTATCTTAGTCCTCTTTCCAAATGTGTGACAAAAAGATAGATTGCTGGTGCTGCGTTGTCTCCTTCTGGTTTCGAGGACAAGTACAAGGTGCACTCAACATCGTTCAAAAGCCATTGAGAATTTGGTGGCCCAATGAAATGTGCTTCTTGCATAACGGAAAAGACAAAAGCGCATAATGGTAAAGACAAACAGCTTTCTTAAAAATCATCCATCCATCCATTTTCTGAGCCGCTTCTTCCTCACGTGTCACGGGGATGCTGGAGCCTATCTCAGCTGGCTCCGGGCAGTAGGCGGGGTACACCCTGTACTGGCTGCCAGCCAATCGCAGGGCACACAGAGACGAACAATCACTCACAATCACATCTACGGACAATTTAGAGCGTTCAATTAATCTGCCAAGCATGTCTTTGGAATGTGGGAGGAAACCAGAGTACCCGGAGAAAACCCATGCAAGCACGGGGAGAACATGCAAACTCCACCCATGAAGGCCGAAGCCCGGACTCTCACGTCCTCTGCATTGGGAGGCGGACGCGTTAACCAGTCAGACACCGTGTCGCCTCTTAAAAATCAAGGACGTATTTATACGTTTTTTTTGTGTGTTTTTTTAATGCTAGAGCATACAGGAAGCTTTGATGCAGCCTCTCAACTGCAAAGAACGGTTGCAGAAATGGTAGTTATTACACAAACGACCAGCAGGTGGCAGCAGAGCAAAGAAGATCAACCAGGGCCATGTAGAAAAAAAGCTCAATTACTTACAATTTTGAATAGATTTGTGAAAACTGATGAAACTTAGCTCTCTTCTAATGCTAATTGCTGCAAAACGGAAACAGATAGAAACATACTTTTTTTTCTGATGAAAGAAGAGACTTTAATCTTTCTTTTGATGGGTTCCATGCTTTTATAGCAATAGAACACAATATTCTGTGGGCCTTGCAAAATCAGACAAAATCCAGTAAAACAGCCGGGAGCGAACGGGACTGCTTCTGTGAAAATGGCTGGGAGTGAATGAGTTAATAGATGTCAAACCTGACAATGTGCCAGGACCAAATAGAAAAAAATTGACGTACCATTGAAATGCATTGGGAAATAAGCAAAGGACTATAAATAGCAACGGGGTTTGAATCATGTTGATTGCAACTATACGAGATGCACATGTGTTTGTGCTTTTGTAGAAGGGTTTCTGTTTGTGTTGCAAGAGTGAAGTGAAGTATTGTGATGGCACCTATAGTGACATCAATTTATCAAACATGCTCCCTCCAAACTTTCTATCCAGGAAGGAGATGATTTTATTTTAAAAACTTTGTCTTTGAAGCATGAAAAAAAAGACAACAAAGTCAGGATGAAAAAGATATCAAAGGCGCCGAAATCCTTCCTGCTGGAAAAAGAAACCCTCATCACCTCTCCGATATGAAACATGTCGTGTTACTGCCCAAAACGTCCGACAAAATTGATTTTGTGTGAGAGTTGACATCACGTCGTAACGGACGGGCAGGCGTCATGTTGCCTGTTTACAAAGACGCCACATTCAAAGAGCCTGCGTGGACACCAACCAAGTGATGTCATTAGTGAGTTTCTCGCACTTGCTCCTCAACTGTCATCATCAGCCTTATTACAGGAAATGAGTTCCTCACATCCTCTGCTCGGGCGAGCTTCTGATTAAGGTAATGAAGAGGTTCTGACAGATCAAAGGTCACGCAACTGCATTCATAAAGAGCTCCAGCGGTGAAGCTTAAGCTCTAATTACACACAAAGAGAGAGATAACACGCTCAGAGTTGCGAGCTCGCTGATTTGGTGTCAGCGATGCTTTGAAATTGTTTTGTTGTTAATTGCTAATTGTTTAGGGGAATTTAGGTTCATTGAAATGCAGAAATGCTGCTGAAATAATGATGATCTTGTTTCACAGATTTACATATTTGGTGTGAAGTCTGTGCCCTTTGGTGATACAAAGCTTTTACAGTATTCTGTTGAATAATTAGCAACTGCTGGATACACAGGTGAAGTCTACGTCAGCGTTTCATTGTTCATATGTCAGTAGCATAGATTGGTAAACAAAGATAAATTGTTGGGAGTACATCAATCATTTTTAAAACCAATTAAATGAAATTGATACATTTGCCTCAGCATAGTGGTTGGGATATCTGGACAGCTAAAATCCCATGTTTACTACAAACACTTGTATAATACACCCCCCCCCCCCCCCCCCCCAATCTAAAAATGCCTTTAAAAAGATATTTTTATGATTTGAGTTATTCAAGGAAGCTGAGTCAGAAAATGACATCAGTTTCTTTGGATTGGCTCTATTTATAGAGCTATCAATATTTTTGACAATTGAGTGATAATTCACTTGCGACGTGAAAGTTGTTTACTGCTAATATCTAATGTACTGTATTTTTTCTGTTTTTTCCAATATTTTATTTACCATTTTCGAGTTTTCCAATAAACAAAAAACAAAAAAGATGAAAACGAAACAAAAAAATAACAATAATAATAATAATAATAATAATAATAATAATAATAATAATAATAACATTCATGCATCCATCCATTTTCTTGACCGCTTATTCCTCACAAAGGTCGTGAGGCTGGAGCCTATCTCAGCTGGCTCTGGGCAGTAGGCGGGGGACATAATAATAATAATAATAATAATTATAATAATAATAATAATAATAATAATAATAATAATAATAATAATAATAATAATAAATAGAGCCCTCTCGCCACAAAAAATGTATAAATTGATATGATTTCAGATTGTTGATTTTCGTGTTTTCTTATCTATTAATTTTCCTTGTTTAACTTTTTTTTTTGTGGAGACTTTTTGCTTGATTTTCACATGAACTATATAACGGTTGCCATCTTTCACAATATTGCATCAAAAATGAAATAATACGCTATGGACATGCTTGAAAAGACAGCTACAGCCTCAAAGTTGCAGCTTAAAGAGAATACCAAGGTCAAAAGTATTTTTAGGATAGCAGCACACAATTTTCATCTGTACAAAAATCAGTGAGATTTTAAATCCCCATAGATTTTGGTCTATGAGACAAAGTGACATCAGAATCACAGTAGCGATTTTGCCAGCGAAACAGCACAATTGAGTAAGCCTGTTTGTTTGATTTTTTATTTTTATTTTTTTAAAGTGATCAGTCGGCAACTGTCTCAGGCTGTCACCATCAAAGTGTGCAATAATTTTTGTCTATTAACTCATTCACTGCCATTGACGGAAAAAAGACGTCAAATGATGCATTTTTTTCTGGTCTGGCAATGAATGTGTTAAACTGCGTTTGGAAAGTAATCCGACGTCTATCGCCATCTTTCTTGCATAGCCGCCGCTAAATGCTGGCAACAGGCTCCGCACAATACAATTTCTACATGATTTTTGTGTGTGTGTGTGTGTGTGTGTGTCCTTAATATAGGTGATTGAACTTGATTTCAGGACGATGTGTTGTTTACGTTGGTGTCAACGGTTTGCGAGATGCCTCTAACCACTGTGACTTAAAAAGCGAGTCAAAAAAAGTGAGCTGTTATGCCGGGACGCACAGCCGGAAACAACTTTTTTAAAAAAATGGTTCCGAAGCACTAATATCAGCATCTTACTACATTTAGAAAATTTTATTTTGAAGTTAGCCTCACCACTCGCTGCATGATCAATTGTTGCCTTTCCTGGCTTGACTAGTTTTGCCCACAGTTTACACATAAGCATTTTTTTTTTCTCAACATTTTAAATAAACTTGTAACAGACGTTAAATATCATTTTGGAATGAAAGTATTTTTTCTACAACATCTAGGTACTTAAAGAGATACTTGACTCATTGAACAATTTTCAGCAGTGAAATGTTAATATATTGTCCAGAATGCATTTGATAACTTCATTATTTTCCATGTAGAATTAATACCTTTAAAAAGTAATTTTTCAATTTACTGTCGACTGATGATGACATCACCTATCCTGAGGAAGTACTTAACGGCCAATCATGTCTCACGTGCTTTCTGGGTTTGGTCAGTAAACTCATCATCAGTTGACAGCAAGAAGAAAAAAAAATACTTTTTAAAGGTATTAATTGTACATGACATTAAATATAGACAAAATATTAACTTTTTACTGTTGAAAATGGCTCAATGAGTCAAGTATCCATTTAAACACCTATACGTTTGTATTTATTCATTTTTATTTTTTTTTTTATGAATCCATGTACAATACGGCTGATCATAGAAGTATTAATGTTAAAAATTTTGATTGTAATTTTCAGTGGTTCTGCACTGCACTGACATATGGAGTTCTTTCATGCTAAATGAGAGGTGGAAAATATAATTTTATAATCATTGCTTTTCAGGGTTTATGTTGTAAAATTATTTTGTTGTATGTTTATGGTTTAAAGGCAATCACGGTCATTTTTTTAGCATCAGTTATTTGCAGTTTTTGCACTATTTGTGATAGGACTCGGCACCTATCCCCATGTATAGTACTGTATATTAAATATAATACAGTTTTCTTTACTCGGTATCAGTATGGAAACACTACAGTGAAACAAAACAAACAAAACAAGATAGTTTACATACACCTCACAAAGTGTCCTGAAATAGACAAATTGAGTTCATTTTGGGTCGATCCACGCTATAATGCCCCCTTTTGTCGCTGCATGCAAAACAGCTCGGGGAGTACAAATCTCTTAATCCTGGAAGTGAGAGTGCTCGGATTAAAAGGGCTGAAACAGTTTGCAAAGGCAGCAGAAAGCAAAACTGCCCTATCGGCCCCCTCAGCGCCCGCAGTCCCAAAGTGGAGGCGGGGGTGCCTTTTTCCCCCTCCGCTTGACAGGAAATCAAACTCAAACCTAACTACTCGTGAAATGCGAGGGCCAGACTTGCAGATTCCCCTGGTTAACATCCTGAAAAGTATTCAATGAATACATAATACATAACTTTATTGTCGGCCAAATGGTTAATGAATACATTATTGATCAAACTGCGACTCGCTCCTTACGACCCCCAGACGAACGTACGGGCTGATACCCTTTTGCTGGCCTGCTTCCCATCGCAGGAAAGCGACAACAGGGACAAGCAAAAAGTAAGTCTCACATGGAGTGCAAAAGGTCTAGTAAATATTTGAGTGTGGTTTCAATTTCCAAGGGAATAAGAATATTGTCTGAAAGGAATATCCCCAACATTACAGGATATATGTAATAACATATAAGAAAAAAGAAGTAGAGATCGCTGAGCAAGCAATCTGCCCGTACAAACTGAACGATGCAACCAGGAGCGTGTTGCTTTTGCCTTGTTACAACCCCGGAGCGTAAAAGAAAGGACTCGCATTGCAATATAAAATATGCATGAGTGGTGAAGGTATTATTTTTGTCCAATTGGGGTCACCGTCCCCATTTTCGACACTCAAATATCTGTGACTTTGAATGTATGTGGCTTTAAAAGGCGGGGCCTAGGCTTGGCGAATGTTGTCCTTGGGTGTTGTGGCCATACAGCTAGTAAAAGAATGTTATTATTTTAGTAAATTAATTGTAAGTACAGTACAATGGCAGCTGTGCTTACACTTGACCGACTGTGGACGCATTACAATAAATTCGATATTGCATTTGCTAACCATGTTCACCAATCATGCTGCAGATCTGATGTGTAAGCCAGTTCTGCTTTGGAGTTTGCACTTTATCTTTTTTTTTGAGTGTGAAATGGTCCCAAACATTGGACATTCCCCGTGTTTTATGTAAGCTTTCCTCCTGGTTTGGCACCTTCGCACCACCCTATTTCAATGTGAGTCTGCAGTAACATTTGTCGGGGTGGAAAAATGATCACTGCAGAGCTTCGGGCCACAGATTTTGCTTGCCTTGGAGGAGGTTGAATTCGAAAGGCTTCAACTTCATCTAGAGCACGTGTCAAGATCCGGCCCTCGAGGGCCAGAGGCATGTTTTCGAGGTACCGTATTTTCCGCACTATAAAGCGCACCTAAAAGCCTTCAATTTTTTCAAAAGCTGACCCTGCGCCTTATAATCCAGTGCGCCTTATATATGGATCAATATTGAGCCGCAACAGGTCTCGCTGTCAAGACGATATCGGTGACCCTGCACGATCGGTGACGCGCATGCGCAGAAGATCCCGCCATCTTGGATCGCTAGCTAATACTAATAATTTACCTCAGAGAAAATAATAAAACAGCTGTTTTATTCATTTTGGAGTTGTCAGAAAGCTGGTTTTTAATCTATTAATAAAGTTTGACTGACCTATCTGACTGTTTTGTTGACGTTCCCTTTAGCGCAGCACCATCTAATAGATGCATAACGTAACCCCAGCCTCTACCATAGCCTTATATATGGAAAAAGTTTGAAAATATGTCATACATTGAAGGTGCGCCTTATAATGAGGTGCGCCTTATAGTGCGGAAAATACGGTATCTTTACTCCAACGCACCTGATTCAATGATCAGGATAATTATCAGGCTCCTGCAGAGCTTGCTGATGAGCTTAAATATGAGTCAGCTGTGTTAAAAGTGGGAAACCTTGAAAACCTGCAGGACTGAGGCCCTCGAAGGATTCAGTTTGACACCTGTGATCTAGAGCCTGCTTTTAAATGGGTTAATTTTCGGAAAAGCAAAAAAAAACAAAAAAAAAAACAAAAACAAAAACTTTTCCTTCACTAGACTTTGTTTACCAATAATTATCAATTTAAAAGCAAAACTGAATGCAAAAAGTCAAAATAATGTGTTTCATTTAATTCAATAAGTCACCATGTAAGTGTGTTGTGTTATAATTGATCAGACTGCGTTTCTGTGGGGTGGCTTAGGAAGAAAAAAAAAAGAAAAAAAATCAATGGTGAAAGATCTGCTGATCCACATAACAGTGTCTGCTCGACAGCT
Source organism: Festucalex cinctus (assembly GCF_051991245.1). NCBI lineage: Eukaryota > Metazoa > Chordata > Actinopteri > Syngnathiformes > Syngnathidae > Festucalex > Festucalex cinctus. Next base: position 22,882,804 of record NC_135413.1, on the reverse strand, counting down.
AAAATTTTATTTGGATTGTTAAATTTTATCAGGAATAATATAGGCTCTTTGCTGTTCTTTGTTTGCACAGTACAAGAGTGTTTGAAGAAATTGGAAAGTCATAAATTCCCATTAGAAATAAAGTGTTTACATAGTGCAGGTGTTGGCAAACTTTTTGAACTTTTCCAAGGATCCCTTCATAATCCTCAAGCTGACTAAACATATCATGTTCATCCCACAGTGCCAAAAAATATTTTTATTTTGTTTTTGTTTTTTTTATGTTTCAACCTAAATATGGGCATGGATATTTATGTCTAAACATTAAAAAAAATAATAATTTTATCTTCTGTATTAATAAAAAGGAAATAAACCAAATTCAATTAATTAATGGAGGAGCTACCGGCAGTTTTGCAATTTAGTGACTTTTCCACTCGCATTAAATAAATAAATAAATCTGAACATCTCCAAAGGCATGTTGCTCATTATATGTTGCAGAAGCACCGATTTATTGACATGATGGCAACTTTTGACCCAAGGTATACGCTTCCAAGACTTACATGTACGACTTATGAGCATGAGAAAATTGCACAAGAGAGCTAGAGATGCTGGAATATGTAATGTGTTTGGTTTTATTGGTGTGTAACAAAATGACACGATTGCAAATTGTTGCAGACCCCAAGTTACAGCTCGCAGAACCCATGTGGTCCCCGGATCCCGCTTTTTAGAACCACCGCTGTAGTGTTTTTCCAACGAAAACAACACTATCAATTTTAATGAGTCAAGTTAAGGTTGAAAACACAAATATTATATTTGTGTTTGTCTAATGTGAGAATAATCAGTTAAGGATTATTTTCAGCATCCTGCTTGAGGCTCATTTTCACGGCTTGTGCTTTTTTAAACTGATTGCTTTTAATGGCCCCTCCTCAGTCTGCCACCAGGACCTGGTTGGCTCGTTAACTTTTCTCATTGTTATACAGCTTCAATTAAATTAATTTAGCTGGAAGAGTATACAGAGAGCGGTCCGTGGCTTAAAACGCTATGCCTGCGTGTTAAATCAGGCCCAGTCATCTAAAGCCGAGCAAAGCCACACGGATGGCGGCTCGCTAACAGAGGAGGTGCTGATGAGGTGTTATTGGTTGTGTATAGCAAAGAGTTAGCCCGTGGGCGGACGTGCTTGCCTCTGAGCTTCATTATCTGCAAGTCATTCTGTTTTTAATCCTTTACTTACAACGCTTAGAACAGTGATTCCCAAATGGTGGGTCAGGAACCAAAATTGGGTCGTGGACAGGTATTGACATACGATGTCGCACAATGAAGAAGATAACGCAGGATTTACCGTTTTTCATTAGATTATTTTATGTTTACAACGGTTTAGCATACCAATATTTACACTAACTGTGACCTATGACCTGTACAACTCTATTGAAACAAAAAAAAAAATGGCACTCTTTTTGAGAGAGGAAGTAAAAATAAACTGTAATCTTCTTATAACTGGGGATGTGCGTGCGTTTAGAATTACCCAATCACATTTAAACTCAGGTTAAATGGGAGCCAGTACACACCTGCTACCATTTAAAGTCTGTCTAATTCAGTGCTTCTCAAATAGTGCCCCCCCCCCAGGGGTGCACAAGGCTCCATCAAGGGGGGCGCGTTTGACCTCGGGGAACATGCTTTTTTATTTTTATTTATTATTGTATTTATTTTTACTGTCCTAGAATAAAGTGCAATTGCACCTCCACCCCATTAGGGGTCAGTGGCGTTCTCATTGGCAGAGTGTGCGCAGGGAGCATTCGCTCGGTGGTGTAGGGGTTTTGTTTGCGCTGAGCATGTGCGCTTGCACACAGCAAAAAAAAATAAAAAAAATCAGCACAAATTATTTTATTTATTTTTGTTTTGCAGGTTAAAGTTGTTTTTTTTAAATATTGTGCTCCTGAGTTAATGTTGGTGATCAGTTTGAATGCATTATTATTTATTGATTTTATGTATTTTTATTTTTCCGAATCATATGGTTTGACATGGTCAGTCAAAAAATGTTTATAGTTTAATTAAGGATTCAATTGTATTTTTGATATGACAGAAAATAATTGAGAAGCACTGCTCTAATTAGAACCAAATAAAGTTGAGCTGTTTAGTAAGCTTTTCCTTGACGGTTTTGTTGTCATATCTTACAGCATGAGCTACGGTCCACTGAGAGCTTCCACAGCATCAGGGGATATTAGGAGAGTGTCAGTCAGAAGAAGGGTACAAAATAATTTCCAAGACATTATAATGGCTCTACCACAAAACACAGTGAAGATAGTTATCAAGTGGAGAAAATATGGCACAACAGTGACATAACCAAAAACTGTTTGTCCCTAGAAAATTGATGAATCGACGAGAAGAAAAACGGCCAGGGATGCTGCCAAGAAGCCGACAGCAACATTGAAGGAGCTGCAGGAAATTCTGGCAAGTACTGGCTGTTTAACACTTGCCACAACAATCTTCCATCTTCCATATGTCTGGGCTATGTGGTAGGGTGGCAAGAGTAACCGCAACATTTCGCAAAAACACACTTGAAATCTCCTGAAAGTCCATCCATCCATTTTCTTGACCGCTTATTCCTAACAAGGGTCGCGGGGGGTGCTGGCGCCTATCTCAGCTGGCTCTGGGCAGTAGGCGGGGGACACCCTGGACTGGTTGCCAGCCAATCGCAGGGCAGGGTTTGAATGCGCTTAATTTTGAACACAGCCCCATCCCCAGTTATGAGGGTGTAAATATTTGTGCAGCAACATTATTTTTACTTTATTTGTTGATTTTTTTTTTTAATTGAGCTGTACAGGTCTAATTTTTAAATATATATATTTTTAAAAACCTGCCATTTAAATAGGTGTGTGTAGCTTTCTTACATAAACATTTTTGTTGTCACATTTATCTTTTTAATATTGTGCTTTGAAAGCCACTGTGAGCCACTACTTTAAAAGACACAAGCTGAAAATGAAAAAAAAATAATAATTCAAACGGGATACTCACGAACACATAAGTCTCCACTTTCAAAGTAACCAGGGCAACACTGCGAGCGGCGCCTGTACATGGTCCTGACTCCCCGCCGGTAAGCTGTCTTATAGCTGATCCTGAGGAAACAAGACACAGCCAGACGGATATGCCATGTACAGTATGTGGGAACACACCCGAGGGGCAGGAAGACAAACACGGGAATGTTTTTGCTTTGATTTATTGTTCAAGTAGAAAGGAGTCATGAGAAGTCAAAGTCAGTGAAGTAGAAAGTCTCCCTGAAGCCATCGATTGCACACAGTAGCAAAGTAGACAGACAACATTTGAGCAAAAAACATATTTAAAAAAAAAAAAAAAATCTACCGACCACCCGTCAAATTTGAATAAAATTACGGGTAACAAAAATCTTGCTCTGACTACGAGAAATTAACCATCATCAATTGGCTTTTTACTTCTACTACCTATCAAATATCCTCCACAACAGCCTTTGCTAAATTTAGCTTTGGGACCCAAAACAGGTCCCTTGTAAGTTTTTATTGGTTGCCAGTTGTCAGAGTAAAAGGCTGCAAGCTATTTTATTGATCTAGCAGGAACACTCTTTCAGGGCTTTTCTTTTTCTTCATTCATGCTTGTTGCAATAGATTCACATCAAGTGACTTATTTATCATTATTTCATATGGACAGTATTATTCAAAAGATTGTGGTCTGGTGCCAAAACACTTGGAGAAACCAAATAAGATTTATGTTTCGACATTAAACAACAAGAAGAATGACTCTGCTTGCTGGTTGTAAAATTCAGCCACCAACAGTTTGAAATGACTTCAAATATGGATTACCATAAAATCCTGCAAATAACACATACTTGTGTATAATACCTCAAAATCACCCTTAAAGCATTCAGAGTAAATAAAATTAATGAATAAAGAATCAGAACATACCAATGAAGTGTAAATACTTTTTTTTCCCATACCAAAGATCATGAATTTCAAAATATTTTCAAAATTATCTTGTTTTTGCACCATATGCTCTTTTTTAGTACTATTATTGACTTTTTTTTTAACTTCTTTACTTTACTGTTAAATCTCTAACTCTGCACCTACAAAAGTAAAAAAATAAAAAAAAATATATATATATATATATATATATATAAAAAGTTGTTTATTTATTTGGACTGTGTAGAATTATTATGAAATAGATACTTTAGTTATTTAGCCATTTTTGGCAGTCAAATGTGAATATTCTGCCTATAATAAATTTGATATTTTCATTATTTTTCATGTACAATTAGTAACTTTTAAAACACGTTTAGCAACTTGCTGTCGACTGTAAATGACATCACAAGGGCTCAGGTAACCAATCACAGATCAGCTCCTGAATGTCACATGACCAAACCTAGAAAACAGGTGAGTTGTGATTGGTTACCTGAGCCCTTGTGATGTCATTTTCAGTCGACAGCAAGTTGCAAAATGTGTTTTTAAATGTACTATTTGTATGTGAAAAATAATGAAAGTATCAAATTATTTAAAGACAAAATATTAACTTTTTATTGATATAATGGGCTAAATAATTGAAGTATCCCTTTGATATACAAGCGGTACCGTGCATATGTTTTGGTCCACTACTGCATTTATTTCCATAGGTAAAGGAATTTATTTTCGCTGTTTCTGATTTTAGCCAGTGCTTCTCAATTATATATATTTTTTGTTACAGTAAAGGAAAAATATTTTGGCCCCCTCCCCCACCCCCCAACTCTCCATCGTGACTCTAGATAGTATCATTTGTCTCTAAATAAATAAATAAATAAACCTCTGCAGAGGCGCTAATATTCCTTGTACACTCACTGACAATGGGAACGCCATTGCCCCCTACTGTAGTTGATGTGCAATTACACTTTATTTTAGTAAGGCAAAAAAAAAAAAAAAAAATCCCTCCAGTTTATATATTTAAAAAAAATCAAGAAAATATTGTGAATTCAACTTTGACAAGTGAACTACTGAGATAAATTTCTCGCTATATTCAGATTTAATGACATGCACCTGAAAGTCCAGAACATTCACTGATTTTGAACGACCAAAAACGATGAGATTTTCAAACATACCTGTGCCTTGTGCACTTGAACCAGTTGAGGATATCCGTGCACCTGGTGTAATAGATCTGGTCAAACGGGTGAGCATAAGACTCCTGAACAGTGACGGCGTAGCTATAAAAAAAAAAAGAAAAAAAAAAGAGCCAAATGTAGCGACATTAGTTGAGTCACGACGAAAGCAGCTTGTATCTTTGCAGGAAAAACATCACAGCAAAAGGTCCTGTGAGTGCACATCTGCAACGCAAGCTGTGTAATAAGGGCCTTAAAGGACCTTTTTGGTGATTCATATTATTGATGTATGCGGCACAGGAAGCAGGTGGATATTGGCGGACCACGCAGCCATGAGCAAAGCCCACTTATGGGATTCATATCAATGCCAACAAGGTGGAACCGCAATCCTAAGTACCCTCACCTTGGTCAGGCAATAATCCAGGTAATATATCTTCACACTTTTCTTTCCGCCCCCTCGCGAAGACAGAAATTATTCCATTTTATTTCTCATAAGTGACACAACCCGGGCGCAGCTTAATAATTATTCCGGCTCTGTGGCTGTTGTGATTGATTAGGATGAGAGTAGCCTGATCAATTTGCCTGCGTATTTCATTTGATGCCGCAACTCCTCCCATCCCTCACCGCGCCGCGACTCGGCCTGTGTCGGATCGATACGGCTGTAATGGCTCGGAATGGATCTGAGACTTTGGTAAAGAGAGCCTGTTTCAAATAAAGATGCTGCAGCCTCAACAAGCACTTACTGCTGGTTTTTATTCAGATCTCTTTTTTTTTTTTTTTTTGCAGAAGAAGAAACATGCTGACCTTTCCCAGTGGCTGCAGACATTGGGGTCGTCGGGGTTGAGGGTCCATACATGAGCCGTCGAGCCCAAAATGAGGAGCAGGGCCGACAGAGCAACAAGTGACCCCATCACTCGATCTGAAACAATAATAACGTCACACCATGATTGGGATTCAGTTCAGAAAGCATCACAGGATGATTGACATGATGACAGAATGATTTTTTTTTTGTGCCTTTTTTTTGTTTGATTTGTTTGATTTTTTTGTCTTTTTAAAAGATACGTTCTAAAGGGAAAGGTGAGACCCAAACGTCTTAAATACTATATTAATTACAGTCCATCCATCCAACTATCTATCCATCCATCTATCATCTATCCATCCATCCATCCATCCAACTATCCATCCATCTATCTATCTATCTATCCATCCATCCAACTATCCATCCATCTATCTATCTATCCATCCATCCAACTATCTATCCATCCATCCAACTATCTATCCATCCATCTATCATCTATCTATCCATCCATCCATCCATCCATCCAACTATCTATCTATCCATCCATCCATCCATCCAACTATCCATCTATCCATCCATCCAACTATCCATCCATCCATCCATCCCTCCAACTATCCATCCATCTATCTATCCATCCAACTATCCATCCATCCAACTATCCATCCATCCATCCATCCATCCATCCAACTATCCATCCATCCCTCCAACTATCCATCCATCCATCCATCCAACTATCCATCTATCTATCCATCCATCCATCCATCCATCCATCCATCCATCCATCTATCCATCCAACTATCCATCCATCCAACTATCCATCTATCCATCCATCCATCCATCCATCCATCTATCCATCCAACTATCCATCCATCCATCCAACTATCCATCCATCTATCTATCCATCCATCCAACTATCCATCCATCCATCCAACTATCTATCCCTCCATCTATCTATCCATCCATCTATCATCTATCTATCCATCCATCCAACTATCCATCTATCCATCCATCCATCCATCCATCCAACTATCCATCTATCCATCCATCCATCCAACTATCCATCCATCCATCCAACTATCCATCCATCTATCTATCCATCCATCCATCCATCCAACTATCCATCTATCCATCCATCCATCCAACTATCCATCCATCCATCCACCTATCCATCCATCTATCTATCTATCCATCCATCCAACTATCCATCCATCTATCTATCTATCCATCCATCCAACTATCTATCCATCCATCCAACTATCTATCCATCCATCTATCATCTATCTATCCATCCATCCATCCATCCATCCAACTATCTATCTATCCATCCATCCATCCATCCAACTATCCATCTATCCATCCATCCAACTATCCATCCATCCATCCATCCCTCCAACTATCCATCCATCTATCTATCCATCCAACTATCCATCCATCCAACTATCCATCCATCCATCCATCCATCCATCCAACTATCCATCCATCCCTCCAACTATCCATCCATCCATCCATCCAACTATCCATCTATCTATCCATCCATCCATCCATCCAACTATCCATCCATCTATCTATCCATCCAACTATCCATCCATCCAACTATCCATCCATCCATCCATCCATCCATCCATCAATCCATCCACTTTCTTAACTTGCTCACAAGGGTCGCGGGGGTGCTGGAGCCTATCCCAGCTGGCTTCGGGCAGTAGGCGGGGTACAACCTGAACTGGTTGCAGAATTACAGCACAGTATAACTATATAAACTGTAAACTATATATTAATCTTACAATCTTTAGACTTGTATGAAAGTTAATGAACTTTCCTCAACATTAAATCCAGGATTTGTGGTGGTGACATTACAATTATTTACTATACATGTGAACAAATTGAAGTTTGACCAGCGTCCCGGACCGGATTGTGTTTGACCTTAGATATTCTACTGCATTCTGATAACAGAATCAGTTAGCCATGACATGACATTTTGGAAGACAATTCTTTTAACTCAACCAGGGGTGGGCAAACTTTCAAGTGTTCAAGGATCACGTTTGATTTTGAAAACAGACATTTGGGTAAGGTGATTTGCAGATGAAGTTTAAAAAAGAAAAAGAAAAAAGAAAAATCTACAGTGTGAGGAAAAAAAAGTATGTTTATTTTGACCACAGAATTGTCAGGGATGGGCAATTTAAATGCTGGAGTGGGCCACGATTTTTCATCAGTGCTACTTGGGGGCAGACACTTCCCAACCAGATATATGAGAAAAACAGTATTTTAGATGTGGACAAAATATGCGCGCATACATGCTCTTCATTGACTCCATGTTTGTACATTTTTTACTTCAATTATTTAAAAAAAAAATGGCTATAATAACACAATGATAAAGACAAAATAACCACATACTATAAGGCCCACAGAATATTGTGTTCTATTGCTATAAAAACATGGAACCTACCGAAAGAAAAATTAGTCGCTTCTTTTATCAGGAAAAAAAAAGCATATTTCTATCCGTTTCTGTTTTGCATCTATTAATATTAGAATACAGCTAAGTTTTATCATTATTCACAAATCTGTTTAGAATTGTGGTGAAATTAGCTTATTTCCAACATGGCCCTGGTTGATCTCGTATACTCTGCTGCCCCCTGTTGGATGTTTTTATAATTACTACCATTGCTTCACCCGTTCTCTGCAGTTGAGAGGCTGCTTCAAAGCCTTTTGTATGCTCTAACATTAAAAAAAGCCCCCATAAAAAGATATAAATACGCCTTTGGGAGCAAATGAGTTAACAAGTGATACATATTTCAAATACAAAAAAGAGAAAAGAAAACTAATACTGAAACTAACTAAAATTAAATTAAGACTAAGCATTATAAAAAATAAAATAAAACTAATAAAAACTAACCCTGAAAACTAATTAGAACTAAAAAAATAAAAAATAAAAAAATAAAAACGAAATAACTAAAATGAACACCCTTGCACACAAGATAAGATTTCAAGTTTCAAGAATTATTCAATCTCTTCCATTCATTGGACGTAGCTCGAGACCCAAGAAAGTAGCTGAAATTCCCAAAACAGATTCTTATAGAATACATATTCTTCCAATGCAATGTTTCCGTGCTTGGCCTCCTTCGGGGAGACCTTCAACCTTCAACAGTGACAGTGACAGAGATGGTGATTTGTTGCGACCTGCAGCTTATTTCATTAGACGTACATGCGAGGGGAGATAACGTACGATGCGAGGGGGCTGACAGTGATGAATTCCCTCCGTCTGCAGGTCTTATTCAAGCAAATGGGGACTAACTATAAAGAATGAGTGTGCACAACGTGGCATAGGTTAATACCTGCATGCTATTAGAGGTAATAGCGCTAAACTGGCGTCCGCCTTAGAGAGAAAGACTGCCATTAGAAGCAACTTGCACTTGGAACTGAAAGGAAGTCTGACACCATCTTTGAAAAACAAAATGTAGATGTACACTTTTATATAATAATTGAGATCAATTATAACCTCAGCGTTCACACGTCCCGCTAATCTTCGGCATTGATTGCTTGCATGTAGTTCACTCACAAGTGAGGGAAAATCAATCAGCGCTTCACTTGCTCTAAGTAGGAGTCCATCCGAGCAGGCAGAGGTTACCGTCACGTTCGTTTCCTGAACAGGATGATTAATCAAGGTGCGCGCCGGTTACAGGAGACAGCTGCTTTCATATTCTGCACCGTCCTCCGAAATAATCTACTTAAACACAAGAGGGCCACGACTTGATTGACAGGAGCGATTTTTTATTTATTTTTTTACTGCTCCGGTGTTGAGACCACTCGCCGTCGACTGTTCTGGACGAGTGGACTGGCGCGTCACCTGTCAACTTATATTTGGCTGACCTCACAAGTGGTGGGAGGCCAGCAGCTGTTACATAAAGTGGCGATGTCCTGGATATCTTTTTGCAGGATGGGTTTCGCAGCGGAGTGGGGAAATGTGTCGGTTTAGTGGAGTGAAACTTCTCGGTGATGTATTAGAAACACTCCTGTTTTTGTGAATGTCATAAAAGATATATTATTTTATTTAAAAAAAAACTTATCTGATTTGAATTTCATCTGCCACGTCGATCCAAGTCATGAGTTGTGATGGCAGCGGATGGGAATTAAATTCATTTGGCTGAATGATTGTTATGAACACGGTCAATTAAGTGGAACTGATCTGGAGGCAATTAAGTGCTCTATGTCACTATTTATGTGGAAAAAAAAAACACATTTTTTGAAAATGAATTGAAAAAGATTCCATAAAACAATTAATTGATTCCTCCACAGTCAATTCAATGTTTTTATGACTAGCATCATGGGTCAATAAGCTTCCTGGGGAAATTCCCATCAAAATTTGTACCACTACCATGTGATGATTGACGAATATTTAATATTATATTGCTTTTATATCTCTTTTTTTCCTCTGAAAATAACCAAGTAATTAATACAGCAAGTAAAAGACATAGACAGTTGTCCACACCTGTGGACAAGTTATTGTCTTAATTTAACCTAAAACGCATATTTTTGGTATTTTAGACGAGGCCTCGATTCAAACTCAAAACTTCAGAACTGTAAGGCAGACATTTTAACCACTATCACACCGCACCATCCCTGTTGGTCATATCATTAAAAAAAATAACTATTCAATATATTGTTTCCACATTGCTGCAAATGTAGTCAAGTGTGCATTCCTAGTTGGATTTTTTCCAAGGATGTGCCAATTAATTTCTACAGAGAATACAGACACTGAGGCACTGTGCAGCCTAATGCTTTTGTTTGCCAAACAATGCCACTTTTCAGTGCATTTAATGGTCCTTAAAATACTTTAAATTATTTTTTTTATGCAAAAAGCAAAAATGTGTGTAAGCATTCTACTTTGGATATTTGTTATTTAAATGTTGAATAAATATGTCTGGCACCACTTTGGAGTAGTGGCTGCTTCACATTATTGAGGTTCTGGGTTTGAATCTTGACTCATACATGATGTGAGGTTCATTGAAGATCTTTTTATTGATTTATTTTTTTTTAACAATTTTAGTGTGAATGCCCATTTGTCAATATGTGTAAGTGCTATAGATAAAATGGATGAACAAAAGGATCAAACATCAAAATTAACCCAATTTGGGTAAAAAAGACACAAAAAAAAAAAGACTGATCTACTACTCAGGTCAACTTGATCCAAATTGATGGGTTGTTCTTTTGCAAAGCGAAACATTTTGGGGGATTCTTTTTACAAAATGTTCATTTTTTTATTTTTTATTTTTTTTATTTTATACAAAATCCCCTTTTTTTTTTTTTTTTTTTACAAAACAACCTAATATTTGTAAAACAAACAAAAAACAACACACACACACACAACAGATTTTTTTGTTAAAAAGCACAACCTAATTTTATAAAAATAAATAAATAAAAATAAACTAATAAATAAATAAATAAATAAATAAATAAATAAATAAATAAATAAATACATTAATTTATTAATTAATTAAAAAACTCGGGGGAAAAAAACAAAACTCCTACTTAAAAAAAAAACAGATTTTTTTTTGTTTTAAAAAAATCCATGCATCCGAACCCCCGTCCCCCCCAAAAAAGTACAAATTAGGTCGTTTTGTGTTAAAAAATAAAAATAAAAAATTAAAAAAAAGTCGTTTGTATAAAACAACCCCCCCCCCTCTAAAAAAAAATAAATAAAATTGGTTATGTTGTAAAAAAAAAACAAAAAAAACAAAATAGAATATAAGGATAGGAATTGTTTTACTGTATACAGTTTGATATACTACAATACAACATTAACCAAAATAACAAAAATAAGAAAACAGAAAGTTGGGTTAAATTGAAGTAGTAGGCTGGTCTTTCTTTTTTTTTTTCCTTGTTTTTTTTTTTTTTTTTTTTTTCCTTTTTTCCAAATTGTTTGTTCCAAAGAAGTTATGGATATGGATGAAAGTTTGGCTGCGAAGATCCTAGTTGATTTAGCAGGTGAAAAGCGTTGAAACCTTGCCGAAGGTTTGCGCTCTCCGAGTGTGCTTGTTAAAAGCCAGCTACACATAAAGTGATTGGAGCCCTTGAAGATCGAGACAATAAGACATCAGCTAATAGCGAGAGACACGTGACCTAACACTCACCTAGTCGTAACGCTTGTGCAGATGCCGAGGAGCAGAAATGGGAGGGAGGGATGGAGGGGAAGCTCTGAAGCCTCTTTGTGTTGTGTTTAGACACACACTCTCTGGGAGAAGTGATGACAGGTCACAGATCTGTTGGCAAGAAGAAAACTAATGAGCTTATGATGACACACGCGTGCCACGCTCACGCACACACACACACACACACAAACTCATACATTTGTTACGGGAGCGAGAATCTCCACAGGGGTATAATTCACATAAGCTGCTCTTGAAAGGCCAATTTATTCGGTGCGGCCTCCACGTCCAATCACAGTTTTCATTTCATTTTACTATGTGCCTCCTACCTGCTTTTCAGCGCTTTGCTAAAGAAATAAAAGCCTGCATTAAATCAAGAGGGGCAGCCACAATGAACTCGGCTCACACTTCAAACGCTCGCACGCTGCTCGTCCGCCGTGTGACCAAATGATCGGCTCTCATTAACAAAGCTGGGCTCATAAGCACGGAACGCACACGCCGCATTTGTGTGTTTGTCGTCACACTTTAAACGCACTGCTCCTAATGATTCCATCGTGAGGTCAGAGGGCACTTTTGAGATTCTTCAAAAACACAATAGGACCGCTTTATCTCTTGGCCCAATGAATAATGCAGCATCTTTCTTTTGCCAGGGAGAGACACTCCATTGCCCTCCCTAATAAGCTCATTTAACATATCTTTGTCTCACTGATGACCTGCCTACAAAGGAAACGACTCTGTTAGAATACAATATGCAGTATATTTTAATAATCAATTCAACTTTCTGCTGCTGGTGGAAAAGGAATTGCTGTTTAGCTAACCATATTGTCGTAAAAAACATACTTTTAGAGCAAAAAAAATAGATACAGTGATTAACTAATGCAAAAAAACTATAAGGATAAGAATTGTTTTACTGATATACAGTTTAATATACGACAATACAACATTAACTGACTTAATTTAATGGCGTGTCAATATTAAGGAAATTGGTTCAGAAAAATATTTTATAAGAAGTCAGTCAGTCAGTCAGTCCATTCAATTTATAAAATTGTTTAAAAACTATATACAATTTTTTGTTAGTTAGTTAGTTAGTTAGTTAGTTAGTTGATGTACAGTAGTTTACAATAGGTAAATATTTGAGTAAATTAGCTAGATAAAAGTGTTGAAGTGTTTCTAAGAATTTATAAAATTGTTTAAAAACTATATACACATTTTTTGTTAGTTAGTTAGTTAGTTGGTGTACAGTAGTTTATAATAGGTAAATAATTGAGTAAATTAGCTAGATAAGTGTTGGTGTGAGTTTATAAGAGTTTATAAAATTGTTTTAAAACTACGTACAAAATTTTTGTTAGTTAGTTAGTTAGTTAGTTAGTTAGTTAGTTAGTTAGTTAGTTAGTTGATGTACAGTAGTTTACAATAGGTAAATATTTGAGTAAATTAGCTAGATAAAAGTGTTGAAGTGTGAGTTTATAAAATTGTTTGAAAACTATATACACATTTTTAGTTAGTTAGTTAGTTGATGATATACTGTACAGTCGTTTACAATAGGTAAATATTTGACTAAATTAGCTAGATAAACGTGTTGAAGTGTGAGTTTATAAGAGTTTATAAAATTGTTTGAAAACTATGTACAAATTTTGAGTTAGTTAGTTAGTTAGTCAGTCGATGATATACTGTACAGTAGTTTACAATAGGTAAATATTTGACTAAATTAGCTAGATAAACGTGTTGAAGTGTGAGTTTATAAGAGTTTATAAAATTGTTTGAAAACTATGTACAAATTTTGAGTTAGTTAGTTAGTTAGTTAGTTAGTTAGTCAGTCGATGATATACTGTACAGTAGTTTACAATAGGTAAATATTTGAGTAAATTAGCTAGATAAAAGTGTTGAAGTGTGTTTATAAGAGTTTATAAATTGTTTTAAAACTATGTACACATTTTTAGTTAGTTAGTTAGTTAGCTAGTTAGCTAGTTGATGATATACTGTACAGTAGTTTACAATAGGTAAATATTTGACTAAATTAGCTAGATAAACGTGTTGAAGTGTGAGTTTATAAGAGTTTATAAAATTGTTTGAAAACTACATACAAACTTTGTTAGTTAGTTAGTTTGTTTTTTTGTAGGTTGAAATAATATATTTGTAGACAGCCAATCAGACGTTAGTTAGTTAGTTTGTTTGTAGGTTGAAATAATATATTTGTAGACAGCCAATCAGATGTTAGTTAGTTAGTTAGTTAGTTAGTTAGTTAGTTAGTTAGTTAGTTAAAATAACTCAATTAAAGTATTGGAGTGAGTGTGAAATTATTTCTCTTGGACTGGCGGATGGACGGATGGGTGGGCCAGGGGGCTGACAGACAGATATAGATAGAATGACAGATGGACAGAGGGACAAATATTTAAATCCAACCATATGCACAATTCGTCACTATTGTGCCATGAGATTTCACGCCATATTTTGTTGCCTCACCAACAATTTAGCTTGGCTGCATCTAATGTCACTGGAACAGCTTGGTGATTATAAATGTAAATGTCAAGGATACAAGTTTCCCTGAACAGACCCCTGCCATTTCTTTCAAATTAGTAGTGTATGAGCCTGAAATGCAACGATTAATCGACAGCTAATTGATCATCTAATTATTTTTGATAATGGAAGAATGGCTTAAATATATTTTTTCATTTTAAATTGTCTAAATGCTCAGAATTTCAGCTTCTCAGCAGTAAATATAATTTTTTAGGTCCTCCATGAAAGTGGACTTATTATCTTTGTGTTGAATCAAAATAAAACATCTGTGTTTACTTTTAAAAACAATGATTAACGTTTTTTTTTTTCTATTTTCTGAAATGTTATGGGACCAAACCAAGAGCTGAATCATAATAAATTAATTAATTTATGTTAAAAAATTGAGCATTAAGAGCAAAAAATCTGTGTTAAAACGTTTATTGTACCCGGAAAAACACAAAAACAATTTCCTTAGTATTTTATAGCATCCATATTAAAAACATTTCTGACATCCATCTATCCATTCATTTTGTTTAACGCTTTTCCTTATTAGGGTTGCAGGTGAGCTGAAGCCCATCCAGTTGAAAGGCAGGGTAAACACCCTGGACTGGTCGCCAGCCAACAGCAGAAATGTACACCAAAAAATGCCTATTAAGTAATGAATTAAGTGATAATTTGACCCATAATCAGTCAAAGAGGTTTTTCCAAATGGCCACTGTCTATAACACCTCTGTGAACAAATGACCACCACCAGGGAAGCATGAAAGTGAATCACAATTTACAATTGAAGCCTGTAGCGGGAGCAAACCTTTCAATTTATATGGGCCCAAAATGCTTTGTGTTTTTTTTTAAATGGTGTGTTTTACTGTTGTAATGATGAATCCTTTTTTCCCCATCAACATTCATAAAGACATTTTGCTTCTGTTTACACTTCAAACATTCACATTCCATCAAAGTAAATCTCCTCTAGAGATTTTATTATCCCAGTGGAGATTTTTGTCCCCCATTTCTGAATGCTTTTATCTCAGATGATGAAACCTTCAAACTGTTTGCGCATATGATCAAAACAGTGAAATAAAACACTTTTTAGACTGTAAAGCCAACCACACAGTAAGCAATGCGACTGAACTCGACAGAACTTGAACTAGTCGACAAATGACTCTCAGGCTCGGTGGTTGCGTCAACTAGTCAACAGCTGGAGGTCGACTAATGGCCAATCTAGTGTTCAGGACATAGCGCCTTGCTGAAATCAACAAGTGGTTGGTCGGCGCAATAAGCTTCGGCAGTGATTCCTGTGGAAATATATGACCAAAAACGAGACTCATGGTAGTACAGCTACTTGTAAAATACACAAATCTACCCTCAAGTATAACAAAAGCACAAGTGCTACCAACGCCTATCTGAAAATGCTAACGCTAATGCCAGTTGGCTAACAACCTTAAGTCCTCACATCAGCTGTCAACAAAATCACCAAAGGCTTTAACAGTAAAAAGACTTTGTTGTAAAAAAATGAACCACAAATGCCTGTGTGAGTAATGTAAAGATGCTTGTACACATTTCTGTAACATTTTGTATGAATAACCGCTCATTTGAGTGATACAAGTGCCACGAGTAGCATGCTAATTAGCGCTACTGACTCAGCACGTCAATGCCGCTTTCCACTGTTCATTAGCCTTAAGCTAGCTACGTTCGGGATGCAAGTCACTCACTGTGTGTAATTTTCTTCGTGTTTAGTTTTACAGTTAACCTCAACTGGATTGTAATAAACGGTTTGAAACCAGCAACAATGGACTCTTTTTGAGGGACTGTTTGCTATTTGCCAAACTGTACTCATTCTGTTCAGTGAGGGCAGAATATATAGGCTACTATAGAAGCTATAAAATGTATTGTTAGCTCTATAAAATAGCAGTTGTGGTCCACACACTGTTTTTGTGGAAAAATGCACTTTCCTAACAATTCAAAACTGAGTAAATGTTAAAAAAAAAACAAAAAAAAAACAAAAAACGACACTTTAATGTCTCCATTTGTCATTTTGTCTTGCAAAGCAGACTAGACAAGATAATGACGATTCTCTGCACATCTAATTGAAGCAGAAATCATTGTCAAAATCGATTCTGAATCGAATTGTGACACAGTCAAAGATCCCCACCCCTAGAGGACACGCACCTGTGACTCTAAATGAGGGCACCGTCGGACTTACACCTGCGGAGAGAAACATCCGCCGCTGATGATGAGGCGGCGCCCCTCTCTGTCCCTTGTAGTGCTTATCAGCAGAGACGTCTGCATGATTAAAGCTGGATGTCTTCGGCGTGTGACTTATTAAAGTGCAATGCAATTAAGCGGCGTGTCCCCTGGCTGACCAGAACCTGCACTCCTCCATGAATGCTGCTCAGCACGCCGCGCTAAGAGGGCCGCGTCCTATCTCCGGATCGCACATAATATCCCAAGTTCATCTCACTGCTGGTCGTTTATTTAAAATATGCTCGTACATAAGCAAGTCGAGAGGAAACAAAAAACAAAAAAAAACGTGCCGTTGCAATCTTGTGCGGCGCCTCAGAGAGAATGCCTGATCAGCGAGGCGCTTTTTTGCGTATCACGTCTTTGTTCAATCGTCTAAATGTGAGCTGAGCGCCAACATACATTTTTTATGAGAATTCATCCTGCTGCTCAATCTGTTTTGCTAATCACCGCCGAAGGATTCCCGAGCAGCCAAATTTGGACTGATCCAAAGGTTACAGGTGTAAGCAAGCAAGCCGCACCGAGTGCCAATGAGATCAGACCCGGCGCTGGCCAGCGCCGTCGTGCATATGTGAGGGAAAGGGGAAGTGGGGGGGGGATGTCATTAAGAGTCAGGGCTCATTAGTGAGGCTGCGGCGCTTCCCTTTGCATCAGCGGCGTACCTGCATGTGTGTCTGATGTGTTAGAGGCTGGGAGGAGGCAATGACACGCAGCTATGTCACAAATAAAGCAACACGACTACAAAGCCGACTCTCAACTTCCTGCTACCGACTGTGAAAAACATCGTGTTTATCGAAGCGCTCGTTTAATGGCTCCGCTGCTATTTTCTACATCTCTACATGTTCGCAATGAAATTTAAGCATGGGTAATTCATGTCTTTCACTGACAGCACCTGTCATTTTGTTGAGGAAATTTTGAAAAATACAGAATTTAAAATAATTCAACTATTGCAGACAAGAATTCGTGCAAATAGGTCACAGTGTTCGAAGGAACACATTCACTGGCGCAGAATTTGAACTTTGGAATTTTGTTTTGGTTATTCTGATCTGCTATTGAGGTGGAGATTACGTTACTTAGCCAAAATCTCATCTCAATTGCGTGTTTGTTTATTCTACAAAGAGCATACCAAATAAAAGTCTCACAATGGCATTTAGCCTTTTGTCAATTTTTATCTTCCAAAGATGCAGCATACAAATGCCTGTTGTAATCGATGTTGTCGGGCTCAGGATAACGTTGATTGCTCCTTGTTCACTGATTGGTTTGGAATATTCTGCCGTTTTACTTCCTTATGAAAAACATGTTTGCAGCGTGCGGAAATGGTGTTTTTCAATATTTTAATAGAGTGGGATAATCGGTCTCTGATTGTTTTTGTTGGTGTTGCATTGATCAGTACAATGCGACATGGATGAGTTGTGCCATCGTGAAAGACTTCCCATGGCTGATGTCGTTCTTTAGAGCGAGAACAAGTTGAAATGGATTCAACAGAATTTTTGCAAGCAGCATTGAAGTTGCCGAAGCATTTTGACGCCAGCAGTCAACAGTCAATTCAGTGTCAATTAATGTAAGCCAATCATTAGTTGTTACAGGGCTGCTGTTGACATTGTGGTTAACTTCCAAACATTCTATTTTTTCCCGCATCTTTGTTCATCTCAGACAGCCTTCGAATCATTACCAGACTTAATATAATCCAACTTCAACTTCAAAGTCATTCATTATGTGCAATTTGGAGGTCGCTGAGAGAAGATTCCGCTGCCTGCCATCAATAAGCGGCCTAATGAAAGTGCCATAAGACAACAGCACAACTTTCCTGACAGGGAGTCCCTCTCGGAGGCCGAGGCTCCCGGGAAAGTGCTGTGCGTCGTTTAACAGGAGCTTAATTCTGCCCACATGGTTTATTCATGCGGCGAGCGCGGATAGCACGACGCTCATAAATCACACAGCGCGGCGTCGCTGGACATCGGCGCGAGCCCGGGCAGGGCTCGCTAATCTCAACACCATCTTTCATGTGAATAACCTTGCCTCACTGCAGGGCAGGCCAACGCTAGACACGGCCCATTGGAGGGAACCGCTCCTCGTTTATTTCATTTCTTTCGCTGCAAAGGAGACAAACACCGTCCTGTTTGCTCTCAGCCAGTCGTGGTTCAACTCTCAACCGTGGTGAGGAATTGCTCGAGAGGAAACGCTGTATCCTCCTCTTAACGTTTTGCTTTGTGAATGCGGAATCAGCCGCGCGATGGATGAGAGCAGCAAAGTGGTCAACATGTGATCAGAAGTGGATCAAAGCAGCAGTACAAAATATGCTACAAACACCACCATAAAATAGAGAGCAGAATTCAAACTGAGCACACAGTAAATGATTACTTCATTTGCGATGTTTTGTTTTTGTTAAAATATCTATACATGTTGGCTAGAACAAGTTGAGATTGATTCAACGTCTACACACACTCATGGCAGACGACGAGGTGCTCTAAAGTGGCCACGCCAGCCTGAATCCTCGGTCCACATGCTGGTCAGGTTGGACTTCAAAAAGAAAAAGAAAAAAAAATCCACCCTACACTCTCTCTTGTTGTTCTCTGTGTAACGTGCGCACACTCACAGCTGACAACAAGGCACTCTAAACCTGACACGTCTCTAGCTCATTTATGAATTTGTCCGTTTGTAGGCAAATTTGTTGTTTTGTCACAGGAATGGCTCATCCACATTTTCAGAACTATAGGCAGACAACAAACTAAGTTGAATGTAGAAGTGCAACGATTAATCGATTAACTGACAACTAATCGATTGTTTTTGCTGACCAATTAATTGTTTAGAGACCTAAAATTGTCCATATCCTCAGAATTTCAGCCTCGACAGTAAATATTCACCACATTTTACCTCTATGAAAGCAGACTGATTATCATTGTACTGAATCCAAATAAGACATTTACAAACATCTGTTTTAACTTTGGAAAGCAATTACCAATATTTTAGCCTGACATGTTACCAACCAAACCAATAAATGAATCATAAAAAGATCACGTTAATACAGTTTTTGAACTATCAATTGGGAAAAAAATTACCTGTTTTGGAAAAATAGCATGTGAATGAAAACTTTTTCAAATCTGATTCATTGATTAATCGAGAAAGTAATCGACAGATTAAACTGTTATTAAAATCATGTTTAATTTTACATTTTATGGGTGGGGTAGGGACAACAGAACCCCAACTATTTGTATAGAGGCAATTCCAATGTCAATATATGTTAGTGATAGACCGATATGTTTTTTTCCAATGGCCGATACCGATACAGATTATTAGTAGTCAAGGAGGCCGATAACCGATATTCCAAGCCAATATTCATTTGCAGTAAAATAGAAAAGAAAATTCAACTATATTGACAGATTACTTTAAAAAAAATTATAACAAAAACTGCAGGGAGTTTGCAGGGTAATTAGCATGTGAATGAGCACAAAAAAAATGTAAAATAAAAATGAAAAATCAAGTAAATAGAAACCTAAAGATTTCTACTGTAAATATTTTTTTTATTAAAATTTCAATATAATTTCTTGATTTATTTATTTATTTTTTAAATTAAAAAGTTTAGGGAGTTCCTTTTTTTTTTTTTTTTTTTTTTATAAAGAGGACATTTAAAAAGATCCATAAATGAAAATTTCCCTGCATCTCACTGTGTGACAAATTCATGCGAATGTAAGCTCATTTGGGTGTTTTGTTAGGGTTCGTAAAACGTTTCAAAAGATTTTCGCAGTGAAAAATTGTCTGAATATGTTCCAAATATGTTGAAGTAAAAGCTGTCTGTGAACATCTCACAATTCCTGATGAAAACCCCCAAATCGCTACAATATACGATATTTGGCATTGTGACAAATATCGGCATCGGCCATTAATCAGTCTATCCCTAATATATGTTCCCTTTAAAAATGACTGGATGTGTACCAATGCTCAATAGTTTCTTCCTTAGTCCATGTCTCACCAAGGTTATTTTTTTAAGCAACAAGTCGACGGACAAATGAAGACTTAATTAAAAAAAAAAAAAAAAAAAAGCGAGGGTAATAAACTACAGGTCAATGGGATGTGTTTTGCAGTGCTTGCCGTCACCTCTCTCCTAAAAATGATTTTAGGGGAATTTCAAGCAGACAAAACAACACTGAATGCACTTCTGACTGGGTCAACCAGCAACCCACACCAAGACAACAAACAAACATATGACTTCTTTAAATAAAATCACTTAAACTACCGTCATCTTCTGTATGACAAAAGAGAATGCGGAGGACGAGCAGACAGCGAACAGGCGAGTATAGTGACGTGACGGCCTCTCACAATGAGATGCTGGAACAACAGCGCGGCTGTCAGGCTAATTTTACACACCAATGCTTTCACACCTCAGCCACGCAGCCTTCAAACTCTGAACCCTGCGTCTTCTTCGCCGCGTCTTCATTTATTTTGTGTCAGTGTCCAAGACGTGAGACGCAAGGCGGTGAGAAGCCCGAGCCAAATGTCGCCGGGTAAGCGGTGTGTGAAGAAGACAGTGAGCGAGAGAGAGAGAGAGAGAGAGAGAGAGAGAGAGAGAGAGAGAGAGAGAGAAAAAAAAAAGCTCCGTGGGTGCACGCATCAGTGCGTCAGGTGCACATGAGAACCCTTCAGAGCTCAAAGGAGAAAGTACTGGTAGGGTTGTTTTGAGTTGTGAAAATCTGAGTGGATAAAAGAAAAGCTTTAGTTGTAGCTTATATACGCTTCTCCAAATTAACTCATTCACTCCCAGCCATTTTCATGTTCTATTGCTATCAAAAAAAAAAATGTGTCTCTTTCATCAGGGGAAAAAAAGTACAGTATATATTTTTTTTATGTTTTTATGTTTTGTAGCAATTATCATTATTCACAAACCTGTTGAAAATACTGGGAAAAAGAGCTTGTTGCAACATGGACCTGGTTGATCTCTTATACTTTGCTGCCACCTGCTGGCCGTTTTTTTATTGTAATAAGTACCATCGCTTTAAGTG
Organism: Festucalex cinctus; assembly: GCF_051991245.1. Taxonomy (NCBI): domain Eukaryota; kingdom Metazoa; phylum Chordata; class Actinopteri; order Syngnathiformes; family Syngnathidae; genus Festucalex; species Festucalex cinctus. The sequence goes on along the minus strand of NC_135413.1, from coordinate 22,861,069 downwards.
ACCGCTTCAGGTCAGAAACCGCATCAAAACCTTCATACAAAAACTCTAGCATAGAAAAACCTAAAAAACGTATAAATACGTTTTTGGGAGTGAATGAGTTAATTGGCTTAGACCAGCTGTGCCCAATACATCGATACAAATCGACTAGTCAAAAGGTATCGGCATTTGTAGGTTTGGATTGTATGACATTTAAAAAACAACAACAACAACAACAACAACAAAGAGGTCAGCCTATTATCTAGCTATCCATCCATTTTCTTAACCGCTTACTCCTCACAAGAGTCACGGGGGTGCTGGAGCCTATCCCAGCTGGCTCCGGGCAGTGGGCGGGGTACACCATGAAGTGGTTGCCAGCCAATCGCAGGCCTATTATCTGAATAAGTGAATTTTAGCTCATTTTAGCTCACTGGTAGTGCTCTGTGCTCATAAACCAGCGACAGGGTCACTATGGGGGTTCAATCCCCGAGTGGGGACCCTGCGGAAGAAAATAAATAAAGAGTTGATTGTGTTTGGCTGGCTGGGATACTTGACTCTTTGAGCCATTTTCCGCAGTAAAAAGTTAATATTTTATCTATAATTAATGTGGTAACTTCATTATTTTTCATGTACAATTAGTAATTTTAAAAAGTAATTTTTCTACTTGCTGGCAACTGATGATGACATCACCTATGCTGAGGAAGTAGGCAATGACCAATCATGGCTCAGTTTATTGACCAAACCCAGAAAACAAGTGAGCAATGATTGGCAGTTACCTACTTCCTCAGCACAGGTGATGTCATCATCAGTCGACAGCAAGTAGAAAAATTACTTTTTAAAATTACTAATTGTACATGAAAAATAATGAAGTTACCACATTCATTCTACACAAAATATTAACTTTTCGGTGCTGAAAACCGTTCAATGAGTTAAGTATCCCTTTACAAAGTAGATCTTGGAGCAAAAACATTTGGGCATGGCTGGGTCAGAACAATGTTTCCCAAACTTTATTTCAACGAGATATAAATTTGACTCAGGACGTTCAATAACGCTTTTTCCAGACCAATTCCTGTATAGGCACTAAACTCTTGAGTAGTTAATGGCCCCTGGGGCGGTAGTTTGGACACCACCACTGTTTTAGATCCCCCCCCCCCCCCCCAAAAAAAACAGACCTACACATCACAATTAAACAATCTTTCTTTAAAAATGAATGAAATTAATGACAATGACCACCAAACAAAAATTCCACAATATGTATAAAGTGATTATAAAAAGTCTCCATGCAGGTCTTACAAATATTTTTGCCTGTCACTAATTAAAACGACTTTTACTTAAAGTGCAAGCTGCATCACGTTTTTCTTTTGGTAAAGCGGTCACTCCACGTAAAAGGAATGGCTTTGGCATGGTCATCGAATCTAAAAATATTCACATAGCCAGCGTGGTGAAATGAAAGCGAAATCAGATGGATTAGCATTAAAAGTTCTGGCTCCAATTTTGCCACTGCGACCTTTTAAATGTCCTTCAGTCCACTTGAACAAAATACGCCTACTTAGTCAGAATATATTTTAAAAAATGAGCAAAAGATAAGAGCTCAATTCGGCTCTGTTCAGTCTGCATGCATGGCCAGTCACTGACATAACAGACCTCACATTAAAATCTTACCTTTATACTCGGAACAATTCACAATATTCAACTCAAACAATATGCAATATTATGACTTTTCTAAGATACTGCACAGTTTTAATTGACACGGTTGGACCAATATTCATTATAACAATGTTTGGTATTGTGGTGGCCGTCACAGTGGTGTAGAATAATGCTATATTAATTATATTAATAATGTTATATTTTGCTCACCTGTACAAAAATATAAACGCGACACTTTCTGCTATGTATGTACACAATATGCCCATTTCTGTCAAATAATGTTCACAAATCTGTTTAAATCAGTATAAGTGAGCACTTCTACTTTGCCGATTTATCTCATCCACATCATAGATGTGGTATTTGAAGATAGCACAAGTGTGCCTCAAATTACACATAAATGGCAGTAATGTGCTGTTATACTAAAATGTTTTGTTCATGGTGCAGAAATTAGGATTTACTGTAAAAATCCTGTGCCTTGTGTTTGACACCTCTAAATAATACCCAAAAAAAAAAAAAAAAAAAAAAAACTTTCTTTTTAAGCCCCCTGTACACACATCTGAGAATGTTCATTTATTGTGGGAGCCACACCCATGCAATAATCATGCTGTCTGATCAGTTTATTGATATGCCACACCTGTGAGGTGGAATGATGATCTTGGCAAAGGAAAAGTGCTCACAAACACTGTGGAAAAAAAAAAAAAAAGAGAGAGACATGGGCCTTTTTTTCTACAACAGAAAGTCTTAGCTCTTTGAGTTCAACTCGTGAAAAACAGGAGCAAAAACAAAAGGTGTACGTTACATTTTTGTTCAGTGTCGCCATGTGACGATGTCAGATTTTTATTTTATTTTATTTTTTGCAAAGAACAAGCTGCAAAACGATGTGAAATAAAAAGTGCTGTTCTTGCTTTGGATGTTTTCAAAACATTTTGAAATGAAAAGGTGGGAGCTACATTTTCCATTTTTTTTTGGCATGTTGATGATAGTATTTTGAAAAATATTATGTTGTCAGGGGCGGCACGGTGATCGAGTGGTTAGCACGTCCGCCTCCCAGTTCTGAGGTCTTCGGTTCGAGTCCAGGCTCCGGCCTTCCTGGGTGGAGTTTGCATGTTCTCCCCGTGCCCGCGTGGGTCTTCTCCGGGTACTCCGGTTTCCTCCCACATTCCAAAGACATGCATAGCAGGTTAATTGGGCGCTCCGAATTGTCCCTAAGTGTGCTTGTGAGTGTGGATGGTTGTTCGTCTCTGTGTGCCCTGCGATTGGCTGGCAACCAGTCCAGGGTGTCCCCTGCCTACTGCCCAGAGCCAGCTGAGATAGGCGCCAGCACCCCCCGCGACCCTTGTGAGGAATAAGCGGTCAAGAAAATGGATGGATGGATGGATTATGTTGTCAGGCAGATTAAAACTCATTCGCTCCCAGCCATTTTCACAGAAGCAATTCCGTTCGCTCCCGGCAGTTTTACTGGATTTTGACTGATTTTGCAAGGCCCACAGAATGTTGTGTTGCTAATATAAAAACATGGAACCTATCAAAAGAAAGATCAAAGTCTCTTCTTTCATCAGGAAAAAAAAGGATATTTCTATCTGTTTTCATTTAGCAGCAATTAGCATTAGAATATAGCTAAGCTTAATCAATTTTCACGAATCTATTTAGAATTGTGAGTAATTAAGCTTTTTTTCAACATGGTCCTGATTGATCTTCTTTGCTCTGCTGCCACCTGTTGGCTGTTTTAACTACCGTTTCTTCAAACGTTCTTTGCAGTTGAGAGGCTGAATCAAAGCCTTCTGTATGCTCGAGCATTTAAAAAAAACGTCTTTGGGACACTTAAAACATTTTTTTTTTAAACAACGTATTTATACGTTTTGGGGAGCAAATGAGTGAAGTTTGAATGTCTTGCTGTATATTTTGCTGCCACTCTTGTACAAAATCTGGATCTCAATTCGCCAAATACGTTACATCAAGGAAAGCAATACACTGTATATAAAAGTGCACATAATTAAAGCCATGTGGGATGCAATATAGTATTGATTATCGGCATCGGCCCTAGGGGAAAAAAATATATAATAATAATAATAATGTCACATCCACAGTTTTAAGAGGGTGTGTACACTTATGCAAACATTATATTAGTTGTTTATTATTACTTCCCCTCTCCCAAGTATAAAAAAACCCCGAGTTGTATTGATTATACAGTAGGTCACATTAATGATGGATTTTTATTTTTTTTAATTTATCACAAAAATCTGGCCTTTGAACAGGGGTGTGTAAACTTTTTTTTTTTTTTTTATCAGAAACATGTAATAATGTTTCTAAATTTCAAAGCAACAACATGATTGGAAAAAAAAGTGCAGTTAATTTGTTAGATAATTTAAAACAAATCCAGGTCGTAAAGATCTGGAAATCTTTGCGGTCTATTCCATGACGCTTTCCCCCCACCGCAGCATTGTGTATCGAAGACATGATCCACCGTGTCCTGAGTGCCCCGACCTGCTCCGGGTGCACAAGCGTTTGCCCGGCGTGGGGCCAAAGGAGATGCGACACGCGGCTGTGCTGCTGTATTATTCAAGAGGCACCCCCGTCGTGCGGGCAGTTATTCAGCATCCGAATCCCAGATGCGGTTTAACGTGTGCTCCCTTCAGCGTCCTGACAGCTGCCCATTGATCGCATGCAAGGTAGATGGCTGCTGAATAAGCGCGCGCGGGAGGGAACTTTGTGTTATTGGGCTCAAATTGCCTGGATGATAACGCGGAAATCCATCAATTGACTTTGGAAACGGGCCAGAGTTCACTTGCCGCCACTGATTGAAGAGGCGAGGCGCAGCGTGCGGCCGAGATGCGCTGATGCGATGCTACATGCAAAATATAATGCAGCAGTGCGCCTGCATGTATGGAAGGAAGCAATTCCCTTTTTGAGTCAAATCCAGACAAATCCTGTGCGTGGACACAGATTGGACACGACATTATGATAAGATAATAAAAGAATTGTGTCCATTTTGATAAAAATGTTGACATGCAGTGTATCTTACTGAGAGCTGTGTCTAATTGGCCACAACCCGATATGTATATATTTATTTTTAGGCAGATGCTCATTCCAATATTTGGCAGAATAAAATTCCCTTAACCAATTAATCAGCTGACAAATTTTAAAACATGTAATGAATAAAATAACTTACAACAGTTATATATTACAAGCAGAACATTTGACTGTTTTACAATACTTTGTCCAATTTGTTTAAAGAGGAAGTCGATTAATCGGTTGGACTCTTGTGTTAAATGTTTTCAATGTGTTATGTAGGATTAACAGCTCTCAGTATGCAAGCTATAAACATAATTAACCCTTTGAGCGCCGTTGACGTACAAACATCGTCAACGGGAAACCTACCGAGGAGCGCCAGGGACAGGAATTGTCGTCAACCACATTATTTTCTATTTTTTTTTAAATGGGAATGGGTGGAGAAAAGTCTCTGTCATCAATGAGTCAATTTTGGATGACTTTATCTGTGGAATATGGAAACCCGCTCGGGAAATTCAAGCAGCTTATTGAGATTGAACAAAGTTTTGGGCATGTTAAGTCTACCACAAAGAGTGCCACAAAAGATGACGGAAATTATTTGAAATTAGAAGTAGCGATGATTTAAAGAACACACAAACGGAAGAGGGTTATTCTGAGCTTGTCTATCAAATCCATGTTTGTCACCCACTGCAATGGCTATTAGATTCCTGTAGATGGCGGCATATAGCACTCTGAATAACATTATACATGTATTTATTTATTCCCATCTATCTTTCTTTCAAACAAGGTAAATCAAAATTGATTATTTGCTTTCTTTCTTATATACAAAGTAGTAGTATAGTATATGAGAAAAAAAATATGATTATATATCCCTACACAATGATCAAGAAGTCCACATTTGACCCGGCAATAGGACTCGTTTTGTGCCCGTCCCACTGAAGACCATTCATCACGCTACCGAATGACTCGACATGAACTCAAAAGTGAAATCTAATGACGGTGTCACCAACAGTAGCGAAACACGTCACGAGGTATCGGTTCACGCTCAGGTCAGCTTTGCACGTTAATTAAACGTTTCATCAGATGAGCCTTAAAACTTCATCAAGCCCGCTCCGATGGTTCATCCTCACCTTTCAAGCCTCTCTGTCTTTTGTTAGCGTGCCTGATAAATTATTCAATATTCATTAAATAATGTTTGATGAAAAGGGAACAGGGGCAAGACGTTAACGCTAATTTATGACTTTGACGAATCGTCACCGCTGTAGGATGCTGGCAAAAGATATTGTTTTGCAAGGATTTTTTTTTTTGTCAGGCCTCTTGTTAACCTTTTTATATTGTCAGATAACATTAAGCAGTTCGTGTGCCTTAGTTGTACTGTACAGCATTATAACCACATCTAATAAGATTTATTAAAAAAAAAAAGTTCAACCTTTGCAAAGGTAATGTTGAATTGACTGTCGCACACTTATTATCTTAACATTGTTTACTTGGTGTGGTTGTTATTTGCAGTGCATCATGTTGTTTACTACTTTTATTAGCTACAAAAGAAAGCCTTCAAAGTTGGATGCGCCAAATGTGTGAAAAAAAAAAGAAAAGACAATTAAATACATTTAAAGGGGGAATAGCGCTGTTCTATTTTAGTTTTATTGTGTTTTATTATAAAGTGGCTAAATTGTCTTTGTATTTGTATGACATTTAGGAATGTTACAATTACAGTCCAACCGATTAATTGGCGGGTTGATTTAATCAGCCCGCTTATTTAATTTGTTCATTTAAAATGGGCAAAAGAAATGTCTGTTTTTGTTTTGTTTTTTTACACACATTAGTAGATAGTAGGTTGATACCACTTTTTCTCAGACCAATACCTAAACAAGTACTCAACTCTTGAGCAGCCCTTTTGAGCCCTAAAATATTTATTTCGCCAAAATAATCACGCATACACATATATACCCCAATATAGCATTTTTCCTTTAAATGGCATGTAATTAATGGCATTTTTTTTTTTTTTTACATCTACCTTATAGAAAAACTGAGCGTTTATACTAAAGATAAACTGAAGGCCTATAAAACATTACATGTGTACATCTGGAATGGACATGTTCAAAATTTAGAATATAACAACTTGAGCGAGGACTTTTGATGTCGTGCGGTCGCAAGTGCTGCCAAGTCAACGACAGGGACAGAAGATGAGGATGTACGAGGCATGGACCTCTCCTACAAAAATTTTACAAGAAGTTATCGGAACCATTGTGGGCGCTTTCGCCTCGACAAAACTAAAACATACAGCTAACGTTTGGTTAGCTAGCGGTTAGTATTCGCACATGTAGCATGTAAACACAGACTTTTTGTTAGTCTGTGCGTGTAAAAATAATCCCACAAATAATGGCTAACTTCAGTACCGTATTTTCCGCACTATAAACCGCACCTAAAAGCCTTCAAATTTTTCAAAAGCTGACCATGCGCCTTATAATCCAGTGCGCCTTATATATGGATCGGTATTGCGCCGCAACAGGTCTCGCTGTCAAGACGCTATCGTTGACCCTGCACGATCGGTGACGTGCATGCACAGAAGATCCCGCCATCTTGGATTGCTAGCTAATACTAATAATTTACCTCAGAGAAAATAATAAAACAGCTGTTTATTCATTTTGGGAGTGAATGGAGTTGTCAGAAAGCTGGTTTGTAATTTTGTAAGTTTGACTGACATATCTGACTGTTTTGTTGACATTCCCTTTAGCGCAGCACCATCTAATGGATGCATAACGTAAGCCCAGCCTCTACTGTAGCGCCTTATATATGGAAAAAGTATTAAAATATGTCATACATTGAAGGTGCGCCTTATAATGCGGTGCGCCTTATAGTGCGGAAAATACGGTAATTTCAATCACAACTAATTCTAGCCCATATCATTGTCCAGGCTGAATCTGTTAAATCTTACCTGATATGAAGTGTGCGCTGCAAACACGAGCATTGTTGATGATAGCCTCACTCAGTCCAGTCCTTTCGCCTAATCACGTTTAACCACAGCCGTCTGCGATTACTTGACTGGCAGAGGCTGGGATGTGATAGAATTTCAAGTTTTTGTTGGTGCTTCTACGGTTCTGGCAACCAAAAACACAACAAGACGACATTTTCTACAAACAACCAGCGTTGTTTACTTCTAGCTGCACTTCCGTTACCTGCAGCGGCAAGTTGTTTTTGCCTCCAGTAAACACCGTGACATCATCGTGACGAAGGCCATGAAGGGTTCCATACGCCACAAGAACGTCAAAAAAACGAGCTGCGGGCTGCAAACTGTCCTCTTTGCCAGACTTTGGAGACCCCGTTGTAAATGATGAATTAGCCAAGTGGATTACATTTTCCAACGCCACTATAATTAGTGATAAAAGCCTGTTTATCTGATCTGTAAGCAGGAGGTAACTGGGCGTAGAATTCCTGATGATGATGGAGAGCGGATTTTTTGCTGTCTAAGGCCTAACAATGACTGATAGCCTTATCGACAAAGCGCAACGCATCCCAAACGCGCTACATCCTGTGCTGGAATAGAGATGTAACACGTTCTTTGACAGCAGTGTCAGGGGCACGCTTACATGTGCAAAAAAAAAAAAAAAAAAGTCACCAGCTTCCCACAAGGGACATACATGACTGTCTTTAAACAAGAGAGAAACTAATGAGTTTATTCATCAGTGCACAGCAAGGATCAGTGCAGACGTTCCTCCCCTGCAGGGGGGAGGCTGCACCTTGAGGGAAATTGGATTAACACGGCGCCACGCCGGAGTTCTCGTATCTCCGAGAATCAGCCCGTCCGTGCTCGTCGCTCGCATATCAGAGCGAGGCAATCTGTTTCCCCGCAGAGTGCCGGCTGACCAACATGACCGTCGGCAATTGTCCAATTATTAATTAAATGCTCGCCGGCGTAATCAGATGCAGACGCGGTCCGACCTGTGAGACAGCTAACCAAGCTGAATTTAAATCGCTGATGTCGGAAAGAATCGCGCGGCGCTTGAACAATCTATCATCGTTTTGCGCTTTGACTGCTGTTAAAATGACATTGTAGTGCACAACATGGAATGAATTTCTCCACTCAGGGTAAGATTTCTTAAGCCTCAGCAAGCACTATTGACTATTATAAATATACTAGTGATAGACCGATATGGTTTTTTTCAAGGCCGATACCGATACAGATTATTTGTAGTCAAGTTGGCCGATAACCGATATTACAAGCCGATATTCATTTGCAGTAAAATGGGGAGGGGGGGGAATTCTTTCAAACTATATATAATTTCTCACTGAGTAACAAATTCATGTGAATGTAGCTCATTTGGGGTTTTTGTTAGGGTTCGTAAAAACGTTTCAAAAAGATTTTTGCGGTGAAAAATTGTGTGAATATGTTCCAAATGTGTTTACGACAAATAAAAACTGACTGCGAATATCTTACAAATCCTGATGAAAACCCCAAATTCGCTACGTTCGCAAGTATCCCCTGCTCAGTGAGCTTTATCGGCCTTCAGATTCAAAACATGGCCGATGCCGATATTTGTCAAAATGCCAAATATCGGCGCCGATAATCGGCCCCGGCCGATTATCGATCTATCCCTAAAATATACATACACCAACCAGGGATTACATGACGACCACTTGCACAACGACCTTCAAAATGCTACTACATTGTACATAAACGTTCAAAACTATAACTACATTAATGTTTGAAAACAAAGATTAAATGCAAATGTATTGCAGTAAAAGTTAAATACCACTGAACTGAATTTGGGATGTGATTGACATACCACTAGTGGGCGCTTTGAGAATGACGATATTAGACACCTCTCTAACACAATACTTAAGTATTAATGTATCTTCTCTAGAAGTGTCAAAAGTCATCGATTAATCCACAAGTGATTGATTATCAAATTAATCGATAAACTATTTCAATAATCAAGTTATCGTTTAGAACCATTGTTTGAATTAAAGGGATATTTCACTTATTCATAGCCCATTATATAAATAAAAAGTTAATATTTTGTCTTTAAATAATTTGATATTTTCATTATTTTTCACATACAATTAGTACCTTTAAAAACACATTTTGCAACTTGCTGTCAACTGAAAATGACATCACAAGTGCTCCGATAACCAATCACAGCTCACCCGTTTTCTCGGTTTGGTCATGTGACATTCGCAAGCTGAGCTGTGATTAGTTACCTGAGCCCTTGTGATGTCATTTTCAGTCGAAAGCAAGTTGCAAAATGTGTTGTTAAAGGTACTATTTGTACATGAAAAATAATGGAAATATCAAATTTATTATCGGCAAAATAATGTTTGGCAAAAATGGCTAAATAAGTAAAATATCCCTTTAAAATCGTCCAAGTCCTCCAGTTTCAGTCTCTCAACAGTGATTATTCTGTAATTTCTGTAGTCCATCATCAAAATAGATGGATTATCTTTTGTATTTAATCAAAATATGACATTTGTAAACATTTGTTTTTACTTTGGAAAACCATCACTGAACCAGTGACTGAATTAGTTTCAAAAAGGCAGGCGAGTACAACGTCAATTCGTCTCATTAATATTGCTGAATTGATGTTTTGTTCGTTTTATCACACACAGGAAAAAAAAAAAAAAAAAAACACGGAACAACAATAATTTAATACATAGGGTTGTGCAATTAATCAAAATTCAATTACAATTTCAATTATTACACGCCACAATTACAAAATTGGCATAATTGTGAACAAAAATAAAAGATTATTAAAACTCATTTCAAGTAGTTTCAATTGATATATTTGCACCTCTTTTTGTTTTAAAATAAATAATTTAATAAATCTTGTTTGGTCCAAAACGAACTTACATAATTATAGTGTTTCAAATATTTTAACATGTTTAAACATTTTCTTGTTTTGTACCAAAAAATAATCGTTTGAATAATCGTGACTTCAATTATTACCAAAATAATTATTATATTTTTCCATAATCGAGCAGCCAATAAACAACTGGGGAAAATTTTCTAACATACTTTAAGACAAAATAAGATTTGATCACTTTATTCCATTAAGCGATAGAATAATCGATATAATAATCGATACAAAAAGTATCGAGTCCCAATCTTTTCATTTGTGGCGTATGGTAACAAATAAATAGTATATCAGTTTTGTGTTCAACTAGAACAAATTTCACTGAGTAAGTAAATTTGAGCGTAAATTTGAGATGATCATTATTTTGTCAAAATTTTCTCACACTCTTTTGGTGGTATTGCCATGACATTTTCTAATGTAAAATATCTGCTGTGGTTGCATAAAGGTTGGGAAAAATATTGGATGTCACTGTCAAGTTGTCATAATTAGGGCTCGGCCGATTTGAAAAATTTAATTGGACAATACTATTACAATTTTAAAATCGACAAATGATTTTTTTTTTCAACACGTGTTCCTATTTACTTGGCCAATGAAGTTTATTTAGATGCTGACTGCAACATAAAACAAAGATGACATTCAAACACCATTAAAAAAAAATTTTTAAAATCGTCAAAAAAAATTGGATGCTTTTTGCTGATTCTTTTCTCTCTGTTGCAAAGTTTAAAAAACAAATCGTAAACGACAAATTATTGTAAAACAGTAACATTTAATTCTAAAAAAAAAAAAAGTTATTTTATTAAGTATCTAATTTATAATTAATTGGCTGTTTATTGGAATTTTATTCTGGCAAAAAATCGGAATCGGCTTAAAAATACCCATATCGGCTCAAGTTGGCATATTATACACAAGAGAAAAGAGGTTTACATGCTGTCTTTCGTTTTCACCCCCTCTCCCCAAACATGTAAATGCCACATCTTTCAAAAGTAAAGCAAAGCGCAGACCGCACCGACATGTATTTCATTAACTTTTCTTAATGCACTTGTAATGGCTCCAGGGTGTTTGCCCAACGTTCAGTGCGCTTTTTTGCTGAAATAATAAGAGCTATCAGTCAGCGGCGAGCAAAAACAGCTTAATTCGCGGAATAAAGGTCATGGGAGCTGTTGCTTTTGAGGCGCTTTGACAGACGAGAAAAAAAACAAGAACAAAATAACCGAGTTCAAGTCTGTCTTGAGTTACAACAATATATGTTGATGTGTTCCAATGTCGTTTCGAAACTGGGGTTCAGAGTGCTGAGCTCGCTAGAATGAGTTGCAAATTTGACACTGTGTGTGCGCACGTGTTTTTCTAACAGCTGTTCAAATGTCATTAACACAAATACATTCCATTATTTCTAAACATGAAAAAAAAACAAGGAGCAATGGAAGCAAAGCATCCTTGTTGAAAAGTCAAGCCTCCCTAGTCTCAAACTTTGACTCATCAGCAGTAGTTTCACGTATTGATTAAAGGCGGGATTTCCAGTGGATGGGTTTTACTGGACTGTAAAGTAGAAACACAAAAAAGTTTGCAAGGCTTATTGTGTCCTTGAAGGATCTGCTTTATGATAGTGTTCGTCTTGTTTCGCATGTCCACGCTCACCTGAATATTAAATATAATTGTGTAAAATGTGGATCCGATTCAACATTATGTTGCTTCAATTGTCTGTTTGTTCTTTAAATATCATTGCACACTATTGGATTCAATAGTTTGATTTCATTTTTCTCACATAATTGTCCAATTTAAAATGTATAAACAAGCAAAGATTTCACATAATAAAGTTAAGTTTTCCCAAACATTGATGCATAAATAATCCAAAAATGCACTTACATAAAGATTATTTACTTATGATTAATGGCTTGTACACGGTAATATATGCGGCTCTAATAGTGCAAAACATCCACACTACACTGCAACGTGTATGTATTTCACAATTAATTTGACTAAGTGGCGTGATTCGGCGTGTTTATTCTCCCACAATGCAGTAACATCTTCATTATTAAACAATACCGACTTTGACGAGGAGACTAATGGGAGTTTAATCAGCCTCGTTATCCTGCACTCCACTGCCATCTAGCGGTTCAATTGTGAAACAACATTGTACGCGTGGGATCTTTCGGATCGGAAACAGAACATTCATCAGTCGTCCTCATCCCTCTGTGAAGGACAGAACTTCCTCTCGAGCTCTCATTAAAAAAAAAAGAATAGACTGTGGTAGACAATTAGATAAAAGCGAGCAATTAAAGTGAAGCTGAGCATTTCACTAAAAGCAGGGAAATGACATTTATAAATGTTCATTCACTTGGGGAGACAATGAGGCGTTTTTGGGCTTCACTTGAAGAAAATTGCACACTGTTGCACTTCAATTCACGGACGGTCACTTACATGTCATTAGTATGAATGTATGTTTCTTTTAATAGCGTTGCTGGAGCACACAATGCATTGGCAGTAAATTGAAAAGCTCTCCTGGCTGATATAGCGGCTTTTTTTTTTTTTTTTTTTTTTTTTTTTTACCCCCTTCTTTTGGCACACGACGCCTTTTTCCATAGCATAGACTCGCCAACAGCTCAATTAAATAGAAAGCCCAATTTATCACAGCCACCAGCCTGATAGCTTCTCCAAAAGCAAAAATAATCAACCGATAGCGTGCTCCCAACTCAAAAAAAAAAAAAAAAAAACACAAACAAGCAAATACATCAGAGCAAAAAAATCGCCGCTGTATCATCATCGCACGTCACTGGCAATTAAAATGACATCTTTCGTTTATGAAGACGACGAATCCAAACTCACCCCTTCTGTGGATGCAAAGTTGTCACCCTCAACAAAAGAGATATTTCCGGGTGGCGCGGGTGTGACGCTCTTCCACAATTAAGTGCAAGCTCAGCATGGTCGGTGCTCGGACCTGAGTCACACGCAGGATGCAGCGGCTTCCCCTCTTTCTCCTCCCTTGCTCCTTCTCTCTCCTCCGCGGATGCTTATCTGAGACTGAAGCGCGGCCGACTTTAAACTAGGGTGACGTCACGGGCGCCGATGCCGACGCCACGCCCACCTTCATCCGACACGCGTTTTTCCAAACAAGCGTCTGCATGCAACACGCATTTGCTCCTCATCTTCATTTTAAACGTTTGAAACAGTGGTGGGATGTAACTGTACTTGTGCTTTACGCCTGTTGATGACGTAGAAAAAAAGACGGACACCATGTCATGATTTGCGCCATGTTGGAGATCCATCTTGAAACGGAACTACCTGCTCGTGTTTGTTTTCCTTCATTCGTTTGTTTGTTCTTTCTGAAAATGCTAATAAATTCATATCAGCCCCATTATAAATTTCCCAATCTCCTTAAATTTGCTAAAACAAGAGCTAAAAACAAAACATTGACAAGTCTGAGCTATTGCGTCAAAAGTCAAAATGGCGGCCTTACTAGGTGAATACAAGTTCTGAGTGTTGTAATTTGATTTATGAAGATTATTTTTAATTTCAAAATGTGACGAAATGCCATTAGCTATCATTACACAATGAATAATTAATTCCTGACGAGCATTATCCAACATACATTTGTACAAATCTGCTACATACTGACCTGAAATATGTGACCACTGAAAATGGAGATCACACGGAAATTTTGATGTTTAAATTTGTGGCAACAAACATCATTAAAACTCGAGAAGAACGTTTAGCAAATGTTTGTGAATTTGAACAAACCCTAACGTGAAATCAACATTCGCTAGCGTTGCTAACGTGATGGGAAGGTAAACGTGAACGTTTACCTTCAACAAGTGAAAGCCACATTCTTCTTCTTTTCCTTGACAAATGTTCAATCTTCTTGAACTTATTCATTGTTGGTGCCAGTTAAAAATTAGACTGTCCCTTAGTAGTATTTTTTTTTTTTCCCAGTTGTCGTCATTAGCAAATTTGGTATCTTTTGTTAGTCAGTTCACAGCATTAGCAAGCTAATGCCTTTGATAGCGTAATAGTCTGTCCCTATGCTAGCAAGCTAGCTAGCTCGCTTTCTTCTCCGTATGAGGACTAATGAATTCAAAAGGGAAATTATTTGGTATGCAGCTTTGCTCACCAAGTTTTCACAGGAGTTGTACATAACTGACAGTTAAAATACATTTTTACTTTTGTATTTGAGTACATTTTAGAGTCTTTTACTTGTCAAGGAGTTGAATCAGTACTTCTCTTTTTAACCTAAATACCTGTACTTCTGTTTACTTACACAGTAGCGTGAATACCTTCCCTGCCTCTGATTTTAAACCTAAAATATTATGGGTAGGGTATGCTGGTCAACAGCTAACTGGTTAGCACACCTGCCTCACAGTTCTGAGATTCTGGTTCAAACCTACGTCCAGACCTTCCTGTGTGGAGTCTGCGTACTCCGGCTTCCTTGCATATTCCAAAAACATGTAGTTAGATTTACCAAAGACTAACCAGATTCCCACGGGTACCAACAGAAAATAGTTGCTGGACAGACGCTAATCTGCTTCCTGACTACTGTCGAGGTGTCCTTGAGCAAGGCACCGACAACTGTGTGACTTGTGTGACCCTTTCACTGCAATTTCTCTTCTTGCATATCTGCATGTGTGTGATTGTGATCTGGCTCTTTGTGTAGTGTGCAGCACAGAAAGTGTGACTTGGAATTTCCCCTTGAGGGATCATAATGAGTAAATAAATTCAAAATCAAAATTGTCCAAACGTGTGATTGTAAATGTAAATGGAATGTTTGTGAGGGATGACTGCTCTACCATACAAAATAATGAATCAAGATACGTTCTCTTTATTTTAATTCCTTCTGCTTCTAACCACTGGCAGCTGCAGTCAATAAAATATGAAGGAAGAGTGACTAAATTGGCTGGAAAGGTTTAATTATCATGATTGGAGCAAGCGTTTTTCTGCATGAGTGAACACCTCAGTTCTCTGGTGAAGCAAGAAAAGAAGCACATCAGGTGGAATGAGACTTCTTTCAGAATGCACTTTTTGGGTGAAAGGGCTGCTGCAGGTGCTTCTGATGAATGTTTAAACCCAAAAACCTGCTGCTAGGACACCGCACATGTGACTTATTACAAAGGAAGGTGTCTTGTATTTGCATGTTTATGAGACAACACCCTCCCCCCTCCAAACACACATACACTGAGATGCCCCCGCCCCCCATGCTTGCAATCACACTCTTCCGTATTATCTAAAAAATAATCTCCTTTTCACATTTTTCCACTTCTTGCTGCCTCATTAGATTGCCATCAAGCTACTCAAGTGTGCGCTTTTTAGAAAAGGTTCACAGACTGTTAGTTTCCGGCACATCACAAAAGACTAAAGTCTCTGTCGGGAAGTGTGCCTCCGCAAAGTGAAGTCACAAAGCAACCTAGCATCACGTCAATCATGGCAGTATCTTTCTAGCGCGATATTCACTTCGAGCGTGCGCTGGATAGGTCAATAGCTGATTTTACACCTGAGCTCACCGACGTGGGAGTCTTTATTCTGTTCATCGGAACAACAGGGGAGCATTTTGATTAGAAAATGTTCACGGATTGTTTGCTTGGTCAATCATCAATGGTTTTGTTCCACGGATTGAATTGAACTAAGTATGATTTCTTTTTTGTAAACAAAATCCATGCCAGTGGCATTCCAATTTGGTTCATGATGATGAGATGGATATGCAAGAATGGAAAATAAAGAGTATCATATTGGCATATGTACTCTAGAAAAGGCCACTCTTAGCTCATTCAAGCCCCAAAACGTGTAAAAACGTTTTTAATACTTTGTCATTCAATCCCAAAAACGATTTATTTATTTATTTTTTTAAACCCCTTAAAATTTGGATGGTCTCTGGCGGGCAAACATTCTTAAAAAATATATATATAAACTATGCCGATACTCTATTGTTGGTTCAGGAACAGCTTCAAACTTACTTTGAATGCAACTTTTTTTTTTTTAAAGCATTTTCGGCAAAATTGCTCGTATGATAAGGGGTTAATGCAAGAGCATACAGAAGGCAGCTTCTGACATGAAGAGGTGGCTAAATGCAATGGTAGTTAAAAGTACTGTTAAAAGCATGGTCAGCAGGTGGCAGCAGAGTATAAGAGAGCAGCCAGGGCCATGTTGCAACAAGCTCTTTTTGTCAGTGTTTTCACCAGGAATGTGAATATTGATGAAACTTTGCTATATTCTAATGCTAATGGATGCAAAATTGCAACTTTTTTTCCTGATGAAAGAAGAGACTCTTATCTTTCTTTTTGTAGGTTCCATGTTTTTATAGCAATAGAACACAATATTCTGTGAGCCTTGTAAAATCAGTCAAAATCTAGGAAAACAGCCAGGAGCGAAGGGGGTTGCTGCAGTGAAGCAGTGAAAATGTCTGGGAGTGAACGAGTTAGATGCGCAGGAGGAAGAAAATATTTTGTGCCACATCAACTCTACCGCAACTATAATTAGTATTTTGTGTATAATATTGTTGTACATACGCCTCTACAGAGAAGCTAATACCCCTTGTGCACTCTCTGAAAATGAGAGTGCCACTGCCACCTACTGTTGTGGATGTACAATTGCACTTTATTGTGGCTGTGTTACAGCAAATAAAAGAAAAAAGAAGGCTTTCTATTGTCCTTTCAAATGTCTATAAATATCTTAATCATTGTATCGGATACATTGCATTTGTAGCATATACCATATCAACATTGTTTGTTTAGAACATTTGGCATTTCTGTGGTATAATATTCTATTGTAGCTGTCTATATCTCTTTTGCAAAAGTGAAATTGTGGAAACTCACAGTGTTCTGGGCCATCTTAGCTTGCGTGCCAGCATGGTTGTCCACAAGGTTGCAGGTTTGATCCACTGCGGTCTTTCAGTCCAGCTGAAGTGTCCTTGGGCAAGGCAAGGCAAGGCAAGGCAAGGCAAGTTTATTTGTATAGCACATTTCATACACAAGGCAACTCAATGTGCTTTACACAAGGAAAGACAACACATAAGCATAAAAAAACAGTAGTTAACATTCAGAGGAAGAAAAATAAATAAAAATAGGTTACAAAATATACTAAAAAAACCATACAATAACAATCTTAAAACATTATTCAACAAACTTTAAAACATTTAACATGAGGAAGTTTAAAATAATAAAAAACACTTAATTAAAGCTGTTTAAAAGTCCCTAATCAAAGGTATAAGAAAAAAGCAAAGTTTTTAAGAAGCTCAACTAGCAGTAGCACCTGATGCTGCTATATCACTCTTCCATCATCACTGTGGGAATTTGTGAACCTTGAAAATAGAAAGGTGCTATATGAATGCAGTCTATTGATAGATGTGCAGCACAAAATGCATTTAAAATCCTGATGAACTTTTCAGATTCACGCGTATCTGATGAGTTCATGTCGTTCACTGTCATGGAGCAATACATTTGACTGCAAATGTGTTGTTGCACATTGTGTAAGTGCTATCCTGCGAGTGTGCTCTTTGGCTTTCCTCCTCCTGAATGCTAAAGACAACATTTGCAAGTAGCATTTGTATTGGTTCGCCGAGTTATCTTTGCAAAAACAGATGGGAACCAGCTGCACAAGGCGACATCTAAGAGACATGAGGATCGGAATTAAATGTCACAATCCATCACTTCTCAAGAGACAGCAAGGTTTGCTGCTTTTTGGATGAATCTCTCACTGGCCCCTTTCACACGACTTGTGGCCATATTCCCGCTTTTTCCAATGTCGCTATTCAAATGACAACAGAACGTGGTGATGAAGTCGGCAATAATTTTCCGCCTTGAGAAAAGTGGGAAAAGTTGTGGTGTACCAAATTTTTTGTTTGTCTCTATAAGTTTGTTAGTGCATTATTAACAAATCTTTACTGAACCAAGGAACATATTTTAAATACAAAAATATATCACTGCACGCTACCAAACTAATATCACAATAAGTACTTAAACTAACATGATGATCTAGTTTCAATGTACTCACAAATTTAATTGCTCATTGTGAAATTCGGGCCTGTTTGGTAGAACACGATCATACCACATGGGACTGGCTGGCTGTCACGTACGTCGCTGGCACATAGCTAGAGCAGTCCCTCTCCTGTGGATCTAAACAAAATAAAATAAAATAAAATATATATATTTTTTACATATACATTTTCATTATTTTAGATAAAATATTCATCAAATGAATTAACGATTAAATAAAAAATGAATAATTAAATAATTTTTAAAAAAAATTCAAAATTTTGAAAAAGAGATGAAAGGCTCTAAAAAAACAACAACCTAATAATATCCAAAAAGTGACCATAAAATGTCCAAATAGGAATCAGAAAAGCTGAAAATTACCATAAAAATGATCATGAAAAAAAGGCAGGAAAAATGTCTAAAAAAAGGAAGAGAGGCAGAAGATTACCATATGTCCCTAAAATTGACAAAAAATGTCATAAATTTAACAGAAAGGCAGAAAAGTCCTTAAAAAAATGTATGAAAAATGAAGTATGAAAACTTTCACACACACATACACACCAAAAAATAAAAAAATAAAAGTATTGGATGCTGCATATTTTTTCTGTTATGGTGCAGCTCTAATGAGCTCTTGTGCCCCCAGTACTTTAGAATATCAATAACACACCATTTCATTCATCACAATGTTCAAATATTTTGTGTCTCCAGACAGATTTTTGGTTATTTATTTGGCCTAACATGGCTTTTTTGACAGGAAAGGTTGCTGACCCCTGAGCTGGAAGAACATTTATTTCTATTCAATTAATAATAATTCAACTTCATTTGAAAAATATTCTGGTTTGTAGGGCAGGACAGGGTTGACAGTTCTCATGTGTCTCAAAAACAGCAAGATGAAAATAAATTTCTATTCAAACAAACGCTAATCAAAACAACAGGGGCTTTCAGTTCGTTCACACTCTGCAGAGGCAAAAAAAAAAAAAAAAAAAAAAAAAAAAGTGTTGCTCCATCCTGTCCATTAGAGGGGACACAAATGAAGCAGGCCTACATGCGGTGCTGCAGATCCCCATGAATGAATCCTTCCATTTTCTATACTGCTTACATCCTGGAGCCGATCCCAACGGGGTACAACGTGTACTTATCAACTGTCAGTCACAGGACTCACAAATAAGAGTCACTCTAACATTCACACCTACAACATCCACAACGAAGCCACACAAGCACACAGACAGCAATCATCTTGGAGGGCATGCACTTCAAGTCGTCCCATCCTGCGCCAGCCTCAGTTGTTGCATTTGTACGTTCGGGCCAGTCGGAGAGCGACCGCTGTTATCGTCAGCTTCAGAGGCGGCCGTCGTGGCCTGCTGTAATCCCTGACCGCAAATCCCCAAGTCCCCTCACGGAGTAGCGGCGGATGAGGCAACAAATCCTCAGCATCAAACAACAGTGTGTTCTGCTGCTCCGGCCCGCGACTCTTTTATGTCTCGTTCGCTGTCACTGGCAGCGCTGAGACGCTGTCTGTAGTGTGTTGGACTGAAGTCTGGAAAGGGAAGTTTAGTGGCCTCTGTGAGGCACTTGGCAATTCCCATCGCCCCTCTCTTGTGTGTTTGCTCTGGACTTAGTCTTCATGCAAGTTAAAGGGGGAGGGCGGGCAAATCAATGCCTAATATAGTATTCATCAGCACAATATTTTACAAATAACTTCAAACTGATGACATTAAAGTTGTAGGATGTCTTGAATTTTAAGATATAGAACATATATTTGAAGGCAAGTGTATATAAAGTTTCTGTTGAGGAGGCCCACGTTTCAACTTGTGCAAATTGAAACGTGTATTTTAATATAACCTCTGTATTACTTAGTAAACGCTAAATGGTTGATGCAAACAGTGAAGTTCATTCTTTTAAGAGGCTGCCCTTAGTTCTTATAGAGCTCCTAGTGTATTGATAAGTATTTTCTATGAAAACCACATTTAAGTTGTAAGAGTGGCAACGTAAGATGGCTGCCCTCTGGCTTCACCAGCTTGGGCCATTGAAAGTCCATTCAAATGTAAACAACAAAGATGCCTGATTCTGTTTGTTGTTCTGGTTAACACAGTCAGTCGAAATCACATTGCATGACGTAAAGTTACCCCCCACCCCAAATAGCTAAACTCATTGTTACAAAATAAATAAATAGATAGATAAATATGTTTATCATTATGTAAATTATGTTTTGCCATTTACTTTCTTTGTGTCTATGGCATTCGCGATTGTCGAGTGATTCCCAAGTTCAAATGGGCGTTCCCGTGCTTACTTCCTGGTATGACGTCAGAAAATTAGGACTTCCCACCTTACTGGAATGCAGCATTCCCTCACCAGCAACACCTGAAATCTCATCATCCTATCGATGAATTCGATTTGTGTCGAATTGGTGCAAGTGCTCCCCCAAGTGGTGGGAGGTTTAAATCCACAACTTAAAATCATATACAGTACAGTAGCCTACTAACAAAAATGGCTACAGTGAATCTCAGCAAGATTCCTAACAAAATACTTTGCAATGTCTTAATTTGATTCACTTGGTCCCTCAGTAGATTAATACTCCCGTGTTTGTGCACATAAATCTTCCGGCTCAGTTAAGGTCAAACATCCAAGCCGAGTAACAATGAGTAAAACCCATTTTTTGAACGTCAATTTTTTGGGAGAGAGTTTCACAAATTAGATTTCGTCCAGAGCATAAATCTGAAGCACAATGTCCCAAAAGGCTTGGAAAATAATTCTGTGGAATAATAATATATCATTTTATCACACAGCTCTAAAGAACACATTTCACTCTCAGAGGTTAAATGCAGTGAAAATAAAATTCTCGGTGAGCGTAGATGTTTTATGGTCCAAGCGGGAGAACGGTAACGTATTAGAGGCCTGCTCTGCTCGGGTGCACGTAAGCCAATTTGTCAAAAGCAACTTAAGAATTTATACAGCTTGCGTCCGTGAGGCTGAGACAGGACACAGCCAATCTTTCCTCCCTGTCTGTCACTGCTGCTTTATGGAAAAAAAAAAAAAAAAAAGATTCTTCTGGCAGCAAGATGCTCTTTGGTCAGGCAGACACGTCTCAGCGGCCTTGTGCGCCTGCAACCAGGACAATGTTGCTTGACTGCTGAGACGTCACAGCACATTTCCATGGCTTTCAAGTCACGCTTGACGTGTGATCTTCATGGTACATGGGCAGTGTGTTCTAATGGTTCCGCTGGATTTGCGGGGGGGGGGTTTCAGCTTAGAGCATCCAAACGTTTAAAAGGGCAGCGAATTTATACAGAATAGACAAAAAGGAGGAAATGTCAACTGAGCACACAAGTCCCCATTTACATGTGAGACGGTTTTGCAATTAAAACATCCACCCTTCGAGGCATTAAGACATTTTACTGCAGTTCATCTAAATGGGTTGGTTTCATTTTGCGGTGAACACATCATGTGTCTTAGTTCCTCTTTCACGCCAATATTGGCCATAAATGCGCCTCCACTAGATGGCGGAATGTGCAAACTTGCGTTATCTACCTGTTGACGTTCATACAACATAACTGTTTATAACATCTTTATGTTCAATTAAACTTGCCCATATTTTACATTGATACGTAAACTATGTCAATCTTATCTTTATGCCAGTATTGTCATCTGGTGGCGTATCGTATTTATTTATTTAATGTAAAAATGTCCCGGTTTAACCCTGCTACAAGGTTGAGTTGTAATTCGTCTCACCACCATCAGAGGGGGCGCTAAGCCACGCACGCCCATGCGGAAGACCAGTGTAAATATTTTCGTGACGTCACATCTTCCGGACGATTCCCATCCAGCCATTAATAACTATCTCAGTCTTGCAGGTCGCCACAACGCCGCAGTCGCTCTTTTAACACTTTCTCACATTCCATCCTCATCATACTCCTTCTTATTACTACGAACAATAACAATCTTCATCAACATAGCGGTGGTTGCGCTTGTCATTTGTGAGCACGATGCAGAAGAGGAGGAAGCCCGAGCCGATCCAACTCAACCCGATCCCCGATGGGAATATCATCAACGGCAGCGGAGCCACTGAGTAAGTGTCACCAAACCACCCCCTGGTGTGTATGATTATATTTAGGAGTTGCGTGGTTTACTCCCTAGACAGAGTGATCTTGATCTTGCAGTATATTATTTCAATTTGGGCTTTGCAATTACATTTGATAGATATGCTTCTATTATATAAGATCCTAATCTGCAGATGTCTGCGGCTATTCATGATGCATGCAGACTCTTTTTGTTCCCAAAACAAGTTTGGTGTGTAGGTTTCCTCCCACCACCAGTAATTGAGATAGTGAGTAGTTGTGACACTGTGCTCTAGTTATCACTTCCCAGCCGGGCCAAAGAAACATGCGGGATGGGAATTATATAATGTGTCAACGCTCATTCTGGATGCTTTTTCCAAGGTGGCAAAGAGGCGGAATATTTTATTGTGTTGCCATTATGTCATCATGAGTCTTAAGATAATGCAGTATCCCACACAGTTATTTTTTTTCTTCATTTTTGTATATATACACACCACATTTATATGCCAAGTCTTTAAATAACAAATATACCTGTACATTAGGTACAACCACACAAGCTCAAGGACTCCAACAAGCACTAGCAATATTGCCTTTAATAATACAACATTCTGTTTTGACTGACACCATCAAAAAGTTATTCATTTAGAAATATACAATTGTTAATATTGTTAAAACTCAAAAACCCAAGCCTTCAAAGTTTATTCTGAAAGACAATCTAGGCCAAAATCTAAAATAAATACAAATTCACTTTTGATTGTCATTCTTATCATACTTTGTTCATCTTGTATATGTATATTATTCAAATATTCTGATTCTCTCAAATAGATAAATATGCTTGAACAAAGAACAGTGCCAACAACTGCAATTTGTAAATGCCAATAGAAGACGGTGACCTAGTATGTCCACCTCACAGTTCTTAGGTTAATTCAGGGTTTGAATCGTGTTCTCTGTGTGCTTGTATGTCCTTTTGTGAGAAATCTGGCTTCCTCCTATGTCGAAATTGTCCTTATGTGTGATTGTGAGAGTGAATATTTGTCTCAGCAGAAATGGTTGAATGCTAAGAATAGATCATCAATGCCTATAATACTGTAGGCTACTTATAAACTTGTCCAGGACTACATTCCTTTTTTTTGAAACTGAAAAACATACCTCATTGTTGATACCGTGTGCTAAAAGTTGCCTTGGCTTTACTGCTGCTGACGACATGGTGTTGGCGTGATACTTGAACACATTCCTTGTTGCTTGAGGCAGGTGGTGACTAGCCAAGGAATAGCACACCCTGATGAAACAACAGTTAAGAATTTATGACATGGTGAAATCCACCTCTTTCGCACTGAAGTACTCAGTCTGTGTTCAGACAAGATCAGAGTCCAACCGTGAATGCCCAACGTCAATCACAGGCCACATATAAACAAGCATTCACACTCGGATTCACAACTATTGATAATTCAGTGTTCAGTTCAGTGAAGCTAACCAAAGTGTTAGGAATGTGGGAGGAAGCACTGACAGAACATGCAAAGTCTACACAGGAGGGAAGCCTGAGCCAAGATTCAACAACTCAAGTCTCAAAACTGTAAGGCAAATAATGCTAACCACTAGTCTGCTATACTTTCGCCTAATTGCTAAATGTTCTTAACACAAACATGTTGTATCCAGCCCCACTAGTCTAAACACAGTATTCTAATTAATACTGTGTTGTTATCCAAATCAGGGCGGCGGCCATTTTGCCACTTGCTGTCGACTTAAAATTACATCACAGTTGTGCAGGC
This sequence comes from Festucalex cinctus, assembly GCF_051991245.1. Classification (NCBI taxonomy): domain Eukaryota; kingdom Metazoa; phylum Chordata; class Actinopteri; order Syngnathiformes; family Syngnathidae; genus Festucalex; species Festucalex cinctus. Next base: position 22,836,806 of record NC_135413.1, on the reverse strand, counting down.
TCAGCTAACGACCAATCACGGCTCACCTGTTTCCTGAGTTTGGTCATGTGATGTTGGCAAGCTGAATCTTGATTGGTTGTGACCTGAGCCCTGAGCAGCTGTGATGCCATTTTTAGTTGATAGCAACTGACAAAATGGCTGCCCCCGAAGATGGATTAAAAACAGGTGGATTTTGCTGCTCAACTCACATTTCACAGACACACTATTAATCAGAATGCCATATTTAGACTAGTGCGGGCACATACAACAGTCATTTTTGGGTTGGTTTCCGCTAAATAAAACATGGAATATTTTGTATTCCCCCCCCCCCCCCCCCCCACATTGCCACCATTAATATTGTATGAGGCCCTTGTTTATGTAAGAGAAGCATGCTAAAAAGTTCCAAATTAAAGTACAGAAGATGACATAACCACTGCATCTCTATTTCGACACTAGCAGATGTCCTTGGTCATTGTGTGGATGGAGTTCAAGAGGCCTGCATCGTGCACAATTCCCTCCTCTGCCACAAGCAAGCGTGCGGCTCCTTTTGGTCCCTCCCACATATTGTGCATGTGTGTGTGTGTTTCAGGCCGCTTCAGTATTTCTGGCGTCCTCCACCTTTCTGCTCTTGTCGAGAAAACGCCCACGCCGCCCCCAGCTAACTCGGCATGCAGTATTCATGGTTATGCAGGCCTGCTATCAGAAATAAAAGAACGTAACATTTTTATTTTATTTTTGCTGTCAGTCACCCGACGCAGATATACGACACTGTCAATCAAGACTCGATATTAAGAGACACCACTCAGAATGATGCAGTGCTGCTCTACACCAATAATAAATAAAAGAGCAGCCTGTCAAAAGAGCTCTTTACTGCTTTATCCTGTTGGCTTCTCAAGGTAATTGGTTACCATGACAGCCCCAAAGGAGCGACAGAAGCTGCATGCCCAACAAAAGAGACAAGATGGGCGAGAGAATAGAAATGGTTCAATCCAGTAACTCTCACTGAATTTCTGTCCACTTGGTTGCTCGTCAGTCCCCAAATGACAAATAAATCGCCAGAATCAAGCTATGTCTTTTCACTTTGGCTTCAGGTTGATACAAACGCTTCCTGTGTCCTTTTAGGGGGGGCAGATTCTTCAAAAGAACCAACATCTGCCAAAGTCCTTTAGAAGAACTTGTGACATTCATGTGTCTTTTTGTTGTTGTTGTTCTAAGAACTAACTTAGAGGCCCTGCAGAAGAAACTGGAAGAGCTGGAATTGGATGAACAGCAACGCAAGCGTCTGGAAGCTTTCCTGACGCAGAAGCAGAAAGTGGGAGAGCTGAAGGATGACGACTTTGAGAAGATATGCGAGCTCGGCGCGGGCAACGGAGGGGTCGTCTTCAAGGTTTCCCACAGACCGTCTGGTCTGATCATGGCCAGGAAGGTAAAATTGAGTAGAAGGCATTTTAGATTCATCCTGGAATTTTTGTGAGTATTGAGTGACTGCTTTCCTGTTGTAGCTCATCCATCTGGAGATCAAACCTGCCATCAGGAACCAAATCATAAGGGAGCTTCAAGTGCTGCATGAATGCAACTCCCCCTACATTGTGGGCTTCTATGGAGCTTTCTACAGTGATGGAGAAATCAGTATCTGCATGGAGAACATGGTAGCATTTCTATTTTCTAATGGGAATTTGTTTTGGAGTGATCCTTCAGCTGTTTTCCTTCCTTGCTGGATTTAGGATGGTGGCTCCCTGGATCAGTCACTCAAGAAAGCTGGAAAGATCCCCGAGCAAATCCTTGGCAAAATCAGCATTGCCGTACGTACCTGCACTCTCTTCCTATTCCGCTTTCTTTCACAAACTTCCGGGCTGATTCACTCATGCAAGCATAAATTCACACCTCCAGGGATCGACAAGGCCCATATGCCGTTCTTTGATGCTGGTTCAAACTGAAATGGACTCAGGTTAATGGCAAATGAAGACAAACAACTACAGTGGATCCCACTGGACAGCTCGGTTCGCTCAAGCATTTCATTAAACAAAGCAAATGGAGGAAAGCTCAATTAGGGTTTAGTTGCTCTATCTAGTGGGGAAAAATGTGAATTTACAGCTTCACCTCAGTCTTGCACATTTTAAAGGGTTTTCCTCCTCAAACACACCTGAATCACTTGATCAGCTCAGCAGTAAACTTCGGCGATGTCTGATGAAAATGGTGTCAGCCGTCAGTAACTATTGATCACTCTGACTGGCTGAAAAAGGAGTTACAGTATCTAGTAAAGCAGCTCAGAAAAACTTTTTTTTTTTCTCCATTTGTTCCTGAATTGTATTAGGGTGGTGTTGTTAAGATTAATTAACTAACCAGCCATGTGCAGTGTGTAGCACAGGTAGACCGGGAACCTCCAATTTACATACATCCTCTTATGAGCCCTTGTGTTGTGTCACCGTGGCCACGCCGCTAAAAAAAGTTCTGGCTCTGCAAAAAATAAACAAAATACTACAGCATGTTGCCATTTGTTGAAAATTTAAATTATTTTTTTTTGCAGGTGATTAAAGGGCTTTCGTACCTGAGGGAGAAACACAAGATCATGCACAGAGGTCAATAACTAAACTCTTTGACCGCACTGATGTATTCATACGTCAGTACCATTGGATCACTCATTCAACATTACAACCACAAATTTTATCCCATATGTTGCATGCTATCTGTCAAACTTCAGTGACGAGATCCCCAACATGTTGACATAATCTCTCCCTCTGTCAGATGTCAAGCCATCGAACATCCTGGTGAATTCCCGCGGTGAGATCAAGCTGTGCGACTTTGGAGTTAGTGGGCAGCTCATAGACTCCATGGCCAACTCCTTTGTGGGAACACGATCCTACATGTCTGTAAGTTGACGAAGACAGAACGCTTCCACGCAATTGCCAAGGAAAAGGGAAAAGTCAGTTGCAATACCATAACGGCCTGGCCACCACAGTCAAGACGTTCTAGCCAGAGTTGCTAACCTTGTTCTTGCACAGTATTACTTCCTGTTCTATTTTATTACACAGCCCGAGCGTTTACAGGGCACCCACTACTCGGTCCAGTCAGACATCTGGAGTATGGGTCTGTCCCTGGTTGAAATGGCCATTGGACGTTTCCCTATCCCACCACCTGACACAAAAGAGCTGGAACACATTTTTGGGACTTCGGTGGGAGGTGCAAACTCCGCAGAGTCCTCACCGAAGGCTGGGCTTCCTGGGCGACCTGGCAGCTGTAAGTCAAAAGACCAAGTTCCAGCCTTTGAATATTTTTTTTACCCCCACAGTGCAAGTTAATTATGAATGTTTTTACTTTCAGCATATGGATCGGACAGTAGGCCTTCAATGGCCATCTTTGAATTACTTGACTATATAGTAAATGAGGTGAGGCTTCAACACAATGTAAACATTTCATAATGGTAACTACTTCACTAACAATATTCCCTGACTCTCTGGTTAGCCTCCACCAAAGTTGCCTGGGATGTTATTCAGCTCCGAATTCCAAGACTTTGTTAATAAATGGTAAGATGGAATGTCTGGAATTGTTTGCGTTTTCTACCGTATAGATTTTAACATACTTAATCACCCGTTTAACCTCCATTTCAGCTTGATAAAGAACCCAGCAGAAAGGGCAGACCTGAAACAGTTGATGGTTGGTGTATAACATGAAACATTCTCACTGTGCTACACAATTCAAGCTTCAGCTTACCTGACATTTCATCCTCCCAACAGGTGCACCCTTTCATCAGACAGTCAGAGGCAGAGCAAGTTGATTTTGCCGGCTGGTTGTGCAACACCATTGGCCTCAACCAGCCTGGGACGCCCACTCATGGCTCAGCAATGTGACCACCACCAGCGATTAGACCGTAAAAGCGGTGCCCTTTAATCGTGCAACAGGGTCTCTACGATGTGTATGAGGTGTAAGGCCAAAAAGTGCAATCAAATGTTATGTATTTTAATTTCAAAATCTACATGCCAAGTGAAATTACAAAAGTGAAACTAATTTGGGCTGCTTTGCAAGCCTGCCTGAAAAGCCATCTTTTTCTAACGAATAATGCCATCGTAAGTGTGCTTCAAGCTAAGAACTGTTGTGAAAAGTTTGGTGAATTAAACTGTGAACATGATGCCTTTGCCTTATTTGAAATCCAACTTGAGATCATGTTTTGGTTTTAGCAGGTGCTTATTCCCAGGCTTCCACAAGTTCTTCAGTAGTGCTGAAAGAGCAAAACAGCAGTTATTTAGTTAAATTCTACATACAAACATAAGCACTAGCTAGATATGGCATGCATTGCTCAGAACTTCCAACTAATCAGGATTCAGAAACACGGACCTGAAGTGGGAATATCATCACAGCCTTAAAAAAAATAAAAGTTCCAAAACTTTGCTTACTTGGGTGCCCAAAGTTATTTCTGGAAGCCACGTTTAAGATCCAGCTCGGGTCTGTTGGTCATCTTGATCGTCAGCAGACTGAAAGACGGAATACCAGTCAAATTATTCTCCTCACAAATACCATGTTAAATCAATGTTCCATGAACCGGACTCAGAACTTCAGTCTTATCACAATTGTCAAAAACACGGACCTTGAAGTAGAAAGCTCATCATAGTAGCAGTGTATATTTCTGATAGTGGTCAGACACTAGAAACTCACTTGCAGTCAATATTGAGGCGAGCAGGTAACAGCAGGTGGTATGCAGCTCATCCATCTTGCAGGAAGCACCCAGACCATGTATAGGAGCATCCAACTTGAACACCCAGTGGGGTATGCTCGGAAGGTTGACTTCATTCTGCAATGATTCCTATAGAAAATAATTTCATGAAAACTTGTTCTAAAAGTTGCCGTTAACATGCACGTGCCATTAACTATTCTTACCTTCTTCGTAAATGCTTCGTTCCAAGGCCAGAAAAAAACTGACGAAAAACAAGTTTGGTAAACCATGTATTATAAAGTTTTGACGGTATAACATTTGTAGTAGAGTTGGCAGTAACAGTATACGGTTTGAAACGTGTCAAATTGTATAGTTTGGTTGTGCATTTCTCTAATGACTTATAGAATGCATTACTGAGTACTAGTCTAAAATGAGAAAGACAGGTCCGACTCTTGATTTGAACCAAACTTATTTATTGTTCAATGAACTCCAGGTAGGTATAAATTTAAGCCTTGACTTTCTTGGGCGCTCCCTTCCTTACAGGCTTCTTCTTGGATTTCAGCATCTTAGCCTTGATCTGTTGGAACAAACAAACACAAATCATCCATCATGTCAGATAAAAATACAATGTCCACGTTCCAGGAGTGGTTGCCAGTTTCTTACCTTTGGGTCATGCTTGAGAATGGCATGACGTTTGGCCGTCTTGGCATACGGGTTCAGCTTGAACATTATCCTCAAGTTCTTCAGAGGATTCTTCTTCAGGACTCTACGGTGTATCTTCTTCCTGCAAGGTGGAGGCAAACTCTTGATGACGTATATCAATACAATTAAATATGAATACTTGGTGCCGCATTTTGCTCAGGACTTCACACATACCAGGACTCAGAAACGGGGGGACACTTTAAACGATCACTTGCCTGGGTGCACGAAGTGCTTTCTGGATCTCTTCGCTCTTCAGAATCCTGCCCAGGTCTGTGTTGGTCATCTTGTGCATTGGCAAGCTGAAACAGGACTATATTACTTAAGGTGTTTAATTTACTACACAAAATGTCAACATATTGAGCTATTCAATAGACTCAGAACTTCATTCATATCACTGGTGTCAAAAACACGGACCATGAAGTAGGAAAGCTCATCACAGTAAGTACAGTAAACGACACGGTTCCAAAATAAACTCACTTGTAGTTGGTCTTGAGGGTAGAAGGTTTACGCCAGGTGCCGTACAAACTGTCCAGTTTGCGGAACGCGCTCTCAGTCCAAATACAGAAGCGACCAACATGACCACCGGGGGCAAGTCTCAGTAGGTTCAGCCTGTTCACGTTCTGGAGAGTGATGCCTGCAAAACAAGTGCAACTTCTTACAATTTACTTTATCGGACATCAGGCCAATCACATCATTTTAAGTTGATCAGTCCTGGGTTAAAAAAAAAATATATATATACACTTAATTGCACATTTTTGAAAGGTCATGATTGACAAAATAATTCGGAGGTATGAGAATCCCATAAAAATAATTTATTGACCTAAAAAATGAGACCGCACATTACCAAGCTGACAGTGTGAAATTTGTGAATGTCATTTGACAAGAAGTAAAATCAAATGTGTCCATCTATTTGCATGCACGCTCATCACCAGACGGAAAAGCACGGCCCTCTGATTATCACTCTGGGTGAGAACTACATTATTCAAACGACTGTTACGACAATGTTAGTGGTCAATATTTCAAAGTCGGCTTCAGCGTTCTAGTTTTACTCCAGCACCGTTTCAACTGTGTGAAATTAACTGATAATTTAAGAACATTTACACCACTGAACTAGGTGAAACAGCTGATATTCTTCACATTTTTTAGATTAGTTAATTTTAAACAATTTAAATTCATTTTGTGTATTTTGCCCCCCCATTTTTTTTTTTTTTTAAGGTATCGGTAGCCACGAAGGGCTACACTTATGGCCATATAAAAAATTATGGGGGGTTTTTCAGATGAGAATTAGCATCAAGAATGTTTATGGCCCATATTCAAACTTAAGCGGTGCACACGTGACAGGGAAAAAAAAATGAAGTCAAGATTATCTTATTCAGTAGTATTTGAGCAATCATTTGTAAAATTATATTTAACCACTACCACCAACAATATGAAAACATACCCGGAATATTTCTGAATGCCTTGGTGACACCAGCGTCTTGGTTATAGATGATACAAGGCCCTCTGCGCTGAATGCGTCGACGATTCCTCATTTTACCCTTACCGGCCCGCATGCGCTGAGAGGCGTACACCTGATAATTGGAGATTTACATCGCTATAGTCACCTATTCATGAATTACCAATGTTCATGGTGAAATTGAATCAAATTCTTGGAACTTGTGACTACCTTCTTGATGTCATTCCAGGCTTTAATCTTCTTCAGCAAGAGCACTGCCTCCTTGGTCTTCTTGTAACCCTCAACTTTGTCCTCAACCACCAGAGGGACCTCTGGGATTTCCTCAACACGGTGTCCTGCAGAGGAGATCATGTCAACATTCGGCACACCACACATTGACTATAAAAGGCTTGAGTTGAACCTGCTCAGACTTAAAACACACATCAATACCCTGTGACAGCTTTGAGACAGCAGGCAACTGTCACTGTTCACAGGGTCAGACGCAAATTACACCATCATTGCAAGTGGTCACAACTTAATTTACTGAATCAACAGTTTAGCATTGTGATCCATTTGAGGTACCACTCACCCTTGGACATGACAAGTGCAGGGATGGCAGAAGCAGCCAGAGCCGAGCAGATGGCATAACGCTTCTGGGTCGTGTTGATCTTGCGGTGCCAGCGACGCCAGGTCTTGGTGGGGGCAAACATACGCCCTCCACGACACATCTTATAGCAAAGTCAAGGTTATTATTCAAACACTAACGCATTATTTATAATAGTACAGTCATGCTCAGAAACAATGTTCGTCAGTCAACTGAGCCAGTATTTGACAGGAGGCATTCTGTCACTGGATGCAGTGTTGGACGCAAATTACACCATCAGCGCATGTGTGACAATTACCTAGAAGTGGTAAGTAGTCTAACTGAAAAAAGGATACGTTTCCAAAAGCACCCTGGCCTGAACGGTGAGTACCTCCACCCCTCACACGAGGGATACGGGCCACAGCTCTTCCTGTACCCCAGGACTCAGCACTGGTCTGGTGGCCTAAAATACACATATAACTGCATAACTAACATCATTGGATAAAATGTTTACATGAGGTACTGACAGGTATTTAAATCACTCACCTGCCAGCTCACTGACTGCATAGGGCTGGCGACTGTTCTTGCGCATGTTGGTATGCACAAAATTGACAACATCAGGGCGAATGGGAGCCTTGAACACTGCAGGCATAACTACATTTTTGCCTGAGGAGTCTCCTTTCTCGGTGTAAACCGAGATTAGGGGTCGGGCACAGGCCTAAAAATCAAAATCATTATTTACCTTCAGTAGCGATTCGATGAGTACACAAACCTATTATACAACTTCAGTGGCATGAAGTAGAATGCAAATAGAGGCGACACAATCCATAGCTATCTTTTATTTAACGAAATGAATACAGTATCTTTTACATTTATCTTGCAAAGACGCCGAACGGGGCCTGTTAGCTCACTAGTTAGCCACTAGTTAGCCTAACTACGTAGGCCTGCAAACTGCGCTTTATTTACTTGCAAACATTGCTGAAACACAATAAAATCGTAAAATCTACACTAACAACAGCCGCAAGTGGTTATTCTGGAATTTATTGTAAATGTGAATTATTTGACTTCGATAGAAGAGTTATGGGAAAAGCCGACACACGTGTCACAAGGAGACTAGCCGACTCCTAGTTAAAAATGGCTCCTCGTGCTAGTTGCTGGGGCCGGGTGCAATGCAGCTCGAAACTGTTAATTACAATAAAATAAATAACCCCTCTAGGTGGTAACCTTAATAGAACGTTGTTCCAACAACGCGACATGTTACACAAAAGCATGGCATTAGTTTCTCACCATAATAGTTATTTAAGTTTCGGCTCGCCAGGAACCACGCTCCTCTCGATATGGCGGCCACAGAAAAAAGGAAGTGTGTCACTCACCCTCAAAAGTTTATGCCTCCGCGGAAAGGAACACCACTTCCGCCAAAAGACAAATATCAACAAAGACACTGTAATAACGACAAAAGATTTTTTTTATGTTTATTTACTATTTAAGCATTTAAGTTACGACTTTCCATTTTGTATATCCAAATCTGTCCATTTAAAGTGGTGTCTTTTGTGGGGACTATTTCTTTACGCCATGTTGTCGATAGTGGACGTAGAAACGGAAGTGCTTTCCGAAAACGACGATATCATTTAATGTAATTACTTAATTTCAATAATCAGAACAAAACAACGCAGATTTGCCGACTATTTTTCTCCATTATTTATTTATTTAATTCATAATTTATTTGAAAGGATTGCTATTTGTTTCGAACTGTGACCTCGTGACGTCATTTTTAGCAGAGCGCGCGACAGTCAAAATCAAAACAGCAGCAGCCAACTTGAAGTGGCAACAAACTATTTTTTTTATGGCCACCAAAATTTTATCGAGTGTGAAAGAGTTTTTTAATTCGCTCAGGTGAGTTTTACGTTTCGTTGCATGGGTTTCGCTGTTGGATTGGAATGTCTAAATAGAAAAGCCTTCCTTTGATAGCAGTTAGCTGTAAAGGACACCGATGAATTTTATTCGTTCGTGGTTTTCTATTTATAGGGATCTTCAAGAAGATAAAAACGATCCTTCGTGCACGTATGAGGTAATTACAATTTCTGACGACAGTGAGATTTCTACACCATCGGTTTAATACACTTTGCTTGCTTGTTACTGTTAGTATGCTATTCTTCTAATATTTTTCTTAAGTTGTAAAGCCTGCCTTTTGTTTTCAGAATGAGATCCAAATATTGAAAAAGGATGGAGACAGTATTGCAGTTCTGAATTTATTGGACTGCGAGAACCAGGAAGTCTTCATTTGTGAAAAAGCTGTGAGAACTTCTCAATTTAAGAAAGTCTTTGTTTTTTTTGCCCATACTTAAAACTTAACTGAAACATGAGCTTTTTAATATTATGTATTTTATTTCTGTTCTCTCATAGGTTCCTAAACTAAACAACTCTGATGATGAGTCGACACTTGAGACATCAAACTGCTCAGTTGGCGATGTGTTGACCACCCTTCAAACTGGACTGGCACCACAGCCTCTCACCATCAGAAAAGCAAGGTGCTTCCACTAAAAATACATAAATAAATAAATAAAATAACACCCCAAATTAATCACTACCCAAGAAGTAGCATTCTAATTTCAAAAAGGTTGGTGACCCTCACACTAGATGATTTGGCTAGATAAAATAGTTTATTATCAATAGCTTAACATGGAAAGGGCTGGCCTGCTGCACATTTCTAAAACAACAAATTTGCTAAAATATTCATGTGAAGACACTAATCATGTAATTATAATATGATTTTGAACACTAATTGAACAAGTTGGGAAGCCAATCTATACCGGCGGTATGTATCACTTTATTTACATAAATCTGCATGTATTTACACTTCCAAATGATCTGTTGTACACCGTTCCTAGGAAATACCTGGTAAGCTATTTGGTCCACACTGCACAGGCATCATGTTAGTGACCCCTGATCTAGTGCCACAAAGCGAAAGTTTTTGTAATCTTTTCTTTTGTTTTGTTGCTGTTGTCTTTTTTTTTTTATTTCAAAGGCAGCTGCTGTCTTTGTACACGTTATCTCAAAATGTCAACGTCCATGCTGTGGATGATCCTGCCCTACGACCTTTGTGGGTAAGATGTGACATGTCGGATCCTGCTCATACAACCTGGTTTGGAGCTGAAGGTGTCTGCATGGCCAGTAAAGTGACTGGTGTGAAATTGTACTCTGTTACATGCACAGGTATATGGCCGAAATATTTAATTCATCTCAAAACAGAATGAAATCATGATGTGTGACTTTTTTTTGTCTTGTTTTTTAAATTCCATCTTAACGTCTAGGACCTGTTGTGAACAAAGGTGCACTCCTAACTTTAGATGAGCTGAAACAAGAGCACAAGAAAAGGCACCAGCCATCCACGGTAAACCAGCATTCTACCTCTTCCAATTTGAGTTTTCTGTTACGGGATGTGACTCCTTTTGTGATTGCCTCTAGATGGCAACAAAAGGAAGTGCTCAGTTCATCATGTTTGGGTCCACTATGGTTGAAAACACAACAATTGAATCACAAAGCAGAGTGACAGTGGATTTCAAGTGGAGCCACGTGGAGAATGTCCTCGAGACACCCCCGCTGTCCTCTACAGCGACACTAGTAAGCTAAATTCACATCAAAATGTCACCCTGCTCTCAAACTGTAACACACACCGTGAAAAAAACATTTACAATGTTGCAGAATATCAAAGTTGCCAGTGGAGACATGAGGAGTCCCATGTTTGCAATGTTCAGGGAGCTTCAGTTTCTTCAGGTATGCATATTCTTCCAGTAATGTGATAAGAGAATTTGTACACTACACACGTAATAAAAGTCCCTGCAACAAATAATATTTTGTAGTTAAGGAGGCCCAAGTGCATCACAGGGCATCATTTTAGTCACACCCTCAAAAAAGAAAAAGAAAAAAGAAAAAGTAGCAAAACAGTTTAACTCTGTCACCACACAATTCTCAACTGTTCCTGGTTTTTGTTCTTTCAGGTTCTTGCTGATGGTTTAAGAACTGGTGAGATGGAGTGGATGGATCCTTTGGAAAGCAAGTCAGCAGTGGATTTGGTCAAGGAATACCTTGAAGGTATTTACCGGTACTTCCTTTTACAAATTGTACAAGATTGACACTATGACAATCCTTGTTTTTTTTTTTTTTTTTTTTTTTTAAAAGAGTTACAGAACCCCATAAAGTCACAACTGGAGCAGGGTTCCAAACCAACAGAGGTACAGTAAAGCATTCGCATATTTTCAGAAAATATCTAACAGTCTGAGTTTCTATAGGGCAGGGGTCTCCAAGTTCGATCCTCGAGAGCCCCTATCCAGCCTGTTTTCCATGTTTCTCTCCACTAACACACCTGATTCATGATCGGGATCGTTATCAGGCTTCTGCAAAGCTTGCTGATGAGCTGATCATTAGATTCAGCTGTGCTGAAAGATGGAGACATGGAAAACAGGCTGGATAGGGGCTCTCGAGGACCCAACTTGGAGACCCCTGCTATAGGGGGTAAAATAATAATAATAATAATAATAATCTTTTTGGATATAAGAGAAAAACACTGACAAATTGTAGCAAATGTACACAATGTATGAACAGTTAAGACCAGATTTATTCATACATTTTGACTTACAGTGAATGCACATCTTTAATAACCCATTCAGACCCATAGATGATTGCAGTGGACATGACATATTTGCGTGTCTCAACCAATAAAAACGCATAGTTTGGATGATGTCAACACTTGTGGTTCATGATTGGATCCTAGCTAACCAATCATATTCGCAAGTTGATTTGCATGATGTGCATGTAAAAAATGTTACATATTAGCTTGGTAAGTTTACAACGTGTTACAGTACAAGCATACTATCCTGGCATCCACTATAACAAATAAAAATATGAGAACCCCCCCCCCTAAAAAAAAACCATGTTGTTCTTATGTGGAAAAAAAGAGTCAAAATCAGTTCCAAAAAACAAAAAATGGCCAGCCGAAAAAAATGCAGGTCTGAAGGGGTTAAGTTGGTAAAAGACTTTATAAAGTGTTGCAAAATGAATACAAAATGTTCCCTTTAAAAAAAAAAAAAAAAAAAAAAAAAAAAAAAACCTTTTCTTCCCAATTATCAATACCCCTGAATTTATAAAAAAATAATTTTGAACAAATCACAATATGCATACAGCAGGGTGTAATGATGATCATATTTTTCCTAAAGACAGACCCTGTAATCGCCCATCCGCTTTTTAACTCTTTCCTGGAACGAGGCGATTTGGATTTTGTGGAGCAGCTGTGGGTTCGCATGAGAAAGAGTGAGTCAGTTCCGTGACTCCGTCATTTTTGGATAACGAGGATTCATGTGGATTCAGGTGTCAATAAATAAACATGTTTCAGGTGTTGCGTGCTATCGAGACATTGGAGACAGCTTGAAATTGGTCATCGAGGCGCTGACTTACGGCTACATCAAGCCGTGGGTAAGGCTTCGCTCGACTGTTAAACAAAGAGAAATGACAGGCTGCGTCATTGACTGCCGTGCTATTGATACTGTTTGTGCTCCCGCCAGATTCACAGAGACAATAGCAGCTCTCTCAGCAAGCTCATCCTGCAGTCCTACCACCAGAAGATGGAGCATGTGTCGCTTACGGGCCACACGCCTGTCCAGATGTTGTTAGAAATGGGCCTGGACAAGATGAGGAAAGATTACTTCAACTACCTCGTTGGTAAACTCCCAGCAACACAGGATTTTGTGTGCAAGGGATGGGCATGTTTGATTAGGTGGTTTGTTTAGGTAAAATGGAGTGCACTACACTGTGTTCATTCAGTCTAAATTAGTGTGTCTGAAAAAGACCAACGTCAGCCTTTAAAAACACTTATAGTCATTGATACATATTGAGAGATCGTATATGTTTGAAGTTGTGGCGCAAACACATTGCCTTTTACGATATCCCCCCTTTTTTTCTCAGGGCAAGAATTGACAACGCCAAAAAACTTGGTAAGCTTGGAGACATTTTACCAGCTGATGTAGAGCAGATACAGACTATTTTTTATATATATATTTTTGACTCCACACAGAGTTATTACCTGAGCACTGAGGTGGATCTGCAGGAGCAGGTTATCAGACTGAGGAAACTGCACCATCTCCTGGAAGTAGTTGTGATCTGCAGGACGTTCATAGATTTGCCCTATGACAGACTCTTCCTCCTTACACAGTAAGTCAGGTTTTCTCATTGCATTATTATTATTTTTTTTAAACCCCTCACTAGAATTTGACTCTCCAGTCTTTTCTTCTCCATTCTTATAGGTTGTGTTTACAGCACTACAATACATCCCCCTATGATGAGACACAGGAGTTCAAGCTGCAAATCAAGCCGGCGTTGATCACTCATTTCTACCAGAAGTAAGGAAGACACCGATCCGTACAAAAGCTAATTTTGATTTAAATTGTTAACTATTTTTTGGTAGTTTTGGCAAGGGAGAATGAATTTATTTTTATTTTTTTGCACATTTAGTCTCGTTTGACCAGGCACATGTTTTGCATTAGAAAAATCTCTCGTCACACTGCAAAACAAAACAAAAAAAGTCACAAAAGTATGAATAATGTGTTAATGAGGATTTTGTCTTAACTCATTCACTCATAGCCATTTTCACTGACGTGACCCCTTTCGCTCCGGCTCTTTTACTGGATTTTGACTGATTTTGCAAGGCTCATAGAATATTGTGTTCTATTGCTATAAAAACATGGACATGTAAGATTAGAGTCTCTTCTTTCATCGGGACAAAAAAAAGTGCATTTCTGTCTGTTTCCGTTTTGCAGCAATTAGCATTAGAATATAGCTAAGTTTAATCATTATTCACAAACCTGTTGAAAATGTTGGGGTAATGAGGTTTTTGCAACATGACCCTCCCTGGTTGATCTCTTATACTCTGCTGCCACCTGCTGACCGTTTTTGTAATAACTACCATTGCTTCAAGCATTCTCTTCAGTTTAGAGGCTGCATCAAAGCATTCCGTATGCTCTAGCATAAAAAAATAGATTAAAAAAAAAACATGAAATACATATGACTCTGTCTTTGGGAGCGTGGTAAAAAAAAAAAAAAAAAAAAAAAGACATATTTATACGTTTTTGAGAGAAAATAAGTTGACATGCACAATTGTACTTATTATAAAATGCGGCCTTATTAGTGGAACTCAAAGCTAGCAAAAGGTACAGGAAATTTGTACCTTATGCCATTTAGCTGGGTCATATGCGACACTACATTTTTTTTTCTTTAATTAATAATAATTTCTGTCCAATTTGCAGCACACCTGATGACCTCACACAGGTTGGGAATTATTGCATTGCAAACTCAGTCCTCGAGGGCCGGAGTCCTGCAGGTTTTGGATGTTTCGCTGCTTCAACTTAGCTGATTCCAATCAACAGGATCGGTTTCAGGCTTATGCAGAGCTTGCTGATGAGCTGATCATATATCAGCTGTGTTGGAGAAGAGAAACATCCGAAACTTGCAGGACTCCGGCCCTCAAGGACCGAGTTTGCCCACCCATGGATTAGATGATGCTGATGTCCCTATTGTTGTCTTTATGTTTACTACAGTGAGCATCCAGCTGTGTGGGGAGTGGAAGTGTCCAGTGGGCAAGGGCCTCATAAAGTGAAGACATCCTTCCAGGTCAGCGACAGACCACTCGTTGATCACATCGTCTTTGCAGCTGGTGAGTTTTGCCCACTTAAACACATCCAAATGGAAATACCAGTAATGTACGTAACATCATTTTTCATCCTTCACTTTTAGATTGCCCAAATAAAACAGTGGGCGATGACACTACAGAACATCTCTACTTCTCCACCCTGGTGTGCTGCAGACATGTCAATTTTGCCTGAATTTACACAAGACAGCAATTTTTATTCCCTTGTAACCCTTTCAACCTTGAAGCAAAAACAAGACAGTGCGGCTATTTCACAGCAATGTTTTAATGGGAAGATTCAAAATTTTGCAGCTCTTTTTGTTATTCCGAACACCGATTCCACGTCAAATTGAAATCCAATCCAAAATAACGTATTTATGTGAACACACAATCCATTAAATATCTGATTCACTTCTCCTCTGAGTGGTTGCGTATTGCGGGGTTGTGATTGTTGCACCATTTAGTTCCGCCTCTGGAGCAGGAACATGAGGAAGACGGCACTCAGTAAGATGGAGAGCGTGCACACAGTCGGAACAACAATCTCAGTGACCATCTCCATGTGGCTGGTCAGCGGGTCTGGGGGAAAAAAAAAAACACAGACTATTTTAGAAACTTACAAGTATACATTGGGTTAGACGCTGCCAACAAAAAAAGCATGTTGCAGCACTCAAAGGGTTGTCAGAAATACTTATTGATTGTCCTTATTTGATCCCTTTATGGGCACAGGTGGTGTCTTACCATGTATAAGTCTTAGAATATTGGCAGCAGTACTCCGCTGATCCTCTATTAAAAAAAGAGAAATAACTCAGAGTTGATGAACAATAATTGATAACCCTTTGAGCACTGCATTGCATCTAGTAGGAACGATTGCAACAAGCAGCTTTGCACCATCATGCTTTTCTCCAGCCGACTTGTTTTGTTACTTGAAGCCGTAAATGTGGCCAAATATTGACTCATGGTTATGAGACACACTTCATGCAAGTGAACTGTTAGTAAAATGGCGAAGCAAACGACAACAAAAGGACACACTTTGAAGTGAAGACTTGTACCCTCAATCAAGTTCTAAACTTCATCATGCACAGGCCAAACCCTTGGCTTTTCTGCATGTTCCGTTGCTTTTCTTCTAGCTGGGAGGGCAAACAAAGAAGATTTCTCAGATTTCTTTTGCTAAGTTTAGTGTTTGTACTACTTGAATTTACTTCATCTCTCTGCCAAGGTAACTTGTTAAATAAGTGTATTACTGCTGGTAGCAGTTGTCTATTATTTGTCCTTGGCACAACAATGAGTTGTGCTGAGTGCCAATGATTGGTTCATGTGAGAGGAAACGTCACATTCAAAAAGTCAGGTTGGAATTTCTATGTAACAGCTCTGAAGTTTTCCATTTTAGGCCAGAATCTTTATTTGTTTACCCCAGCTAGTTGTTAGTTATTTGGGGGGGCTGTTAAAAAAAAAAAAGAAGAAAAAAAAGCAGACTGACCTGCAGCAAGGAGCTGGTTACTTGATGAGCACGTCTCCACAGCCTTCCTCCTCCAGTTCTCAACCTTGGAATTGTACAATACGAATATAACATTTTACAGTAGGATCCACACTGGGATACAATATTTCTGCTTTCTTCAGATGTAGACAGTCAGAAATGATGACGGAAGGGTGCTTGTAAAAAAGAAAATTATATAAATGGTTATTTTTATTTTTGAATGGGTGCTAAAGAGGCCAATGAATCTATTTGGTTACTTGTAGGGTTAAAAACGAGTACTTAACACTTGAACAAAAATAATAAAAAATTAAATTTATTGGGGAAAAAAATGCGGTTTTATATATATTTTTTTTATACATAACATTTCTGAAAAAAAAAAACAATGACAGATCATTTTAAACAACTAGGCTATGTATCTCAGTATCTTTTTTTTTTTTTTTTAAATTGCCTGAAATTAATGTTAATTTTCCATTCCAATTCTTGTTCCATATTGTAAAACTTCCACGACTGTTGCAAGTACCAATATGAACTAAGGCTCCGTAATGGCCAGATAATAATACCTGCTACCGGTACTCACTTTCCCTAATAATTATGAACATGAATGTGAAAAGACCGAAGGCCACAATTCAGCAAAATTTCATTTTTTTTTTTTTCCCGAAAATCTGTACTTTTGGTCAGTACAGGCGTGTGGGTGTCATTTTTACGAATTGTTGACCAATCTAAAGTGTTGAAAATGACTTGCTCTCTTTGATGCAATGTTAATGGTTGAACAAATATGCCGTTTTGAGGGTCGCCTGAAAAGTGCCGAATTTGGAGTACAAGATTTTGGCCTGACGATTAACTATGATAATACCACATGTACACCCCCCCTCAATTTGTCTCCTAATGTACAGTACTGCATTGTCTGCCTATTACATTTTTTTTGTGTCCAACAATGGGTTAATATAGTTTTAAAGAATGAATCTTTTACATGTCTGAATTTTGTTGACAACATACTATATTGATGTCAGTATTTGTAGAGTAATGATTAGTAGATTAGACTCCTTTGATTTTATCACCGTGACTGCCTCACATACCTCTCTCTGATTTGGAAATCCATTGGCGCTGATGATGCGCTTGTAAAACTGAACGGAAGCTTTAGGATAGCGAGGCTTGTTCTTGTTCCTGAAGTCCACGTAGTACAAGCCAAACCTCTCACTGAAGCCTTCGTCCCACTCAAACTTGTCCAGCAGGGACCATGCCGTATAACCTTTGAGGTTCACGCCGTCCCTGAGGGCTGAGATGAGAGTGAAATTCATTTTTTTGCTATGCGCACAATACCAAGAGAAAAAAAAAATATGGAGCGTGTTCACCTTTTAGCATCTCGTTGATATAGTCTTTAAAGTATTGTATTCTCCAGGTGTCACACAGCTCTGTGCATTGCATCTTCTCAGAGACTCCATTCTCAGTCACATAAATCATTGGGTTGCCATATTGAGTCTAAAAAAACAAAACATTCAAAGCAGTATTCCTTTTTGGTCTATATAAGTTGACACATTCACCATCAGTCACCTTGACAAAATTGAGCACGCGCCTGAACCCCCACGGCACAGAGTAGAGCCACTCCGAGCCGGGGTCAGGCCACTGGGGGTCAACCAGCTCGGCCAAATCGCGGTCCATGAAGAAGCTGCTGGTGCCGCGGCCCGACGGGTTATTCTTCTGGGTGATGTAGCGCGTGGTGAAGTGACTGATGCCCAGGAAGTCACAAGTACCCTTGATGTAGCTCTTCTCCTGGGGGGAGAATGTAGGCAGGCGGGATCCTCCGAGACCCTGCTGGACACTCTTCCTACCTGTGCACAAATCCCTCTTTGTTAACGTACAAGCAGGACTGACACAAAGAAGACATAGATGAGGATGTAGGTTTGGTAAAAACAGGATGATTATAGTTTCGTAATTTTCATTATAGTTAGTTTTTATTTCGTTTTTTTGTGTTGTTTTTTTAATGTACCGGTAGTTATTTTCAGGGCAACTCTGTTAGGTTTTTATTTGTTTTAGTTATTTCAAAACTGTTTAGTTTATTTTAGGATTAGTTTTCGTTTTTAAAAATGCATTACTTGTGTGCAAGTTTTAATAAATACCATGGTAAAATTACCTAAAGCATTGTGTTTTATTCAATGAAAAAATGAAGAAGCAGGCACGGCGAGCCATTTAGCCATTTTCAGCAGTAAAAAAATTAATAATTTGTCTAGAATTAATTTGATAACTTCATTACTTTTTTATGTACAATTAATACCTCGAAAAACACACTTTGCCACTTGCTGGCGACTGAAAACGACAGGTGCTCAGGAAACACATAACGACCAATCATGGCTCACCTGTTTTCTGGGTTTAGTCATGTGACGTTAGCAAACCGAACCATGATTGGTCATTACCTGTTTCTTGAGCATGTGTGATGTCATCTTCAGTTGACAGCAAGTGACAAAATTTGTTTTTCAAGGTATTAATTGTGCATAAAATATGACGTTATTACATTAATTACAGACAAAATATTATGTTCTTACTGCTCAAAATGGCTAAATAAGTTACGTATTGAAGGTGCTTTTCTATTGGCTGCTGCTCGGTGACATCACTTCTGTGCGACGCACTTTCAAACGTCCTTATTCCATTAATATTGTAATAAATATACTTAAATCACATTTAAAATCAACCCCAAATGCTCATGTGTTACATAATTACCAAAGACGAAAATTAGGGACATCTTCAAGCATTTTTGTTTTTATTTTTATTTCGTGAACGAAAATGTTTTTTGAATTTTAGTTTTAGTTATTTTGTTGGTTTTAGTTAACTAAAATAACCTTGGAAGTCTTCTGGCTTGGGATAATTCTACTTGTCTTTAAATTGTGCTGTAAACTTGCCAATGTAGTCTTTCATCACTTGAGGGTAGTCTCCGTGAAAGACGGGTGTTGCAAACCAGCCGAGGGAAAACTGAACGTATCTCTCGGCTGCTTCGATGTCCTTCTGGTTGCTGATGTCGACGGGCTCTCCCCAGTCTGCTGTCAGGGAGATGCCCACAAGACCTGCAGATGCAGAAGGGAATGCTCAGAAAGTGGACTCTAGGAGATATACATTGTGCTCAAAAGAGTGATTGTCTACCATTTTGTTTTGGCCTCCACTGCGTATCGTACGTGTGCCAAACTTTAGCGTGAGCCTGTTGCGGGGGGGATGAGTTTGATAGTGGTGGTACTGTACGTCCCAATAGAAAGCCCATGCATTGCTCATCGCTAATCCTACCTTGATAATGTGATGAGCAGCCCGGTATGCTCCAGTTCCTCTCGTCCTCAATCCAGGAGCGTGCTCACCTGTTTCATAGCCTTCCACTGCTACAGACTATACACAAACATGACATATTAGCATGCCAGGCCTTATACAGGAGAAATGTACAATACGGTTGAATGCAAAGTAAGCAATGTATACCCATGGATTGCTGAATGTAATCCAATATTTGACTCGGTTGCCAAATTTGTCGAAACACAGGTTGGCAAAGTCATTAAAATGGTTGACCATGCTTATATTCTGCCATCCGCCATATCGTTCTTGCAAGACCTAAAAAAAAAAACAAACAAAAAAAAAAACCCACAGAATCAAGGGACTCAATTATTTTTTTTTTGCGCTCGGTTTGTACTGGATGTGCGCCAACCTGCGGGAGATCCCAGTGGTACAAAGTCACAATAGGAGTGATCTTGCTGCCCAGCAAGTGATCAATCAGATCGTCATAGTACTGAATTCCTCTTTCATTGATATGATCAGCTGGGAATTGAGTTTGGGAAAAAATACATCATAAAGTATACTTGCACAATCATAGTGTTAGTAGGCCTACTATTGGTGTGCATGTGTTGTGATTAAGAGACCTGATGTGCCACCATGCAGTTTCGAATTAAAAGGAGCAAATGAGGTAACCAAAATATTATAAAGTAGTTCACGCAAGTTGCTCACACTTGATGCCTGTGGGAATGAGTCGAGGCCAAGAGATGGAAAAGCGATAGTGGTTCAGCTTGAGCTCTCTCATCAGTGCCACGTCATCCTGTCCAAGATAAGAATCAATCAATTGTATGTGAAACGAGTCTTGTGCTAATCTCCGGATCCTCCTACCTTGACTTTGTAGTAACCCTCACAAGAGGAATCCCCAGTGTCATTTTGTTGAATTTTGCCCCTCTTGTGGCTGAACACATCCCAGATGCTCAGGCCTTTTCCATCCTTATCCCAGGCTCCTTCTGTTTGATAGGCTGAACTGCCGGCACCCCACGAAAATCCTGATTGATAAATCGGTAGCGATTATTCGCAGGTGTTTTGCCAAAGTGGTTATGCGCCCTAAAAATGTGTATCCCCTGCCGTGGGATCTTGTGACTTTTACCACATAAAAGTGGCGATTTTTCAAAAATGTTACTTGTTCCTAACCATAAAGAAACAGAAAAAAACCCAAAAGTAGTTCCTATTTGGGTGGTCATTGAACGCACCGAGAGTCCATTGCAGAATGCGAGCGTGTTTTTGCTTTTCTTTTGTTTATCTGCGCTAAATATTATTTTTGTTGTTACAAAACCTTATCTCTAAAACTCAGAAACACGTGTCTTCTTTAGGTATTTACTGAAAAACATGCGAGAACGCGGCAGGGGGTACACAGTTTTTCGGGGGTAACACCGGTAAGGTTTGAAGAGGCGGGACGTAATTTTGCACATTTGTTTGTTTCCGGTCCGGGTTGCGAACGCGCAACCGAAGGGCACAAAGTCGGAAGCACAAGTTTTTTGTTTTTTGTTTTTTTCTTTCGGAAGCACAAGTACTTTTGAAGCAGGCCCAAGGGTCGTAACCGGAACCGGAAACAAACTGATGTGCAAAATCACGTCCCGCCTCTCCCGTGGCATATATATACTGTACCCCATTGTGGAAATATTGTTAATACGTATTGGTCGTCATACCAGCTGGAAAAGTGCCATAATAGAAGGAGCCGTGGTCGTTCTTTGTCCAGTCGAAGTCCTCAGTCGCAGACACACACAGCACCAACACAAGCACATGGCACACGCCGAGCGCACAGCCAGACCACATGGTATTCTTCAGCTTGCAGCTTACTTGGGGTCGGCCTCTTCTCCACTTCTGTCCACATAATGTCTTATTTTAACATTTCCAAGAGTTCACGTATAGAAGACAATCGAATATCATAGAAGCACGTGAGGGGTCCATCGTCCCCAAAACAAACTCCCCCATTCAAACTCGATGGGCTGTGAACTCATCTTGCTGAGGCTGACAGAACTCGCACGACTATGATTTCACGTCTGTAAGCAAAAAACATGGTTATGCACATAAACGTGATATTTAGGCCTAATCGCCAATCTCGCCACGCCACAGAATATTAATCATTTTTCAAAATGTTTACAGAATTTGAGGCTAATGAGAATTAATACAGACCTTTTTTTGGTCAAGAAATTAAATAATATTAAAAAAGTAATGTATGTTAATACTTTAGAACACTTTTCACGTTTATAGTGACACAAGTGCGCCACAATGCTTTGGATTACAGTATTATTATAATTTATTTGCTACACTGCATATGGGTTATTGATGGATAAAGATTTTCAGACCCAGCACCAGCACTGTTAATTTATTATAAAAACACTTAAAATATTTATTCTTTATTATTATTTACTACTATCTACAATTTAAATGATAGTTGGTCACTCACATCACATCACATTTTCAACTTAAATCAAAGTTATGAGGCTAACAATTAGCCATCTAAACAAAACAAAATAGCTAGCCACACAAGTAAAATTATACTAAAAATATAGGCCTATATTTGTTGGACAATTATATATATATATTTTCAGATCATACCGCATAATGTCCATATATGACTACTTTTTTTTACATAGGAGAGACAGAACAAACCTAAATAGATACTCCTGTCTTTAAATCTATTTCAAATTTTAAGTCCGACTACATGATCAATCATAAAAATGGGCACCATCGGACAAACTTATCTGTCAACGACCCATATAAAACAACACCTCTGTTTACTAAGAAAAAAAACAATTATACCTTTTAGGAAGGAGTATGACATCCATCTCAAATAAAGCTTCCAAACATGCTTCTTCACAAAACACTTAAATTTGACAAATCTCAATACAATTACCTTTATGGGGAGGTCATTTGTAGGTGTGAGCTCAGTCCAGTCCCAGTTCAAATGTTTTTTTCTTTCCTTCCTGGGACTTCGGCCCACTAAACGTAAAACTGTTCGGATGTATAGAAGAAAGCTCCTCTATGGCCTGCCTCCTGTAGCAGTGCACGCGTGTGCAGTGCTGGCGCCGCTATGAGTTTCAAAGCTGTTTCTATTGTGAGGCTTGCTTGCATTGTTGTAGCTGTTAGAAAATGCTGAACGGTTTGTTGGCAGAAAGTGTTTACACTGCATAACCCATTGGCCTCGGGTCCAGCGAGAATTAAAACATTGCCATTGGCTGTAGACAAATTGAACAAGAATGGTTTCACACATTATTTAATAGGAAAATTATCTACTATCATAACTGACACCAATGTAAAATGCAGATGAGTAACAAATGTAAATAAAAATTGTCTTCTAGAACATAAAAACATACATAAATGTTTATTTTGTGCTTATGGTATTTTTTTTAATATATATATGGCCCAGCCATACCCTTTAATGCTAACAGGCACATTTCAACATGTGATTTGTGGTTTTCAGCTGAAGAGTGGCACCTAATAGTCAAATTGATAGAAAAGAAGCACCTAAACATTGGCTATTTTGGTGTGACATTTCTAACTACATCTGGAAAAACCTACTGAAATCCTAATGTCTTTCACCAGGTAATATGAGCACCACACATGAATCCAACAAACCACAAACTCAGTAACAATAATTTAAACTTCTCAAATGAAAATACAACACAGTGGACAAATAAACACATCTCTAACATTTTTGTTGGATTGTTTAAATATTTAGGTCACATTCAGTCTTAAGCTATAGCAGCTCAATAATTATCATCATCTTCTTCTTCATAATCCCCATCAGGCACAAAACCAAACTCATTGTCGTCATCTTCGTTCTCCTCTTCCTCATCATCATCTTCGTCCTCTTCTTCCTCTTCCTCCTCCATATCATAATCAGCAGCAGTGTTCAGCAAAAGTTTGGTGCAGTTAATCTTGTTTTCGTCGTCAAGGTTGACATCCTGAAGAAATTAAGAATTGAGGGTAGACAACATCTTTGATAAAACTCTTGCATGTCATTAGATTTTGCATCGTATCTGGAGAATTGACACTTCCTGGTACGATACCTCAGTTTCTGGAGATGCGTATTCAGGTTCTGCTTCCTCAGTTTGAGCTCTTATGATTGATTTCAAGGCACCTTCTTCAAACTAAAACACAGATGGAAAATTCAAAATGTATCATATAAACCACTGGTACCACAAATAAAACGCAGTTTAAGTCTCAAGCTCACCTTTAACCTGTTTAGCTGGTCTTGTAGCATAACTTTTATTTTGAGGAGAGTCTCCTCTTCCTTTTTTAACTCTTGTAGACGGCTGTGCATTTTTTACTGGTTTTACACCAGCATTCCACAAACTGAAATTGAATTTAGATGAGATTAGATTAAACTTTGTCATAACACGTCACAATGACAAGCAAATGCAGATCGTAAGTAAGCAATAGCTAAACAATATACAGTATACTGCATGTAATGCATATATAAATACACAAGTTGTGTCAGAAAAGTTCCAAAACTGGCGCTGTGAAGGAGTTGGCTTTGTTTATTGCGCGAGAGTTATGGCAGGACAACCTGAGCCTGCTCACAATGCCTTGAACATCTGACAGCTCCTGGTCGAGGAAAATGTTGGAGCAACAACCTACTCACCCGACCTAGCGTGTTCTTATTTTTGTCCTCATTGTCAAGCTTAAGGGGGTGGGGGGTTATAAAGGGGTCCTGTTTTGAAGATGTGGATGGCATCAAGATGGCCATGGTGATGATAGAAAGTTTAGATAATGATGATCCCTGAAGAATCCTTCCAAGAGTGCATGAAGGCGTAGCAGAAGAAGAATCTGGATGGATTTCATGATAAAAATCTTGCAATTTGGATTTGAAATGTATCGTCCGTGACGACAGTCCTGGAACTTTTCTGACACAGAATGTATACAATGTATATGTACAAAGAATGCAGTTGCACAATAGGGTCACATAATCAGTACGAATGAACAGTAGTGAAGATTGATGACGGATACTGTAGATAACGATTACAAAAGATGGCATTATTTTCCAACGATGGAACTATTTGTGTAACAGCAAATGCGTTGCGTAGCTTAAAGCAGCATTGATTTAATTTTCAAACACGACTAAACCGGTGTCAAGTAGAATAATTGTAACGTTACACA
The DNA here is from genome assembly GCF_051991245.1 of Festucalex cinctus. Taxonomy (NCBI): domain Eukaryota; kingdom Metazoa; phylum Chordata; class Actinopteri; order Syngnathiformes; family Syngnathidae; genus Festucalex; species Festucalex cinctus. Next base: position 22,811,904 of record NC_135413.1, on the reverse strand, counting down.
ATGATTTTAAAATGGAAACATTCTGTTTTGAATTCCGAATGAATGTAGCCCTCAAAATAACAGCGTATGTCCCATACGTTCCCCAATGTAGAATATCAGATTACCTTTGTTGGCAATCGCGTTTACAGCTGCATATTAACGCAGAAATAGGTGATGAGAGAAGACACTGGCAAGTCGTCTATTTTTTTTTTTTTTAATAGCGATCTATCAACCAGCCTACAATAGCAAAACTTCGCTTCCTGTTTACTTCCTATATTCATACGTCACTTCCGCGTATTTGCTTTCCAAGTCGTCGTAGGACTTTAATTAACACCTAACGATGAAGGTGGTAGTTTGCTTACATCTTTTATTTTCGATATTATCAGATTACTTTTGATGAAATACGCTTATTCACCAGCCTTAAAACACGATTAACGAGGGAAGTTAAGGATTTTACCTTACCTCCCATTCGTTACCCCTTTAATAGTTTTGTTTGACAAATAAGTCATTTCTAGCTCTAAATTTAGCGCTAGAAAAGAACATGTTTAATGAAGTCACTAATGAATGTACGACATATAAAATGTACATAATTGCAGCGCCAGCTTGGCTTGATGTTTGGCGACATCTCGTGGTCAACAACAGTAACGAAATAAATGTTACCTCAACAGTAGCAAAGAGTAAGTAACACAGTAGTTCACGTTTTACCAATAATTGTTTTTATGTAGCAGGGCTTGACTCTCAATACATGTCCACGTGTTTCTCAAACCGAAGTGGTAACATTATGACATTAGTGAAGCTAATTTGTAACAAATGTTCAGTGGTTCATGATTTTAACTTGCTTACTTATAAAGCGCAAGGGTCATGCTAGCTAGGCCCCAGAAGCTAGGATGTGTTGGCTCATGCTACTTTCATCTTGTTGATGTATGCTAATTGTCTTTCCTCAGAATTGTAAGTGGATGCAATGTCAGTATATTACGGTAATTAAATTACATTATAACTGTCTTGATCCCCTCCTCCACAGGCCTGCATGCAAATCTTCATCAATCTTCATGCTCCATTACATTGAAGGAGAACAAGTGAAAAGGTAATACATCACAGATTGTGCTCATTGACGTGAACAAGATCTGAAACGCCTCTTAAACAGTCGCCAAAAAATGTTAGAGGAGAAAAGCCTATTAGGCTCTTTATAGGATTCCTTGGCAAATCCCATCCAGATGTTAGCATTAATAATCATAGAAGTGCTGGAAGTAGAAGCTGCGCCAAACCTTTCGATCATTTTGCACATAGTCATAAGAAGAGTTTTGTGATATCATCTGTCAATTTTCATCTATGTTTACCCGGTAGCATCCAAGTTAATCACAATATTTCATATAAATATTATTTTTGAGGTGGGTGGAGGACATGGATTTCAAAAGTCAAATGATGGAATTTTGCCAATATCTTCCAAATGTTAAATTAAGATCTGTCATGTGACTCATCATTTAATTTAAGATTTGTCTTTTGTCTTTTTAATTATACACTTGGTTATCCTGACCCAATCTGTCTATTAAAGCCGCACACATTCAAAGTCACAGATACAGTACTGCACTGTATAATGTGAGGATGGTGACCCCAAGAGGTCATAAATAGCACCTGAACATTACATGCGTATTTTGTACTGTTATGTATGAAGATTTTCAAATCTTTATACATGCAGGACTGTCTCAGAAAATTAGAATATTGTAATAAAGTCCATTATTTTCTGTCATGCAATTAAATAAGCAAAAATGCCATACATTCTGGATTCTTTACAAATCAACTGAAATATTGCAAGCCTTTTATTGTTTTAATATTGCTGATTATGACTATGATTATGACTGAAATATTCTAATATTTTGCGATAGGATATGAGTTTTCTTAAACTGTAAGCCATAATCAGCAATATTAAAATAATAAAAGGCTTGCAATATTTCAGTTGATTTGTAATGAATCCAGAATTGCATTACAGAAAATAAAGAACTTTATCACAATATTCTAATTTTCTGAGACAGTCCTGTAAATAATAAAATATATGAATGTTTCACAGATTTTCATCAATCACGGGGAGTTCTGGAACATAATCCCCCGCTAGGGCTTGTTCAATGAATCAAAATTCAATTACAATTTCAATTATCACACTCCATAATTACAAAATTGGCATTATCATAAGAAAATAAAAGGTTATTAATACTAATTTTGTATTGTTTAAATTTATATATTTGCACTTTTTTTTTTAAATGACTAATTTAATACATTATGTTTGGTCCAAAAGGAATTTATAGTGTTTCAAATAAATTTATTTATCTTGATATATATATATTTGTAATATGTTTAAACATTTTCTTGTTTTGTTCCAAAAACAAATGATTGTCCTAATCATGATTTCAGTTATTACCAAATTAATCGGGATTAATATTTTCTTCACAGTTGAGCAGCAAATGACTAGTGTACATTGCTTTACAGGTTCCACTGTATTGCATTAATTGTGAAAATAAATCCTATAATTTATAAGCTCTCAATTATTATCGCACTCGGCCTTGCTTTGGGAGACTGAAACTGGAGCTGCGTGTCAGTGTAGCAGCGACCTGAAAGGATTTGGGGAGGTCAGGTGAAGAAGTGCCCTGAGAAGCCAGCACGGCCACCGCAGCTGCCGGCCTCTCCAGCACCCACACGGGATTCCCCGCTGTGGCACCCGTGTTTCGGTATGGTGTCTTGGAAGTGGCTAATGCGACGCAGTTATCACCCCGGACGCAGTTGCTTTCTCCTTGTCATCACACATACTGCATAGTTCCTTCCCCAATCAAAGCCGCCAGCGTGGCTTAATGGCAGCTTAGTCGCCCCACATGTGGCTGCGAGCGACCGTCTGCTATGCTTGTGGAGCGTTTGAAGGTGCGCCTACGGTCTGTGGAATGCTGGGCGTGTTGGAAAAAGGGGCCTCCCAAAAGGAGAGGAGGAAAGGAGGCGGGGGAACATAAAAGAGAAGTGGGGGTGACCTTTGAACAGCGCAGTCGGGCCTGTAAAACCGAGCGTCGGGATGAAGAGTGAGGAAAGTTGATTATCCTGAGTGAAAGATGATACCTTGAGAGACCATGCTGTAATGTTTTTTTTTTCCCCCCTCAACTTGACTACATTTCAGTTTCTAAACCAAAGCACCCGTTATGACAGCATTGCCGTAGGAATTGCTGCTGTTCCACAAACGAGCGCGTTATTGATTGCTTTAGGTCAGGTGAAGGGAAACGAGGGGGTGGCAGCTCCAGGATGTTCTCTCTCAAAGCGTTCCAGCAAGGTGGACGGGAGCCTCGGGCGCCTGTGAAAGGAAAGACTCATGTGATTCGGGGGCCTTTGTTTCCAAGGAACTACCTCAGCCTTTACATATCCGTTTCCGAACTCCCACACACATACAGTATGGTCGTGCATATTTGCACGCACACACTTTTGTGTTGTCAAGATTGTGTCCGCTCTCATCGTCACGTATGAGAGACGTGTAACATATGGATGCATCAGCGCTATATACAACTTTAGCACCAAACATCAATTTTATTATATTTGTTGGGAATACTCATGTTAATTAATGCAAATTGAAAACCTAAAACCCCCAAATCCATCATAAATGGCCTCATTATAGGACTAATAAAGGTTCTCTTTAAAATTAAAGTTGACTTGATTATATCTGTAAATAATAATAATAATCATAAAGATTTCTTTTAGGGATGTGTGAGTACCGATACCAGGTAATGGTATTAGGCCAAAACCCGGCCTTATTTCAAAGTATCAGTACTCGTGACGGAGGCTGATACTCTTGCGGCTGTTTTACCGTCAGGAACTAGAAATGAGAAGCAGAGAAAATTGTCATTAATTTATTGCAATTTTAAGGAAAAAGGCTATACCGTATTGGGATATCTTTTTTTTGGGGGGGGGGGCTGGTAATTTTACATATCAGAACTACTAGTGGTATCAGTAATGTGATTACTCAAGAGTTGAGTACTCATGTTCCTCTTGTAGCAATTTGTAGCAAGATAAAATGAAATGTGCAATTTTGAGATTGAATCCCAAAAAACGCAGAAACAAATAAGATTTTAACTATTTATTCTAATCGAGAGGCGTGGAACAACCTTGACTAGATGAGAAACAACGAAAGTTGCACAGAGGAGCAGAGGTGAAAATTGGACAGAACACACTTCTCAGTCAGGCATATATAGACAGGGAATCGATCAGATTGGCTGTGGCAGGACTGACATGGAATTATCTGATTGGCTGTTGACCAGATAAAGAGATTAAAGACTACTGACATCAGATAGCTCCTGACATCACATAGCGTTTTACCAGTTGAAACCAGATGCTGGTTACATCAGTTCAAAACAGACACTTGACCGTACGGTCATGACCCGGACATAACCCTGGCCCCAATTAACACAAAGGCAAACCACGGTCATGACAGCACCATCATCAAAACATTAAAGTTGATATTTTGTTGCTTATTGTCTAATTTATCCCCCATTTTGTTGCACATGCATATGTGAGATTACCTCAACTTGTCAAAAATGTTTATAATCCAATGTTGATGGCAATTGGTTTTAAAATATAAGAGCAATTAGCTCTTATTTAGGTTCTTTTGGCTTTAAAAACAAAATGTAATCGTATAGTGTGTATGTGCATGTTTTGAATGTCCAGTGTGTTAAAAATACGCCATAGTAAAACTTTTTTATTTTTTTTTATTTTTTACTACAATTGGTTGTCAATAAGTGCTGTTACAGGATTACTTAAACCTGATTACACATTGAATCCAGTACTTGATGTCTACTCTCTTTACTGCAACATCCAGTCGAACCGTGTAAGCTAACTTTAGCATGGAAGTTCACATTTGTAGCATTTACCACAATGACATGGTGCTCACAAATCTGCTCAACCAATGAGCGGCCAGCAGTGGTTTACATCACCCACATATGTAAAGTAGCATCAGCTCAGAAAATTAGTAGCTATTAGAAATATTTATACCTGGTATCACTTTTGGGGTTGCCAATGGTAAACCATTAATGGCCATTTTGAACAGAGTGAGGAAAGGGGCGTTCATTTCTCAGTGAATAATGAATGAATTTTAATTGTACGGCTTTAGATGTGATCTGAGCTCTATTTTTGTGTTCTGTTATCACCCATCGAGTAAGAAGTACTTTTAAGACGTATGATCTTATATCCTTAAGACTGCACATTGAAACTTATTCCATCCCAGTGGACACGTTGTCACTAGATCATTGGATGATTGATAGTAGCGTTAATCATAGATGAACTACAGCACTGGGGTGCGTTTCAGTGTTTTTATTTTTCATCAGCACTGTGTGTGGGTGTAGCTAGGTGACTGTTATGACTATCACAATCAAAATATAGTTGTGTCCCATGTTCAGATGACGCTCAAGCAGAGGTACTGTGCAAAAATGGAAAAGATTCGCAAAATGTTTTGATCTCATGGCAGTGGGAAAGTCAGCGTGCGTGTTTTGAGAAAAAGACAGATGCCTGGAAAAGTGAACTCGGGCCCAACGCGTTGGCAGATCCAGGATGTAAGGCGATCCAATGTAACCGCAGTAAAACGATCGAGGCCGGGCTGAAATGGATGCTGCAGGCTGGGGAATGCCACGGGTCACGGCATGAGGATTTGGCCGCCCGACGCGATGCGGTTTGCTCAGGCAGAGTGGGCGGCAGTTTGGAAGCAGAGCTGCGATCAAGTCCTCGATCACAACTGAAATTTGTAAACTAATTGACCACCCGTACAGAGCGTTCTTGTTCCGCTGGCCTTTCCCCATGGAGCCAGCAAGGATACCTCCACCAGAACAAGACTAGCGTGATTAATGACTTTCCTTTCCTCTCACTTACTCCCTCATATTGTAGCCCTCCCCAGGCTGGTTCTTTGGCGGGTCCTTCGCCTCCCTTGATACCTCAAGTTAAACATGCTTGTAATGTCAGACCAGCCAGGAGAAAATTATTTTTCTGCTGTTGGCTTTCTGTAATGATTCCATCTATCATTTTTGTCTATTGGCCAGTTAGAAACACCCAATTGCCTCCGTACATAAGGTGATGAAAGATGCTTTGGAATGGGGTAAGATAAATCCCTTTGACTCCTTTTACCTCAGACTGAAAGAGGGAATTAACACAGAAGATATTTTTCGATCCAGTAGTACAGTTGAAGTTGGTTCTCCAGGATACAGTTGGAACAGTAAATCCTACTCTGTCACGCATAGATTAGAGACAGACCGATATATATATTTTTCAGGTTCAAAACATATACCGATTATTAGTAGTCAAGGAGGCCGATAACCGATATTTCAATATTCCATGTTCACGAAAAAGGGAAAATATTAGTGTTAAAACTTAACAAAAAAATACACAGTCCAACTCCAACTTTGTTGAAATCTTTTTAAGCATAATGTTATTGAAATATTTTCTCTTGTTAAATTATTGTTGTTATCTTTAATCTTTGAAAATACCTGTATTTTAAACTCATTCACTCCCAGCCATTTTCACTGAAGTCTATTTTACTCGATTTTGACTGATTTTGCAAGGTCCACAGAATATTATGTTGTATTGCTATAAAAACATGGGACCTACCAAAAGAAAGATTAGAGTCTCTTCCTTCATCATTATTCAGACACCCGTTGAAAACACTGGGAAAAAGAACTTCTTGCAACATGGCTCTGGCTGATCTCTTATACTCATCTGCCACCTGCTGGCCGGTTTTGTAATAACTACCTTTGCTTTCAGCGACCTCTTCATGTCAGAAGCTGTATCAAAGCTTTCTGTATACTCTAGCATTAACCCCCCCCCCCCAAAAAAAAAAGAAAAAAAAAAGAAAAAACAATATATATATATATATATATATATATATATATATATATATATATATTTGCTGCAATGAAGAACTGCTTCTGTTTGCAATGAAGACTGCTTTGCTTGCAAAGAAGAATTGCTTCTGCTTGCAATGAAGAATGCTTTGCTCTGTTCCCACTCACATTCACATAGCCTAGCTATTTGAAAATGACTCAAAAAGCTGAAGAATCACAACATCTAACACAGCAGAATGGTTAGAGCCAGTCTTCTGAGGTCATCTGTTTTCTATTAAGAAATGATTCACATATCTTAGTTTTAATTTTAAACAAAAACAGAAGGTACAGAGAGTTTCCAGTTGCAGCAGTATCTCGTATAAAATTACCTGAAAATTTAAATAGTTAGTGACAGTTTTAAATTCATCTATTACTGGCCGTCAGCTTTTTAAAGTATGTTGATGCGGCTATTCGTCAAAATACTGAATATTGGCACCTATTTTGATGTAAGATAATTCTTTGAGTCAGTGAATGGACAGTATGTTTAGCCCTAAAACATACGGTAACACTAAGATTGCTGACATGGGCCAATATTTTTGGAAAACTTTACAAGTGAAACTAAAAAAATGGCGCCAAGCTGTACTGCTTGCTGAACTTCAACGTGAATCAAACTCAGCTTTATCGTCTCAGTCTGAATGTAACAACATTAGCAGATTCATCAAAATTGTTGTCAGGTTAATAAACATAATGCAGCTGTTCAGAATGTGAACAAGAATGCGTTCCATTTTCCTTCATTTTCAATCAAGTGTGCCACTACTTGGTGTGAGAAGAAAAGAGTCTTATCATTTCATCGACAGCAAATACTGGCAACAAAGGCATTTGCGCATTCTTCACATTCTTTTCTGAAAGATTATGTTGGATCGGTATGAAGTTTCCGCCTGATTGTCACTCCTTTGCTAACAAAGGGCCTATGCTAATGGCGGCGCAGGGTTGAGAGGACTCATCAGTTGGAGGAATGTGTGAACACGGTGACAAAACCATCTACTTACAGGCACTTCCACTGCGAGGTCTCACGCTAGCAAACCCAGTGAAGACACAGCTGTGTGTGAACGCTTTGATCGCCCCGCTTCGAGAGAGTGGTCCTGATCTCCGCGAACACCACCCATCTTGTCTGATATCCTGAGTGTACAAATTGAGACATTCCAGACATGCGAGCTGCCCGTGACTAATGATAACCCATTTTCAACTTTTCCACTGCCTCTTGGCATTGATAAATGAAGTTTTCCTCTTATAGTCCAGCTTCAGGGACCAGGTCAACACCGCAGGATAGTTTAACTTGGACTGGTTTGGATGATTATTTTATGTTTGTGAGCCTCTGGGTTGCGGCTATGATGTATTTCATGTTGACTTCTTGCACTCGGGTTGCCGGCATCACTGTGGGGACTGCGTGTCATCAGTTTATTGCTGATTGGATTAAATTAACGTGATTAGAGACACGCCGTAATAAAAAGTTGGTGCTTATTCAAACCATAATCTCTCGTCATCAGTTACTGCCAGATTGGTGAGTGCATATCAGATAATATTGTTGCTTTTGATAGTTTTCCAACTTGTCATTTTTTATGTGGCTGGATGAAATATCTCATCTCATTGCACAGCTAAAGTCTAAACTTGTGCTCTGTTTTAAAAAATCATCATAGAGGCTCAGTGGTTGAACAAGCTGCGCTTAAATTGATGTTGTTCCACAGTTTTCTGACCACGTCGCACAAGCCGCTCTCCCAAGTGAGTCTTAACATGGCGGGTTCGTTCAGACTTCGTGAAGCTCATCAAAATTCCACTGAATCAGGAAACGTGTGCTGTATAAAAAGAAATCTCTGTGTTATCCAAAAATGTTTTCACCTGAAACTTTTAAGGGTCTTGTATCAAGTCAAGTCAAGTCATCTTTATTTATATAGCGCTTTCAAACAGCCTGAGCTGTCACAAATTGCTTTACAGAAACACAACAAAACAAACATAACATAAAACATTAACGACAATACAATACAATCACAACAATTCAACATTGTATGTGCTTGTCAGAGTAACTGCTAGCATCTGCAATACAGACATTGTATTTTTCTATGCTAATACGATGTTGCCTTGAAATACAAGTAACCTCATTTACAAGTTTTTCATGATACAAGCACTGCATGGGCAGTGAACTCAACTCACTTCACAAGTATTTTGCAGATTGCAAATAATTATTCAAAAAAGAAGCCTCAAGCTATTTAATGCCACTCCCGGTTGACATTAATTAACTTCACCGTCCACTAGCTTAATGCTAATGTGCCGTACAAAATGCCATAGATATGTTGTCATGAATAGCATAGATAATCACGGTTGTTTAACTAAAGTAGGGATGACAAAATTAAAGCATCAATTCTGGAGGTTATTTAAAGTGTAAGATAACTTGGTTAACTCCGTTTTATTTACTCTATTGTGACAGTATTGTGTATATCATTGTTTGACAGCACTAAACTAATGTTTATTTTAACACAATGATACATTAGCACGTAAAGACAGTATAACAATACTCAGATGTGTGTTTTCTATACTCTATGTGGAAAAATTACTATTATCACAATTTACTAAGTCAATTTCAGTTGTTGTGAAAGTCTTTTTCGTTTGCCTGTTTCTGCCTGCATTATACTGCCCTCCAGTGTTCAAGTCACAGACACCCGCAGTTTTAATAAGTAATTGTGTTATTGTTATATATTTTATAAAGTGAATATGACAAAGTGTTATTTTAACACTTTTTGTTTTAATTATTTTGGGAAGCTGAACATATTACTGGCTTTTCTATTCATTTCAATGGTGAAAGAGGATTTGAGATACAGGTTGTCTTCATTGTGTTATCAGAAATCCTCTTGAATCTTTTTACTAATACAAAAATGTATTCATTTAAAAATTTATTTAAGGAGCTAGAATGATTCAGTTCTTACAATATGCAATATAAATATTAGTATCAGGCCGATACCGGGACTTATTTTAAGGTATTGTTACTCACGACGTTGGCCGTTTTACGATCAGAAAGTAGAAATTTGAAATTAAGGACAAGAGAAATTGATATATGGGGATATATAGGTCTTTCTTGAAAACAATCAGTGGTAAATATGAAGCTATAATGGTTACTTTTTCAAAATGTCCTTGACTATTGTAAGATGATAAATGTGCACAACTTGCTGTCGAAAGAGGATACTGACAAAAGTGGCGTGTTCACCTTTCGCCCATTACTAGACAAAGTTGAAGCGGTCTGTCATGACTCCGGGTTACATTGTTGGACCAGGCAGGAAGTGTTATGGAGGGGCTGTGGGGGCGTCGCTAGGCAACCGGGTGGGCAACTTGGCGTAATGAGCGCAGGGCTCAGGAGCTGTCTGCTCAGTGTTCCAGGCCCTGACAAGAACAGACAGGCTGGCCCGGGACGGCCCGCGTGGAGCTGCCACCACGGCCACCTGCTCACAGCAATCATCACCAGCGCTCTGGCCAGCCACCGATACCGCATACAGCCCCAATTAAGAGCTCTGCATGTCCCCCCTCCAGCCAGCCATCACGAACACTACAGCCAGTCTGACAAGGCTGCCTCCCGAAGAGGCCCGGCCTCTGCTCGGGTAATCAGCTTAAATACAAGTTTATTTCCTGCCCCCTGTGCCTGGCCGCTTCCAGCAGCGATTGCATTTTTGTATCTGTTTACCTCCAATTTCCTCCCAGTGCTAATGTGTCTTGCAGACACGCTGTCACTTCCACTTGAGGCGACGTCGGCTGATGTTGGAAGTTTGGTTTGAGTAGCGACGTGGTTCTCGATATATCATGAACTTTCAAGTAGTACCGTTTGGAACTTTCACCCAGCATAGAGGTCCCCATCAAACCAAATCCTAGGGCTGAAATGTAGCTTGCGAGGTGACCTCATTACCAGAGCAGGATTAAGTGCGTTTCAGCCGAGGGCAGAGAAGGCGGTGGAATTTCCTTTCATTGGGGAGGTGTTATTGTTGGAGAGCTGAACAGAAAGCGAGCGAGCGAGATGAAATGTCTTTAGTGCTGATGCACGACTGCCACTACTGATTGTATGGAATTATGGCTAATCATGTGTCTCGACAAATTCAAACAAACGTCATGGCGGCTGATGGACCAGACATGACAATTATGAGTGCAGTTGATATCCATTATTATAGAAAACATTTTGCCATTGCGTTTTTTCATCCCAGTGCCGATGGTGAGTGAAAAATTGAGTTTTCCATGGTGTAGCCTAATTATTAATGTGTGTTTGTAATTTTTCTTTATTTCTTTGCTCATTCCTCACTAGGAGTGTGACGATATATCGCCCGATACATTATCAATATGCCGACGCAAGTATCGTGATATTTGTAGTTAATATACAGCCACTTCCATTGTTTATGACTTATTGAGCAATTACTTAGCGGGCCACTAGGGGGAGCACCTCATAAGAGTGGCAGGGAAATGTACAGAAGTCTTTAGGCGAAGAAGACTCATGAGCTTACTTTTACTTGTGTAAGACATTTATCTGTCCAGCAACGGACTCCGTTTTGCATACGTTTCTATGAAAAATGTGCTTTTTTCTTAAATTTTAACATTTTAAAACGGATTTTATGTTTCACCTTTTTGAAGCACACAATTTCTGAGGAATATTTAAAAAAAAATACACTAAAGTACTCACTGTGAAGAAGACACCAGTTTTAATATTGTGTTTCAGTGAAGGCACAAAAAGAAGCTATTTTCGCATTGGATAAAACATCAATTGATGTCTTGACTAGTTGTATCGCCGATTATCGTGGATTTATTACCTGACCAGTATATCGATAATCACGGTATCGTTGTATCGTGAGATAATCGTTATCGTGAGCCTTGTATCGCATATCATATCGTATCGTGAGGTTCCCACCCCTATTCCTCACTCTAGCTTCTTAAAATAAAAAGTTATTTTGGAAAGCATTGCCTGTTGAGGTCAATGGTTGTTTAGTTTAACCTTTTTGTATGTGATCATGTAAACATTTATTTCCCTTTGGTTGTGTGAGTGAAATGATTATCTGTGAATTCCAAAGCTTGGTTGTGTGGTTATAACTTTCTCTGTTCGTCTCATGACTCTCATCCAATGCATGTTGTAGAGTTGGCTCTTCTCCACTCCATAGATTAATGACGGGGATGATTCAGAAACTGAGCAGCAGAGGGTGCCATTTATCAAAAGCGTGTGAACCTTCAGCAGCGCCTTTGCACACGCAAGTAGCAAGCAGTTCTGTTAAAGAACGACTGAAAATATTTTGGACTTTTATTTATTTATTTATTTTGCCATCCAAAATGAATCTTTAAGGTTATTTGCAACCTTCATGGTCATAGGCTCTGTAGTCTGTACACATAGGAATTGAAATCCAATTAAATGTAAGTTGCATTTATGATACACTTATGTAGTCTGTGGTGTCAGTGGCAAGCTTTAGGCAGAGAGGAAGCCACTTGAGGAGTTCCTGGAAACACCTCTCAGATGAGACACAATGCAAACACAACATTTCCTGTCCCAGTGAAGCACACAACCAGGTAGCCTGTCCAGCTCTTGCATCACATTCCGTTCCTTGAAATTCACTTGTGAACGGTAGACTCAGGACAGTTGTTGCATTTCTCCCTCTAACTGTCATTTTGTATGGAAGCATAATCCATTCATTTGAAAAAAAAAAAAAGAAAAGACCTGTTTTCTGACTGTTATTTAAATAGTTATTTTTGTGTGTGCTTTTTATTTAGCTTTTTTTTTCCTGATTTTTTTTCTGATTTCTAAATGTTTTCCATTTATTATTATCCATCCATCCATCCATCCATTTTCTTGACCGCTTATTCCTCACAAGGGTCGCAGATCTCAGCTGGCTTTTGGCAGTAGGCGGAGTACACCCTGGACTGGTTGCCAGCCAATTGCAGTATTATTATTGTTATTTTATTTTTTAAAGCACATTAAAAAATCTGAAAAACAAGAGGATATTATTCAGAAAAACATTAAAAAATCCATTCAGAAAAACGGGGAACAAATTACTCAGAAAAAAAAGTTTTTAAAAAATCCTGAAAAACAAAAAAAAAATATTCAGAAAAACATTATATATATATATATAAAACTGGGATAAAATATTTTTAAAAAACAGGAAAAAATATTCAATAAAACAAGAAAAAATACTCAAAAGAACGCATCCCTTCAAAAAATGACTTAGAAATAACTGAGATTTTTTTTCCAAGTGAATGCAATATGCTTCTGAAATTTTGAAATGTCAACATGACTACTGTTTTTTTTTTTTTTTTTTTACAAAGGCTGCATTGGCTGCTTTCATTGCCCGCCATGCATGGAAAATTGCTTATCGCCCAACACCCAATCTTTTCCTGAACTCACAGTGGTTTCAGTGCAGGGGGTTTAACAAATACATACATGGGGAGGGATTCAGGTGTGGAGCTGAAAAGAGGGAATCAGTTCCTCACCAAGTCTCACTCCTTGCCTGCATTAGGTCATAGGCTAATAAAGGGGCGGGAGTCAGTCAGCACCTCAAACCCCTGCTCTATGGTAGCGCCTCTATGATTGATTGTTCGGAAAGTGCCCTTTTTTCCCCTTTCATGAACGATGATTTTGTACAGGAGAATAGAGAGGTGGAATGCTGTTTCTCACACTACCCCTGGAAAAATGGCGATTCATTAAAGGTCCATTTACTAACCTTGCAGTATGATAACTAAAGAATTGCATAACACTGTAGTCTTGATTGCTGAGGACTGTCAATGCATGTGGGTGATTACTTTGTTTTTAAGTTGTGGATATGAATGTGCTGTGCAAAAATCTTTCTCTTTAGATTAATAAATGAGCACTAATTCTCGAATTAGTGGCAGTTTGAAATTTGGGTATCGCTGGCCGTTAGGGCTTGGGCTATGTGAAAGAGCCAGTCTGTGCCTTGACTTTTTTTTTTTTTTTTTTTTTTTTTTTTTTTTTTTTTTAAATAAGAAGTGGGGGCAAATGTTTGGTAGCTTGTGGTTTGCTGCGGGTCTCTGAACTGTCTTTTTTTTCTTCTTTTTTTTTTTCCATGAAGTCAAAGCAAAGCGTTTGACATTTTAAGTTAAGCCTGGCTACTGATCTCTCCTCCTCAAAATCCCTGCCCCCTGGCTGGGATCTGCGTGTGAATTGTGAATCAAATGAGTGGCTTAAACGTGGCTCAGCTTCTCCCCCGCTCTTGTCCTCACTCTCTCACTCCCGCTCCACATGGTTTACTACAGGGGAGTCCAAACTTTTTCCACATGCAGAAAAATTTACGGATGCAAAGGACCGCTTTGACATTTTTTTTTTTTACTTAAATTTATCAAACACATCTACTGTAAATGAGTCCATAAAGCAATTGCATTTTGTCTATATATTAGTGTTATTTTAAAAACTGCTACCTAAACACCTTAGTTTCTATGTGACAAATACTTTTGAAAATTTCTACAAGATTTTGGGGTACTCAGAGACCCTGTGACCCAGCAGAAAATATCAACTCCTGCACTGAATAGCAGCCTAATTTCATCTCTACATTCAAAACCAATACAGGAGCAATCTGACATAAGATGACAATTTAAAAAAAAAAAAACATTTACGTGGGAATCATTAATATGAAATGTTCACAATTTTGACCTTAACACAGAGCAGATATAGTGGAAGAATGAATAGAAATGCTGTTGCTAGTTTAGTTGTTAATTAATAATACGGCTTTTCCACCCGTGGCAAAAATTCTCTGGGTTATCTTAAAATAAATAAATAAATACTATGCCGATACTTCAAATGGTTGAGGAACAGCTTCAAACTTACTTTGGGTGTGTTATGTGCTGAGGTTGGGTCCCCAAGTGCAGACACAAATAAGATTTTAACTCTTTATTTACATCGAGAGGCATGGAATAAACTTGACTAGACGAGAAACAATGAGAGTTGCACAGAGGAACAGAGGTAACCGAAGTAATAATCCAACAAAAACACACATTTCTCAGACAGGCTTATATAGACAGTGAATCGATCTGATTGGTTGTGGCAAGACATGTGGGTAACAGGACTGACATGGATTTATCTGATTGGCTCTTGACCAGATAGATATTAAAGATTCCAGACATCACATAGTTACATGCCGATAAAGATTCCCGACATCATACAGCTTCTGACATCACATAGCATCTTACCAGTTGAAACTAGATGCTGATTACATCAGTTCAAACCAGGTTGTGACCCAAACCTAACCCTTGCATGACTCTAGTCATGACAGTAAGCATAACCTTTGCATGACCCTAGTCATAATAGTAAGCATAACCCTTGCATGACCTTAGTCATGACAGTACTAAACATTACCCTTGCATGACCCTAGTCATAACAGTAAGCATAACCCTTGCATGACCCTAGTCATGACAGTTTAAGCATAACCCTTGCATGACCCTAGTCATAACTGTAAGCATAACCCTTGCATGATCCTAGTCATGACAGGGTGCACCTTATGTTTTAGGCGTTTTTGGTAAAATTGCCCTATTAATAGTTATTTTGCATCATTGCATATTTAGCAAAGCTATACAATACACACAACAAATTTATTTGTAGCAAATGCCGTTTTTAGTATATGCCGTGGGCCGCTTATAAATGGAGGGCTGGCCACAAATGGCCCCCGGGCCATAGTTCAGACACCCTTGATTTAGTACATGGGAGTGTAACGATTATCGGCCGGTTGTAACTTTTTGCAACCTCAGTTCCAAAGGAATTGAGCTCCTGTGGCCTGAACATGCCACTGTGGGGGGTGGAGAGGACAAGAACATCCCCCACAAACGCTCTGATTGACACGCGCACGCGCACACACACACAAATCAGAACAGTAAAAGCCTTCTTAGAAACTTGACTTTCTTATTTTGCAACAGAACAATGAATTATGAAATGTTATGTTTGCCATTTGTGAAATGTTGACTCCATGAAATGTCATGAAAATGTTCCATTGCAGTGGCAGATTCTCCACTAAACTTTCATGTGTATGCACGTTTTAACAGTGTAAGCTAGGTAACATTTTATTTGAGGTATTCAATTGTACGTGTTGCATTGGTTGAATTCTGACCTTAGAATCTTAACACACATGGGATCCAGATTCAATCTGATTAGTCAACCAAAAACCTCCCCCAGCTGGTAACTTTCCACTGTGGTCTCAACCGGCCCCCCCCCTGGTGTGGAGGCCGCCGCCTTCCCAATTTAAAAGCACGCTCCCTGCGAGCTGCTCGCTCTCTTCCGCTGCTCTCTCTTCCGCTGCTCTTTGGCTCCCGCTTCTTCGCTGCTCCTTGGCTCCTTCCTGGTCTCCATCGGCGCGGCTGCCAGACAAAGGGCTAGCCCAGCTAGCTTAACCTCCAGCACACGGCAACGCACAGAAGCCATCGCGTGTTGCGACAGGCGCAGCGAAACACGCTGCTTTTGGTCCCTGCACAAGGCTCAAACGGATGGTGCCTTTCCAGGCACACCAGGCCTAAACCAAAAAGGGCCTCTCCCAGCCAGCAGGTTGACCCCGTGACGCTCAGTTGGCCAGCCGGACGACCTGTCTCTCCCTCTCCTGAACTGAACCTTCTTCATCCCTTCTTCAAACGGGCTTGGCGAGTCTCCATCCAGGGTCCTGCTTCTGAGACCAACCCCCTCTGTAAGTGCAACTTTGCAGGCCTTCGCCCTAGTACAAATTGGTGCAAACTAGGTTGATTGTGGGTCCCATGTTGGTTCGATTTAAGAAACCCATCACCTTGGCTAAGACCGTTTCTTTTTTTCTTCTTTTCTTCTCCTTTGATTATTTTTATTATTTTAGTTCTCGTTTCATTGCCTATCATAGTAGTTAGTTTTGCTTCTTTGAATTCTAAGTAGATTATCCCACCTAGGTTAGAGAATAAACGTGCACAAAACTCAACCCCTGGTTTACTGTGTGTGTGTTTCAACAATTTATAGTGACCTCTAAGCTGAACAAAGAACTCACAAAATTGTAGTAAGGGCACAACCTTCATTTTAATGACTGATTCAACGAGGTTCTCATCTGTTATCCTGATAAAATTATCAAAAAGAGATGTGGTGCTCCGCAGGCAAGCTCAACTTAATTTGAATATTAAGTTTGAGTCTCCTTCAATTAATGAGCCAATTGATTATTAATTTAGTAATTAACAATTATTGATTTAATAATTAATTGGACCGATTTCCCTTACATAATGGTGCCCCTTTGGTGAGGCCAATTTATGTTACATATTTTGTGAAACACACACATGTAACAATCCAAAAACAGCTTAGTGCAGCGTGTTCTTCTGGGAAAATTTCAGCTCGTTTCCATAGCAACCTAACTAAAACTTTATGCCAGAGCCAATCCGCTGTATAAAAGCAGTGTATTTGAAGCGCTAAATAACAGTCTAACGACTAGTTATTGAGAAGAGAATGAATTTGTCGACTATGTGAATGTTACACACACAAAAGTGGAAGAGTAACAATCACATTTTTTCTATTGCATGCAAAACTTTTTAGGCCTGGGAATGCTTTTTCTAGCTCGTCACGAATTCTGATTGGGTTAAAAATACATTCCAAACCTCACGTGGCGCAATCAGCTTAGCTACCTGATTACGTTACAAGCCTTTAGGCTGAGGAAATAGTCTAGTGCACGAAATTCTGCATTCAGACCACCATTTGAGTCACAGCACATTTCTCAAGGTGTTAAGTTGACTCCCTTTTGTCGGGTTTAGCGTAAGGCACATGGTGCTAAAACTGCTAGCCTTTTGTGTAAAACACACGTGTTAAGATCCGCCATCTTTGGAGGCGTATCCTTAACTTAACTGGGATTCAGGTAACCACCCCTTGAAACCAGTCGACCAATAAACTAATTTGAGGGGCGGGCCCAACGGCCAGACTTCCAAGTCGCTCCTCATTTGACTGTGGCTCCAAGAGGATCACGTCTCTCCACGTGACCCCCCACTGAGAGCCCAGTCTCTGCCAAATTGTAGCACTGAACAACTAGTTATACTGGATTTAAGACAATTTAACATCACGTGTCTTCGCCACTCTTAAACGTTACATTATAATATTTTTCCTACTCCTGTTTCACCAAGTGTTTACACTGAGTTTAGGGTTAATATTTTTGTACGTTTTGCACTTTTTAATCTTCATTAATTCCGTCGTGTTTAATGAATTAACACCGTCTTACAGGAAGTAGTAGTTTTCTCTTTCCCCTCGAAGCGAGTCCTTACATGATACTAGTATCGCGATATAAACCCGTGGGAATTAAAACGTTTCCGTGGTTTCCGCTCCTTGATTTATTTAAATTATAATTATTAGTGTCTTCTTGATAATTCGGCGTCAGTGCCGCGCATAACAACACGCGCGATTATCCGTAAGGAGTGAATTTAACGTGTTTGACAGATTGACAGCTGGTGACATACGCACGCGCAACTTCCGGTGACGTGCCATTCATTGACAAAGTTTACGTTAGCTGCGCCTTGCTAACAACTTTGCTTGCCAAGTGCTACGATTTTAAAACTTGTGCAAGGTATTTAAACACTCGTTTTAAGACACATTCTGTGTCACTTACGAGCGACGGAGTTGTTTTGTCTATGCGGTAAAGTCATAAAACTTTATTGATCGAACAAAAGTACGACTCTACACTACACACAGGAACCTCGTTGCGTTTAAACGCCGACGGCGTCCTCCTGTGGCTATTCACGGTACCGCAGTCGATGAACTTTTGCTAACAGAATTAAAACGCTTGATAACTTTAATTATTGACTTACCAAAGAGTTTGTTGAAATAATTAACCACCATTTTCAAGTACTTAATTTTGTTTTAATTAAAAGCAACACTCAACCAGTAGTGTATAGCTTTTCTCGTTGTAGTAAAAGTGTTTACCTAATTTTTAGGCACTTTTGGAAACCTCTATTGAATTAAATGTAATTTTAATTTAATGTGACTGTCCTTAGTAGACTTTTGTTTCCTAAAACCTGTAACCTCAAATATATGCTGTGGTTAATAGTAATTTAGCAGACTAAATTGCTTAACACAATACTTTGTTGAGGGTTCTCAATTATTTAGTGCATTGCCATTTAAAATAATTGGTAACATAGTTGGATACCATCCTTTAATCTGTGCCTTAATAATTTTGGTAAAACATTTTGAATCAACTAATTGAGCCCAAAAAGCTAATCATTAAGCATTTTCAGCATTGTCTAATTGGCTAACAATTAGTCCTTCCAAATTGAGTAAAGTGAGCTTACGCATATCTTTGATATCATAACGCTACTTTTAACCATGGATGCTTTTCAAAATGCCCTTGCGACCGTGACTAACAATCTCATTCCAGGCTATGCCAACGCGACAGCCAGCGCTAGCGCAGAGATTCTTGACACCAACATTGCGCAACTCGTTTGCGACGCTCAACAAGGGTCGTTAACCCACGAAGATATGGCACAAATCCTCAGCCGACTAATGGTGAATTTAGTGGCTAGGTGGAAATTGAGTGACCATGAGCTTGAACAAGTGAAAAGCGTTCTGACAGCAGAACAGCAAATTCACGCCCAAGTTAGCAGCAAGCTAACCGAGTTGGAAGCATGGTTGCATGAATCTGACCGCGTGGACTTGGGAAACCAAGTTACAAAATTGACACAGGAACTTAAAGTGAGTACACAAACTGCCCGCACGCATGAACAAAATTGGCATAATGCCACATCTGAAATTCGTGAGCTAAAAGAATGCATTGTAGAACTATCAAATCAGCCCACTGAAGCCCATTGGATTGATCTCCAAACTGAGCATGAATTTGACAAGTACTTGCTAGCTCTCGCGAATGATGAAATTGCGGAATTAACTCAAAAGATTAGACTTTTGAAAAATGAACGCATTGAAGGAAAAAGGCAGACGTTTCGCTTGAAATCTCAGTTGATGGCAATGGAAGAAAAACTCCGGCGATTGCAGCATCCATCCTTCAACACTGGCCGGGATGACGAGTCATCCCAGGCTGAATCAAAATTGCAGCAAGTCCCACAAGGTAACACCAGGTGTCCATTGACACCGTCCCAAACCACTGCTTTGGAGGTCCCCTTTCAGGACCTGTCTCAGGTGAACTCTCCTTTGCATTTTGATCCACTTGTGGTGCACGCACCTGTTCCTTTTTCAGACGCTGCCACGTTGTCTGATGTGCTGCAGACTTCCTCTGCAAATCTTGGACCTGCTTCTCAGCCACCTGTGCCACTTCCGGTTCCCACTCGCTCCATGGCAAGCACTTCTCCAATTGCCGCTCAACACACACGGGGGCCCCCTCCCTCTGCAGTGTCACTGAGAGGAGCAAGCTCACCTGTCTCTGTGCTTCCACCAAGAAGCACACTTCTTGTTTCGGCACCCCCGCTAGGCGCCACGCCTTCTTGTGCGTCTCCAGTTGCTGCCAACCTTCCTTCTCCTGCTCAACAAGCAGATGCTTCTTCACCTCATCATGTGGCGCAACCAGGCATGTCTACAAAAGAGTTAGACACGATTGCCAAGCACATTCAGAAATTTCAGCCAAAACAAGATTGCTCTGATAATACTTCTGTGTACCTCAAAGACCTTGATTTTCATTTGAGGAGATTCCCACAGGCAACAACGGAAGACAAGATTTACCTCATGAAATTGACGTCCACTCGAGAAGTAAGTGATTGGATCGACCGCCAGCCGATCCACATCTTGAATGATTATCGAGCACTGTGTCACGCATTGTCTCGTGAATTTGATGGCCCAGTATCAGCAATGAGCTTTCTTGCTGCCTGGTCAGTAAAACAAGGCCGAAAGGAATCACCCAGCCTGTATTATAGTCGCCTGCGCAAGGCATACTTTGGGCATCGTAACGAACCCAACATGGAAGAACAGGTAGAATTCAAAACACTATTTTTGAACAACCTCCACCCAAACACAAGCCGCCTCTTGGGTGTGACAACTTGTCCTCGCACGCTAAGTAGCCTAGAGCTACGTGAACTTGCATCCAAGGCCTTTGTGTTTTTACGCGAAAACGCTGCTAAATCAGTGGAATCCTCTGTTTACCATGTTGCAGGTGGTTCAGACGAGGTCGAACGACAGTCCGAATCACAGCAAAGCGACGATGACATCGCCGCTTCCCCATCAAATCCTGCACAACGGCCTCAAAATGGTTCTCATCAGCAGCACCAGTACGGCCGCAGTGCACCTGCGCGGTTGAGTCATAGCTCCAGCCGTGGTTGTGGACGGGAGAAACCCTTTGCGAAAACAAAACCTCGCAAAAAGAAACCTCCCCGCACAAATAGTCCTCAGGAGCCCCCATCCACGTCAGGTGACTCCTCAATTGACAGCAACATCTGGACAAAAGTTCTTGATGGGCTGCGCAAATTGTCCAACGACAGTCAGCCGACAGCCATCAATGAGCCAGAGGTGTCGGACAACACCGTTCTTTCAGTCCAACTGGATCCAGCACCTTCTTTGCCTTCTGCCAGTGCACCTGTTACCGAGTCGAATCAACCATTCAAACAGCTCTTAGGTAACCTCAAGATTAAAGGTGCATCACGTAAGTTCTATTTGAGGACGACACTTGAACAAACATTAGACTATGACGCTTTGGTTGATCCTGGCGCTGACATTACAGTAATGTCCAACACGCTCTTCAACCAACTTCAAGCCATGCTGAAGAACAGTGGCCGGATGCTCCGCCTCAACCACTGCTCATTGGAGATCGGTGCGTTTGCACTGACTAACACCCATCTGGACTCCATGGCAACGTTACACTGGACGATTGGACCACACACATTGGTCCACCCTGTGTACGTGTCTGCTGTGGAATCAGTCCCGCTCCTCATTGGTCAAGATCTGCTGGGCCGCTTCAAGCCCCTGATAGATTACGACCGACGCAAAATCTGGTCACAGGTGCGGCAGCCTCTGCCTGCAGCACCGCTGACCAAAACTGCCAATTGTTATGCACTAAGCCTAACAGAGCCTTCTTGTGAACCGGTTCTGAGTGTACAAAACTTACACCAGGACTCTCACCCAGCTCAAGGGGGGACCATGCCTGTTGTCTCCGAGATGCCCTCAAGAGGTCACCTTCGCAACACCAGCTCTCCCCTCGGCCAAGTTGAACATCCCACTCAGGGTGTACAACTCTGCCACCTTACGAAATGCGACTTGGATTGCACCTCCGAGCTACGCATGACACAAATTGAGGCCGTTGTCCTCACTTTTGAAGCAAACCATTCAGCTTCACCGCGGACTTTGAACTTGAAATCGCACCTGAAATTGTCATCGAACAACCCAAACAACACAGTGGTTGTTCTTTGCAATCTGCTTGGCGCATTGTGCCTATTTCTGAGCAATTTGTTACCCACCCTGCCCACCCTTGCAATGCAGATGGTGCGCACCACTGCCCTGCCATTCACTGCCCCCGCTTTCGCGCCTGCAGTACTTCTTTTGGGCCACACGTTGTCAGCCTTTGTGCTCAACAACACTTATCTGATTTCAATGAACTTGCAGTCCATTGTTCTTCTCTTGCTTTTGCTCATTGTGTGGCTCACCGCCGCCGCGTGCCTTCCTCGTTCGCCTGTCGACGGCTCACCTGTTCATGCCAAGACATTCGCTTTTGGGGGTCACCTTTTGCTTCCTGTCATGGGCTTTCTTCTTGCTCCTCCGTGGACCGCACATCTCTGCCGTTCGTGGCTCCACGTAGCCGAAGGGGGGGTCATGACATCATACGCCCATGACATGACACATAGCTGTCAAAGGGAGGTCATCACAACAGGACTGGACCAGCCAATCAGGTCCAACCTCCATGACCTCACTTCCTTGGTTACAATTGAGGGACGAACCTCGCCCACCTTTGTTGACCACCATCAGCAGGTACAAGATACACCTGTGATTCTTCCTGTGGTTCATCCAAGATGACTTGGAGCTTTTAGCTCCCACCCATCAGGCACCTATGGGTGCATTTGCCTTTCCAACTGATGCAGGACCCAAACGGTCCCTTTCCAAACAGTGGTTTCAGACACCCTGGCGCCTAATGGCTAACACGTTTTTGCTGCTGTTGTGTATGAATGCGCTCACGACATATTTAAAGTGGCTAGGGCCAAACCTAACCGCCATATCGCCATTGAATAGCCAATTAAATTTGTGCTTCACCCATTCGCACACCTGCACTCATACTTATGACACCATATGCATAAACAAACACCCTAGAAAGTGTACAGTGACTCAAATGAACTTTAGCAGACTCCCCAAACAACTAAAGTGATTGGTAAGAAATGTGCCTTTAGCTACTGCTTTTATTAGCTTCTTATTTAAAATAAGAACCTTAACTGTTAACGCTGTTAGTCCAAACACCGTTAACTTTAAAATGGCAAAACACGCGAGTCACGACCGAGATTCCTTTTGCCTAACAACGCGTAGCAAATAAATTACCAATCTACCGTCTCCCGACAAAACAACCAAAAGGACTACGCTAGTCCTCAATCTGCCTAGCATCACGCTAAGCTGAACCAAACTAACCACGAGACAGTTTGTTTCTTCTCGGTGTCCCAGCCAGAGCACGCTCACACGCAAGGTGTGACCGCGCTGAGACTTGACATGCTGCACTAATCTGTTTGATACATCAACAGCTCAGTTGTGAGAACGTCTTCTCGGCCTGCATGCTCCCTTAATACAGCTTTCTTTTGCCCTAGAAAGATCCAAAGTCATAGTAAGAACCGAAAGTGCCCCCTTTCAGTCACATTGACATGACATTCCTACACAGGCCTCTAGACAACTACTGGACTTCTATTTTTTCACTCTCGTGTTCTTCTCCTGTTGCGTCTGTTACTTTCCCCTTTCACTCTATACACGACACGTAGTGTAGACCTAGAGGGAAAGATAACATCATAGCCAACTGCCGAATCGAGCTTTAGCAAAGGGAGGGGAGGGGTGGGTTTGCACCAACTTTGTACTCTGGTAACTGCATTGTTGTGCTTCACCTGTCCACCTGCCGATGCCACGTCTAGAAGTGCCGACCGAAACGTTCTGTCGAAGAACGTTTCCATCGCCAAAGGGAGGATCTGTAACGATTATCGGCCGGTTGTAACTTTTTGCAACCTCAGTTCCAAAGGAATTGAGCTCCTGTGGCCTGAACATGCCACTGTGGGGGGTGGAGAGGACAAGAACATCCCCCACAAACGCTCTGATTGACACGCGCACGCGCACACACACACAAATCAGAACAGTAAAAGCCTTCTTAGAAACTTGACTTTCTTATTTTGCAACAGAACAATGAATTATGAAATGTTATGTTTGCCATTTGTGAAATGTTGACTCCATGAAATGTCATGAAAATGTTCCATTGCAGTGGCAGATTCTCCACTAAACTTTCATGTGTATGCACGTTTTAACAGTGTAAGCTAGGTAACATTTTATTTGAGGTATTCAATTGTACGTGTTGCATTGGTTGAATTCTGACCTTAGAATCTTAACACACATGGGATCCAGATTCAATCTGATTAGTCAACCAAAAACCTCCCCCAGCTGGTAACTTTCCACTGTGGTCTCAACCGGCCCCCCCCCTGGTGTGGAGGCCGCCGCCTTCCCAATTTAAAAGCACGCTCCCTGCGAGCTGCTCGCTCTCTTCCGCTGCTCTCTCTTCCGCTGCTCTTTGGCTCCCGCTTCTTCGCTGCTCCTTGGCTCCTTCCTGGTCTCCATCGGCGCGGCTGCCAGACAAAGGGCTAGCCCAGCTAGCTTAACCTCCAGCACACGGCAACGCACAGAAGCCATCGCGTGTTGCGACAGGCGCAGCGAAACACGCTGCTTTTGGTCCCTGCACAAGGCTCAAACGGATGGTGCCTTTCGAGGCACACCAGGCCTAAACCAAAAAGGGCCTCTCCCAGCCAGCAGGTTGACCCCGTGACGCTCAGTTGGCCAGCCGGACGACCTGTCTCTCCCTCTCCTGAACTGAACCTTCTTCATCCCTTCTTCAAACGGGCTTGGCGAGTCTCCATCCAGGGTCCTGCTTCTGAGACCAACCCCCTCTGTAAGTGCAACTTTGCAGGCCTTCGCCCTAGTACAAATTGGTGCAAACTAGGTTGATTGTGGGTCCCATGTTGGTTCGATTTAAGAAACCCATCACCTTGGCTAAGACCGTTTCTTTTTTTCTTCTTTTCTTCTCCTTTGATTATTTTTATTATTTTAGTTCTCGTTTCATTGCCTATCATAGTAGTTAGTTTTGCTTCTTTGAATTCTAAGTAGATTATCCCACCTAGGTTAGAGAATAAACGTGCACAAAACTCAACCCCTGGTTTACTGTGTGTGTGTTTCAACAATTTATAGTGACCTCTAAGCTGAACAAAGAACTCACAAAATTGTAGTAAGGGCACAACCTTCATTTTAATGACTGATTCAACGAGGTTCTCATCTGTTATCCTGATAAAATTATCAAAAAGAGATGTGGTGCTCCGCAGGCAAGCTCAACTTAATTTGAATATTAAGTTTGAGTCTCCTTCAATTAATGAGCCAATTGATTATTAATTTAGTAATTAACAATTATTGATTTAATAATTAATTGGACCGATTTCCCTTACAGGAGCTTGACTGAAATCTAACTGCAGAACCAAATGGTTCAGAAGTGCACGGAAGCACAATATAACCTACAAATGTGCCTCCCTGCCAACACCTCTTAGACTGTGCTTACCTTGAAAAACCACCTATGAGACTAGAGCAAAAACCACCCACAAATCGATCACTGAATAAATATAAAGTGAATGAATTAAATTAAGTTCAAAACACACTAGTTGAAAACAGACTGCATCTCAGACCAGAAAGCAACCGTGTTGATCTACTTAGTGATGCCAAGAATTCTTTCTTCAAAGAAATCAGTGCAACTACTTTCTTTCCTCAAGCGTTTCTTTGCCTTTTACAAAGTAGTCGGTCACTGGATGGTTTCAGAAATGATTTCCTTGGAAATACATTGAAAGCGCCAAAAGAGGATTTGAGTTCAAGCAGAAGTTCTTGTAAAAACATTCCTGAAAAGTCAAAAGGAAAAACTCGGCTCAACAGCCGTCGTCAAGCGATGCCACAGAACACATAGTGTTCGACTTTAGAGCTTCTCCTGTGACCATCAGTCACAATGATTTGTTGCTTCAACAAAGGAATGCACTGTGGTTATTATGCAGTTTCAAGGTCAACTAAAACCTTTAGATGTGAAGTGAAGGACAGTGGCCCAGTGGTGTCAGTTTGTTATTGTACCGCATGCCTCATGGCTGCAGCACGTCACTTTCCATCACTTTCCCAGGTTAGCCCCGGAGAGGCTTTAGGCTGCCCTGCTGTTTACAATACCTCCCATTCAGCCCACTGCTCCTCAATGAAATTTCTATTTATAGAGGCCGCTGGCGTGCACAGAGTCATCTGCTTGTTCTGAATGAGGTCTGGTGGTTTTGACAAGGTTAGCTGGATTAAAGCGTTGGTGGGAGGGGGGGTCTGAAGGACAGGTCACAAGGGCTGGTTGGGGGTGAGAAGGCCACCAGGAGAACTGACTGCTAGCCCTGACTTCATTTGATGGTCAGCGTGGACCCGCTATTTAGTGAAATGCTGAGCAGGTGATGAAGCAGTGTTAGCTAAACATTTACTCAATGCCCAAACTCCAGTTTTATCCCTTTCATGTGGCCTCCGTGTCTGCACTTCACCAACACTGACGCCAAATATGCACAGATTTCTCTTCTAATGACGGGAAGCCAACATGAAACGAGACCTGTTTGAACCATCCAACAGTGTAATACATATTGATATATTAAGCAATACAATGCTCTCCTGTTATGACCCCAACCCAGCGGTCAGCACCCTTTACTGTCAAAAGAGCCATTTTAGGCCATACAAATAACCAAAATTCTGTCTGGAGCCTCAAAACATTTGAACATTGTGTTGAAGGAAACAATGTGTTAGTGTTAGCCTCATGTAACGAAGGCCCAAGGCTAATTAGAGCATCCAATACTTTTGATATTTATTTTCTTCTACCTTTCGTCTTCCATTTTTGGATTTCATTTTTATTATTTGATTTTGTTTTCATACTTATTTTTTTACTTTTAGGCTTTTCTGCCTTTCTGTAAAATTGATGACATTTTTGGCAAATTTATGTAATGTCAATTTTCGGCCTCTTTTCTTCCTTTTTTAGATACTTTATGTCTATTTTTTTGCTAGCTTTTTTGCTATCAATTTTCTGATATTTTTGACTATTTACATTTTATAGTCATTTTCAGGATTTGTTTTGTTTTTGGACAATTTATATTTACGTTAAAAAAAACATTTTCAGCCTTTTTTAATCAATTCTCTGACATTTATGGCAATTTCATGGACATTTATCTTAATTTTCTCTATTTCTCTTCATTTTTGGATATTTTATCGTCATGATTTGGACATTTTTAGGTAATTAAAAACAAACTTTTTCATCAACTTTTTCTTTTTCTGACAACTGACAAATTTGGACTGACATTTTTTGAATATTTAATTGATTATATTTAATTAATATTTAATTGTTAAATTTATTTTCTGGCTTTTAAAAAAAAATAAAAAATTATCTGACATTTATGGCAATTTCATGGACATTTGTGTTGATTTTCAGCTTTTCCTCTTCAGTTTAGGATATTTTATGGTCACGATTTGGACATTTTTAGGTAATTTTAAAACAACTTTTTCATCTACCATTTATTTTTATTTTTCTGACAATTTACAAATTTGGACTCTGACATTTTTAAAAAAAAATTCAATTATTATTTAATTTAATCATTAATTCAAAGAATATTGTATCTAAAAAAATTAATTAGTAAAAAAAATATTCTTATTTTTTTTTAGAGATCCACAGGGAGCCACAAGAGCGGGACTAAAGACTAAAGAGTTGCAGACCCCTGCCCTAACCTTTCACTGAGCCAATAGTGTTGATGCCAACAAACTCGCTTTCGCAACTCAAACCCTCAAAAATATTTTGGACTCGGCACAGTATGTTTTTGACTAATGTAGCAATTAAAATTAGCGGTAGTAAAACAAATAACAGGACCATTTGGTTAAGAACCCTGCTGTGTCGGAAATGTTTTTGTCAAAATTCAATTCAATGACAGAGTTTCCTTACAAAGTCGTTCCTTTTATATTGTTGTTTTGAGTCCTTGCTGTTTTCGTCACAGCGGCGCTTCAGCCAACTCGTCCAGTTCTATTGTGCTGCTGGCCTTTCTTTGAACCTGTGTAGCTATAAACATGGCTAAGTGCTCTCCTGCAGAAGCAGGCCCCGCAAGAGGACACAATACTGTGACAGGAATTTGCTGTACGCTGTCGCCAGCCACACGCTTAATTAAACTTGTGCAGCGAGGGGAGATGGGTCTCAGCGGAGCAATGGAACAAAGCTCACTTAAATACAACCTCTGACTTGAAACAGAGATTGCAACACTTCCGTAAAGTGAGCTTACCAGCAGCTCTTGTCCATCCATGAATCTATCCACACAATGTCTGAATTTTAAATGTCAGACCTTGATGCTACTATAGTCAGTTAATTGATACAGTATTCTATTTGACCCTTTTCTCTGCATTCAGTGTACACCCAGCAGTGTTACACAACAGTGCGGAATATTCATAGCTGGATAAAAGTGGGGGGGAAAAATCAACACAATGGTGTCCTTATCGATTCCAGGAAACATATCATCATTATCATCATCTGCCGCCCAAGTTCATCCGACCTGAGGCCAATCTCTTCTTAGAGCCCTTCGTCAGCCAAGAGCTGAACTTTTCCTCTCTTTTAATATCAAAACGGAGCCTCTTGTTGAGCTCCGTAAGCTGCTGATTTTGTTTCAAAGACTTTTTTTTTTGGCCAGCTATCTCCTTAGTATCGCCCAGAAAAAAAACATTGTCACTGTGTGGTCAGGATAAGCTGCATTGGGATATAGTGCAAATGAATGCCAGTGTGGTCATGTTTGGACAATTTAGAGAGGGCTCGAGCAGAAAAACCCTCAAAGTCGTCTAAACATAGGAACTCCTAAACCTTCGAGACTCTCACGGTCTTGACTGAATTGCAAGATGACAAACAGTCCCTGCCGTAACTA
The DNA here is from genome assembly GCF_051991245.1 of Festucalex cinctus. Taxonomy (NCBI): domain Eukaryota; kingdom Metazoa; phylum Chordata; class Actinopteri; order Syngnathiformes; family Syngnathidae; genus Festucalex; species Festucalex cinctus. The sequence continues at coordinate 22,783,012 of NC_135413.1, read as the reverse complement.
AAGACAGACACTTTGCAAGGGTAGAGGACAGCTTTGAACATTTTTAGGCCTTACAAGTGTGTATTTTTCCACCATTTGAACATTTTAAGTTTGTTCAGGTCTTTTAAGTGTTTGTTTGTCCCTCATGTATATTTTTTGCAGCGTATGTGCTCGGTTTCAATCAGGGCTGGACTGGCCATCTGGCATACAGGGCAGATGCCTGGTGGGCCTGTGTCCTTTGGGGCCAATACGGTGCTATTCAATTTTTTTTCCCTCCATTTTACCCCGATAGACCGGCCCACAATTAACAAGGTGCAGCACATTCATCTATTTACAATATAGAGTACGAACGGAACCAGTAAACATCAGTGGTAGAGCTACGTGGTAGCCAAGGGTGGTCAGGGATTTGCCTGGGCTGGTGGGCCTAAATCAAAATGCCAGGGGCGATTATTGGTTCCAGTCCAGTCCTGGCTTCAATTCTGCACATATGCTTGTAATGTAACAAGTGTAAAAACAGTGGAACCTTGACTTACAAGTGACTCAACTTAGCAACCTTTGATGGCAGCAAAGTTCACAACAAACAACAGTTTGGCAGATAGTGAAAAATATTTAAAAAAAAAGAAAAAAAAAAAGAATGCAAATGCTTGATTCAAGTTATGAATTGCCACTTCCATCTTGAGTTTACTAAAACTGGACATAAAGGAAAGACAATGACGTGTATTTAACCAAATCACATCAACTTTGTCTTATCAAAGTCAGCTAGCTTAAAGCTAACAATGCAAAATACCATAGATGGGTAGATCAAACTAGCATCAATTTCATGCTAATCAACCTTTCCATTATTTACACATGTGACCATATGCAGAGTGCATACAGAGAATACAACAACACCTGCAAGCATATATTCTTTATCCTAAGCGAGAAACAGATAATGCATTTTCAGCTTACTGGTAGTTGGGACAGTCTTTTTCGATGTTTTATGTGTTTTTATTCATATTTCTGGCAACTTTGGCTTGAACTCTGCCTCATTTCCTAAATAAAATGTGTTCTGTTTCCTCTAACCATCTAACTTACTCATTAATTCAAACTAAAGCCTGAAGAAATTGTTCCATGGCGTGACGCTTGAACCGCAGTGCACAAGGCGGATGTGGTAGGGATGAAATTTAAATTAATATATTCACATTTTAACCACATATTTCTCTTTGAATATTTGTACTTTTACTTCCAATATTTAACTCATTCACTCCCAGAGGTTTTACTGGATTATGACTGATTTTGCAAGGCCCACAGAATATTGTGTTCTCTTTGCTATAAAAACATGGAATCAGGAAAAAAAAAAAAGAAGGGGTATTTCTATCTGTTTCCGTTTTGCAGCAATTAGCATTAGAATATAGCTAAGTTTCATCACTATTCACAAATCTGTTTAAAACTGGCCGTGGTTGATCTCTTATACTCTGCTGCCACCTGCTGGCCATTTTTGTAATAACTACCATTGCTTCAACCGTTCTCGTCAGTTTAGAGGCTGCATCAAAGCCTTCTATATGCTCTCGCATCAAAAAAACAAAAACAAAAACAAAAAACGTATAAGTACGTTTTTGGGACACTGGTAATACTTAAAATAGAACATATTTATACGTTTTTGGGAGCAAATGAGTTAAGTTCAGGCATTTTTTTTTTTTATTAATAACGAAGTGCAGCAAAAGGTGGTTTAAATTTCTACCAGCTATTTTGTGTGAAGACACTTGTAAAGGTACTTTTACTGAAGTGTCGCTTCAAGTTCTTTATACAAGACCGGCTGCACAGAAATGCTACCGCCCACAAAGCCTCTTAATGAATAAACAAGACCAAACAAAGTCTGTCTAAACAAACCAGTTTGTATAAACACAAACTTAAGTACAATAGATGTGGTTAGACAATTCGTCATCGTACATCATCAAGACATTTTGTTTACCGTGGTCCAGCTCCCGAATGCAACATTCCATCCTTGACATGTGGATGTTGCTAAACCAAAAAGGACGTTCTGTTCCTAAATTGGACCTCTTTATTTGGTAGAGGGGGGCTGACGTCTTCCCAGTCTGAATTTTGGGTTTACTTTGATCAGAGACAGCTTCATTCATGTCTTCAATTAATGCCTCCACAACCCTGGAGTCATTTTCCACTCTCTAATTTCGGTAATAGCCGGGGCAGGGAGGCTGGGAGTAGCACAGCCAGCTTTTGCGCTGCTCATTAGCTCCAGCGCCATAGCCTGTGCTGTATTTAACTTAATAATGAGGCCAAATTAACAGCAACGCTGGCCTTGTTCCAGGTGCATTGTGGGTGAAGGTTTGGATGAGTGGAAGGGCGGGGAACCTGGACAGCTGAGGGAAAAGCTAACAACTAAAACAGCATTTATTAAGGAAGTGGGAAGAGATACTTGCTCGAGCTGAGTCTACATCAGTCATACGCATATACTCTGTGTATATACTGTATACACTTGTTGAATGAATCATTTATATTCTTAACTGTAATTAGGATTCAGGGTTGTTCTATTACATTTAGAGCTGTCAAACAGTTATTTATTTCAATCAGATTAATCACATCTTAGAATATTGATTAATCATTATTAATTGCTCAATTAATTTTTTTTTTTTTTTTTTTTACCTGCTATATGTTTTTTTTCCCAACATTTAATGTTATGAGGACGTCTTCAAAAATTCTTATTCATTGCACATGCTCATCCTCCTTTTTTACTAATGAGTTAATTCCTTGCATACTTTAACATGGGGAAGAAAAATGACCCCAATAGTTTGACATGAACAAATACGCTGAATGTCACACACAAACATTTATTAAATTCTTTACTTTTTAATGCATGTAGTTCAGTTTATTGCTCAAATACAATCTGTGCTACCTTTAACGTCAGCTAAAGTATTATCTGTGGCCAAAATTATTAGTGTGATTAATCTGCGTTAATACGTGATTAGTGCGATTTTTTTGTGATTAATTAATTAGTTATTGCTTTAACTTTGACAGCCCTAATTATATTGCACACAAATAATACACTTACAAAAACTAATACCGAAACAAACTAAACTAAGCATTTTTGAAAATAACTAATTTGAATGAAAAACTAACAGAACTACCCTGAAAAATACATTTAATAAATAAATACATTTGTGTGTGAATTTTTGTGTGCCCAGAACTCAATGCTAATTTTCCATTAGCCCCTCAATGGGATTTTACATTTACTGCTAGCATTCGCACTGGCGATGTTTCTAAAATGAAGAATGTCTTCTATTTTAATATACAATGTGAGGAATTATTTTTGTTGTGTGTTTACTTTTACAGTAAAGTCCAAGCAGGGTGTCATTTAACAACTTAAAGCACACACAGGGAGGGCAGAAAAGCATCTGTCACACGGTTACCAGTTGCTCCACAAGCAGCATTCAGGGTGCTTTCACAACAAGAAAGTCGCAAAAACACACCATGCCGTTTGGCACGTTAATCGTTTGTGTGGTTTTTTTTGTGTGTGTTTGTGTGTGTAATGTTTTTATGATCGTGGGAAGCCAGAATGAATTGCCCAACCCTACGACTGGAGCCACGCAGACGGATTTGAATGTGAGCAAGAGAGCAGCATTACGTCAGCATCATCTCCTCGGAAGTTGTTGCCCGTTCCACAGAAGACATACCGGAGTGTTTGTTCACCTGCTGGGCCTGGCAGCTAATAATCGCAAACATCAGTCGCGAGTGAGGCGGATGTTTGACTTGTCTCCTGCGACCACAGCCCTGACGCGAACCCTGACCTTGTGACTAATGTTCTCATTCATACCCGTGCATGTGGCACTGTTGCTGCAGTGTCGAAGCCAGATGGAACAGAGGTGATGCATATGCCAGGATTTTTTGTGGCGCATGCAATTTGTGTATAACGGTAATGTAATAGTTTGAATTGGAAAATTGGTTTTCAAAGTATTTTTTAAATTGGAAAATCGTACGCTAGCTGTTATGGTTTTCTCCATGGAAAATTTGGGGGAGCATCACATGAGCACCAGACAAAATAAATTTTTAGTGATGGGATTGGTAGTGCAACCAGTCCAGCCTACTGCTGAGATAGGCTCCAGCACCCCCTGTGACCCTTGTGAGGAATAAGCGGTCAAGAAAATGGATGGATGGATGAGATTGGTAGTGTGAGTGGAAGATGCAAAAAAAAAATAAATAAATAAAAATATTCTTGATTTACAGAAAGCAAAAACTCTTTTTATTTTAAACCCACCAAAATAATAAACAAACAAATAAATACATTAATTAATTAATAATTAAATAACATTGGGACAACAGCCCTGGAAAACTACTCCAGGAGAGGGCATCACCGATTGTTTTCATGCACTGAAATGACCCAGACATACGGACGCAAATGTAGCGTTGAAGAAAGTTTCGTAATGGCCGATATGGCATGACTCCTTCTTGTGATTGGCTCCAAGTCAGCCCTACCAATTTTATCGGCAAATGATAATATTTATAGTTTTACGGCGGAGAGTTTGGGTGTGAAAAATGTTTACTTCTTCTTTAGGGGAAGGTTTTTGATTTGTTGGTCCAAACTTATTTAATCTTTTTTTTCATCTATGGTGAGGTTGATAAGGACTTTATTATTAACTTGATTAATTAGTGAAATTTATTCTTTTTTTTTTTTTTTTTTAACCTGACCGTGAATCTGAATTGAGGTTGATTTATGTTTATGATAACTTTTAAAAATGTGCACAATTAACTGTTATCGTTGCAAATAAATTTCACATTGTGACATTATGAATCTCCTAATATTTGTCTTCTTCATATATATATATATATATATATATATATATATATATTTGTTGCTCTTCTTTGAATGACACAAACTAAAGCGTTTTTCTTGTAATTTCATCGCTTTCATCAGCTTCCGTGGGATTGTGGACTTATGTTTATATGTGTGTTTTCATGGGTGTAGGTCACTGCCCCTAGTGTTTAGGCAAAGCAAACACAATGTCATTACTGGTATGATTATGGGGCACTATTCTTGAGACTTTGTCTTTTTTTTTTTTTTTTTTTTGCCGTTTGTGCTGCACAAATGAACATTGCAGTTGCCATGTCTGCTTTCATGCCCTGTCCTTAATTCAAATATTATGTAACCAAAAGAATGGCGGGATTTTTCAATGCAATAGTTGTCATTTTTTTGCTGGATTTTCAGACATGATATGTGATCATGTGGAATTGATTGCTGATTGATCTTTTATGAATAGTTCATCTCATCTTGACAGTAGAAATGGGCTGTTTTGCATGTTGATGTACTGTAGACCAGGGATGTAACTATAGCCAAACATCATGATACGATATTATCACGATATTGTGGGGGTGTTGGCGATATTTAAAAAAGATCACAATATTGTAAAAAAGAGAGCTCATACTAAAAAAAAGCAGAATATTGTACATAATAAATACATCGTGCTTTTGAACATAACAGCAATGCATATAAACCACCTACAATCTCTAATAACAATAATGAGGCACTTACTTGCTAATGAAAGCACACATTGATCGCTTCATAAGCAAATTAGGTTCCCCTTCATCTTCTGAAAGTTAGGATAGATTTTAAACATAGATGGCCAAAACATCCCAAATAAAATTAAATTGCACTAATAAACTAGCCACTAGAGGGTGCTAGAACTGCACAAATGGAAATCAACCTGACTTTTTTTAACAGATGTGTTCCTTTTAAATATTGTGAACAGGACGACAACCTTATTGTGGCAGTTTTAATATCACGATATCACGATATTGCTCTTATCGTGACATCCCTACTGTTGACACATTTTCACTGTCATCGCATTTAGCTTATTTTACACTAGGCAAGTCAACTTTTTAGAAATGTTACATATTCTGTCATCCTTCCAGAACTTTCTACATTCGCACCAGATGAAAAATAAAGTGTTTCTGGATGGAAATTTTGATGCAAGCCTTGGCTGCGGCGGATCCCATTTCCAAAAGACGCACATCTGCCATCCTCCACGCTGATGGTAAGATAGCCAATAATTAGTGCGTGTGTGTGTGCGCAACTAGTGACAAAACACATTCCTGCCTGCGTGTCTGCTGTGTGATCACATGCAGCTCTGCGGCAACATTGCACTCTTATCTGAAGTTCATCTGGAGCATGCTTGACTCTTTTAGCGGAATTGGGAGGCAACTTAGGACTTGCTTCAGCGTGCTAAAATGAAAGGAAATGACAAACTTTGTGTTACTGTTTTGTGTAAGTGAGAGGACAACGCAGGCACATTAACAGAACGCCTGTTCAGCATCAGCGGGTGTGACTTGATGGTAAGACTGTTGTCTCAGTAATTACAGGCTCCCTTGTGGATATTACTGAAATGTGGATATTACTGAAATCCTCGCTATCCAGCCTCCCTGCGAGGCATGCATAGTGCTGTTTCATTTCTGTCAGATTATAGTAAGCACCCCAGTATAGGCATATTTTTCATGAACAGGCTTTGCTGCTGGTATTTTCAAAAAAGAGTAAGATCAATTGAGCTTTTGTCAAGTTTTTAAAAATACAGATAGACGGAGATGATTTTGTTCTGCAATCCAGATTGTTCCATAATCTGACACCGTGAGTTGAAATACATCGTTCTTTTTGTTTTGTTGGAGAAAATATCTGTTCCTCTTATTTGTACTCACTTTCATTTTTTTTTTTTTTATTTAATTTGTATTTTAACTGATACAATTTCATAGTGGGCTTTAAACATTATTTTGAGATGGTTAAACTCCATCCATTTATTAATTTTATTTTATTTATTAAAAAGTTTTTAGTTGTATAAATAATGGATTAGTGTGGTCTCTGTATCCGCACCCGCAAGCGACACGAATTGCACATATATTTTATTTATTCATACCGTTACTAGACAAATTCAAAGCAATCATGAAACATGAAATAGGGATGTTCGATACCAGTTTGAGTACTCAACTCTTGAGGTGCCGCTCATATTTTTGATACATTAAAAAAAAAAAAAAAAAATCACAATGACATAATTTTAAATAAAAACCTATCCGACTATAGTATTTTTTTTCTTAATGGTATGAAATTAATGTCAATTTTCTGTTATAGTTTTTCCATTTGTTCATAAAATACATGTTTTGTATCAAACACACAATAAAATGAATTTAATTACACAAATAAATAAATTAAAACTAATAATACAGTGACCAGAAAAAGTCCCAATCCATGTTGTCGTACATCTTAATGGGAATGTACCGATGCCTTGAAATAAGACCAGGAATCTGCCTGATACCGATACCTGCTCTTGGTACTCGCCCATCTCTAACATGACAAGTTGACGTGTTAAATCCACAAATCTCCTTGCATAATTGTTATATTCTGATCTGATTTATGACTTACTGATTTAAGATTATGCCACACTAGTTTGGTAGAATTTTGTGAAGTAAGATAAGCTGTCTTACTTATTCATTCATTTTTAATTTGCCTTTTTTTTTTTTAAATAACGTATACAATAAAGACATGGATGTATATTAAATCTGATCTTGTTTATTGTAATAAAGCTGAATTTATCGCTTGTGTTTGTTAAAATATATATATATATATAGGCAGAGGACCTTGAAAAAAACTGCAAAAAAATTTGCAATAATTTTCAAACTCGCTAAGCCTTAGTAGAGACTAGATGTGACTTATGATGACATAATTAGGGTCTGGTTGTTACCAGTTTAAATGATGAAAGAATTCTCATTCTTTGGTATCATTCCAGGAGAGTGGATGCCCGACCAAATTATTCACTTATTAAATCTTTCTATTTCTGCAGTCGAACTTTATATTGAATACTAGTGTGAACAGTTACTGACTTTCTGTTCGGTTCTGCCCCTTCTGGCCTTAATTACTACATAGCTGCGGCACTAGTGGAAGATTACCAATGGAAACTCCAACTGGGATGAAACGCTTTTTAGATTTACTGCCTTTGGCACTGGTGCAAATGTCATGTAACACTATGTGTACTGAAGCAGTAGCTCCTATGTTCAGCTGTATGGAGAAAAGTCATGTTCTATGACTGAAGCTATAATTAGTCATCCGTGTACGGTAATTTGGAGCAATATATGGAATTCTGAAAGTTGTGCTATGGCTACCATTTTACGTGACGTTTGGTGGCAAGTAATCACACCCTGTTGACATACTATATGTGATCTGTGCTATAGTTCTCTGTAAGCCAGTAAGATGTCAGTAAAGCAGCCACTCACCTCTGTCTGTTACTGTTGCTATGACAACCACATCAACAATTCCATGAAGCCAAATTTACTCCATACTGAAAATATGGTGGGTGAATGTCGTTATGGTAAAAGTTATATTTAAAGCAGAATTCAACTGTGAAAATTTCTTTACCGTAATATCCGGTTTTATCCATCTCAGGGGACGGCCATTTTGTCTCTTGCTGTCAAATGATATCACAGTTCCTCAGGACTCAGATAACGACCAATCACGGCTGAGCTCGTGAATGTCACATGACCAAACTCAGAAAACAAGTGAACCGCGATTGGTTGGTTACTTGTTATCTAAGCCCTGAGTAACTGATGTTATTTTCAGTCGACAGCATGGGGCAAAATGGCCGCCAACTCCTGAGATTGAAAAAAAAATGGGTGGATTTTTCTGCTTAATTCATATTCCACAAATAAAATATGAATCAGAATGCTGTGCTTAGACTAGTGGTGGCGCATACAACATTCTATTTTAAACACATTTTTTGGGTTGACTTCCATTTTAACATGCTGAGCATTTTCAGTGCTAATTTGTTCAATTTTAGAAATAGTGGCTCCCAAATAAAACCTATACACAGTATAATCTATCCAGAATTAAGTGCTTGATATGAAATGTTTATTTTATTTATTTTGTAGTTTTTACAACATTTGAGGAGTTAGATTAAATTGTACTGGGTGCCTAATATTATGACCAGTGCATGTTTCCATTTTTAGTGAATTTTTATATTATTTATGAAATAATATTAGTGTCACTCTAGAATAAATTGTTTGTGTTTTACAAATAAACATCTAAATGTACATAATGTTACACAAAAAAGCATTATTGTGTATGTATGATATATTTTTAAATGGTAACTGCTTTATCTACACCACACAAAGAAGCTCAGAGTTACATGAATAATATTGTTTAGTATGAATCAAGCATTTTTTCCATTGTACATAAATAACGTAGTTAGTGAGTAAATGTCAAAGTTCCTAAACCAACATGAAGAAAACAGAGTAATATAATTAAAAAAACATTTGTGAAAAATATTTTATTTTCCTAATACAACTTTTTCCCTTTTGTTATCTCAATGTCGAATTTATTCTCTTAGTATTTAGAATTTATTCATGTTTTATTTGTTTCATTCAAGCCCTATTCTTTTGTGTTAAAGTCCTCAACATCGACTATAATTTGCATAAAGCTGAATAAATGACTGTTTCGAACGTATCCTGCTTGTGAATGTTGCCCCTTCGCCTCCTTTCATGATGACGCAGCTTGCGTCAGAGCTGTTTGGGTTCAACCCTGTCCTACGAGCCGCCTACCATCTCCTCGCTCTCTTATCTTAATGACCATTAACCGCTTCTGCTTTGTGTCAACTTAAAGGAGGGGACAGGAAGACGGAGAGAGAGAAAAAAAAAAAAGCGTAGAAGGAGTCCGAAGAGCCAAAGAGATAGTGAGGACTGTGAGAGCGCGAGGGAAAAGAGGGCCCGACATAGAAAATTCCTCACGGCTGATAAGCGGGAGAAGGAGATCCAGTTTACTGCACAGATAGGGTCGGAATGTGTGGCCAGATGATGATGACTGGCTCCATGACTATGTTGCCCGTATCTTGGCCTGCCAAGAAACATCAACGCTGACTGCCTACATGCTAGCGTCCAAACTGCTGATTTCCCAGAAGAAGAATACTACGTTTGTTGTGCGCTTTCATGACTTACTTCTGCACTATAATATCACGCACCGCTAATTACTGTATATTGCTACCACAGTGTGGTGAATTCCAGCCAAAAGCACTATACCAGCAGACTGTGGTATATATAATATTCATATATGCCTGTTGTCTAATTTTAGTGCGATGACTACGTGCCACAAACTTCAGGGCTCAATGCGCCTTCCCCTTGAAAACACACAATTTCATGTGAATTATTGGTCAGCTACAATAGCAACAACATTGACATGAGAGGAAATGGAATCCAGCCCAGACTCTATGGAGCGTGGCCAGGTAGTCAGAGAGGGCATTTAAGCCATGCAACTGAGCTCCCAGCGTTTTAATTTACAATAAATCACAGTGCATAGATGGCTCCTAAAAAGGCTTGCGCAGACACTGTCTGTAGGTCAGAGACGGAGAGAAAGAGCAGATTGGGTTAGTGGGAGCCAGGGCTGAATGAGGATCAGACTCCCACTCAGCTGTCTCCAGAGGAAATCAAACAAGCCTGCGCGGTTCATTATTTCGTCAGTCGACTCAGCAGCGGAGAGCACTGGCGACACGGCCATTTATTCGGCGTCTCCGCTGACCTCGTTTAGCGTGGCTTACAATCAGCGGAGCCGCTTGGCTGCTGTGGAGTTAAGCATTCACTCCTGGCGTTGCTACTTGAAAGGTCAAGATCTCTGTTGATCGTATCCAGAAAAGATCTCCCGGCTTCGGAATCTGTCGAGAGTGGACTAGCACTCGGCGAATGTGCGTATTGTGATCAGATGCAATATGCAACCTGGGAGCTGCAATTGCCTCACTTTTTTAATGATTTGTATTGCCAAGTAGGTTTACAACCCCAGTTGTATTCCATCAGGTTGTATTTTATGTCTCTGTAGCATCATGTTTTTTTTGTTTTTTGTTTTTTTGCATCCACAAGGCAATGAAGTACAACTTTGTTTTTATTAACACTTTGAATCCTGAATCATTACAACAGAAGAAAAGCATTTAAAAAGATACTTCACTTATTTAGCCCATTATAGCAATAAAAAGTGAATATTTTTGTCTATAATTAATTTGATACCTTCATTGTTTTTCATGTAAAATTAGTACCTTTAAAAACCCATTTTGCAACTTGCTATCCATTGAAAATGACATCACTAAGGACTCAGGTAACCAATCACAGCTCACCTGTTTTCTAGGTTTGGTCATGTGACATTCACAAGCTTAGCTGTGATTGGTTACCTGAGCCCTTGTGATGTCATTTTCAGTTGACAGCAAGTTGCAAAATGTGTTTTTAAAGGTACTAATTGTACATGAAAAATAATGAAAATATCAAATTTATTATAGGCAAAATATTAATGTTTGACTGCCAAAAATGGCTAAATAAGTAAAGTATCCCTTTAAGTAAACGCCTAATATTTTGGATTATAAGAACTCATTTGGTCCCAAAAACGTATAAATACATTCAATTTTAAATGTTTTAAGTGTCCTGAGCAACTGTAATGTCATCTGCAAGTAGCAAAATGGCCGCCTTTTGATAAAGATAAAAACGGCTGGATTTTGCTGCATAACTCATATTCCACAAATGTAATATGAATCAGAATGTCACGTTTATACTAGTGAGCTCACATATAACATGTCAAGAAATGTTTAAGGTTTAAGGTTGACGTCCCTTTAACCTATTTTCAGGGAATCAGATGCCATTGATATTTGCAATTTTAATGTTCATACAAATTGCCTAATAAAATGAATATTGAATCAAACTGTAAAAAAATAAAAACTAAAAATTCACCACCAAGTTTTATGGTAATTATTCCGGCGTGTTTTTCAAAAGCAACGCCAAAACCTCGCATGAGAACTAGAAGCAGAAAATGTCTCGCTACTTACGCAAATCGTGTCTAACTAGTCGGCAAGTTCAGACACCAGTCTCCTCACTATCATCAGGGTCTGATGAAGCCGATACTACCGGCAGCCCTCACTGCTTCACAGTCTGCCGTCGGGCGTGACTCAGTGGGTGGAGTTGAGTGTTGCTGATATGTGCATGTGGGCTTAGCCAAGGATGGCGAGAACGCTTGCGTTCTGTTGTGGGAAACAGACAAGAAAAATTCTATCAGCTCGTGTGTTAGAAGACAAAGTGGCACCAGCGGGGCACCACCCAGGCACAAAGCTAACTAAGACATGGGTCATAAATGTTATCACTCAGGCTCCGGTGACATACTAACTTTATCTTACTCATTAAGGTCAGCCCATTGTGTTTTCTTCGTCTGGGCTGAATCATAGTCTGCGCCCGTTTGCACAAATAGAGAACCAGTTTGAGAACATTGGGCATTGTTCGCAAAGTATGTAATCAAACAAAGCAAAAGCCAGACAGGTTTATGTTTTATGTGGTGAGGAAAGGTAACAGGGAGCTGTGGTACTACAAATCAAATGCTGCAACATGCACACTTGAGGAGAGCTGTGGCGTGAAGGAACCTCACCCGGTCACTCCTAAGTACATTTTGATGCCACTCTTTTCTACCTTTCATTGTATTCTTTGTATCACTTGTAGTACTGTAGTAATGTTTTTTTGCCTGGTCCAGGGTTCTGCAACATGTGTCTCTTTAGTCCCTCCCTGCAGATCTCTAAAAAACAACAACAACAAAGTTGTAAAAACATGTTTATTTATTTTATTTTTAGATAAAATATTCTTAAAAATGAATTAATGATTAATGAAAAAAATCAATAAATATTCCAAAAATGTCAGATTCCAAATTTTAAGCTTACAGAAAAAGAGATAAATTGTAAATTTTAAAAAATAGTTTCAAAAATTACCTAGAAATGTCCAAAAAGTGAAAATAAAATGTCCATGAAATTCCCCAAAATGTCAGAGAATTTAATATTAAAAAAAGTTAGAAAAGATGTTTAAAAAAAACCATAGAATTTCCAAAAACAAAAGAAGGACTCCAGAGAATTACTATAAAACTTACACAAAATCGCCAAAAATGTCAGAAAATTAATAGCTTAAAAAAGGCAGGGAAAAAAATGTCAAACAATAGCTATAAAATGTCCAAAAACGAGAGAAGAGAGGCAGAAAATGACCATATATCCATAAAAATGCCAAAAATGTGAGATGTTTGACAGAAAGGAAGAAAAGTCTAGAAATGTATTTAAAAAAAAAAAAAAAGGAAGTCTGAAAAATTGCAAAAACAGAAGACGAAAGGTAGAAGAATATTAATAATATTGGATGCTGTTCTCCTATTTTTCTCTTCTTTTTGCAGCTCTAAGTAGCTATTGGGCCCTCAGTACATTCGACTAACTACACTAACTAACAATATGACAAACACATTGTTTTGTTCATCACAATGGCCAAATGTTTTGCAGCCCCAGACAGATTTTGTCATTTATTTAGCCTTAAAATGGCTCTTTTGACAGTAAAAGTTGCTGACTCCAATCTAGCCCATCAATCATGGAACAGTGCTAATCAGATTCTAATTATGGTTAAACCTTTTTGGACAAATAACACGAACTCGATGAAATGACAGCAATTTCTAACCATTGGCAGCTATTTTGAGTCATGTATAAGTAAGGGTGTTAGAAAAATGTGTGTCATCCAGTTGAAATATGGTACAACGCATTCCAGCACCAAGTGTAATGTATGATTCCAGCTATCTAGACTGTAACGATATTTTATGGAGGCTCCTTCCTGGTGCAGCCGTGAGAATTCCCATATGTGAGGAAGAGCTTCCCACTGAGACGGTTGTCTTTAATGTGCCTGGCCAGATGTCTTGAATATTTTCAAGCACATTGTTAAAATACAAAGAAGGAACTCATTACGGTGAATGTTAGCAAAGGGCTTGGAGGATGGTTTCATGTCATGAAAATGAGAATAGCTAGTCTACATTTAAGATGAGGTTTAAGCGAACGATGTTGTCAACTGTCACTTTAATCTTGGCGTGCGTCATGCAGAGTTGTAAGATTTAGCAGTGAGTACATGCAGTCAGTAATAGTTGAGTTTTGAAAGGCCTTGTAAATACACACAAAAACCCAAATATGCTCATATTTGGTCACATAAACGTAACCGTGGTAGCGCCTTTGAACGAAACTTTAGCTTGTGCTGTGCGCATGCTAAATTCGAAAGGACTCTTGGTCTGCTTGTACGTGCGGCGGCCATCTTACGTTGCCACTTGCTAAATGACCTTGAGTATGTTGGTCCCTGCGAACGTAAACGGGTGTTTCTGAATGTTTCAGAAACTGGAATTTTGACCTTAACACGAATATTGACTATAAATATTGTTAGTGTATGTATTCTTCACTATGTTCTGCCCTTTGTCAAATTTGGAAGGTACTAATGCTGCATTCGAGGATGGTCGGAATGCTGAAACTTCCCAGTTCCGACCTCGAACCGTTCGAGGTGAAAGTAAACAACCAAAATGGCGGATAGTGAAAAATTGTTTTTTATTTTGGTCCTCAAAACTCAATTTGACCTCCAGAAAGCTTACCTTTTTGCAATTTTACTTCATTTATTCTTTTAATCTTATTTCATAAGCATTCCATACAGTTAGTAGTTTACCGTATAATTTCATGCAGGGATATAGCGGCAATACTGTCACGTACGTTGCGTTACATGAAGTTATGGCAAATATTTATGAATGAAGAAAGCCATCTAGTTTTGTACTCGCGTAAATTGTGTTTTGCCATTCAGAATGACGTCACATTGTAGTCCGTCGGTGGAGTCGGGTCATTTTTTCTTCCGACTTCGCGAGTGGAATTTCCGAGTTCAAGGGGGCGTTCCCGTACACACTTCCTGGTTTGAACTCGGAAAAGTCCGACTTCCGACCATCCTCGAATGCAGCATAAGTCCTAAATTGACTCCATCAGGTCTTGGGGTTGGACTTTAATGGCAGAAACTATAAGTATCGTCATGGTGAAAATTTGACTAAATCCACCTGCATAAATCACAGTGCCACCTGGGTGCGTTCAAGAAAGATGATATGGAGTCATAACACTGTCTAGGTAGGAGATTTATTTCAGCCTGCTCAAAAACATCGCCAAGACTGGCACTCAACAACGCATTGTTGAATAATCCTTGCAAAACGCTATCATTTCCCAATTACTCTTCACTGAGTTGCTTCAAGGCATAACTTACAAAATAAACTTGATTTTGTTTGTGTGAACAGGAAGTGAGGAATCGTCAACAATGTCTCAAGTCAGATTATTGGAACTACAATGCCCCCAAGGCACATGCATTCCAAACAATACGCTATTAAACACATCCTCCGAGCCCAGTGATCACAGTGACATCTTGTTCTTCATTCCTTTAGTGTGCCATAAAAGGGTGTTGGTATTGGTCTTCATCCATATTTGTGATTGTTTCTGTCTTGGAAAAAGCACACTTGATGATTGTGTAACTTCTCCAGCACAGAGGCAGAGATATTGGAAACAGATGTGGCCCCTTCAGAATCTGGGTGGGGTAGTCATGGAAGGGGAGGTGGGAGTTTTGGAGTTTCACGGGTTCTGGGCAAAACATTCCTGCATTATTGATTGCTGATGCTCTGATTTGCTTGGGCTTGCAATATGCTTCGAAGAGTTGTTCAAGGCCAAAAATGGATAGGAAATAAAGCCTTTTATTTATCACAGTGTTGTTGAAATTCCATCTTTGTAAAACTTTGTTGGCATTGACCGATATACAACACATTCACAAGTTCAACATAAGATGCGCCTGATGTGGACGTACGCGTGCGTACACGACGACCTCACCTCAGCATCCCTGAGGAAACAATGGCGTTTGAGATGTTTTCAAGTGTGAGGGAGGGAAGGAAGAAAAACGTCTTTGTGAAAGTCGGAATGCTAAGCATTCCCCACAATGCCGCACTGCTGCAATTACTCCAGCGACTGGTGCCGGGCCAAGACAATGAGACGACAGCTTGCGGTGTTGAGTGGGAGAGCAGTTCAACTCCCATCTTACTTCTGCTAGCTTGTAGTGAAACTAGCTATATAATAAATCGGATAGTGTATTGATTGTGATTAAAAAAAAAAAAAAAATACATGAGAAGAGTGAGAAGAGGACCTTAAAAAAAATAATCGTATAAGGGAGTTCTCGAGTTACTATGTACGACGTTTCGACTTTACGACGCCCGTGCCTCATCCGTAGCACCTTCTTTTTCGTTAACATTTCGCGTAGTAATCACGACATTTTAGAAATATTAAAACACGTTACCTCCAGTAAAGGATGTCCATCAAGCAGGTCAGCTCACCATCATGCGCGTCATATTTCCGTGTTTAAGTTTCCAAGCTCCGCTTTGCCATCCGTCAGCAAGAATGCTGCATTCGAGGATAGTCGGAAGTCTGACTTTTCCGACTTCAAACCAGGAAGTGTGTATGGGAATGCCCCTCTGAACTCGGAAATCCCACTTGGGAAGTTTGCGTGAATGGTAAAATATAATTTACTTGGACTCCAGGTGGAGGAGTGGAACTGTCACTTGCCTTCGGTGCCGGGCGGCGTGGGTTCGCTTCCCCTCCTGGGAGACCATGTAAGTTTGTGTGAGTGAGAAAAATATATATATATATATTTTTATAAATATATACATATATATATCTAAAGATATATATAATTTACTCAAGTATAAAACTAGAGAGCTTTCTTCATTCGTAAATATTTGACATAACTCCACATAACACAACGTACGTGACAGTATGCCACTATCTCCCTGCATGAAATTATAAGGTGAACTACTGAACTGTATGAAATGCTTATGAAATAAAATAAAAATGATAAATGAAGCAAAATTGTGAGAAGGCAATTGTAGAGTGACATCGTTTGTAGGCCGTCGGTGAAGTCGGGGTCCTTCTTCTTTTCCAATTGTGTAAGTGGAATTTCCGAGTTCAAGGGGGCGTTCCCGTACACACTTCCTGGTTTGAACTCAGAAAAAAGTACGACTTCCGACCATCCTCGAATGCGGCATAAGCACTCCTACTTCACCGACGGACTACAATGTGACGTCACTCTACAATAGCGACCCCTTTGGAAACGCAGGCCGTGAATGATAAAACACAATTTACTCGAGTAAAAAACTAGGATAGCTTTCTTCATTCATAAATATTCGACATAACTCCACATAACACAATGTACGTGAAAGTATGCCGCTATCTCCCTGCATGAAATTATACGGTCAACTACTGAACTGTATGAAATAAGATAAAAAACAATAAATGAAGCAAAATTGCGAAGTTTTCCAGAGATCAAAATGAGTTTTGAGGACCAAAATAGAAAACTAAGCCATTTTGGTTGTTTACGTTCACCTTGAACGCTCTCAGGTTGGAACTGGGAAAAAACAACTCTGATAAGTCCGACTTCCGACCATCCTCGAATGCAGAATAAATGCATAAACATGAAATATTGTTTGGTTCCGGCATCTTTGGGGGGGTACAAATATGTTTTTTAAAATTACTGTACAAAATATTTTGTGATTTTAACTGTGAAATACGACTTAAGCGGAAATTTGAGCTACGTCGCCAGCATAGGAACGGAACTCGTTTAAAAATAAATACATGGGACCAGGACCTTGGAAAAAAAAAATAATCATATATTAAATCCCAATCCCAATATTGAGGGAAAATCAGCCATCCCTAACCCTGATTCCTGACTGAAAGTTTCCATTGTACATTTGCCATTTCATTGGCACAATCACGCTTTGTGAAGAGAAAAGAGGTGAGATTAGCCTGGCAGCGGGGAGTCGAGGCGGTGGGAAGGCCGTTGCTGCCAGAGTGTCTGCCTCCCTCTGCCTCAGAGAGCCGCCTGCCCTCCCGCCGCTGTTATCAGCTGGCTCAGCAGCGGCAAAGAAATGGCTAAACAAGGCACTGTTTATCTCGCAGACTGTATTCACTGCACATCCCAGCCGCTTGACTGTGGCACCACTTCAATCTGCAAAGAAAGGGTCTGCAGTCCTGCTCACAACAACAGTCTGCATGGAGGTGCCTGGGGCGCAGATCAATGAGCCACAGTGTCTCTGCCCAGCCCCAACTCTCCCAAAAAGATTGTTTTAATCCGCTTCAAACTTCTGTGATATTATATTATTTTATCGTAGATGTCCTAATTAAATTAAAACTAATGGCCATATTGCTGTGCGAGTAGAACCTTAACGAATGACAAAATGAGTTTAGTTTACGTTCCATCAAAATTAATCAATTACCACTGACTCATTCAACAAAACACTTGACAACAGACATCAGACCATTGATCTTCACATGAGCAGATTATGTTTCCTTGAATCAATATTAATGGAAGTCAACCTTAATGGTTGTCATGCCAATATCGTACAATTATGCAGTCTGACTGTCTCCTCTCAAATTGCTGTATTAAGATTAGGATAATGTAAACATGGAAACGTCCCATTACTACATCAGCCCTGTAGTACGCTTCTGAAAGCCATGCTACCGTTTTGAATAGGGAGGTTCGATACCACTTTTTTTCCAGACCGATACCGATACTCAGACCCTCAGTACTCGCCGATACCGATACCAACTGCCGTTACCAGTAGTACATTTTGACAAATAAAAAAAATCGCTAAAATATATTTTTAAACAAATATATTGACAAAAAAAAACAGCACAGTCACTCTTCAATAGTCTTAACGCTCAAAATAAAACACAAAAATGCTCTTTTAGTTTAAGATTCACAATTTTGAAGTATTTCCAAACCAGTGAAGTTTTGGTGAAAAACCACCGCAAGCTAGCGCTAGTTACAGGCAAGGAAGACTCACTTAACGTCTTCCCCCTCTGCCATCGGTCGCTTGTCTGTGTCACGAGTACTCGACTACTTGAAAAAAGGCTGGTATCGGCCCGATACCGATACCTGGTATCTGTACTCGCCCATCCCTAGTTTTGAAGAATAAACCCAAATCAGGCTACACCAAGTGTTTAGATAGGATAGAAATGTCAGCTTCAACACCATATCATTGCAACATTGCTGTGTCAAACATACGGCCAGCGGGCCCAAACTGGCCCCTCATGTTACCTTTTCCGGCCCGTGGTTATTTTTCTGTTTAGTTCATTCAGAATCTTATTTTAAAATACATGCTTTTATTTTGACACAAGGACCATAAAACCGGAAGTGTTGGGAATTTTGTGATACATGCACATACATTAAAAGAGAAAAAAAAAATCGCTTCCTGTCCACGTATGGTCTATCTGTGTTGTAATGTTTGTCATTTCCTGTGCAAATGTGCAGTTAAAACCAAGTTTGTGAAGTGACGCGTTGACTTAGAATGTTTTAGTGAGGTGTGCAAGCTTATTGTAATGCATGCTAATAGTTGGAGATGGGCTGTTAATTGTTCATGCAGACTACTGATAAATTGTTTGCATTTGAGCTAAATTACTATAATGCCACTTTTTTTTATGTATGTCATTAATAGACATACTTAATATATTTTGTCTGTTGGGAGTCAATATTTACAGATGTAGGTGGAAATGTCTGGAAAAATGTTTTCACGATCATATGTAAATTAAATCACTGATTCAAAACTTAATGTTGTAGTTGCACTAATTTTGCTTCAGAAATTTCAGATTGCTCATATTATGCATCAACAATCAATAAATGTGAATATTTTACTGATGAACTTGAAAAATTTGAATAATTTTGAATTGCTGTTATTTTTTAATTTAGTAGTCTACAAATGTACCGGTCAGTGTCAAATTTGGCTTAATGTGGTCTGAATTAAAATGAGTTTGACCCCATTGGTTAAACCCATACAAAAAAAAATTAAACAGAAAATATGAACGTTTCATATTGATATAATCGCCAAATGGCGTGGACTGAATCTTCTATCAGTAGTTAAATTGCCAATTATTGTCTCCATCATACTTGGGAACTGAACTGAGTCCACATCATTCTGTCTCCCAATCATCTCTCAAATCTATTTATGCCTCTTAGATCCTCTTAATGGTTTTCTGGGAATGCCGAATAGGGACGAATTTAAATTTGACTCTGTTTAGTGTGACTCTATTTAGAGTAAAATTTACTCTAGAATTTGCTGTACAAGAATGAGCAGGTCAAAGGTCTTTGGGATGCAAAGCTCGCTGACCTTTCAACAGCACAAACTGTTCAGTGACATGAAGTCAGCATCGTCCAGGCTCGAGTGTAAACTCTCACCCTGCATTTTGCTGACCTGTCCCAAGTGCTCACCACAGGAGAGGTCGGCGAGATTCCTTGTCACGTAGCCCGTTGCTAGAGTCAACATAGTGGGAGTTCTTCGATACTTCCTGGATCTTCAGTGTCCGACTGCGCTGACTTATCAGCGCCACTTGATGAAATGCATGTTTGGGATTCCCAAAGAGTGTTGTGGTGTCACTCCTCCGTCACTGCCGCATGATGTGACACTGCCTTTTCTGACCTATGTAACCAAAGAGAGTAACATTTGCTTCCTGTTTGGGGGATACTTAGGATACGCAGCTCAATGTAGCTTACCAATAATCAGTTAGATGAGCTGAGATTTGTTTAGGGTGTTTCTGAAGTGTATGGGTTTAAAAGTACAACATAATAAATTTTCTCTAAGCACTTAGTCAAACTCCGTCTGTAAACACAGCAAGGGATGAGAACCAGCCACTTCTTTCACTAATGGGAGCCATGGAGGAAAATTTACTGTTTACAAAGCAGACAAAACAGTCTGTGATCATTGCTCCATGAATAATGAATATTTTTTCGAAGATGACTCGGTGAAGTACAGTCAGTGGTTATTAATCATTTTGTCTTTGGGGGCTGTGCAGACGAACATTTGGAGGCTTATACGCTGTCTTAAGCTACTTAAATGTTCTGTTCTAGTTCCTGCACAATTTGCCCTTCGCCTTCCAAACAATTATATTCTCTTTGCTTGCCATTTTCTTGATGCTATATCCTCCTGACTACCAGCAAATTCAAATTTGTCCTCTGTAGTGGACATTTTTAAACCTCCTTTTCAAACCCAGTGCATACGATTGAATTAACTCCTTTTGTGCTCTATAGAGGACATTCAGAGCTTTCCAATGATACCAAATGTGTAGCGGTGGGGCTTTGCTACCTTTGATTGTATCATAAAAGAAAATGGCTAACCTCAGTGCAAGCATTTTTTAGGGAAGAGGACAAGTGTATAATACTTTTTATTGAACAAATTTAGGCTTTAAATGTTGTTAACATGTTTTCAGACTCTTAAGAACACATTCAAGTATTGTTTGAATTATTTTAACTGTATTTGAGCCGAGCATTTGAGTTCAAAAAAATGTCCTCTGTAGTGGACACATCATAGCTTTAAAAAAAATTATATATATATATATATATATATATATATATATATATATATATATATATATATATATATATATATATATATATATATATATATATATATATATATAATAATTATTATTATTATTATTTTGTTTGAATTATTTTAACTGTATTTGAGCCGAGCATTTGAGTTTAAAAAAATGTCCTCTGTAGTGGACACATCATAGCTTTAAAAAAATATATATATATATATATATATATATATATATATATATATATATATATATATATATATATATATATATATATATATATATATATATATATATATATAAAATTATTATTATTATTATTATTATTATTTTGTTTGAATTATTTTAACTGTATTCGAGCCGAGCATTTGAGTTTTAAAAAATGTCCTCTGTAGTGGACACATCATAGCTTTAAAAAAATTATATATATATATATATATATATATATATATATATATATATATATATATATATATATATATATATATATATATATATATATATATATATATAATAATTATTATTATTATTATTATTATTTTGTTTGAATTATTTTAACTGTATTTGAGCCGAGCATTTGAGTTTTAAAAAATGTCCTCTGTAGTGGACACATCATAGCTTTAAAAAAATAATATATACATATATTATTATTATTATTATTATTATTATTATTATTATTTTTATTTTTTATTTTTTTTCTTAATTTAATTTATTTATTCATTTATTTTTCAAAAAATTGCTTGATTGGACAATATTTTTTTTCCTGGTAGTCAGGAGGGTATGTCACATTTTGACTCCGCCCATCTCTTGAAAAGTGAAGTCATCCATTGTTCACTCAGAGTAAAAAGTAACCAAATCCAGCTGCCATTGTATTTTATGTGTTATATTCATACCAACATGTCACAATGTCACAATCACATCATTCTAAAACCACACATTGCAGATTAGTCTTCCTACTCTCATGATCTTCAAGGTGTTTTTAATGAAGGATGATAGGGAAGATGTCTAAAGAAGTGGAAAACATTGAATAAGCTAGCACCAAGGTCTCCGGGGTTGCGGCTACATAATGAATGCTTGTCTTGAGTTCTCGTTCAAACATCACAGAGAGCGCTTGGAAAAACAGTGCCCCACGGGATAGTTTTATTAACTCAGCTTAGGATTCCCAGCCTTCAACTCAGTTCTGTAAGGTTTACTTGCCGCCTCATGCACACATAAACACACACATTCTGCCAGCAAAAGAAAACTTTGCGCACTGGCGGCAACAAATTGGAAAACCTTTTAAGAGTGAGGAATTGTACACAATTTACGTCTTACAATTTTTCACATTGGGATGCTTCTGTCCCGTGCACAAGCTGCCTTGCGCTTCGTCTTTTCTCACCACCTATCTGTCATAACATACCGAGGCATGCTGATTGATGGCCATGTGAGATGCACTAGGGAGGATATCTGACTCAGGATTTTCCGATAATAGGATTTGAAGCATGCTTTCAATAGATGGCGGTTTTGTGGTGAAGTAAAGAATATGTCGTGCTGGTTGTGCACCTAAATACCACAGTCGCGTTCGGTGGTAGTTGCTGGAACTACGATACGATTGCAGTGGTTCTTAACCTTGTTGAATGTACTGAACACCACCAGTTTCATATGCGCATTTACTGAACCCTTCTTTATTGAAAAATAAAATGTGATTTTTCATCATTCAACTGAACTCTGTAGAACTTTGTGGAGCAACTGGTTCAGTTCAAAATTTGGATCTTCAGTGGACAGTGACAATCACACCATGTTTTTGTGGTTCGATTAATGTAATGGAGTACAATGGCATTATGTGGAGTCTCAAAACCTGATACAGGGTTGTAGTTTCCTGTTGCAGATTGTTGATAGATGTGCTGAGCTCCGACGCTCAAAGTACTTAGTGTTCCACTTTTTATGTTTTTGTTTGAGAACATACTACAAAAATGGGATACTGTAGATGTAGATCAAGGGTGTCCAAACTTTTCCATTTGAGGGCCACATACAGAAAATCATATGGACGCAAGGGCCGCATAATGTTGTGAAGAGAAATTGTGTTTAGTCCTAAAAATTGTACAAATAATTTATTTGTGCTTTTGCATATTTAGAAAAATGCTATAGTGTATAAACCAATTTATTTGTAATATGGCAGTAGGGTTATTATAGTTTTGAAATTTTTCATTTTAGTTACTTTTTATTAGTTTTCAGGGTGGTTCTGTTAGTTTTTATAAGTTTAGTTCTTTAAAAAATGCTTAGTTTTAGTTTAGTTTGTTAGTTTCAGTATTAGTATTAGTTTTTTTTAAATGTGTATTACTTGTGCTCAATATTTAAAAAACACCATGGGCGCAACATCATCTGAAGGTGCTTTTCTATTGGCTGCTGCTAGATGACGTCACTTCTGTGTGACATACTTTCAAACGTCATTATTCTGGTTTATATAAAAAATAAACCGACTAAAAATCACATTTAAAATCATCCCCAAAGGCTCATGCATTAAATTAATTACCAAAGACTAAAACGAAGGACATGTTTGCTTTAATTATAGTTAGTTTTAGGTAGTTTTGTAAATATAAAATGTAGTTTCAGTTTTTGTTTTATGAATAAGCATTTTAATTTTTATTTTATTTCTGTAACATTATTGTTTTTTATTTTAGTTTTAGTTTTTTTGATTAGTTTTAGTGAACTAAAATAACCTTTCATGGCACCTGTTTTTCGATACCCTTCCTTCTTACTTTGACCATCTCCAAACATTTTTGTTTTACTTTATTTGAACTGAGTCAAATGCCATTTTTAGCATATGTTGCGGGCCACTGAAAAATGGACAGCGGGCCGCAAATGGCCCCCCGGGCCGTAGTTTGGACATCCCTGATGTAGATGTTGATTTCACACTGAAGCTGTAGCTGGTCGGCTTTCCATGCTCCTTTACCGTTCCAAACTGTCCCAAGGCAGGTTAACTTGACCTGTATGACTTGGTTACCTTCAACTTGATCTGTGCTGACGTTTAGGCAGGAAGGGCCAAAAGGCAGCATAGATAAAAGTACCCTCGTTTCCTGTTTTGAGGCCATCCGTTCCCTGGGCTTGAACAAATCCCCTTAAAACCCCTGGAGTCAGTCAGGGTGTATCAGGCCGCTGGATCTGCTGTGCTGGGTGGTGGCCTGCGGTCCGGAGCGGGCCATGGGGAGAGGACAGCTACTGTGAGGGCGCCGAGAGAGCGGGCAGTCACTCAGCCTCAGAAAAGCCTGTGTTTGTGTATGGAGCGCAGTGCTCTTATCTCCCGCCTGTACTGACGCCACGCTCTTCCTGTTTCAAATCTTTACCGCTGATTTTTCTCTTCACTCTTGCCTCAGACTGCAGCCAGTCGTGTTGTTTTCATGGCGTTCTTGTTCTTTTCAATGGAGATTAGATAGAGTTACTGCGGCGACATAAAACACAGAGGAATTACTGGTTTAACGGTACATGAACGTGATAACAAACATTATTAGTTCAACGGTATTAGCCCGCTTTTAAACCGTGTTTGATCTTTTAATATGGAGTTTTGCATGCCATGTGCTCCATCTCAAACCAACAGTTAGCAATAAGATCCTGAAGCGCATTTATGTTATAAATCATTTCCTCACCTATTTCACCTTGTCAAAAATGTCAAGATCGGATAACTTTACAAAAATGCAATTTTGGAAGATTTTCCCTTGGGGCGAAAATGAAACATCCGGCAATATTACATTTGTGGAATATGAATTATGCAGCAAAATCCAGACTTTTTTTTAATTATTATTATTATTATTATTATTATTATTATTTTATTTTTTTAGGCAGCAGCCATTTTGCCACTTGCTCTCGACTGAAGATGACATCATAGCGGCTGTGATTGGTTGTTACCTGAGCCCTGAGCAACTGTGATGTCATTTTCACTTGACAGCAAGTGGCAAAATGGCCGCCTTACGATATGGATAAAAACTGCCAATCACAGCTCAGCTTCAGAAAATGGGTGCCATGTGATAGGTCGTTGTCTGAGCCCTGAGCAACTGTGATGTCATTTTCACTCGACAGCAAGTGGTAAAATGGCCGCCTTCTGATATTGATTTTACTACTTAATTCACATTCCATTAACGCAACATTAACCAGAATTATTTAGACTAGTGGAGCTGCATTTAACATATTATTGTCAAGAATTTGGGGGGGTTGACTTCCCCTTAATAAGTTCATTAAAAAGTGAATAATTGTGCCTATTCACTACTGGTATTTGGTATTGATCTGGGATATGGTTACATGCTGTAGTTCCCCCCTTTTTTTTCTTTTCTTTTTTTTTTTTTTAGTACAAGTGTACATTTTAACATTACAGTATACAATACATTTTGATGCCTTCAGTGAGAATCTAAAATGTAAATAGTAATGAAAATAAAGCAAACGCATTGAATGAGGTTTGAGTGTGTCCAAACTTTTGGCCCGTACTGTATATAAACGTGACCTTAGGTCTAAAATATTGGTTTGGCATTCCTGACTTTAAAAAAATTGTAAGTGCCGTAAACATGACATGTATGAATTCTGTAAACGGCTGCAGATATTTTAGATTTGTGGACCTCTCAGTTTTGGAGCTATCTACAGTTTTGATGTAAGCTAACAGGCCTCCTTCATAGTTCTGTGGGGAGTTAACACGTCAGGCGAGATTGCGGCGTCTTTCATGCTGTCATTATTTAGCCTATTTGGCCTGTCTTTGTAAACATAGTGATAAAAAAAACAAAAACAAAAAAAACTCCCTCAGTGAGAAGCAGTTCGAGTTCAGGAGTGTCATAGTAGAATTATACTGTAAAACTTTTTTTTCTCCCCCTTGTTTATGCACGGGATCTTCTGTTAAAGAGGTTCATGACAGTTTGAGGTTCACCTCACAGCATACAAAGGCATGCTTAGTACCTGTATTTACTGTTTTTCACTTAATTTATTTTAATTTATGGCCTTGACGTTTGCCAGAAAAAGGTGGAGTTTTACTGTACTCGAGGGTTCACAGATTTGTTCTCAACACTTTAAATTGGTTAATAATGCATAAAAATGACACATGGTATGAGGACATACCAATAGCATGAATATATAAAATTGGTATGAAATTAACCATAATTGGACTTGGGGTGTTAGGAAATTAAATTTTTTTGTCGTAATTAATCGCATGACTTCAATAGTTAACTCCCGATTAATCACAAATTTTAGATCTGTTCTTAATGTACAATAAAATATGCAATATTTATTTTTCTAAGTTTTCATACTCTTGTTAACATAAAAGTTGGAAAATAATGTTACACTAATAAAAATGTGGTTGCATCTTTTAGTCATTGATACAGTATTTTGAGAATATTTCATAAAATTGAGTTAAAATTAATAAGATGTACTGTACTGTAAAAAAATTAGTGTGATATTGATTTGTGTTGAGGTCATTATTTCTGCCACTAGATGGCATAATTGCATTTGTAAAACATTGGTGACAGCTTAGTGCATTCTTCTTTTCATTTTAAGAGCTATCTAACCAATAACATGAATTTCTGCACATTTTTAAAATTGTAAAATAAAACTTGACCCCAGTCTCTACAAATATATGATTAATTGTTAAATTCATTACTGCTAAATTTTGACATGGAAGTGTTTGCTGCATTGCGACTGGAATTTCCCCAGTATTATTATTATGACAGGCTTTCCAGGCGGTCATTATCGCCTGTTAATAAAAAATTAGTGGCATTAAAGGAACATTAAATTAACTAAAAATTAGTGCACTCATTTTTACATAACAGCAATATCGTGATACCGCGATATTAAAACTGCCACAATATATTGTCGTCATCATGTCACGATATTAAACGCAGCACATCTGTTAAAAAGTCGGGTTGATTTCCATTTGTGCAGTTCTAGCACCCTCTAGTGCAGTTTAATTTTCACAAGGCATGTTTTGGCCCTTCTATGTTGAAAATCCATGCTAATGTTCAGATGCAGGGGCACGTAATATGCTTGTGAACAGAGTCAATATGTGGAGGAACTCAATGTGTATTTACATTCGTGTCTCAATATATATATAATATATATATATATATATATATATATATGTTTTTAATTGCTGTAATGTACAAAAACACAGTATTGTTTTTTGTTTTTTTTAAGTATAAGCACATTTTTTTACAATATTGTGACCTTTTGTATCGCCAACCTCCC
Source organism: Festucalex cinctus (assembly GCF_051991245.1). Lineage (NCBI taxonomy): Eukaryota > Metazoa > Chordata > Actinopteri > Syngnathiformes > Syngnathidae > Festucalex > Festucalex cinctus. Next base: position 22,755,638 of record NC_135413.1, on the reverse strand, counting down.
CACAATATTGTGATAATTATCGTATCGTGACCTTCGTATCATGATAATATAGTATTGTGATGTTTTGATATCGTTGCATGTAATTTTGATACCCCTAATTTGGACATAACTGCACATGGTTGCATGGATGATGATGTGTAAAATTGACTTGAAATATTGCCATAATATATATGATTGTGGTTAAAAAAAAATGAATACAAGGGTGTTAGTAATTCCCGGTCACTAGAATATTGCAAATGCATTTTAGACAATTACTTTCATTCTAAGGAAAGGTTAGCTCCCAAATCACATTGAGAGGCATTGTATAAGATCTACTGTGTGATATGGTTCACCGCATGCTGTAAAGTAATACAATGAGGAAATGTGTCATGTCACAAAAACTCGCAGTAAATATTGCATCATAGCAATTATATTGCCCAGTTCGCATTGAAAACAAGTTGGTAACTGTTAATGGTGTTTGTTTTTTCTCTCCTCCTTTTCAAAGCAAAAACATTCATCTAAAATACATAAACACTGAAAGATTTCCCCTACTTGTTATTTTCTAGCGTCACTACCAGTCAGCCTGGCCTGGATGGCTGATTTTGATGGCGCCAAGCGCTGTGCAAATCTGCCGTAATCAGGAACAGCGAGGGGCAGTCTCTATCACATAGGGTTTCTTTCCCTTTCCTTTGTTTTCCACAGATTTCCTTCCTCGTTTTCTTAGATATTGTCTCCCCACTGATGCAAGTCCAAACAGAGGCATATTTAGAAAGTAAACAGATGAATGAGGGGAGGTTCTGCGCCTGGCGTCCGCGGAGTCGGGCGCAGAGCGGAGACGTCTCGCATCCACCCAACCCTGCTCTGACATAGGCTGTAAATATACAGCATGACAAATGGCGTGGCGCGGCGGCAGTCCCACAACCAAGTTCTGGCAGGCGGGCCTGATGCCTAAGAGACTCGTCAACAGGCCGTGTTTGATTCAGTGTCACAAGAGAGGCATTGTTTACGGGACAGAGAGAAGCTGTAACAAAAACACTAATAACCTTGAGGGGGTGACACATTGGGAAATCCCTTGGTTTCTGGCTTCGGCTCGGCCGTCTCGTTATATAATAATAAGTGCTTGTTTCCCCTTGGCCATCCGGGTGCTCGTCACAATCACAAATTGACAAATTTCTTCTTCTGAAAATGCAGAATTTCTAACGTTAAAAATCTCAGGACTCACTGGCCACAATGTTCCTAAACCTGCTCAATGTGATGGACTGTGTACCCTCTTGGAAGAGGTTCAGGAAATGGTTCACAATAATTTTAACATCCATACGAAGAACTGCACTCTGTTGTCATTTTACCTTAGTCACAAAAGCTGCTTCACTTTTAAATATATCACATTTTTATTCTAGTTTACCTCTATTATATATATTTATTTATACTTCATACTCCATACTCAGTTTGAATCAGTCTTTGGTTATCTTTTTTTTTGTTTTTTTGTTTTTTTTTAAGCCTTATTGTAAATGTCTGCGATTGGCTGGCAACCAGTCCAGGGTGTACTGCCCAGAGCCAGCTGAGATAGGCTCCAGCACCCCCCGCAACCCTTGTGAGGAATAAGCGGTCAAGAAAATGGATGGATTTAAATGCTGCCATCTGTATTTCCTTTTGAAATACTATGCTTTTATTTTGACATGTAAAACCGGAAGTTGCGGGCTTACAGCAGGTCCGTCAATTTACACAGCCATAGACAAGCGTTTGAAGACCGAGCTGGTTGGTCTTCGTCATCATTCTTCGTTTGCAAAGTTGAGCAAAAGGACAAAGTTGGTTTAAGAAGCTGTTAAAGCATTCATGACTGTGATGATTGCTTGTGGAAGAAGACTGCCGTTGATTGAGCAGGCCAAAGTGGTCAGTAGCAGTTAAATTATCTATCGTTAGCTTAGATGCTACGCAATGCTATGTTTGTTTGTTTGTTTGTTTGTTTTGATGCAGACCAGTGTTATATAAGTCTGAGATGTTTTAACAAGAGGTGAGCACTGTTGTAGTTGAGATGTGTTTCTAATAGTTATCCCTTCTGTCATGATGCTAAATTGGGAAACGCATCTCAGTATGATGCCGTGCAGGATGACACCACCGCTAACTACAACCACAATAATAAACACACAAATTAAAACTTCTCTGACAGTATCATCCGGATCCAAATTTGAGCCTTGTCGTTGTTTTCTGTTTACTACTTTAGTTATATAATGTCATGGTTTGGGTTGGTTTTGTTACTTTTGTCAAGGCTTAGGTTTAATTTTGGTTTAGTTTGATTTTGTCCTCATGTTTCTTGAAGTTCAGTCATGATCTGTGTTTTGCGTTGCTGTCCTTGTGTGCCCTCCTAGTCTTGTCTAGCATTGTCATGTCCACCTGTGTTTGCCTGCCCTTCCTCATGTGTCAACCAATCAGCATCCTCTGCCACTTGTGTCTTGCCCAGCTGTGTCTCGTTGTCAATTAGTGTGTGTGTATTTAGTCACTGGTCTCCCGTCGGTCTGTGTCAATTCATTGTTGTTTTCATCCTGTTATGCTGTCGGTTTTTTTTTTTTTTTTTGCCTTGTTCCCTCTATGTCTTTCTTTGCTTAAGTTTTGGAGTTTGTTTTGGCTTAATTTAATTATTAATTGTCTGCTTCTCTGCCTCTGGGTTAACAACCGCACTTCAAAACCTGACATATACAGTAAATAAATCTGAACAAATATAATGGAGTATTTTGGAGGATAATAATGCCTTTGTAAGGGCAACAAAATGAGTCTGCGAAAGTGTTTTTTTTTTTTTTGCTGGGGGCTTCTCTGAACAAATTTGCAAATGTCCACACTCTTTCCAGCTTATCCTTTCTTCCCACGTCGCTTTAAGCACCGGTGATTTAAGCCACCTATTTTGAGCCCTGCCTAGACTGATGATATTTTGTGCTATCTTCTGTTTTTAATAGACTGTCTCACTTCTCATCCAACATCCTACCATCCTCAATATTGTACTGTATTTCAGCCATAGATGAGGTTCATTTCTTCTTTTCATGCTGCCCGGACTGATATGTACAGTCACTACACGACATTTGTCTTTTCTCAAACCTTGAACACTTGTTTTGCACTCAAAATTCAGACTGGAACGATTTGTTGTTCAAGCCAAAGTTGGGGTATATATCTTCTGCACATGCCATAGACTTGGAAGAAAAATGACTTGATATGTTTTGGTATAACATTTACAATGCTTTTTGTTCATGGTGAAATCTTTTGTAGATCATCGATGTTAGTTACGGTATTCGCCACACCGCATCAAATCACGTCACGTATCTTTTACTGTTCGCCAGAAATCCTCAGCTCTTCCATCTGTGTTTTCGATAAAGTTTTCTTCGCAAGGTTCATTCACTCAACTTGATCTCACGCTGCCTGAGCAAGCACCGGATCATTAAGCAGGCACTGGAATTTCAATACACGATTCAACGACTCCTGTTCTTTCATGTTATTGACATTGCATGGAGGCTAGCAGTAGAAGTTGAGCAGTCGGGATGTTAATTAGCCTTTCTACGTACGAAGACAGAATGGTGCCATCAGCTCGAGAAAAGAGGTTATGGTTAGTCAAATATGTGCCGCCTTTCTTGCATATCTCCATACCATTAACGGCAATGGCCGCGATGACATGCCCTTCCTGAAAATGCCCCGTCTTCGATGGTTTGCTTTGGCTGTTGGTGCCTGTGGCTCTCGGTCTTGAGGCCCTTGTCTATTTCAGGAGGTCGTTTGGAGCCGGACACTGTGTCTCCCCGTTGCAGCCAGTCTCCTGATACCGCTATCTACTGCCGGCTTTTAACAGGGGAGTAACGGCAATTTATTTGAGTGACGCCAAGCGAGGGCAGTTATCAGGACCCCGACACCAGATTAGCTGCTCGGTCTCCTAATGAGCATCCTTGAACAGGGAAATGGAGGGGAGAGTATCAGTGAACAACACCATTTTTCACGGCGGTGTCAAGACGCTACGTGCGCCTTAAAATCTTTCACAAAAAGCAAAATGGGGAATATTAGAAAATCTTAGCTGCACTTCTTGTTTGCATAGATGTCTGTTTCCGGTGTGCATCTCTCCACAAAAGAGGATTAGATACAGTTTACGCTACGTGGGGTGTGAAACGATTCAAGGACGGTTCAAATTAAGTGGAACGATTCGGTTCAACTCAGTGGGATTTGATTCAATATGATACGGCTCAGTTCGAGAGGGTATACTATGATGCAATGACTTTTTTGTTGCCATTTTACATACATTTGAATGAACTGCACCATTTTCTTCTTCGACATATCTCTCCAATAAAAGACGATTTGATACATGTCTTGATATACTTCAAAGTGAAATGATTCGGTTTTATTTGATGCACTCACATCTTAAAAGAAAAGATTCTCCGGTTTAAACCGATTTTTGTTACATCCCTAATATATACACAATGAATTTTGTAGAGTACATTTTACTCTAAACAGAGTCAAATTTACACTTGGTAAAGGGTAAAATATTCAGAATAAATTTTAAGTAAGTGTAAGTATTTTTACTACAGCATTGGCCCATGACAAAAATCTAGGAAAGATTTTTCACTCTGAAATTTTAAAGGGATATTAACAACTTTTCCCACTTGCTGTTGACAAACGATGACATCACCTATACTGAGGAAATAGGTAACGACCAATCATGGCTCACCTGTTTTCTTGGTTTGGTCAGCAAAATGAGCCATGATGGGTCGTTACATACTTCCTCAGTATAGGTGATGTCATCTTCAGTCGACAGCAATTGGAAAAATCTGTATTTAAAGGTATTAATTGTACATTAAAAATAATGAAGTTACCAAATTCATTCTAGATGAAATATAAACTTTTTGCTGCGGAAAATAGGTCAATGAGTCAAGTATCCCTTTTAATAAATTTTATAAGGAATTTTTTTGAGTACCAGTACATTTGACTCTTGAAAAAAAATTACACAAGGGTTGGAGGAACAAACTCACAACCTTCAGCTTGGGAGACTGCCACTCTACCACCTGAGCTATGCCGCTCTTACTGTTTGCTAATATCTAAAAGGAGGTACAAAGATTTCAGCTGACATGAGCGATACACTGACACAGAAGGAACTGTCTGTCTCCCAACCTGAAGTTTTTTAATGAATAAACTAATACAATTTCATCGAAAATTTCATTACAGAATTTACTGAGAGTTTTTGAGTGAAAAATCCTTAATAGTTTTTTTTTTCCATGGGATAGGCAAATTCTATGCAATACAAGAATACAGCTACTGCACTTGCTGCATATTCTAGACTCCAGTTTGCTTTTGCAAAGTTTGTCCAAAAAAAAAAACCCTCTTCTATGTGAGTGAATGACTCAACTTGTTCAGCTCCTCTCCCTTGGTGAGTGTGGCGTCTCTTTTCCAAACTGCTTCCTGAATCCAGCTTGGCCCTGGCCATTGTAAATTGTGTCAAAAATATCATAAATCGTGTCAGTGAGGAGGTGAAGTCATACTTGGCATCACGTTTCACTCTGGAATTTAGAAGGATTAGATTTACAAGCAACTAAAAAAAAAACTTACAATGTCTCATACTAAGCGTCTTTGCACGCCCCGCCCTTCCCATCTTCACGCAACGCACGACCACTGTGGAAGCCAACAGTAAAGACCGATGGAAAATGCTCTCACTGAATAAAAAATGAGAGCACTAAAGTGGGTATTCAAACATGATTGAGGGTTTGTTTTTGTCAAAACATTTGCGGTAATTACTTCACGACATTTGCCTGCTTATGTGAAACTAAACATGGATTTAATGAGCTTTGACTAATCAGGATGTGGATACTTTTAAACTTTACAGAGCATTTGCATGTGAGTGCTATGCCAGCGTGGGTGTATTATATCTTCCTGAGGTGCGAGAATCTGCTCGCTGCCAGTTGGTTTTGGCTCCAGCGCTCGTCAGTAGGAACAGTATTTTCATTTTTACAGCATGGCATGGAGGGCAAGAGTTCACCGAACATGAACGTTTATGAACGCATTTGACACATTCGGGTATTTACGCTGAGCTGAGTGCAAATAGGCAGCTGGTTGTAACGCCATGATATTTGATATCGTCTTCACGACAGAGAAGTTGAACGGTGCAATCGCCTCTTAATCGCAATTGCCTGTCAACATGAGTGTGCAACACCATCAAACATTCAAAACAACATCCAATGACAATGTGCGTCTTGGTGTACTATGGCCATCACAAATATGGACACAAGCTGCAAGTACTTAAATGGTGACATTCTTTCCTAGAGTCCTATAGTCATGTTATCAAAAAGGCTTCATTCAGTGAGCCTTGTAATGCTGCATTTTCACCAATTGAACAACTTTTGGGATTCTAAAATAGCAAAATTAAGGCTATGACCAAAAGCAACTTTTTTTGGTAACTCGGATTAAACGTAAACAATTGTGACAAACTCATTATAATACAATTTAATAAAATGTTTGGCCTCTCAAGCTGTTTCCTAACCTATTGTGAACCAAGGCATCCATTTTACATTAGAAAAATTTGCACACCACCAAAAATCAAAAATGAAAAAAGTATGTATACTACTGATATACCGTAATGATTTGGTCTCAATTTACTCACAAACTAACTGAGTGACACTAAACTGTTCAATTAAAAACAAAGCTGATATACTTGACTTATTCTGTTGTATGAATGGCAGCAGGTGAATCCACAGGTTTATTATGCATTCTACCATCTAGTGGAAAAGCATTAGCCTGTCAGTTTAGGTCTCTAGCATAGATTCGGTTGTAGTTAAAGCTGCTCTATGTAACAATTTGTCCCCAAATATCTTTACAATATCTTTTTCATTTTCCAAGTTATGACTAAAACATTCTGGCCAATAGTTTTCAGATTGAATTCGGGTTCGAATTTCCCGCCATCTGTTTGCGAATGTGACGTCATGTGCACATTGTGTACGTGAAGAAGGGTGCGTGCAGTTTTATTTTTCAGCCACAGGCTGCAGTCGTGATTCGAAATTGAATTTTCTGCATTTATCAGCTTTAACAAAAAATAGAGCCTGGCATTTATTACACATAAATCGATATGAAAATTGTTGATAAGGTCATTCTGGTGGTTTGTCATTCAAAACAAAGCAAATCTTAATTTTTACTAGCAATACTGATTGACGTGGGTGTCACTACATGCAATAAAGTGATGGTTTGAAAATAATAAAATAAAAATGCAGTGCAACATAAATCAAACATAAATGTGTTAAATAAGACACATTTTTAACAATATATTTACAGTGAATCGAGAAAATCTGCATTTAATTGACACCCATTAAAATGCATTGGTGTAGGTGGGGAATTTATGCACAATATATATTTTTAAAATTAATCTGCCAATTAATCGGTAATCAGATATTTTTTTTTGTTGACAAAAATCTGTATTAGCATCGGTCTATAATAAAACTGTTGGGCCGTAATTGTAATTATTGGACAAATGAAGTCCTTGATGATCTCTCACTGCGTCCAGGTTGGGAATCACTGACTAACCGATATTATTTATGTACTTGTTACAGAAACACATGTAGTAAAGACCAGAAAGACAATGGCAAGCCCGCCTCAAAGATATGTAGTCCATTTGTTGCCATATAATTTACTTTAAAGCTGTAGCGTTCTTAAAATACTCAACTGTTTCTATTGATTTGAATGTTAAGGAAGCCACGCCAAAAATACATACAATACTTATTACATCACGTCCTTTCATTCGCTTCAACGCGGTTCCTAACTCCGTATTGTTAGTTGTTTTTACGAGTGCGTCTGTGTGTTTGTATGTGGCGACAGGCCTGCACGCCTTTCCGATCTCGTTCTGCTCATGTGGCTGCTCGGTCGCTCGTCGGCTCCATCTCCAGACTTTAATCTCAACTTTGTGTTTGTAGTCTTTGAGGTGTGGATTAGCGGGAGTGTTGAGTCAGGCGAGGACCCGGGAGGTCAGCCCGGAGAGAGGCCCAAGTAAGCAGGCTCCACTCCCGCTGAATGGGCTGATAGTGGCCTGGATCAGAAGGAATGTGTTCTCCTGACAGCGAGCCCCTCGGGACACTGGAAAATGGGGAATTACTTGGTTTTGTAGCAAAACGAGAGGATAAAAAAACTGGACTTGTTCTCTCCAAAACAGCTTGGATGGGTGACAGAAGTGCGTCCAACTGTTTTCTACTAACATCCATCCATTTTCTGGCTGCTGTAAAGGTCATGGGTATGCTAGAATCTATCAGCTGACTTTGGGTGACCATTTTTTTTTTTTTTAACAAATTCACTCAGAAATTCTATGCAAATTTTACAAGGAGAATTTTCAGACCAGTTTATTAAAACAAACATAAAACAAACCCACAGCCTTCAGGTTGGGAGACAGCCACTCTACCACCTGAGCCATGCCGCTCTTGTTATGTGTTACTATATTGATGGTGCTAGGCGGAATCCTTGTACCATCAAGAGACCCGTTTTTGGTCGTTTTGGACATACCAGCATTGCAGTATAGGTGCCACCTGTAGCACACCCAGATGAACAAAAAAAGATTTTAAATGTGTACTCTAAAATAAACAGGAAGTGAGGTAAGAGTATTTGAATGTCCAATTTTGGCCCGTTTTTGCACATTTACAGGGGTCATACTTTTGCCACCTTCTCTTACACGGTTAACCCGATTGACTTCAAACTTGGGCTGTACCATCTCAACACCTGGGACAACATCAGGGTAAAAAAAATCTAAAGTTTTCGACATACTATATGACAGGGGCGGGGCATCAAATTTGGAGTTGAAAATTGCTACTTAACGAAGTATTCCGGGTTGTAACTAGCGTTATGAAAATTTGGACACATATGTAACAGCACACGACCTACAAAAAAGTCTGTTGGTGCCATATGCTAAACCTAACAGGAAGCCCGTGAGAGGCGGGGCATCAAATTTTCTGCAATGCTGGTGTGTCCAAAATGAGCAAAAACGGGTCTTGATGGTACAAGGATTCCACCTGACACCATCAATATAGTAACACATAGCAGGAGCGGCATGGCTCAGGTGGTAGAGTGGCTGACTCCCAAGCTTGAACGTCATGAGTTCGATCCTCAATGCTTGAGTAACTGAGAGAAAAAACTTTACTATTTTTTTTCAAGTAAATATTACTCTTGTTTTTTTTTTGTTTTTTATTTACAGTGTGCACACCGATCTGCTCACCAGTCAACTTCCTTTATGATGTGTCCTTAACTGTTTTAACTGACAGTCGTTACCGGTTCAATCACCCTTTAACCGCAGTTCGGCGCCTTGATCGTCATGAACAAGCGAGCCAAAGTTCAGTCTTGCTCCACTGCTTTGTACTTTGGCCAACTCTTGGAATCACTTTTTTGTTTTTGCCTGACTTTTAATTCATGTTATCATTTGTTTGCTTTGGTTCAGTTGAAGCATGTAACTTCGTTTCCTTTCCTTTCACTTGTGCTGCCAGCGAGATTAAATTGTAACGCCGTTTGCCAATTATGTTCGTGATGAGTTAATATTCTACATAAGAGCATTAGACAAATTAGATTAACTCCAACCGCATGTTTTGGGTTTTTACTCACAGAAATAATGTGAGGAGAAAAATGGCAGATGCATAATTCTTGCTCCGATTTATGAATGCAACACTAAAAGTGGTTTGGCGGCGATTCGTCATGATTATGCCCCGCTGCAGATGATCACATGACATTGCTTGGCCTATCTGAGCTGCAGGGAATTTGATGCGCTTCAGTAGTCGACTTGTGAATGTTGTGATGGTACATCGTGTGATTTCTTTATTATTGGTATCCCTTCATACTAACTAAAAAAAATGTGGTCAGACTAATACGTGCGATATGAATTCACGTATATAACAGAATGTACGGTGTTCCACAGGGTTCAATTCTGGGGCCTCTGCTTTTGTTTTTTTTTTTGCTTTTTTTTTTTAAGAAAACTGGTGGTTTGTTTTAAAGTGCTATAAATATAGAGTTGTGTGGTTTTCAATGCCAAGTTAAGCAATTCTAATCCAGCACATTTAGTTATCAAGCAAAACAAAACACTATAAGATATTCTCCTTGTTAATGTTAATTTTGTTCACCAGTAAACAACACTATATGTCTTGAATTTGGGGGAAAAACAACAACAACAAAAAACGTTTATTTTCAACAAAGAAGGGTTCAGTCAATGCGCATAGGAAACTGATGGGGTTCAATACCAACAACAATGTGATAAACCACTGTTCTATAGCTAACTTGGTGAATACTTTAGTTTCTGTGTGTGGAAATTCCTTATCAGAAAGTGTGTACTTTTTAATTCACATCCAAAGACTAACCACACACATGTATCTTTGCAAAGCTTCACACATTTGACCGAAGCTGTCGGACAATCCTCTCAGAAGGTTTTACGTGCTGTCAAAATAATGCCAGGCATGAAGTCAGCATAGTGTAGGGGCGGAGCCGGACTTCCCAGAGGGAATCTACTCAACCGCTGATGTATTAATACAAGCGCAGTTCGATTTGTTCACACATAATTATGAATGGTCACAGTGTGAATGAATCTGCGCTGCTGCCGAGCTGGTGCATTTTGCGCGTTTGGACTACAGGCCGAGTAATGTGCTGCGCTGCCTGATGGGGATTGTAATGCATTGAACTGTGGGCATCATAATTATTGCAGATCTTCCAGGGGCTTCGTATTCTATTAATGCCTTGGGTGTGACACAGGCGCTTTGAAATATTAATGTGATAATGAATGTACTTTGCTTGTTAACTCCCAATAAGGCTTCCGAGCGCACATTATCACCATTGATTCATTATGCCTGACAACAGAGATTACTTTCACACGGGTTGCAAATGAATTCAGCATGTATTTATTGACACGCTGAATTTGCACTGGGACCATGTAGATGTGCGCATTGGTGCACAACACATCTGATGCTATTAATGGCTTGTTGGCACTAACTGCAGCCTCCCCACACTTACCAGTGGCATGTTTGCAATATTTACTTGGTATTTTTTTTTTTTTTTTTTTTTTTTTTTTTTTTTTTTTTAAGTACACATGTATCAAATCGCTATTCTGACTGGGCAGTTCCACAAGATGTGCTTAGAGACAGGAATTTAGGAATGCAAAATACACTCAAATAATATTTCCCTATTAAAATGAATGGAAATCACCAAGAAAAAAAACATGCACACTTGAATATTTTATTTTAAAATTAAATAACAAATAATTAACAATTAACACAGGAGGATAAAGAATATATGCCCGTGAGAATTGTTACATTGCCCGTGTAGAAGGGTTGCTGCTCCGTTCAAATGTTCGTTCCATATAGCGTTAATCACACCACCTCACGTATGCTATTCATTAGCCACTCTCCTCCAGGTGGAGGAGTGGATCCGTCACTTGCCTTTGGTGCTGGTTGGTGTGGGTTCGCTCCCCCGCCTGGGAGACCCATGTGGCTTACATGAAGTGAGCTTGTGTATGTATGAATGAGTGATTTAAAAAAAAAAAAAAAAAAAAAAAGACGTCTTCCGGTTACGCACGGGAAACGTCATCACGATCACGTGACCAGGTACATGGCGTCCCACACCGTTCGATCAATTTCGGACACTTAATCGGTTTAAAATAAAATTCAGGGAATAAGATGTCAAAGATATTTGCACTTTTATTCTTTGTACACAATGCCTAATCCAATACTGGAAAATTATCTTAGAACTTGCTAAATAGATAATGTCATTTTATATCATATTTAGGCATCAAATATCACCACCAATAAAAATAAAACACGCATCTGATCTAGGCAACCAAGCTACTCATAAAGGTACATCAATTACTTCCTCTCCTTAATGCTTGAAACATCAGAGCAGGCTGAAGAAACAGCGAGACACCCTCTCATTTGACTTGGTGAAAAACTGTACAACACTGATTTAAATAAAGTCTCTCTCTGAAATAACACTTTTCTTTCCCTTGTCTGACAAGCGATTTAGTTGCAGAGGAGAATGCGTGAGCAACAGGTGCCCGTAACACAGTGCAGGCGTGATGGCCTCCGTGTCCCCCCGCTGTTAACCTCCCAGTGGCCCAAAGCCCCCGCAGCCTGCCAGGGAAACTTGACTCCGGTTGCGGACACTGGCACCATCGCGGGTGCAACCCTGAGAGCTTCACAGATGATCCTGGTGACGGTGGTGAGCATGTGCGCACAAAATACGCGATGAAATAAAACACGTACGTTTAGTTATGACGTGGCTATCAAGATAGTAAGACAGGAGTTTGAAAATATTTTTTTCCGCAAATACAGTGGAACCTCTACTTACGAACGTCTCTTCATACGAAATTTTCGAGTTACGAAACGCCTCAACGGGAAAATATTGCCTCTTGTTACGAAAGAAATTTCTAGATACGAAAGGTAAAAATACATTACCGAACGCAGCATACTTTCGGCTATGGCTATTTCCTACCATAGGTACCTATGAGCGTAAATACTAGATCGGTGTTTGTGCATCGTTCTGGCATCCCATTGGCTAAGAGGAACCTCTACCATAGGTATGAGCTTATACTAGATCGGTGTCTAACTGTCTATACAGCGTCCTCATCTTTCATCCCGCGGCCCATGAGGTGTTCCGATAGTTTTTCGTAAATGTATGAACTAACGGCCAACGAATTTGTGCAAAAATTCAAACAATTGGTGATTGATGAAGACACAGTAAGTTTTTAATTGCGACGAGACGGGCCTTTTTTTGAAAAAGATGCCTCGCCATACCGGAAGTTTCCATGAAGTTTCAGAATTAGTTTAAAAGAATCGCCCAGAAAAAGTGTTCACCAGTCGGGCGTTTGCTCACTAAGATGATGTTTGCCTTGGACATTTCCGAATGATTGTTTAAAAAAAAAAAAAAAAAAAAAAAAGCAAACATCCATGGATCAGTTCTTTACAAAACACCAAGCAAATTAAAAACAAAAAACAAAAAAAAACTTCTGAGAGAGGAGAACATGAACCAAAGAGGGCAAAAAACGATGAGGACTGCAGTTAAAAAGGTAAATGACCATCATTTTTATTCTTTACTCTATTCTTTATTTTTTCCATTATGCATAACTTTCATTTATTGTGCAATAATCTAATTGTAACATGTATTTGTTACATGTTTTGATGCATTTTTATGCTTTATAAAACATTTATGTCTGAATTTTGGGAGGCTTGGAACGGATTAGGGCATTTACATGGAAAATGCGTCTCTACTTACAAAATTTTCTACTTAAGAACATTCTTCCAAGAACCAATTAATTTCGTAAGTAGAGGTACCACTGTATTACAAATTTAATACAATTGAATTTGGAAATAGTCAATATATTTTATCTGAAAACGTCATGGTATGACCTCAGCGACTTCATAGATTCCCCTGTCTACTGTAGGAGGTGACTTTTTCCAAGCAGGGGTCGCCAGCCAATGAAGCGTTCTTACACTTGAACTCTTTCCCCCCGAGCATCTTGTTACTGCAACTTGGCCGCTGTCTTTGCCGCGCCGATTTGAGAGCTGTGCCTATTACAAGACCAGATTCAATTTAACTTCCCTGCGGTCATCAGATAGTAGTAAAGAGTGGTGACGGCGCAAGTGTCAAACTTTCCTTCTGCAGGAAACTTAACCTCTAGCGGGTTCCTGATGAGCTGTTTGCCACCATGCATTATGACCTTTGCCTTCTCGAGTGGCTAGTAATACTGACACGACAGTATAGTCAGGATGTCTGATACAAATGACAAACGCGGGTACAAATTGATACTGAAAGAGTTCCTTCTTTTGTTTTTTGTTTTTATTTAAAAAATAAAACGTACGTACAACATTTTTGTCTGAGAATTAAGCCTTTCCTGATTCTGATCATAAGAGAGGCAAAATTCTCAAATATGGTCAGATTTTTGGTATATGTGTTCTGTTTCTAACACTGATCATCTTTGTGGTTAGCATAAGTGGCCTAACCACAAACATTTTTCATGTTGTACCCATTACATCACTACACACCTGATATAGCTTTATTCGCAATCTCAGTCATATTACTGTGAGTGACAATCCTCTTAGTATCTTGCTAACTAAACGAATCATAATTTATTACATAAACAAATAATTGCCCAGTTCTGATTGAGATATTAAGCAACTATTTGATTACCATTATACTATATTAACAAATGAATCACGCAGTTAACATGGACTTTTGTTGCAGGCTGTGTTGACGTTCAAGTCTCAGTCCGCAAATCGTGACCCCTCGCTGGCCTACCGCCCACAAACACGTCTAATTGTGTTTGCTAAAACGCACGGCCGCGATGGAAATGTTGCAGCCAGCAATTGAATTTCAGCTCAGGTGGTGGGAGAGAGCTTGACCCTTGCGTGCTCCCTTACAAAAAATTATAGCTGCGATGATGCGCCTGGGGTGCCTACATATAACTTGCACTAAACTTATTTAGTCATTACAACTCCAGCGTTGTCCTTGAAAATAATCTGCTGGTAACACCACTTGAGTACACAACATTGATCGTGACTTTTTCCTTCTACTCTCTAATGTGGCTACAATTTAACTGTGTTAAATGTTGTTACCATGTGTTCGATAAGACTCTTAAGAACACATTAAAATATTGTTTGAATTATTTTAACTGTATTTGAGCCTAGCATTTAAGTTGAAAAAAAATGTCCTCTGTAGTGGACACATCATAGCTTAAAAATAAAAACTTTTTTTTTCCAGTTGCTTCACAAAGATTGGGGAATATCAAAATAAACATGATTGGACAAAATTTTATTTCCTGGTAGTCAGGAGGTTAAAGTTGAAGTTACATGGGCCAGCACTACTGATTTTAAAGGGAAGATGAGATTAACGTGGCAGAACATAATTGTAGGGGCTGAAATGTGACTTGAAAAAAATAAATAAATCCAAAATCTGCATCTACTGGGAGCAGTGGAGCAAAGAGAAACACTGTAAATCAATAAAATAAAATAAAAATGGAACAAATATGACAATTTAAGTTGTAAATATATTGGTCAGCTCTTCTTATATTGTTTAGGGCAGCAGATAAGGCCCATCATGGTAGAACATCATACATGAAGGGTTTGCAAATGTCATTTGAGGAAATATAAACATTGACACCTTTTTCATAAATTTATTTATCTATTTATTTCTTCATTTATTTTATCACATGTGAATGTGGAACAAAAAAATAAATGCATAGGGCAATATAGTATCTGAATGCTTTATACGTAGAAGAGGATAGAACTAAAAAAAATATTATTAAATTAAAAAAAAACAAACATGGGAGTTGCTTTTTATTTTGCAGGCTCACACGACAACAAGCTGAAATGTAAATAAGTTTTTGAGAGTGAGTTGAAGTTAAAGCGAGTGGTTTCGCCTTTAAGAGTTAAGAAACTTGAAACCTTGTTTGCGCAACAATCAGTGCAGCTCCCAGCCGCCAAAGTGTCTAGACTAGCACATGATGGTAGTCAGCCAATGGCTCCAGCGCTCTCCTCGGGGGCCCCGCGTGTGCGCGCGCGCGCGCGCGAGTGCGTGTGTGTGTGTATGTGTGAGTGAGCAAGAGAGAGAGAGGAAAGGGGGAGTGAAAAAGAGAAACGGGGAAAGAAAGCGAGCTGGCTTGCTTGCAGTTTGCTTGCACTCTGAGGAGAGAAGCAGGAATGCGCTTCTTGGTCCCGGGGATCGCTCCTCTTCTTCGCATGGCTCCATCGTTGGGATTGTCCAAAAAAAGAAAAGAGAAGCAGTGACGTCTCGGGAGGACGAGGATGTTAATACCGAGCGCGTTGTTTTGGGATTTAATCGTCGCTCCTGTGCTCGCCGCGTGACAAACAAAAGTGCCAAACTTTTTCAAGTTTGGGGTGCTACTTTTTTTTTCTCTCTCTCTCAATGATGGACTCCACGTCGTCAACGGTGTTCATAGCTGACGTCTAACCAATTCGAGTTGTTTGTTGTCCTCTTAAATTTGATTGCATTTTGTTCGGAATGTGGCGTTCGGTCGCCAATGTTATTGTCGTGCGCGTAGACGCCAGCGGAGCGCGCTGCGTCTGATGTTGCCGTTTGGCCGGCAGTGCTCGTCGGTCGGCCGTGCATGCCTTGCACGGCGTTTCGCTCGCTTCTTCATGTTGAGCGCGTGCAACGTTGGGAACAGCCGTACGCGAGTAAGCCAAGCCCAAACCCCCACCCCCCGCCCCGAATAGATAGTCAAGTTGTCGTATGTTCAGGACGAAACGCTCAGGTCTTGTGCGGCGACTCTGGAGAAGCCGTTTGATTCCAGATAAAGAGGGGGACGATGGAAATGGCCAAACTAGCGAGGGGTGCAGGGACGATGTGTTCGCGAACAACCCGCAGAAGATTCCCAAAACGGAGTTCCGACCGGTGACCGCCGGGGAGGCTGGGGGCCCCGCGGAGGTGGTGGACCAAGATGGGGGCGCGGGGGGCGCGCAGGACCAAGGGGGTCCCCGCTCCGCGCAGGACAGCGACTCCAGGACGGTGACGTGCTGCTTATTCAAAGAGCGGGACCACTCCGAGCTCAGGGCTCCAGAGGCGAGCCCGGGCGGCAGGGACCCCGCCGGCTCGTGCCACTTGGCGTTTCGGGGCCTGGGCCAGCGGGACCCCGGCTCCCCCGAGGCCGGCCAGGAGGCGATGCCGCGCGCCGTGCACGAGCAAGAACTCAAGTCGGCCACGCACTCGCTTTTAAAAAAGCTCAAGGAGAAGGCGCTGGATACTTTACTGGAGGCGGTGGAGTCCAAAGGCGGCCTCCCCAGCGATTGTGTGCTGGTGTCGCGGACTGAGTTGAGGCTTGGCGGCCATGTGGCGTCCCCGCAGCTGCTCGTGTGTAAACTGTACCGCTGGTCCGACCTCCAGCACCCGGCCCAGCTCAAACCGCTCTGTGAGTGTAAAAGCTATTGGGGCCCGGACAGTCCAACTGTATGCTGCAACCCTTATCACTACAGCCGCCTCTGTGGGCCAGGTAAGAACTCCATTGACTCACCTATGCATGCACATTCACTTTTGTCGCGACGATTCTTAAACATTTGTACGCCAAATGAATACTTAAGTGTTACCAATGATAAAGTACAGTACAGTAGTGTAATGTGTTGATCAAAAAGTACAAATTATATTTGTAAGCGATTAACGTGGAAGGTTTGAGCATCAACACTGCGCTTAAAACTCCAAAAAGACACAATTAAATGTTTGAAAATAATGCACTTGTTTCACAATTAACATTTTAATTCAACCGTTAATACTATTTAATCCACTGTAACATTAGGCACACTGAATTCAGTGATACTTTTGTTTACCGCTAGAGGGAGCTCACTAGTAATACGGAATCACTGACCTGGGGCAGTGTTTTTTTTTCCCAACTGCTATTGAGCCAAGGAACATATTTTACATTCGAAAAAAATCTCATTGCACACTCTCAAACAAAATATGCAAACACATGTAAATTGTATTTAATTGTTCGAACTGCCACTACAGTAAATGTCGCTGGCATGGACGGATGAACCCAGATGCATTATTTGTCGTTAAAAAGAAAGAAAAAAGTTTTGGGACGATTATGACATTTGATCATTTACCACAGCGCACTTGATCTCTCATCTATATAATTTACTAATCATTTGTACATTACATGCTTGATTTATCATTTTTTTCATGACAGTTATCATCAGTAAATACAAAATAACTGCTCTTACTCTTCAGTGACATTTTAACTAACTTTAATTCACTA
Organism: Festucalex cinctus; assembly: GCF_051991245.1. Taxonomy (NCBI): domain Eukaryota; kingdom Metazoa; phylum Chordata; class Actinopteri; order Syngnathiformes; family Syngnathidae; genus Festucalex; species Festucalex cinctus. The sequence continues at coordinate 22,737,940 of NC_135413.1, read as the reverse complement.
AACTGAAGCATTACTGGCCAAAGTGAACAATAAAAATCTTCCTGGAATAAAACTGGTAGATTCTCCCGTCGCCAAATGTGAAGTTAATCTGCAAATATTCCATATAGATTTTTATGGATATGTTCAGTCCCAGCTAATGTGAACGTCGTATGAACTTGTATACAGCCTTGAACAAAAGGATTTGTCAGTATATGTCGAACATCACTCACACTGGCCTGTGACATATTGGCATCACAATGACGCCGTGTGTTCAAAGTTCATGTTTCCATTCACTAACGTCTGCCGCGTGACTTTAGCGACTCCAGAATGTAAGTCGTCTTTTGTATAACTTTCCCAACTGTTTGTCGTTGAAGTCGATTCCACTGAACAACCGTAACTGCCGTTATAATTGTAATGAATCGAACCTTGGGCTATTGTGCCGACGTCGTGGGGCTCCCTGACTTATTGAGCACATTAAACTGGAGGCAGCGGGCAAGCCTGCAGTTTGGCGAAAGCCCCAACACCAGGCCACTTGACCCCGCTGACGCCATGACAACGCACACTATCGTGTGCAAAGATGCGAGCGTCGGTATTTCTGTCTCCTCCCTGGCGCGGGAGGTGGATTTTCCATAACATCCATGTTTACAAGCCAGCTGGCTGCTTTCGGCTCTTCAAAGGCATGCGTGCGACAATATCAAATTAAACGCAACTCTTGTGTTGTGCGTGCAAAAACACGATTTAAGTCGATTGCTTTTTTTTTCTTTGCTTTCCTGCCGCGTTGTTGTCAAGTTGCTTCCTTCTAAAAACGGGAGATGGATTTCACATCGCACATGTGAGGACGCCGGCTCGTAGTAGACATAGCTGACATGCGTTCACGCGTGGCCCGATAGAGACGGTATTTCTTTCATGCTATTCAAGGCCCGAGCTTTGAATCAAGATCTTAATCATTGGCTTGGACATTGTTTGGAAACGCTCAAGTCAGTTATGTCAAAATTTGGAGATACATGTGCTCAGTAGATTCTTGTAAAACTGCAAAGTCTTTTCAAGAGGATTTTATTGGACCGAACCAAACACGTCGCTTTTATTTGGGCGGCCATTGTACATTTCAAATGAGATCCGTTTCAAGTTGCGCCTTTAAAAGCCCTTTTGTCCTAAGAGGTCCCCTCATGCTGTTTAGGTGGAGGAGTGGTGATAATATAAAGTTTGCATACTACTGGCGCCAGACTGACTCGCTGTGGCTCTGAGTGACTGAGTTCAGATCCTGGCAATTACTGCCGCCACTCTTAAAGGACGTGCTGCTATTATGCTTTTCTCCTTCCCCTTTTTCCCTTCAGCAAGGTCACACACTTTCCTTTCTGCCTTCTTTGTGTAAAGAACTCTCCTTATTTCTCCTCTTTACAAAAGATAAAAACCATCCTGTCAGAAATAAGCACAAGTCGTTCGCTTTCAATTCATGCGACCACTTCCTGTAAGTTTATGTTAGGCTTAAAGCTTGTCTTGCAATGTTACCAATGTTTACACAAGTATCACTGTAATGCAGACTATATTAGGTTACCCTTGCACATGACTACAATTTTACCGTGCAAGCTTTCTATCGGATCAATTTGATAGTTTGGTTGTGCCTAATTAAGTAGCTATCCACTTATGCAAAGATGTGTCACAAAGCCATATGTTGATTATGGGTAATATCCAGTAAGACCTGACCGATATGGATTGTTTTAGGCCGAAGCTGATTCCAATATTTGGCAGAATAAAATTCTGATAATATTAATGATAAATAACGTGAAAAAAAAAGTGAAAAAAATTGGCAAAAATCAGACCTTTTTGTTCTCAATGTTTGGGTGTATGTATGTTATTATCCATGTCTGATTAATCTTTATTAATTGTTTAACTTAACAACTGAGAGAAAAAATGGCAAAAATCAGCCTCTTTTTTGCCAATTTTTGAGGGATGTTTAAATGTCATAATATAATAATAATAATAAAAATAATAATAAATAAATACATTTTAAGAACTGCGAAAATATTGGTAAAAATCAGACATTTTTTTTCTCAATTTTTGGGTGTGCGTATGTTATTATCCATGTCTTATTAATCTTTATTAATTGTTTAACTTAACAACTGAGAGAGAAAAAATTGGCAAAAATCAGCCTCTTTTTTTTGCAAATTTTTGATGGATTTTTGAATGTCATAATAATAATAATATAAAAAAAGTAATAATAAATAAATAAATTTTAAAAAACTGCGAAAAAATTGATAAAAAATCAGACTTTTTTTTCTCAATTTTTGGGTGTGCGTATGTTATTATCCATGTCTTATTAATCTTTATTAATTGTTTAACTTAACAACTGAGAGAAAAAATTGGCAAAAATCAGCCTCTTTTTTTGCCAATTTGTGAGGGATGTTTGAATGTCATTATAATAATAATAATAAAAACTAATAATAAATCAATCAATTTTAAAAACTACGAAAAAAATTGGTAAAAATCAGACCTTGTTTTTCTCAATTTTTGGGTGTGCGTATGTTATTATCCATGTCTTATTAATCTTTATTAATTGTTTAACTTAACAAAAGAGAAAAAAATGGCAAAAATCAGCCTATTTTTGCCAATTTTTTTTTGGGGGGGGGGGTTATCTGTGTTCATTAAAAAAATAAAAATAAATAAATAAATACATAAAGAAAGAATGAAAGAAAGAAACAAAGAAAAACACCGAAAAATTGGCAAAAATCAGACAATTTTTTATCTCAATTTTTGGGTGTGTTGATGTTATTATCCATGTCTTATAATGTAAATTAGCCGATTTTTGCAGTGCACAATTAAAAAGGCCGGCTGAATAATTGGTCAGGCCAAGGGCCTATTACAAACCCTATAGATGTTGCCAAAACATAAATACATGCAGTTAGGTGTGCGATTTCCTTAATTTCTCACTCAGTGATGGACAACCCATCTGTATGTGTTTCACAAATATTGTTCAGTGTTATACAATAAAACAAGATGTGATGAAAAAAATCGGGATCGGCAAATCTGACTTTTTTATAAGATCGATAATCGGCCAGAAAATTGTGATCGATGCGACCCAACATGCAGTTTGTATTTATTATACTGTATAATATATTTTGCTGCATTTAACATCATGCATTTAATATTGCAGAGTCACCCCCACCTCCATATTCAAGGCTCTCACCTAATGAAGAACACAAGCCACTGGGTAAGTGACGCTCATGATCTCATCTTAATATATCTCTAAACTTATAACCCTTTTAGCTCCAATAACTTTGTGAAGTTGTTTCAATAACGGCTTTAATGGAACTTGGACCCAAAAGCGCTGGCTCGGTCTCCTCGGAATCCGCTGAAATATCCATTTTTCAAAAAGAGTGGCCTTAATTGTGGCGTCGTGATTTCGATGGGCCGCCGGGCCGGCTAGCACGAGACCAGCTGAGCGTCCTGGAAGCACTTGCAGGGAGATGTCATCAGTTTAAAGCCTGTTAGTGAGCCTCCGCGCTGTTATCTATTATGGGATGAAACTAATTGTCTTTAGTGGATGGGGAACATGATATTGACACTAGCAATGATGAATAGTAGCAGGAGAAGGCCTGTAGCAACATTGCAGGGAGGCTGATGCACCTAATGAGGAGGCTAATTCCTCTTTCCTTCCCTGCAGACCTGTCAGACTCCACATTGTCTTACACTGAAACGGAGGCAGCCAGCTCACCAAACGGCACACTGGGGGAATTCTCAGGTGGGTGTGCTCCTCCAACTGTCGTCAGTCTCCAAATAAGGAGATTCTTTCGGAAACTGCTCATAGAAGGCCATAAAAAAAAGGAAAGAAAATCATATCTATACTGACAGGACAGTTTTATGGAATTTGGGTGTGATGAGGAAATTGTTTTTGATGACTTTGTAGAGAGTTTCTAAATATGTGTGGGCTTTTGTGGTTGTAGTTTGTCAGTGGTGCAATCGTTTGGATTTTTTTCATGAATTATTTGGCTATTTAGCCACACAAGAGAGGCGGCATTTTAGAAAGTTGGTAGTACTGTGTTTACTCTGTTAGTACCTTGTTTTAGATGTCATAATATTGTATTGATCAGGGCAGAAAAAAATTGGCCCTGGTGCTTTGGCATGGACCTGTGCGACCACACGTGCATGTGCACTCAACTCTATATCTATAGATCACTTTAAAGCATTTTACGATGGACCCCAGTGGCAGCAGATCCAAAGAAAACAAACTGCAGTGGCCCCAGAATTGAACCCTGTGGAACACCATGTTTCGTTATCCATGTGAATTCATATTGCACTGATTCGTCCGACCACTACTGGCTCACTGAACCCCTGGGGTTTGATCAAACCCAAGTTAGGAACCACTGGCTTATAATGCAGTCTATCTCATGAACTATTTGCTAGCTAGCTAGTTAGCCAATCATCGCTGACACTGTTTTGCTTACTGCGATTAATATAACCCATTCATTCAAATAATATCACACAAAATCTCTTGCCATTTCTGAATGCCGTTTTGGGCTTAGGGTTGTCACTGCTTGTATTACAAATGTTTGGATATGTGTGCATTTGTTTCATGAAGCCATGACAGTGCAGCTTGATTATGACTTCTTAGCCATGGTGTGAAAATGATGCGTAGATTTCATATCGTAAGAACTAAACGTTCTATTCTAAAGAGAAACATTTGTATTGAGACAAGCCTCGTGGTTACCACAAAGCTTTGCCACTTATGTTGTTTGGTTGGTTGAGTTTGCCGTCTATGCCAGATGGCCCGTCCCGCCCTGTGTATAGTTGTACTTAATGTTGTGTGTCACAAGCATCGTTCCAAGTACTTTATGCTGTCGTGAAACACTTTAGCTGTACAACTTATGAACCATTACAAAGAAATTTAAACGCGCAGGGCGAGCACACATTTGTGTTTATATAATAAGTGTTTTCCACTCATTTGTGAGCATTAATTCACATCGTAGTCCTTGACAACAGGTCAGTTCTGTATTTAGCAGCACCTGTTGAGCCTGTTTGAATGAATGCTCAAACTTGACCAGGTTTCATTTTGGCCTTGTGTTTTATTCCCTCTCATTAAAAGCTATTAAGAGCGTGACTCGCTCAGATAAAGGTTTCATTGTAGCGGTTCCGCAGGGCGTGCGTGCGGGACTCCCCGCCCTCTGTTTTCCTTTCAGAAATATTTGAGTGGGATAAAAAGCGTAATAAGATCCGGGCTCATTCAGAAACACACTCACGCACGCATACTTGCGCACATGCGTGTGTGCAAGATGTGCGAGAGTCGATCTAGGGTGGCTGTCGAGGAAGGGGCGGTAGGGTGGGGCGGGCATGGGGGTTGGGGGGGGGGGGGGGTGGGGGGGTGGCAAACAAAGGAAGTGAGTTGAACCAGACCACTGTAAAAATAAATTAAAAAAAATAAAAAAAAGAGAGAGAGAGAGAAATATTTACTTACCGTTTTTTCACTCATAAATTGTAAGTGAGTTTTACAAGGAGAGTTTTGAGTACTTTTTTTACTAGTTTATTTAAAAAATAAAAAGGTTACTTAAGCAGTGAGATATAAACAGACACTCTACCACCTGAGCCATGCCACCCTTGGTGTTGGCCACTTTACTGCATTGCTGGTGTGTCCAAAACAGGGTTATAATAGTTTTGGAATTTTTAATTTTAGTTAGTTTTTATTTCATTTTGATTGTTTCATTTTTTTTAAAAAATTTAGTTAGTTTTAATTAGTTTTAATTAGTTTTCAGAGTGGTTTTGTTAGTTTTTATTAGTTTTACTTATTTAATAAATGCTTTGTTTTAGTTTAGGTTTAGATAGTGCCAGTATTAGTTTTAGTTTTAAAAAAAAATGTGTATTACTTGTGTGTAATATTTAAACAACACCATGAGAGAGACGTCATATGAAGGTGCTTTTCTATTGGCTGCTGCTAGATGACACACGAGACACTTTCAAACGTCCATTTTCCGGTTAATATCAAAATAAATCTACTTAAAATCTCATTTAAAATCATCCCCAAAGACTACGCAATTAATTAATTACCAAAGACTAAAACGAAGGACATTTTTGCTGTAATTATAGTTAGTTTTAGTTAGATTTGTAAACATAAAATGGAGTTTCAGTTAGTTTTCGTTTTTTAAAAAGCATTTTGGTTTTTATTTTATTATTAACGAAATATTTTTTTAAAATGTATTTTAGTTTTAGTTTTTTTCGTTAGTTTTAGTTTACTAAAATAATCTTGGTCCAAAATGAGACCAAAAATTGGTTTTGGTGGTACAAGGATTCTGCCTGACATCATCAATATTCTAGAAGTGGCAGGGCTCAGGTGGTAGAATGGCTGTCTCCCAACCTGAAGCTTGTGGGTTCGTTCCTTGAGTATAACTGGTAAAATGTACACAAAACTGTCCTGAATGAAGAAACTTTACTAGTGTTTTTCAAGTGAATACTACTATTTTTTTTTTTTTAACAGTGTGTCCTTGAAATGAAACACGGCGGTAAACTTACGTACGAGCCTTCATTTTGAGGTTTTGCTCGGCGCTGCCTACCTGGCAGTGAAGTATTCGGTCAGAGATGCTCCCTCGGTAGACGGCTGTCACCACCCAGTGTGGCCCAGTGCGGCGACACTCCCTGAGTCAACAAATGAGGGGCTTGTCAGAGCGTGCACCACAATTCCTGTGAGGCTGTGGTGAGCAGGGACTCGCTAGACATGCGAGGCTCCGCTTTCTTCCTACTGTGTTGCCGCCGGCGCGGGCCGCACTCGGGCGAGAGGCTGACCAGTGGACCGGAAGATGGTGTTTTTTGACGTGCTGTGCGCTAGTTATTGAAGCCACCCTGGCTCCTATCGTTGGCTTCAGCTGTGAAGGGGAAGGCTAAACGTGGGGTTTGTTTTTAGCATACTGTCAAGCATGGCAAGAGTTCAATGACACTACCACTTGAACTTTACTGTCAAAATACATAAATAAAATAAAACGGAAAATGACAGCTTGCTTATTGAAAACAACCACATAACGTCTGCTAGCTTAATGCTAACACATAATGGGAAATGGCATATACGGGCTAACAAATAGCATTGATAGTAATGTTGTTCCGATACTGGTATCAGCAGAGGTGCCGATACTGCATTAAAACAGTGGTATCGGTGACTACTCACAAGTAATATGCCGATACCATTAATTCCAAAACTAATATAGGATTTTGGGTGCAGCATCTTGTGTCTTGCTCGTGCACGACATTCACTGATATCACTGCATGCCGATCTAAGATATCCTATTGGCCCTGGAATGCTGTGAACCAATGGCAGGACAGCTTTTTCATGTTGAAGAAAAAAAACGTCGGTATCGGTATTGTATCGATATCGGCCGATACTGCAAAGCTGGATATCGGTATCGGGGGGCCAAAAAACGGTATCGGAACAACACTAACTGATAGTCACATTTTTTTAATCTTTTTTTTTTACCTGTTAAGGAACGCAAAGTGCAGCAACACCCCTGCAGTCAATCGCAGAGCGGGGGTGCGTGTCACTCACTGTCGGCAGACGGGGCCGAGCGAATTTGTCGCTGCATGACGTCACTCCCGCGGAAACTTGACAGCACGCACGGATTTTTTTTAGTGAGTGAGTGAGTCTGTCCACATAAACGTCCCGCTGTTGACAAAATACAGGCTGTTGACAAAAATCACCACCACACATTAACAGAAGCCCAGAGGTGTAGATGGCACCAACAGACAATTAAAAAAGGCTCATTTCAATATATTTGACAATATAAAAATAGTATACAGCTATAATAATGTTTTCTCTGGATGCTTTCGGAGCAAACAGACCCAACGTTCACATCTGCAGACTGTAGGAAATGGTTCATTTTCACATAGTGCAATGAAAACAGTTAATAATAAGCTATAACAATGTTTAGTATATTATTTTTGGAGTGTTAAACATTCCGGGTTAAATTGACCAATTGAGTAAATATAGATAATTTTATTTTTTTATTATTAGGTTGGGGTTTTTTTTCCGATGAAATGTCTCATCGAGAGACATGGCATCATAATTTCTTTCACTATTTGTGTTTTTTCGCCAAGTGTTTCTCATTTTCAGTTTCGGCCAAACATTTTCATTCGTCCATCACTAATAAATGCTGTTGATTTGCCTTGGCACCAATTCTGCTTTTCTTCAGAATTAGAATTAGAATTTATTTTCCCCTGTTGTCCTACAAACAAACAGACTATAACATAACCTCCCTGGTAAAGCAAATTATGTCAAGCATGCAGCTATACGCAGTAGAGACTTGCCCCCATCTTTTGTACTCGTTGAAATGAGACGTTGTGCTGTCTCCTACACATCGAACCTGCCGGCCCGTCATGCGTATCGTCACGTCATCGTACATTTAGCATGGTGCTGACCTGGAAATCGCACTCCATGTGATCTGGCTCGCGAGCCTGCCTCCGTGCGTGCGTGCGTGCGTGCGTGTACGTGAGCCAGACTAGCCCTAACCCTGACGGAGGAACAAGGAAACACAAGTGGGTGGGGTGTAATGTGTGGAATAATCAAGCCCAGCGTGCGGCCCGGGGCCACAGAAATGATGGATGATTAGAAATGGTTGCTTTGGTAACGAGTCTATGAATGATTACATCCGCATTATTTTATACCGAACATCGTCCGTTCACATACTTGTCTGTTGGCGTGTACGTCGTTAAAAGCACGCAAAGATCATGTGGCCGTGGTTATCGATACCTCAGGCTTGCCGTGCTATCTTTAGCCAATATGTGCTCATAGCCATCTGGACCGTTCTCAGCGTTTTATTTAAACGTGGCTGCGTCACATTGTGGGAGAAAAGACAGCCTGCACCAGACACTCTGGGATGTCTGTTTACGTCAGGTCGGTTTGGGAGCCTGTGCATGCATAGTATGCTATGTGTGTGTGTGCGTGTGTCATTGCCTGCGCTGCCCTCCCAGCGTGCCCGCACACCTGTTTCCTCAAGCGCCCGGGACTCGTCGTGTGCACATCAGAATGGAGGCCTTTGAAGCAGGCCTCATTGCTTCCTGTATGACTGTCCGAGGGCCGCTCGCTCCCTACGCGTTCACTTTATTACGACACTCTCAAAACTTGATTTCAACAGCTGGATTTCTCCTGGCGAGAGACAATTCCCTGCGCAAAGCCCTCCGGACACGAGCGTAACAAGACGAGAGTGGACTGAATGGGGAGACTTATTATTTCAAGTTGACTGAGGATTTCAAGTTAGATTGAAGTAAATCTGGAGCACTGGAATGCCCTCACATGTGGGCAAGGGGAGCCACAATCTCTGATGCACTTCCACATTTACTCAATAAGTTAAACATGCAAATAAAAATGAGCAAGGAGATACTAGGCCCAGATGCTGACACCAGCGTCACTCATTAGGCCACACCCCTTAAAGGCACACAGTCAACACACAAATGCCATGTATAGTACCTGCACTTTATAAAGCCAGTTAATTTCTTTACATTTGCTTTGATTATGTTTTTCTGTATTGGTGTCAAGCTTTTCTCAAGGTATCGGGTAATCACGAAGGCTACCGATACTTGAATTTAAAAAAATCTGACATGGTGTAAGTCCTCCTCACCCGTAGTTGGCATTTTACTGTGGTAGTTTGATACATTAGCGAATCATAATTTACGTCAGAAAAAGGTCTTTGTTTGCAAATTTTAGAGGTTAAACGACAACTAAATCGATTATTAAGTCACTCCATCATGATCGTTAAGGTACTTTAAAATTGCCCAACTCATCAGAATTTCAACTTGTTAACAGTAAATATTCTCCTATTTCTGTCATCCTCCATGAAATCACACTGATTGTCTTTGGTAAACAATGATTTTTTTTAATTTTTTTTTTTGCCAATTTTCCATCATGTTACGAATCAAAGCATTAATTGAATCTGAATTCATTATTTTGCACTATAAATTTGAAATTATGATCATTTAAATAAATGGATAGAAATTCAAACATTTTTATTTATCTCATTAATCGACAAAATAATCAACAGATTAATTGATTATTAAAATAATGGTTAGTTGCAACCCTATCTCAATTATATTATTTTGGAATTTTCATATCAACAGTTATCGGTACTCAGTACACAGCTTTCAGTCTGGAAAAATAGGCATCGAACCTCCATATTTTATATAATATAGTGATACTTTTTCAATTATTAACAATTGTAAAAAAAAACAAAAAAGCTGAATATTTTCCTTGCAGACACGCCAATATTGGTTTCCCGTAATAGCAAAGAATATTTACGATCACCGAATGACGCAATCCTTGTAACTGTTCCTGCTTTAGCCTGCTGTAATATCATGGCTCCAGTCTGCCTGCATTCTTCCGTCATCACAGGTTGTGTGCCCAATCAAGCCATGGAATTCGTCAGCATAACACTCGCTACACACACACGCACTCACGCCGCTGCGACTGCAGGAGCTCCCTCGCATTTACGGGGGTCACATGACCAGGAGGACATACAAAGTGACCCGAGTCGTCCTTTTCCCCCCCGCTTGTTCCTTCCCCTTACTGAGCGTGTCGGAAAGCTGGAAAGAAGAAGCGGAAAGAGGTTGTGTATATTGGGTGCCCTCGTCCCTGTAATGCACGCTTACTAGAGGGCATCGGTAGTCAAAAGTTCCCACACAGTAATCGTTCCACTTTGTGAACAATATGCCAGCCTGTCTCTGGAGCAAAAGGCACTTTGTCAAGCCCACTCACTGAATCTGCCGGGCAAAAGACAGTTAATCGGAATAGACTACGTTTGATTGATCAGGGATGTTGTAGTGTGCAGGCGCTTAGACCACTAATAGCGTCAAGCCTGCGGTGGCTGGAATAGATTCCACGTGGTCGTCACAACAACAAGGCACTCTAAAGTGGTGATGCCAGCAAGAAGACCTTGTCCACACGCTGGCTGTCATGTTAGACTTTTTACACTTTTTTTTTAACCTCGCTCTTCAGCTTTTTCTCCGTGACATGCATGCACTCGCAGCAGACAATGAGGTGCTCGAAAGTAGCAACGCCAGCAGGAAGACCTAAACCACATGATGGCTGTCACGTTAGACTGTTTACACTTTGTCTTTAACCTCGCTCTTCTGCCTTTGCTCCGTGACATACGTGCACTCGGAGCAGACAATGAGGCGCTCTAAAGTGGCAACGCTAGCAGATAGAGCTTGCCCACACGATGGCTGTCACGTTAGACTTTTTACACTTTTTTTAACCTCGCTCTTCTGCTTTTTCTCCGTGACATGCGCGCACTCGCAGCAGACAAAGAGGCGCTCTGAAATGTCAACGCCAGCAGGAAGACCTTGTCCACATGATGGCTGTTACGTTCGACTTTTTACACTTTTTTTTTTAACCTTACTTTTCTGCCTTTTGTCCGTGACATGCGCACACTCGCAGCAGACAATGAGATGCTCTAAAATGTCAACGCCAGAAGGAAGACCTTGTCCACATGATGACTGTTATGTTAGACATTTTACACTTTTTGTTTTTAACCTCGCTCTTCTGCCTTTTCTCCGTGACATGCGTGCACTCGCAGCAGACAATGAGGCGCTCTAATGTGGCAATGCTGGCGGACTACCTGAAAGGGTGGATGCATATCCGGTAAAAGGAAAGAAAGAAAGGCAAAGCTAGCGAACCAAGTGCATGTCGTAATTGTAAAAGCTTTTCTAGCGGGGGAGGGGTGACTCTTGCCGGTGTCGAGGTGCATCACTCGCCCTTGTTTTAGCCACGCCCAAATCAGTCGCTGATACCGATAACCGAAGAAAGACCAGTTTTCTGAAGCTGAGCCGTGAGCAACTGTGATGTCATTTTCAGTGGCCAGCAAGTGGCAAAATGGCCGCCCCCTGGGATGGATAAAAAATGGGTGGCTTTTGCTGCCAAATTCATATTCCACAAATGCAATATGAATCAGAATGCCGCGTTTAGACTATCAGGGGCACATACAACATATTATTGGAAAGAATATTTGAGGGTTGACTTCCCTTTTTAATGAATCATTTTCATGGCCTGCATGTGGCACGCTAGGCATGTTAGCCGCCGGCCGCTGCCAAGTCGTCACGTAGCAACAACCGGATCAGCATCTTGTCGTTTGGGCTCATCTCCCCCCGGCAGCCTGGCACATATCCTCAGGTTTCCACCGCAGACCTGAGTCTTTCCCAGCGCCTCGCCGCCCACACTCCCTCAGGAACCCCGATGCTCCAGGATACGGGATGTGGAAATAATGTGACTGGAGTGCTTCCACCCTGCCTCCTGAAATCAGGTTTTGCGGATTGTTTATTTGAGGGGAAGGAGTCCTCAAACAAACATCCTGCTTTAAAAAAAAAAAAAAAAAAGCCCAGGGTTTTGCAGCGGTGCGGGGAGGTGGGCTGCCCCTGCAACAGCGGGGGGGAGCCTGAGGAATGTTGCAGAGTGGGCGCGATATGCCGGGCGGTCTTGTAGGGGCTCTCGTCACCCCGTTTGTCACGTCCAGCGCGGCGGAGGCTTGCGGCCGCACATCCTGAGGGGTCTCGCGCTCCATTCTCTGTGCAGCCGTGTAAAGTCCTTACCCACAATCCCCGTCTCAAGTATCTGTTCCTGTCCTGGGAGGCCGGTTTCCGTTTCCTCTTACGTAACATACACACACACACACAGAAATGAAGCATTGATAAGAGCGATAAGCACATTTTTCATTTTCCCTTTCTCAGCATTGTTAGACTGCGATCAGAAATCCACTTTCAACTTTTCCTCTTGGGGGCCGCGCCGCTGAATGTCCACGGCGGCGGTTCATGAACGTGCCCCGTTGTTGTGTATGCAAGGGTGTGTGCACGTTGTGGTTGTTTTGATTGTTTGTAGGTTGATTGCAGTTCATGATTGTTTCCACTCGGACCAAAAAAACAAAACAAAACAAAAACAAAGCGGTCATCTGGCCTTTAGATTAAGACCTATCCGTTTTTTTGTCCTCAGTTGAAGACGTGTAGACATAAGGCAAAGTCAACATTGAACTATATTTATAACCGTTTTTATGATCTTTCAGACTTGAGGAGTCTAATTTAGTTCGGTCCAGCTCACCATGGGACCATTTAGCGCACTAATCTCTGATCTGATTTGTCCTGCTCCTGTGGGGTGTGTCGGCAAGATGGCGATAGCCGTGTCTGCCCCGTAATTAGTTTGGCATCATCGCGGCGCGACACCCACTTTTTTACAAAGATGGCTTCATGTGTCTACTTATTACAAGATACGCTTTGTTTGTCGGATAAAGCGCATTTTGTGCTTTCTTTTGTGATTGTCGTCATAAATTTGCGATTCTTTTGACAAATCAACTGTCTGCCGTAGGCCAAGCTTCATCCTTTATGTAATGGACCACCTCTGAGCTTGGTACTGCAAAGGAAGGATGCTAAAATTGACAATGCCCATAGCTGTCCGAGGCCATAAATAGCTTGGCTGTTTTCATGTCCTTTTTCAAAGCAGTCCTTTTGACCTCGTAAACAGTAAATAGTGCGGAAGCGTGGAACTGTCAATGGGAAGTTAACATACATTTGAATGTATTTTCAAGTATATTTTAGCTTATTTAAATACGTTTGAATGTCCGTTTGCAAGTAGGTTTGAACGTATTTAAATGTGCTCAAACGTCCTTGGAAATATGTTTGAATGTATTTATATCCCGTTGGATTATGGGACAGAATGCTAAGTCATTAACATTTAGCCAACAAATACGGTAGGTTGAAACGTGCATGTTTTTAACATACGTTCGGACACATTTAAAGCGATACTTCACTTATTTAGCCCATTATAGCAATAAAAAGTTAATATTCTATCTATAATTAATTTGATACTTTCATTATTTTTCACGTACAATTAGTACCTTTAAAAACACATTTTGCAAATTGCTGTCGACTGAAAATGACATCACAAGGGCTCAGATAACCAATCACAGCTCATCTGTTTTCTAGGTTTGGTCATGTGACGTTCACAAGCTGAGCTGTGATTGGTTACCTGAGCCCTTGTGATGTCATTTTCAGTCGACAGCAAGTTGCAAAATGTGTCTTTAAAGGTACTAATTGTACATGAAAAATAATGAAAACATCACATTTATTATAGACAAAATATTAATGTTTGATTGCCAAAAACGGATAAATAAGTAAAGTATCTAAATATGCTGAAATGTACTTGCAAATACGTTTGAACATATTTAAACCTCATGGGATTATAGGAAAGAGTGGCTACATTTTTAGCATTTGCAAACGTTCGAATGTATTTAAATACGCGCAAACGTACTTGCAAATATGTTTAAACATATTCATACCCCATGGGATTATGAGAAAGAATGCTAAGTCTTAGCTTTTAGTCTACAAATATGTTTAAACGTATTTGCAAGTAAGTTTTTAAATGCCCTTGTAGCCTAAATGCTAAAAACTTAGCATTCTTTCCGGTAATGCTACGGGCATGCGCAAGCCCCGTGGCATTATGGGAAAAAATGCCGAACTGCAGATATATTAATAAGTCATAAAAAAAATACAAATGAAGAATGTTTATGTACTTAATTTATGAACGGATTGATATAATCCAGGCCAAATGCTTTAAAAAAAAAAAACAGTTTTTAGCATTTAGCCTCCAAGTACGTTCAAACGTATTTGCCACATTTACTCCGCATTGGCAGTTCCACGCTTCCATAATATACAGTTAGAACTAGTACGCCAAAAAACACATTTACATTAACTTTTGATGGTGTGTACATGCTAATGAATAATCCATTATGTTTCGGTGAGGATCTTGAGCGAATAGGAAGTGCACTCCACATGCTTACATGTCATTGTTTCATGAAACGTGGAAAAACTTGAAATGATAAAGGCACAATTAGACTATTATTCTAAATCGTTCAGCCCAACGACAGACCACATTTTATTTTTGAGTCACACTGGCATGAACAGACCCACGCACCCATGCAATTATGTAATGGCACGTCTCGGGAAGTTGCTACTAACAAACAAACAGTTGGACAGAATGCGACTACGTCACACGTTTTGTGAACAATTCAGCTTTGTTGAATTGAAGTTCCGTGCTAAATTGAGCCACATTGTAGTTATATATAATATGGTCGTTATATCATTCCAACACATTTCATGGAGGCTTTGGGAAAAAAAAACAGTGCCGCTTGGCCTCTTGACTTGGCAATATAATGTTGCCTGTGCGCATAGCGTGGCTGCGGTGCTAATCTGAAGCAGTCCTCGACGTGGCCTGAAACCTTTTTACAGTGCGTGCCATGAGAAACATGCGGGCTCAGTATTTATCTGTCTTTTGGCCAGCCAGTGTGGTGCCAGCGCTGTCGGCTGTTTGACTAACTTCTGAAGGGCTCGCAGATAAAGATTAATCAAAAACCTCATGCATGACTCGGACTCTAATCTCCTGTAACCATGCTTGTCATTCAAGGTAACACAGTGTGCTGTGTTTGAGCACAATAAGGTGTGTGGGTAGTGTAGAAGTAAACGCTGAGAAGGCTTCTGCACCTTTTTTTTTTTTTTTTTTTTAGCGAAACGTGCGGAGGGATGCCGCTTGCCGTCTTTGCAATAGCTCCATTCATTCAGCTGGGGTCACGGGGTTACAGCAACAAATAAGGAGCGTGC